>NW_027507758.1:496891008-497491008 GCF_037356315.1 Lithobates pipiens
AAGCTGAAATGTGCAGGATACTAGAAGAACCGGGGACATATAAATTACTTCCTAACAATCCCACAAGTCTTTATAAAAGACAACTTAAGAGCCTTGTCGAGAAGGGATACGACTCGAAAATTTTGAATAAGAAAGAAAAATCGTTTTTGATCCCTATTGCCCCAAGAATTCCTACTATATATTTTCTACCAAAGATTCATAAAGATGCGATTAACCCTCCCGGCAGGCCTATAGTGAGTGGTATCAATTCTATTACCTCACGTATAGGTCGGTATATAGATTTTTACTTGCAACCTTTAGTGAAAAAAACTCCTTCGTATCTTAAGGATACAGGAGCGACAATCAGGAGATTGGAAAACATAACTCCCCAGGAAGAATGCATTATCGCCACAGCAGATGTGGCCTCTTTATACACTTGTATTCCACACAGAAGGGGTATAGAAGCTGTCCGCTATTTTTTGGAAGAAGAAGAAGAAGAAGAAGAAGAAGAAGAAGAAGACCGGGCCACCGCCTCTAAAAGAGCTATAAGAAGGCGCGGTGGCCCGGCAGAAGAACCGAAGAGGGGGACAAGACCCCCGAAGTCGGGAGAAGAGGCCGGACTCCTCCGCTAGCAAAAGAGCTACAAGAAGATAGCGGAGGAGTCCGGCGAGAAGACCCCCGGAGCTGTGCAATAAAATATTTTAACCCTGTGTTGTGTTTTTTTTTGTACTGTTTTTCACAGGTGAATGGGTAGGGGTACATTGTACCCCATACTCATTCACATAGGGTGGGGGGCCGGTATCCGAGGGCCCCCTTATTAAAGGGGGCTCCCGGATTCCGATAAGCCCCCCCGCCCGCAGACCCCGACAACCAACGGCCAGGGTTGTCGGGAAGAGGCCCTTGTCCTCATCAACATGGGGACAAGGTGCTTTGGGGTGGGGGGGGCCGCGGGGCCCCCCCTTCCCCAAGGCACCCCCCATGTTGAGGGCACGCGGCCTGGTACGGCTCAGGAGGGGGGTGCGCGCTCGCTCGCCCCCCTTTCCTGGCCGGCCGGGTAGTGTGCTCGGACAAGGGTCTGTTGTGGACTTTGGGGGGGACCCCCACGCCGATTTTTATCGGCGTTGGGGTTCCCCTTTAAGTCCATTCCAGGCGGCGGGGCCCGCGACGTCTCCGTCGCGGGCCCCGCCTACCTTGACACGCGCTCGAAATCAGCGGACTTTCCTCCGCGTGTGTGGGCGAGTCCGCTCATTTCAAAAGTTGTGCGGACTTAGTACGACGAACTTAGTCTGCCGTATTAGTCCGCTCAAAAAGTGCCGTGTGTGGGCAAGTTCGTTCATTCAAAAGTTTGAGCGGACTGTCTGACGAACTTAGTTTGGGCAGACAGTCCGCCCGTGTGTACGCCGCCTGAGTCTCATAAACATCCCTCCAATCTCTGTATTACTGCCCGTGGCTACAAACACACCATCGGTATTAACCTTATGTGAAGCCCAATATTCAAAAATATCCATTTCAAAAATGGGGAAAAGAAGTGCTTCTATATGAAAAAAAGCAGAAGAATTGCAGCAATGTGAAAACCAACCTATTAATCAAATTTTTTCAAAAAGAACCAAAAACACTGCGCTATTCAAATGTGTAGACGGTATACAAACAGAAGCTAACACAACATCTAGGTGTACAAATGTGGCATAATACATTTTGTGAAAAACAGTGTAGCGCTTATTTGTTTTTACCACATTACAATGTGACCAATGTAATCAGTGCATACATTAGACTGTGCAAACAAATAAATACATTTAAACACTCTTTGCTGTATATAATAATTAAAGCTAGAATGTCCAAACAAATATATGAAAAAATATATCAAAAAATAGGAAAACAACGTGAAAACAAGTGAAAAGTTCTCCAAATTTTCCAAATTTTCTGTGTATGATACGATGAAGTGAAAACAGTCCTACACCTTCTCCAAGGAATGATCGCACAATCACCGCGTGAACCCTCCACCACATAAAATGGGGGCTTACCAGATTTAATAGATCCTACTCAAAATTATATTTGGAGGATCATATATGCTTGTAGATATACATAGGCTTTTTCGGTGTTGTCCTTTTCTGGAAGACTTTCAAGTGTGGCTATTTCTTCTACAGTATGTCTCCATCCACATAAATCATCATAGGTAATGGGATAGATATAAAGGAAGAAAGCAGGGACCACAATAGTGTAACTCCGTTTTTCGTTTCAAGTAATTTAATAAAAAATTATCAAACTCACGTGTACAAAGAACATAAGCGCTTTTTCAATAAAATCTCAGGCTGCAGTGAAGTCCCGACGCGTTTCGTCTTAAGCAGACATCATCTGGGGTACAACTTCAAGGCAGCCCTCCAGTTTATATAGCCAGACCCCCAATCAGGCCTAGATTTCGTCCATCAGTGTCACCACACATCACTTCCGGTATCCAATATGGCCGCCGGCGTGCGTTCCACGCCTCTTTTTAATAATGTGAAGGGTCTAGTCAAATAACTGGTACATCCCATACTCTTATATGTATTGGACGAATCACTTCCGTGTATCTCAACGACGAAAGCGAACGTCCTAACGTGCGCCATCAACGTCCAAATGGAACGCAGGCGTAAACACTAAAATATTCAGCAGATCTTTTAACCTCAGCAGAAGTAAAGTAAACGTGACCATAGAGCTTGGCTCAATTCGGTCCCACGAAGCCAGTTTCTACGTCTTCGGAGGAACTGTACAGATCTAGACACATTCAGAATACAAGCCAAAAATCTTAGACAGAAATTTGAAGATAAGGGGTATGATAGTGCAATTTTGGATAGGGAAATATGTAAAGTTGCGGAAACGAATAGAGAGGACCTTATTGTTGAGAAAACACAAAATGTACCTGATGATACTTATAGATGGTCTATGTTAACAACGTTTTCATCACAGCATAGACAGATCAAATCTATTATAAACAAACATTGGAGTATATTAAAGAATGATTCTGTGTTAGGCCCCAAGCTACCCAAACAAGCTAAAATACTTTTTAGGGGAGTTCCATCCTTACAGAGTAGTATAGCCCCCAATATCCTAGATCCACCTAATCGTCCTTCCTTTTTCCACAACATGACGGGTTTCTACCCCTCTAAAAAGTGCAGTGTATGTAGATATAATATCTTGGGGAGACGCAAAGCTACTGAATTTACATCTACAACTACTAACAAGACACATATTATTAAGCCTTTTTGCACTTGTGATACCAAGTATGTGGTATATTTAATCACCTGCCCATGCGGCAAGCAATATGTAGGAAGGACAATCAGGACATTTGCAATCAGGGTAGGCGAACATATATCTCTTATCAAGAGTAAAGATTCAAAACACACTGTTCCTAGACACTATAAGCAGTGTCATAACAGTGATCCTACCGGAACAGAGTTTTTGATTATTGATAAGTACACGCCACCCTGGAGGGGGGGTGCCATGACCAGGGGCGTATCCAGGTTAGAGACCTATTGGATATACACCATCAAATCCTACTTCCCGTTTGGTCTAAACGTGGAGTGGGACATCAATGCATTCATTAATGATGGTTGACACGTGGCGTTGGGTCCCACTCCCCGTTTGGCTTGGGCGTGGTGTGTGATATGGATGTATTTATTGATGATGGTTGAGGTCTGTCTACCTCTTACATCTATATCTTTATTTTATTTTATTTTATTCTCCTCTTTTCCTCTCTTTTGGTTATATATGGTAGGAATATGTGGGGAAAATGTACTTTGTAAGTATTAGTAGATGGTTAAAGGCGATTTGGGTTTGGTCCATCTAAAATGTCAACACATATGGCTTTAGGTCTCTTTTTGATTGGGCCATAATATCAATAGAGCGCCATTCTTGAGTATATATATATTTTTTTGGTTAAGTCTCTTTATATATATATTTCAAAACTTATGACTACATTTGATTTTTATAAGTTTTATATTTTTAAATTTTTTTTCAATTTTTCAATTTTTTTTCAATTTTTTAAATTTTTTTTGGATTAAAAATCTTTCTGGATTGATGTTGCGTAGGTCATTATCTATATAGGGTGTCACGATGTAATAATCGCCCACCCGAATAGATTCGGTCATATTTATTTTTCTATTCATTTTTCAGTCGATATCTCTAGGTAGATTATAATAACTCCTTTGGGTAAAATTACTGAAATTTTTTTTTCAAAATTTGCCTTCTTAATTTACTATTCCTGTGAAATATGGCTAGATAAGCTAATATGCGATTATAGGCACTGTGTTCTTATTGGATGCAGAGTCCGAGCATTTAATGTTTTTTATTTATATATTTTTTATATATTTTATCAATTTTTTCTATTAGATATATCCCTCAGCTCAGAGTATATACTCTATTTTTCCTTATTTAATATATATAGGAGATTCGTTCTACCTTGTGCCGATCTGCATTTCACCCTAGAGATGGCGTTTTTTACACGTTTATTTATTTTTTGAATATGGGGACACGGAAGTGACGTTATGGCGCCGGGATGTTGACATACGTCCGCACTCCATTGGATAAAGATGGTGCGTTCCAGGCTGCCCACTTCCGTTCGTGAGATACGCGGGGGTCACGTTTACTTTACTTCCGCTGAGGTTAAAAGATCGGCTGAATATTTTAGTGTTTACGCCTGCGTTCCATTTGGACGTTGATGGCGCACGTTAGGACGTTCGCTTTCGTCGTTGAGATACACGGAAGTGATTCGTCCAATACATAGAAGAGTATGGGATGTACCAGTTATTTGACTAGACCCTTCACATTATTAAAAAGAGGTGTGGAACGCACGCCGGCGGCCATATTGGATACCGGAAGTGATGTGTGGTGACACTGATGGACGAAATCTAGGCCTGATTGGGGTTTGGCTATATAAACTGGAGGGCTGCCTTGAAGTTGTACCCCAGATGATGTCTGCTTAAGACGAAACGCGTCGGGACTTCACTGCAGCCTGAGATTTTATTGAAAAAGCGCTTATGTTCTTTGTACACGTGAGTTTGATAATTTTTTATTAAATTACTTGAAACGAAAAACGGAGTTACACTATTGTGGTCCCTGCTTTCTTCCTTTATATCTATCCCATTACCTATGATGATTTATGTGGATGGAGACATACTGTAGAGGAAATAGCCACACTTGAAAGTCTTCCAGAAAAGGACAACACCGAAAAAGCCTATGTATATCTACAAGCATATATGATCCTCCAAATATAATTTTGAGTAGGATCCATTAAATCTGGTAAGCCCCCATTTTATGTGGTGGAGGGTTCACGCGGTGATTGTGCGATCATTCCTTGGAGAAGGTGTAGGACTGTTTTCACTTCATCGTATCATACACAGAAAATTTGGAAAATTTGGAGAACTTTTCACTTGTTTTCACGTTGTTTTCCTATTTTTTGATATATTTTTTCATATATTTGTTTGGACATTCTAGCTTTAATTATTATATACAGCAAAGAGTGTTTAAATGTATTTATTTGTTTGCACAGTCTAATGTATGCACTGATTACATTGGTCACATTGTAATGTGGTAAAAACAAATAAGCGCTACACTGTTTTTCACAAAATGTATTAATGATGTATTAAACTAGGAGCTTGTAATAACCAGCTAATAATTGTACACCACTTCAAACCAATGTTTCATATTCAAATTTATGAACTCAAATATCACTATGCTTAAAAGTATCTTTTTTTTTTTTTTTTCATTCTCATAGGGGAACAAAGACCCAGACAAGAGGCGGAGCAGCCCAGGACCCCCCGACCTCGCCAGCCAGCCCCGTGTCAGTGATGGAGCCATCCAGCCCCGTGTCGGTGATGGAGCTTCCCAGCCCCGTGTCCGAGCTGGAGCAGCCAAGCCCAGGGCTAGATGTGGAGGAGGAAGAGGTGGTGGAGATACGCACCCCACAAAGTGAGTGTCTGACAACCCAGCTTAAGGTAAACAATTAATGGCTGTATATGTTAACCAATTTTTTATCTGCACATGTTTTTAGGTGATGATCTGGTTGTGGAAGGACAACAAGCTGCAGAGCCGTTTTCGAGCGACAGTGCCCAGAGGCTGATTGGGCAGATCATGGCCTGGAATGGCAGGATGGATTTAATGGAGAACAACATCCAGGCCATGCAACACCAAATTCATGCCATGCAACATCAACTGGACACTATGAGGCAGGAAATGAAGAACATGATCGATGTTTTAGGGAGAATCTAAGCCCCTTTTCCCTAAAACACAATCGATCATGTTCTTCATTTCCTTGCCAAAACGTTTTTAATGTTTTTACAAGATTGTTTTTAGAGGCCAAATTTTGAAGATGCACACGGTGTGTCAACATGTGCTATGTGCCATCAGAGGATCCCAATGGACGCATTTGGTGTTTGCAAACCCTTCCTCATTCTAGTATGTGAGAGGAAGGGATTGCACACACCAAACACGTCCATTGATCACTCATGATGGTACATAGCACATGTTGACATTACCAATTTTTGGTGTGCATCTTCAAAATTTGGCTTTACCCCTTGTTTTCTGTAAATAGTTAAAAATTGTATTTTATGTATTTTTTTTATAATTTTATTGTGTGTATATATATATATATATATATATATATATATATATATATATATATATATATATTTATATGTTTCCAAAAAAAAACAAAAAAATTACAAAAAAAAAAAAAATATATAAAAAAAATAAATATCTAAAAAAGAGGCACTGGTTGGAATGTGCACTATTAAAAATTCCAAAAAAAAAGATGTGTGTGTGTGTGTGTGTGTGTCTACTTCTTTCAATACTCAATACCAGTTTGGGAAGTCATTTTGTGTTTTCTGTCACAAAGGGCCTTATTTCCTATTGTCAAAAACCACTTTGATATACAAATGCACTAGGACAGGAATATGCAATTAGTGGAAATCCAGCTGTTGCAGAACTACAAGTCCCATGAAGCATAGCAAGACTGACAGCCACAAGCATGAGACCCAGAGGCATGATTGACTTGTAGTTTTGCACCAGCTGGAGGTTGGCCAATTGCATATCCCTGAATTAGGACAATGTAGGAGACAAGCAACGTGAAAAGCAAACAAGAACCAAACTTAAAAATTTGAACAGACAATACATATTTCACGAAAAATACATTTTTATTGGTCAGCTGGCATTGGAATAGCCCCCCTACCATTAAAATAGCTGACATAGCGGTCACGCACCTCACGTGCTGTTTGGGGGGCTAAGCCAGGAAGGGCTTGATCCAGCCCTGTCAGTTCTGGAAATATTAGTCCGGCCTCAGGCCCAATAGGCTGCAGGTACTGGTTACCTGAAAATGTACGTAGAAAATTGTGCAGAATGCAGCAGCACAGAATCACATAGTTCAGTTTATATTCTGCAAGGTTGATCGCTGTCAGTAACAGACGGAACCGGCTGGCCATAATGCCAAAGGCACTCTCCACAACCCTTCTTGCTCTGGCCAGCCGGTAATTAAAAACCCTCCTCTCCGGGGTGAGGGTCCTTTGGGGGAAGGGTTTCATAAGATGTTCACTCAGACCGAACGCTTCATCAGCCAGAAACACAAACGGTAGACCCTCCACATTCTCGGCATCTGGTGGCAAGTCCAGGCCACCAGTGATAAGACGGTGGCAGAACTCGGTCTGCCTAAAGACTCCTCCGTCAGACATCCGGCCGTTCTTCCCCACATCCACATAAAGAAAGTCACATTGTGCCGACACCACCGCCATTAGCAACACACTATGGAACCCCTTATAATTCCAATAGTAGGACCCCGAATGGGGTGGGGGCACAATCCTCACATGTTTCCCGTCGATCGCCCCTCCGCAGTTGGGAAAGTCCCAACGGGCAGCGAATTGGGAAGCCACAGTCTGCCATTCCTGTGGCGTGGAAGGACACTGGGGAGGGAAAAAAAAAAAATAGTCATTAAATAAAAACAATTCATAACAAATAAAACACCAAGCCCCAATATAGCACGAACTCGTTCCCGAGTACGTCCACTCTCCATGGCTTTGAAACGGTCGGCTGGACAGACAAGCTCAACTGAACGCCCTGAAGAACAGCCAGACCTATGATGAACGACCTGAAACCCAGAAACGAGCGGACCAGAAGCGCCTAATAACAGGTACAACTGATCCACGCGTACCGAAAGACAGATATAAACCTCACAGGTAGACTGCGCCGCAGTGAACGGACAAATTAAGCTGAAGTCTGAAAAGCGCGAATTGTCTCTAACCAAACTTCTACTAACGCAAAGTCAGCAGAAGGAGCCCAAAGGGTGCTTTGCTGTGTCTTGGACTTCCTATTTCTAGTCCCGTCGTACGTGACGTACGTCATCGCGCACGCTTTCAGCGGACTGTTCGTTCATCGTGTGTGGTCAAGTCCGTTCATGCAAATTTTGAGCGGACTGTTTGTCGGATTGTTTGACGAACTAAGTTGGGCGAACAGTCCGCCCGTGTGTACGCGGCCTGACTCTTCAAATGCATGTAAGTATTCAATAATATTAAGGTGTGGAATTCCAAAAATCTAGTTAAAATCACTAGTTAGAGTGCAGTTGACATTTTTTTTTTTTTTTTTATTTCACTTGTGCAATGGAAAACTAAACACAGTTGCCTTAGGTGGGTGGTAGGTTGGCTGGGATTTGAACTCCTAACCTGAGTGCTTTGTAGACATCAGTGCACAGCATAAAGTCATTGTGCTAAGTACGCAGAGACTTGCAGAATAGTGTAGTATGATTAAAGAATGAACCGAAATAATTACTGCTATATTGTCTCATAAAAAAATAAGTTAAAGCGGTGTTGCACATAAAAAAATAAAAATGCATCAAAATTCCTAAAAATAAATAAAAATAAAAATATTTGGAAAAAAAATGTTGTAACTCACCTCTAAATGCCTGTTGCTAGGGGGTCCCTCGTAGTCTTCCTCCTTCAGTGCCTGGGCTCCTGACGTCCCTTCCTCTTTGAACATGAAGGGCTCAGCTCTGCCCCTTCTCTCCTGTCAGTCACCTGGGACACGTGACAGGTCCAAGATGACTGCTCGGCCCACAGTTAGAATGCCGGCGCCGCCGAGCAGAAGGGGGAACAAGCGGGGCTTTGTTCCCCCGCATAGCTGGACCCTGGAACAGGTAAGTGTCCGATTATTAAAAGTCAGCATCTGCAGTATTTGTAGCTGCTGACTTTTAATTTTTTTTCAAGGGGAACTCCTCTTTAACATGAAAAAAAAAACATACTGTATAACAGATATGTAACTGTAAATGTTCAATACATGTAACTTAACAGAATAGCAGACATTACTCTACAATACTCATTCATAACTGCATTTGTTAGCAAAAGAAGAAGACAAACTAGGAATGCTAATTGTAATTTACATAAATAGATGCACACAAGGTAGAGCACATATCACATAAAAAAAATATAGTCACAATTATGTGATCATGGCTGCAATGCAGTTCCATATAATAAACTTGGTAGCAATTGGCACTTGCAAATCCATGGAAATGCAGATTAGCATTTAAAAATGCATGTTTGCCACTATTGGGTACTATTAAATGTAGAACGACCACTACTTCCCAGTTTTCTTAGTGAATCAACCCCAGTGAGTGATCAGTACTGATCACTCACTGTGTTCATGTCCTTGATGTCTTCTCTTGTTCTCCTCTTACCCTCTCCTATGATTGGACCCCTGATAGGCATCCAATCACAGTGCCTGTTGTTTCAGCCAATTGGGTACCATAACAGACCCGATCACCTGATTGGCGGAGAGGCGGTTCAGTGTTAGGAAAGCGAATATTCATTTGCTTTTCTAACACAGCTGGGTGAACTGGCACTCGATGTTTACCTTTTTTTTACACCTATTAGAGCCTATGGCTCTAATCAGTAATGAGAGGGGACTATCTGAATAGAACTGCTAGAAACATGTACCACATCCCAGGAAATAGTCATAGAGGAACCCCCTATAAATGGGACTTTGTAGGTACTATTAAAGCAAAAAAATGTATAGAAAAATATAATTTATTGTACATAGAAATAATACAAAGAATACACATACAAAATCAAGGATGCATAATGAGGTACAAACAATAGTGAACAGAAAACATGTAATGCCAAACCCAACGATGTTTCAAATATTTGTTGTATTCTCCTTCATCAGGGGTTTTCACAAGAAATACAGTATCTATGGAATTTAAATATTCAGCAATCAGCCAACAAATCCTGACATAGACTGCTACATAATCATAGAGTGATTCAAACCATATACTTACATCCTACTGACTAGATGGTGTAATGGAAATTTGTAGGTTCTGTATATAATTGTATTCTATTTTATATGTATTGCACGATGCCCTCACTGTGCACACGGCACTAACAATGTTTTCAGTACATGTTTTGCATTCTTTCAAGTCCTGATTAGAATTAGCCTGCCTATGTAATGCCCCTTGTTACCATAAACGTACAATTGTAATATTAATGTGATACCTACGTAATCATGTGTATAAAAACCTTCAAATGCGTCATAATAAAGGAGAACGGTTATTTGGAAAGATGCTGAGCGTATCTTTTGTGTCTGTTCCCTACTGCAGTAGTTATTAATTTGGAACCACTAATCAATATGAGGATAGGAGTTGCCTATCATCAAAATATCCATTTCAATGGGTACATTCAAGCATCCAAGAAAGTTTAAAAATAGGGAAGAGACATCACACCGCGGGGCCCCATATCAATCCCATCCCACCGTATATTGATAGGCAGTATATAAATAGTAATGATAGAACATAGGGTTATATTTTAGAGGCAGAAGCTGGACATGTCCCCCTCACTGAGCCACATGCCCAACAGCCACGCTGAAGTCCGGAGTCCCTGGCTAACAGCAGGCCAACATGTACGCTGGGGCCCAAAGAAATGTAAAGTCTGGAAAAAAGCAAACACGAAAATAACATAACATAATGATAATATATGTGTGAAATAAAGGTAAGGCACAAAGCAAGCGGAGGGTTAAAAACCCAAACGTAATTGCCCTATCAATAAAAAGCACCTCACATAGATAAAAAAAAACTGATGTCACTCACAGGCTAATATCAGAGCAGGGAAAGGAGCATAGGGATTCCAGGGACTCAGTTGGTAAAGACCCGCTGTAAGGTAAAGATATTGTCTCAGAGAAAAAGATATCCAAAGTAAACCAAATAAGCAAATCCAGCATGTGGATAAACTTGCTAATGGCTGGAATGGATATAAACTCCATCCAGCCAAACAAATATGTCCATGGTGAATAGAAAGATGTATAATTATCCTACCCAGATCAGGTGCCAATCGTAGATCCCAACAGCACCCTAGGTAGAGCATCCTTCTCCTAGCCCTGACAGCCCTATAATGAACCTGTGCTATAAATACCATGCACAGCACAGCTGATCGGCAAAAGAAGCCAATCAGCTGTGTAATCGTGAGCCACAGACCAAGCCTCCATGGGCGGGCCCCCAAGGCGTCACTTTGCCAAACCCCCACGCCGCGTCATTGACCACGAACAGCACGTGCATGCGCCCGCCCAGGCCTGGCAGTCAAGCACACAACTAGACTAGATTAACCACTTCTCGACTGCCTCACGCAGATATACTGCGGCAGAAGAGCATGTACAGGCAGAATTACGTACCCGTACGTTTCCCTTTAAGAGGCAGGTTGGGGGAACACACCCACCAGGAGCTTCCTGAGCGCTATCCACGGAGATACCCGCGATTGTCTCACGGAGAGGAAGAATGGGGAAATGCTGATGCAAACAAGCATTTCCCCGTTCTGCCTAGTAACACTGTCACTGATCACAGCTCCCTGTAATCGGGAGCAGTGATCAGTGGTGTGTCACACACAGCCCCCCCCCCCCACAGTTAAAATCACTCATTAGGACACACTTAACCCCTACAGTGCCACCTAGTGGTTAACTCCTTCACTGCCAGTCACATTTACACAGTAATCAATGCATTTTTAATTGCACTGATCACTGTATAAATGTGAATGGTCCCAAAATCGAGCCAAAAGTGTCCAATCTGTCCGCCATAATGTTGCAGTCATGATAAAAATCGCTGATCGCCGCCATTACTACTAAAAAACCATAATGTTGCAGTCATGATAAAAATCGCTGATCACCGCCATTACTACTAAAAAAAAACAATAAACATGCCATAAAACTATCCCTTATTATGTAAACGCTATAACTTTTGCACAAACCAATAAACGCTTATTGTGATTTTTTTTACCAAAAATATGTAGAAGAATACGTATCGGCCTAAACTTTTTAAAAATTGTCGCTATTTTATAAAAACTGCAAATACCACCAAAGGAAAGCTCTATTTGTGGGAAAAAAGGATGTAAATTTTGTTTGGGAGCCACGTCGAACGACTACGCAATTGTCAGTTTAGGAACGCAGTGCCGAATCGCAAAAAGTGCTCTGGTCTTTGGCCAGCCAAATGATCCGGGTCTTAAGTGGTTAAAGTAAGTAACTGCCTGAAATACTTTTTCTGTGATTAATAACATGCCTAGATCATGCATATATCAAGGTACTGTTGAATGCATTGTTCATATTAGATTTTGAGCTTGTTATGTCTGTTTGAAGGAGGATATTGTTGTTATGGCAGAAGCTAGCTGCCATAACCCCAGTATGTTCTTCTTCAGCGGGCGGTCCGCTACAAGATAAAAGTGGTCTCTGCAGTGGATTCACCACAAGATCACTTTTATTGGTGACCGGAGAGGGGCCACCACCCTCCTGGCCATTGCTTAAATATCTGCCTACCACATGAAGGACAGGTGATCATTTTTCTGATATATGTAGGGGGTATAAGTGCTAATCGCATATTAAGCAGAAGGCACAGTAGGCTAGCTATACAGTATTGTGTGCCCTCTTTGGATTGTGTTAATTGACTGGAATATGTGAAGTCATTTACATTGAGATTGTTTAGCCTGGAAAATAATCAGTGTTGATTTCCAACTCGGAATGCCACCAGCAAAGGGCAATGTCTACAATGTTTTTCATGTAATTGATGCCATCCAGAATATGGACAGTGACATTGAGATGGACTCAGAGGACACGCATATAGTTGGTGAAGAAGAATGTGAAATTGCCTGTGAACTGGAAAAGACCCAGAACCGGTGGAGAAGATTCAATGCTGGGACAAAGCCACCATAAGATATGTTGAAGTTGAGAGGCCTTATATTGTGGGTGTCTATGACAAATTCATGGGTGGTGTGGAGATATTGGACTTATTTGTAGCAAAATATATGTTTCCCTTGAAATCCCACCAGTGATATATTTACATTTGGCACACCATCATCCTAGCTGTGATCAATACATGGCTGCTGTACAAACGAGACAGCAAAGCACTGAATGCTCCCAAGAAGAAGTTCTTAAACAGGAGGCTGTTTCAAGCCTAGTTAGCCTCCTTTTTCATCCTTGTCGGCACAACTGTCATAAAATCAAAGAGAGGGTGATCAGCTTTAATCCATGAGAGCCCAATTCCACAGACAGGGAGCCCCTTAAATTACAAGAAGAGACCATTCACAGAAAAAGAGAGTCCTTCAAATGGCACCCCAGCTAAAAGGTCAACTGTACATCCATCAAAAGACATTTGTAAGGACATGTATGGACATTTCCCTATAAAAACAAGTAGAGGACGCTGCAGACACTGTGGTAAAGGATATACCAACACACACTGCAGCAAATGCAATGTCTGCTTCTGATTCTCAGAGGACAAGAACTGCCTTTGGGACTATCATAACTGAGTATGGCTATAAATATAGTTAAACATAATAAATGTCAAAGTTTTTATTCAATGTAGTAGGTTTTGTGAAAACAGTTTGAACGTAGTTTTATAATAAATGATTATTAATAAAAAATACAACTTGTATCATTATTATTTTGTGTTAATTAGTGTATAGATATATAGGCTACAGTTGAAGGACTCAATAAGCAGAAAGCCCTTCAAATAAAACCTTTGTTGGTCTCTACATTTGTTCTGACAGTATGAGTAAAATTACTGATATTCTGCTACCAAACAGGCCCAATGTTGCAAAATTACAACGTTCACCTAAAAAAGTTCTAAAAAATTTTAAATGTTAAAACTGATTCATTTCTGCATTAGAAGCCTCCTACAACATTATCTAAAAGGTGAAAACATTTTTATGCAGTTTTGTTCTATATTTGGGTCTTCTGGGGTTAAGGGTTTTATTTTTTTTACTTGTATGGTTGCTTTAAATGAAGTCATACACAGGTTAAAAGGTAACACATTTGTTTCACATATTAATGAAATAGTAAATAAAATGAAACAGTACATTGTTACATTGTATTATTTAATGACACTTGCAGGACTATTTGCAAACATCATTTTATTCAGGAATGGCTGCATTTTGGCAATCAGTCCTGCTATGTGATAGATAGCAATTTCTGGCTGTCATTTTGACAGCTAAGCATTGCCAATAATAGCAGCAGGGAAGCAGAGCATAGGAGATATGCAATAGAAATCATGTTGATGTTTTTTAGGTAATATCTTTTATACCTAAGATCCTAAAATGGTTAAAGCCTAATTGTGGGAAAATGTAAAATTATCTCTTGCAAAGGGCCTGTGTCCATGCTTCAAGAGGTAATTTCTCATTTTGTCTGGGAGAGAGTAGAAACTCTTTTACCTACCTGATTCTCCACTCCCCCATCAGATGCCTCTACCTCATGCTTCGGCAGTGGACAGTCCTTCAATGTCAACACTTCGAGTTCAGGGCTGTGGACTCCGCTTTAGTCTTGATGATATAAGGATCCTCCTATCCCTCTACAGTGTGAGGGAGAAGAGGCTACAGAGACTGGTAAGAGAGTAAAAGATTGGGCAAGTAAATCTTCTTTATTGTTTCCCTAAACCTAAACAAGCAATTAACCATTATAGTGTGGGTTCAGCCCCACTGCAAAGAATCATTCTTTTGCCTGGAGTTGGGATTTAAATAGAAATGTAAAGAAAATGGGACATTTTTATTGTAATCACTTTACAATGTATCTAAAGTCAAACTTTTTTTTAAGTTGTGCATTCGTTGTAAAATGGCTATGAACTCTGGCAAAAGAGAGGTTCTCAGCAGGAGCCCAGAGCAATATAAACATGAGGGGGGTTCTAATTCCCCACTACTGTATAATAAACCAAGCAACAATGTTTGGGCTTTAGATACACTTTAACAACCCTAAAACCTAATAAATATATATATATATATATATATATATATATATATATATATATATACATATATATTGTCAAAAGTATTGGAGCAAGCAGAGACTGCCTTTACAAGCACATGTATTAAAAGGAGAAAAGGCTGTGGGACTTTATATGAAGCGTAACTGCAAGGTAAGTATGCAAAGATATGCTTGATGGATTCCTTGTCCATATACAGAGATTCATGGTAAATAATGTAACAGTGGTAACAATAGATATCAACTTAATATTTTATATATATATAAATATACTCATATCTCAACGTGATCCACAATTATAGTGATAAACATATTGAAGTTAAAAATATCTATAAAAGATAAATGAATGCAAAAGGATCAAATAATAGCTGGCACAAGGGGGCAGAAGGGGGGACATAAATTCCCAAATCATATATATATACATATAGATATAGATATATAAATATTTAAATAAAAAATAAAAAATTTGGCTATATATACTGTGTATATAAAGCCCAAACTATTTTTTTTAGCAAGGAATGGAACAAAAAAACATATCAAGCTGTTTTTGCTGTCCATGTCTGATTGGAGAGATTCTCATTTACTTCCTTTCTCAGAGTTACAATAAGAGAAGGAAATCTCTCTAAAGTAAGGAAAATCTCCTCTTATGCCATGTACACACAAGCAGACTTTTCGATGGACTAGGTCCGACAGACTTTCGGTGGAGTACCGACGGACTTTCCGAATGAACGGACTTGGCCACACACAATCACACCAAACATGATGACATACGACCAGACTAAAATAAGGAAGTTCATAGCCAGTAGTCAATAACTGCCCTAGCGTCAGTTTTCATCTGTCGGACTAGTATACACACGAGTGGATTTCTCGATAGGAACTGGGTCCGGCGAAAAAATTTGAAACATGTTCTATTTCTAAAGCCCATCAGATTTTTGGACAGCAAAGGTCCGATGGAGCCCACACACGATCGAATTGTCCGACGGATTCGCTCTGTCTGACCTTTGCTGTCAAAAAGTCGGTCGTATGTACGTGGCATTAGTTGTCACCCAAAAAGTATATTTCCAATGACAACTCAACTCAGATTTCCCATCATTAGATATGGTACATCACCCCGGTAGAAAGTGCAATAAACACCTGACAATAGTTCTAAAAGCGGCGGCTGGTCCATAAGGGGCGCAGGGGTGCAGCCCCCCTAATCTCCTTGCTCCACGTCCCTTAATCTCCATGCAGGGCTCCATACGCATAGATTTCTACAAGTTTTTTTTTTTTTAAGTACATGATTAGAGCCTGAGGCTCTGGCTTCAATAAGGTTGGGCTCTGGGATCAGAGTACTGCGCTTGAGCCCACCCACTTGTTACATTAGCAAATCAATATTCGCTATTGTCTTCTGGCTTCTCCTCCTGGCCAATCAGGACAGGAAGTTGGTTTTTAAGACCAGATTGGCCAGGAGGAGAAGCCAAGGAAGCGGCAGCTTGGATGGGGTAAGTGTGGACCTGGCGGGGGGGTTTTGTCCTCCCCAAAAAATGGAGCACCAGCCGCCCCTGAGTTCTAACCCTTGATCTATCAATCAAGTAGGAAAAAATACCTTGACTTTAAATATGCTTTAACTCCCTGCCCTCTCAGTTTTGCCATATTGGCAATGAAAGTGTCAGTGCCATGTCACACACTGTCAAATTGGAACCATTTCTGTTCCAGAAAGCAGTATATAGGAAGAAGGCTTTTAAAACGTTAAAACCCAATATACTTTTCAGTTTAAAACAGAAAAATGCATTCCATGTATGCAAACTCTTATATTTGCCATTTCTTTAGGAAAACAGCCACAGCCTGAACAGAAAGCCTGTTTCTTGCTAGCATGCCATAGAGATTATGTGGGAGCAGTGGTCTCCCTGCTTAGTCAGACTACCTCTAGCAAACTACAAATCCCAGCTTCAGCTCTAGCTGTGACTCAACAGGAAGCATGTCAGACGTATGCTCCTTTGGCAAGTATCCTTCTCTGCAACATGCTCGCCAGGGACAGGTTGTCAACTCAGGCTGTGACTGCTTTTTATAGAAAATGAACTGTACACTTTGCACATCTTTATTTTGATGCACCTGGAATGTATTAGCTGATTTAAACTGAAAGTTCAGTTGGGTTTTAACACACAATAATAAACTTATTTACATTAACCTTATCACATTGAGATATAAGGAAAATATTTGAAAAAGGCTGTAGCTTCCCTTAAGGCTGCTTGGTTGAAGTTGGCCTTTAAAATAAATTACTTCTTCAACTGCAGATTTAAAAAAAAAAAAAAGAAATATAGTAATAATGTGGTGCCTGCCCTACAAGTTCTTGTCTGAGCTCTGTTTTTAGTATGACATATTTTTTGTGTGACAATTTCTCACGGGACATGTTTGTTTTTCCTCCATCTTCTCCACTTGCTATCAAGCAGGCCTGACCGGCACACCCCAGAGCAAAATTAAAGCCAATGAAAACATTATGGACATGAGAATTTATGGCAGGACCATCCAATGCTCCGTGCCTGAAAGGAAGCTGGCGGAGATTTATTCTGCATTATTAAGTGTTTGTGCCTTGTGCAAGATAAGCAACAAAGAGGGATTTATCAAAGGCTGACACCAGCTCTTCAGAGAGGAGAAACAGACTGCAGGATTTATCATATCCTTGTCTGTGCACATGCGTGGAATGGAACTCAAGCAAATTGTAAGAGATACGGGTTCTGGGCTGCCTGCACACTGCTGAAGGTAAAAGGATTAGGCAGCTGTTTCTAATGGGAATGTTGAAAGATGAGTGTTGGTAGGTGACCAGTGCATGCGTGGCCATTTAGCATACATATAAAAGGAAGGGAACGTTGCAAAGGTCTTAAGATAATGTTTTTCTTAAAGTTTTGAAAATAAAATTACACCATGATAGAAAGCTGGCATTTTTGTACAGCCGTACATTAGGGCATACAGCTGTACAGAGCAAAACTTTGTTGTTGTGGCGCTTGGGAGCCACAGCTGCAGTATACTTTGCCCATTGAGAGCTACTCCAGAAAATGCTTGTGCAACACTCACATTTACATGCTATGGTCACTCTCTACACTCTCTAACTCACATCTTCAATCTCTACAATCTCTTCAATCTCTCCCTCTCTTCTGGCATCTTCCCCAACTCTCTAAAACAAGCCCTCACTAGCCCCAACCAATCTTGACAACCTATTCCCCATCTCCTTGTTCCCATTTTAATCCAAACTCCTTGAATGTCTGGTCTACAACTGACTGAGCTACCAGACCCACCGAGAATAACCTTCTTGATCCCCTTCATTCTGGATTCCTTCAACACTCCACAGGAACTGCTCTCCTAAAACTCACAAACGATCTGCTACCAGCTAAATCCAATGGACACTATTCTTTACTTCTAATCTTGGACCTCTTCTGCCTTTGATGCAGTGGAACAGCCCATCCTCCTCAAAAAACCTATCCAAAAATGTATCCAACCACACTGTTACTGTTACGTACAATTCTACTTCTTCCTCTCCTCTCTTGTTCTCTGTTGGAGTCCCCCAAGGTTCTGTTCTTGGACCTTTCTTTTTCTCCATCTACTCCTCCTCCCTGGATCAGGTATTAGCCCCACATGGCTTCCAGTACCATCTCTACATTGACAACACCCAAATCTATCTCTCTACCCCTAAGCTCACTCCTTCAGTCTTCTCATGAATCACTAATTTACTAACAGACATATCAGCCTGGATGTTACACCACTTCCACAAACTCAATCTATACAAAACCAAGCTCATAATTTTTCCTCTCCCACGTGCCTCTTCCCCTGATTTATCTGTCAAGATTGATAGCACTTCTACCAGCTTGTCCCCACATGCCAAAGTTCTAAGTGTAATCCTGGACTCTGAACTATTCTTTTGGCGCCATGGTCAATCACTGTTCAAATCTTGCAACCTCAACCTCTGCAACATCACCAAGATACGCCCATTCCTTACCAATTTCACCACAAAGCCCCTAGCTCCCTCCATAGTCATCTCTCACCTCGACTACTGCAACTTCCTCCTCATGGGATTACCTTTACATCTCCCCTTCAGTCCATCATGAATGCTGCTGCCAGGCTCATCCACCTTACCAACCATTCAGTGTCTGCTACTGCTGTCTATCAATCCCCCCACTGGCTTCCACTCACTCAACAAATGAAATTCAAAATACTAATGATCACAAAGCCATCCGCAATGTGGCTCCCCAGCTACATCACTAACCTAGTCTCAAAATACCAACCTACTCATTCTCTTCATTCCTCCCATGACCTCCTGCTCTCTAGCTCCCTCGTCACCTTCTCCTATGCTCTTTTCCAGGACTTTTACTGAGCCTATCCTATCCTATGAAATTCCCTACCCCAATTTGTCCTACTATCTCCCACTCTGTTTGCTTTTAGATGATCCCTGAAAACCTGCCCCTTCAGAGAAGCCTATTCTGCCCACAACTAATTACTGTACTTTTATTTTCTCCATCAGATCATCCCCCACAGCTGTTACCTTTTGTATCACTTGACCCTCCCCCCTAGATTGTATGCTCCAATGAGCAGAGCCCTCTGATTCCTCCTGTATTAAATTGTATTGTACTGTCTGCCTCCATGTTGTAAAGCACTGCGTAAACTGTTGGCGCTATTTAAACCCTGTATAATAATAACAATTTTTCACTGCTGTGTCATCAGCAGTTTCTTCATTTATGTAGCAAAACATCTGACTGTACTCTTTTTTTCTAGTACATTTTATGTATCATATCGTCTGTGGTTTCAAAACTCAAAATGAGAGATTCATAAAATTTGGTAGTGATACATCTTTGAGAACAAGGCCAGCCACTACAGACTACTAGCCAATTGTTATCTGCATCTCAAAGTGAGCATATTAATGTTTGGTGAAAGTGCCTGTGTTGCTGCTAAAGCTACCTGAAAATAAAACATCAGACTGTGGCGCTGTTGTATGTAAGCCAAGCTAATCATAAACTAAATAAATACTTTCCAAATCCAAATATGTGCTACAAATATATGCTATAGCTTTGAGTGTCAGTGAAAACTGTACTGTCTCGTAACCCTTGCACAGCTTTAACCCTTTGTCTACCAAGGTATGTACAGTATCTCACAAAAGTGAGTACACCCCTCACTTTTTTGTAAATATTTTTATTATATCTTTTCATGTGACAACACTGAAGAAATGACATTTTGCTACAATGTAAAGTAGTGAGAGTACAGCTTGTATAACAGTGTAAATTTGCTGTTTCCTCAAAATAACTCAACACACAACCATTAATGTCTAAACCGCTGGCAACAAAAGTGAGTACACCCCTAAATGAACATGTCCAAATTGGGCCCAAAGTGTCAATATGTTGTGTGGCCACCATTATTTTCCAGGACTGCCTTAACCCTATTGGTCATGGATTTCACCAAAGCTTCACAGGTGTCCACTGGAGTCCTCTACCACTCCTCCGTGACAATATCACAACTCTGGTGGATGTTAGAGACCTTGCGCTCCTCCACCTTCCGAGGATGCCCTACAGGCGCTCAATAGGGTTTAGGTCTGGAGACATTCTTGGCCAGTATACTACCTTTACCCTCAGCTTCTTTAGCAAGGCAGTGGTCATCTTGGAGGTATGTTTGGGGTCATTATCATGATGGAATACTGCCCTGCGGCCCCGTATCGGAAGGGAGGGGTGGGACATGCTCTGCTTCAGGATGTCACAATACATGTTGGCATTCATGGTTCCGTCAATGAACTGTAGCTCCCCAGTGCTAGCAGAACTCATGCAGCCCCAGACCATGACACTTCCGCCACCATGCTTGATTTTAGGCAAGACACATTTTTTACATGGTTCTAGTAATGCATGTCCTTAGTCTGCTTGTCTTCAGCAAACTATTTGCAGGCTTTCTTGTGCATCATCTTTAGAAGAGGTTTCCTTCTTGGACGACAGCCATGCAGACCAATTTGATGCAGTGTGTGACATATGTTCTGAACACTGACAGGCTGACCCCCCACCCCTTCAATCTCTTCAGCAATGCTGGCAGCACACATACGTCTATTTCCCAAAGACACTCTCTGGATATGATGCTTAACACGTGCACTCACATGTGGCAAGGCCTGTTCTGAGTGGAACCTGACCTGTTAACCCGCTGTATGGTTTTGGCCACCGTGCTGCAGCTCAGTTTCTGGGTCTTAGCAATCTTCTTATAGCCTAGTCCATCTTTATGTAGAGCAACAATTCTTTTTTTTCAGATCCTCAGAGAGTTCTTTGCCATGAGGTGCCATGTTGAACTTCCAGTGAACAGTATGAGAGAGGAAGAGCGATAACACCAAATTTAACACACCTGCTCCCCGTTCACATCTGTGACCTTGTAACACTAACAAGTCAAGTCAGTCTACTCACCCTCGGCTTCCCACCACTGTACACCGGAGGCTTTTGGGTAAAGGCCGAGGGAGCTTCCCTTCTACAGTGATAGGTCATCCTGGGGACTAGTGAGAGGGTTGTTCGCCCATAACTGATACTGCTAGCTGGCACTAAGCCACTGGAAGTAAGACACAAAGTGTGCCTAATCTATACCGAACCCATTTAACACTCTATACTGTACTTATTTCAAACCTAGACTGCACCTATACCAACCTTATACTGAATTGTACAGAACCTTTACAGCATCTGAACCACATCTACCCTGCACCTGTGCCAAGACTATACCGTACCTATACTACATGCAGGTTAACTGGGACTGTTGCTCTGTGCACTGATGCTCCTAAAGGGCCACATTAGTAGCCAGAAGAAGAACTTCTTAAAGGACTGTGCCTCCCTAATAATTATTCTGCAAGCCCCTTTTTGTTGCCCCCTCTGTTACCATCCTCCTTTACTTTTAGACAGTGCATACTCAATCGGTCTAGGACCAGCATCGCTGTCATAAATTAGCTCTGGCATTATAGTTCCAGCACTCAGTAGATAAAAATTTACTATTGCTCACTCCTGGGCTTGAAGTTTCCTTGCCACTGTTTATGCTGACGCCAAATGTCATCTTATGCCTAGTCCCTACTGTTAATCACATTGTTTGCTAAATTTCGTTATTTCTATAGTCAATCCGATCCAACTTTAGTGGGTGACAATATATTAAGATTGTCTTTACTACCTGGTTAGGTTCCTGTTTTCTTCGTTATAGCATTACTATTGGATAATAATTATTACTTTCAGTGATTTGTCTAAATTTAGACTTCAGCATCAATCTGACTGGACTGTGAGATGTTCAGCCTGACCACAGGGGGCACTAACTCTTCTGGCAGGCATGGAACTATGGTCTGGTTAGGTGCTTAAGTTACTCTCTCTCGGAGTCCGCCCAGTGGGAGTGACACTCTCACTGTGCTTTCTGGGAGAGGGTATTTAAAGCGGGGTTCCACCCTAAAGTGGAACCTCCGCTGATCGGAACCCTCCCCCCCTCTGGTGTCACAATTGGCACCTTTCAGGGGGGAGGGGGGTGGAGATACCTGTCAAAGACAGGTATTTACACCCACTTCCGGGCATAGACTCCCGTGGGAGTCTACGCCATTTCCTGTCCTGCTGCGCTGTCTGCTGGGACACACACGGGTCTCAGAGACAGCGCGGAGAATTCCTATTGCGCTGCGCAGCTCGCGCATGCGCAGTAGGGAACCGGGAAGTGAAGCCGATTCGCTTCACTTCCTGATTCCCTCACCTAGAATGGTGACGGCAGCAGCTGAGAGCCGAGCGATCGATCGGCCTCGGCTGCCGGCATCGCTGGAACCCGGGACAGGTGAGTGTCCATTTATTAAAAGTCAGCAGCTGTAGTATTTATAGCTGATGGCTTTTAATATTTTTTTTTTTGGTGGAATCCCTCTTTAAGATGCGGATGTCACGTGGTTCGGGGTTCCGGTCCAGAATGATGTACTGACTTCATGGTCCTGGTCCTCCTGACCAGCCCCCAGGAAGGCTATGGCCTGGGGTGCGGATCCACCCGATTTTGATGTCTCGGGGCTGGCTAGCCTGAGGCAAGGAAACCAAACAAGGATTCTGAGGTGGTTGGGTGCCGTCTCTGGTTTGGGAGAGACCCAGTGACTTCAAGCATTCCAGAGGAGGACTCTTCAGAAGAAGACCACGTACGCGTTGGTTTCTTAGTAAGAGCCTGGAAGGGCTGAAGTACCCAAGAGAATCCGGTCTTGTGGATATCACCAAGCTGGCTGAAAGATCCAGGTATCCTACGAGTGTTTTCAAGTTTAGTTTCCGTACGTGTTCTACAACAACATCTGTGGCAGAGACTTGTTCCTTAGTAAACACCTTGTTGGCTGCTAGGCCTTGTGAGAGAGGGACTGTCCAACCTGAGTGATCATCCAGTTGCGAATGGCTATTCTCTGGATGCAGTCAAAGTAAGCAAGTTCTTCAACATTTAGACTTTGACACTATTGCCACGTACACACGATCGGACTATCCATCAAACTTAGAAGGGTGGACCTTTGCAGCGGAGGTCCGCTGGACTTTCCGAATGACGGACCTGCCCACACACGACCGGACCTTTCCAGCGGACAAACCACTGGACTATGGCGAGAGTCTGCCAGACTTTTGAAATGAACG
The DNA here is from genome assembly GCF_037356315.1 of Lithobates pipiens. Taxonomy (NCBI): domain Eukaryota; kingdom Metazoa; phylum Chordata; class Amphibia; order Anura; family Ranidae; genus Lithobates; species Lithobates pipiens. The sequence continues at coordinate 496,914,810 of NW_027507758.1, forward strand.
GACTTGCCCACACACGGAGGAAAGTCCGTTCATTTTGAACGTGGCTCCAGGTAGATGGGACTAGCAAAGCAGGTCAATGTCGCCGCCTCCATGGGCAAGATTGACACCTTGCTGGCCCCATCACCTGGTATGGACTTTAAGGGGAAGCCCTATGCCGAAAAAACTGTGTGGGGGTCCCACCCCAAGTCCATATCAGACCCTTATCTGAACATGCAGCCTGGTCGATCAGGAAAGGAGGTGGGCCCCCCACCTTCTGAGCCGTACCAGGCCACGTGCCCTCAACATGGGGTGTGCTTTGGGGAAGGGGGGCCCTACACCCCCAACCCCAAAGCTCCTTGTCCCCATGTTGATGAGGACAAGGGCCTCTTCCCAACAACCCTGGCCGTTGGTTGTCAGGGTCTACGGGCAGGGGCTTATCGGAATCTGGGAGCCCCCTTTAATAAGGGGGGTATCTCTAAACTTGATTAGCTGCAGTGGAGGGCAGCGGTAACATTGGGGGTCTAAGGCTGGCCATACATTATACAATCTATTTGTACAATCTCCTTTAGATCTACCATCAACTATTTAGAGGAGGGAGCTGCCTGATTTGATGTGAATGCATTGTTTAGGTTTGTCCTTATATTATATTGTTTTCGTAAATCCAAATTTGATTGTACCTGTCATCTGCAATTTTATCACACTGGGGGTTAGCCCCCTTGTGACAGCGATAAAGTTACATAATGCATAATGTTCACACATATATATATATATATATATATATATATATATATATATATATATATATATATATATATAAACAGCATTTGCTCCACACATGTGAGGTATCGCCACAAATGTCAGAATGAAAGTAATAATTCTAGTGCCATAAATTGAGGTTAACTCTAAGTTAATAACATGTAAATGTTTTTAAAGTGTAGCACAGGTGTTAGGACTTGATATGTTTGGTATCCATCCCTCAACACAACTCCATCTTCAAAAATATGCGTTTGACAAACAGTTGCACAAATATCATGCAATAAAAAATAAACACAACTGCTACCATTTTATTCTACAGGCCATCTGCTTTCAAAATATATAATTGTTTAGGGGGTTAAAGTGGTTAACCACAGATAAAAACAAATTTTTGTACAAAAGTAAGTAGTACCTGTTTATCTGCATTTCTCTTCTCTACAGCTGTTCAAAGTGCACACTTTATACAGCTTGTCTGAGCTTCAGAAAAGCAGGGGGTGGGTATCTGAAGTTACACTCAGCGGGGAGATCATTTTTTTCCCACAAATAGAGCTTTATTTTGGTAGTATTTGATCACCTATACGTTTTTTTTTTTTGTTGTTGTTTTTTTTTTACTCTATAAACAATTAAAAAAAAAATCTTTTAACTTTTTGCTATAAAACATATCCAATAAAAAAAATGTAACACATTGAATTTCTTCGCCAGTTCAGAATATGTATTCTGCTACATATTTTTGGTAAAAAAAAATCTCAATAAGCGTATATATTGATTGGTTTGTGAAAAAAGGTATAGCGTCTACAAACTATGGGATATATTTATTGAATTTTTAATTATTTATTTTTACTAGTAATGCCGTAAATCAGTAACATAGTGGCACTGCAATATTGCGGTGGACAAATCAGACACCAACTGATATTTTGGACACTTGCTTGGGAACTAGTTAGACTATACAGTGATTAGTGTTAGACATATGTATTGTCCCTGTACTAATGGGTTAACTGTGTACCTAGAATGTGTTTTTATACAGTGTGGGAAATGCTAGATACTAGGGGAATACATGGATCCTTGCCCCTGCTCTGCAGGCACACAGGATCCATGCCTTTTCTACTTGCAGGACGGTAATTTGCCTTGTTTACAAAGGCAGACTGCCATTCTGCCTCTGTACCGAATGATTGGTGGGTGCTGGTGGACATTGAGTCTGTGGTACCTGCTGATCGGTTCCAGCTGTATATAACAGCGGGAGCAAGCCGGCGGTGGCGCGTATTCGTGCCTGCCACCCGAAAAAGCCGGATCACGAATATATAGTAAATCTGCTATAGGGAAAACCTTAAGTGGTTAAGGTAAATTATCAAACAAAAAATGCAGATTTTAACAGGTGTGCAAACATTAAACAAAATGCACCAGTAGGTTAAGATATCCCCCAAGCATGTTATTTAAAGGATTTGTGTATTTTGAACATTGTCGTTAAGGATGAGCCGAACACTTGCGAACAGGCAAAAAATTCAGACGAATACCATTAAAGTCTATGCGACACAAACATGAAAAATCAAAAGTGCTCATTTTAAAGGCTTATATAGAAGTTATTGCCATAAAAAGTGTTTGGGGACCCGGCTCCTGCCCCAGGGGACATGTATCAATGCAAAAAAAAGTTTTAAAAACAGAAGTTTTTTCCGGGAGTAGTGATTTTAATCATGCTTAAAGTGAAACAATAAAAATTAAATATTCCTTTAAATATCGTGCCTGGGGGGTGTCAATAGTATGCCTGTAAAGTGGCGCCGTTTTAGAACAGTAATGCCCTGCACACACAACCGGTTTTCCCGTCGGAATAGACTCTGAAGGTTTTTCCGACGGAATTCCGCTGACACTGTCTTGCGTACACATGATCACACCAAAGTCCGATCGTCAAGAACGCGGTGACGTACAGCACTTACGATGGGACTAGAAAAAGGAAGTTCAATAGCTAGTAGCCAATAGCTTCTGTCTCCTACTTGCTTCAGAGCATGCGTCGTTTTTGGTCCGTTGGAACAGCATACAGACGAGCGGTTTTCCCGATAGGAATTGGTTCCGTCAGAAATATTTAGAACATGTTCTATTTCCAGGTCTGTCAGAATTTTCGAAAAAAAAAAGTCCAATGAGGCATACACATGATCAGAATATATGATGCAAAGCTTCCGTCTGACTTTTTTTGTCAGAAATTCCGCTCATGTGTACACGGCATAACACAGCAAAATGACATTTCTAAAGGAAAAAAGTAATTTAAAACTGCGAGCTGCTGCAATGAATTGTCGGGTCTCGGGAATATAGGTAAAACTCACTGAAAAAAAAGCAAAAAGTCCATTAGCAGGCCCTTTGAGTGACGTCAGAGGAAAGTGGGGTCACCCGTTTACCCGTTTACCCATTTACCCAGCCCTCAGCTATATAACAGCTATCATTGCAGGAGCCTCCCTTGGTGCCAGAGCTGTTGCAGGTATTTTTTTATTTTCTTTGGTCCATCGGGCGCCGTGAGATGGATTTACATCGCAGCACATTATTATTATTTTTTTATTGTTTAATAAAGGACTTGTTCCAAAGTGTCTCTTTTCATTTTTACTATTTCTGACACTTTTTTGTGAATTGGTAGGGGTACAATGTACCAATTCACATGGGGGGTGGGATCTGGGGGCCCCCTTGTTAAAGGGGGCTTCCAGATTCCGATAAGCCCCCTGAAGACCCTCACAACCACCACGCAAGGGTTGTGGGGGGATGATGCCCTTGTTCCCATCAACATCGGGACAAGGTGCTTAGTGGGTGACTCCAAAGCACCCCCCCATATTGAGGGCATGTGGCCTGGTATGGTTCAGGAGGGGGGGTGCTCTCTCGTCCCCTCTCTTTTCCTGCAGCCTGCCAGGTTGTGTGCTCAGATAAGGGTCTGGCATGGATTTTAGGGGGACTCCTACGCCATTTTTTTTTTATTTGATGTAGGGTTCACATTAATATCCATACCAGACCTGAAGTGCCTGGTATGGAGTTTGGGGGGACCCCCATGCAATTTTTTTTTTCATTTTGATTTAGGGTTCCCCTTAATATTCATACCATACCCAAAGGGCCTGGTAGTGGACTGGAGGGGGAGTTACAACAATTCATTACAGCTACGATCATTTTTAAATTACTTTTTTTCTTTTAGAAATGTCATTTTGCTATGGTACTGTTCTAAACACCGGAAACATGCACCACTTTACAGGCATACTATAGATACCACCCAGGCATGATATTTAAAAGAATATTTCTTATTTTATTGTTTCACTTTAAGCATTAATAAAATCACTGCTCCTGAAAAAAAACGTCAGTTTTTACAACTTGTTTTTGCATTGATATAAGTCCCAGGTCCCCAAACACTTTTATGAAAATAACTTGCATATAAGGCTTTAAAATTAGCACTTTAGTTTTTTTCATTTAGTGCCCCATAGACTTTAATGGGGGTTCCGCGGCTTTTGAATTTGCCGCGAACATCGCATATTGTTCGCTGTTCGCCGAATGTCCGAACAACCAAAGTTCGGCCCGAACTTATGCTCTCCCATCCCTAGGTGTCGTTGAAGTCACAGGAAAAAATTCCACTCTCTGACATACTGTATTTTTAAAAAAACGGCTGGACAATAGAAAAACACCCGAACAGCCAATGTTCAGTCCAAACGTCTGTTTGGACAAAACCCTCCCTATTCATGTGAACTAACAGACATGTTATTTTGAACTTGATTGAATAATTGAAGTGAACATGGCTTCACAGTGGGCATGATTTACAAAGGGAATAGGGACTCCTTGTTTTGCAAGGTAAATGTTCTACTTGGTGAATAAGGTGAAGCAGTTTATGTTATTCATCGAGCTACATGCAAGCAAAAGTTCTGTTTTTTTTTTTTATTTCCTTGCACATGATTGGGCATTCAAACTGAAACCAAAATAAAGTGCAGTACTACAGTAAGATATAAGAAACACAATAATAATTTAAAAAATAGTGCCAAAATTGATATGAAGCTAAAACCCGTGTCACTGGTGATCTTTGTTAAGAGAAAAAAGGAAAACAGGGGTGCTTTTTAACCACCACCTATGTGAGTTCATCAAATCATGAAATATAAAGTATTATGAGAAGTGCTCAGATTCTAACACGTGAAAAGCAACTAGTGTAAAGAATCCCCACCACCATATATGCACTCATGAGAAATACATGATAAATGTGCATGTTACAATCTACATATCAATGCAGAATCCACCAGGTCTCCACATAATCCAATTGGTGACTTCCCATAAAATCCGAGGTGCTGCAATAAATAAGCTCACCACATAGAGCCAGAGGAATCCATATATAGTGTAGTAGTTTTAGTGCTTGAAAACAATGACATGGTTACTGCCAGGTTTTTTTTCACCTTAATGAATAGGATACTTTACTGACCTCTAGATAAAGGAATGAGCCAATTGAATGAGCAGGAGAAATTCTAGGAAGCCCCATATGCAAGAGTACTATTCATTTGGTTGAATATATACTGTATGTATAGGAGGAAAGGAGGGTTGGGACTTTAAATGAGGCATGCGGCTGCAAAATTTTACCTTTTGTAGCCGCATGCTTCATTTAAAGTCCCAACCCTCCTTTCCTCCTATACATATTCATAGGGCACGTGCCTTCACAAAGTCACAGCCTAATTTAAAGTCCCACCCTTTCTACTTATGTAACTGGTTGAATATATATATATATATATATATATATATATATATATATATATACACACAGGATAGCTGGATAGATGGATGGATGGATAGATAGACTAGTTTCAAACGGATTAAAGCTGCTGCCCTTGTTGTTTTCTTGGATTCAGTGCAGGCAGTGGAGGTTGGAGGTTTTTGGCTGCACTGGGCTGCTGACATGTTTGCTGAATAGTCACTGCTACAAATCATTAATCCTAATGATTAACAGCGATTTGTAGCTAGTGGTTTAATTTTTTATAGTTGCTGCTAATTTGTCACTAAGAATAGATTTATTGCTGCTACAGATTAAACTAGTTCTACATCTAAAATATATGTTGAGGTGCTCGATCCAACTATCTGTGACCTGTATAAACGCAATTTCATGAATAGGGATGATTCCTGAATCCATGCACCAGGGGCATTGTGTCCCTATTAAGAAGCAGGAGAAAAACCCTCTATGTTGTGGATCCTATAGGCCCATTTCATTACTCATTATGGAACTGAGATACTCATAAAAGTTTTGGCAACCAGATTGTCCAGGGTGATTGATACATTAGTGAATTCTGACCAAACCGGTTTTCTCCCAGAGAAGTCCACAAACATCAACGCTCAGAGACTTATTACTCACATTCCTTCATACATGAAGGAATCAGCAGGGTTGTGGCACTGAATATTGAAAAAAGATTGGTTTAATGATGGGGGCTATAGCTGTGGCCTTCCACTCCAAACCTTTAATTCAAGGCCTAATGCTTCATAAACTTGAAGAAAAAGTGGCATTGTATGCCAATGCCATGCTCTTATTCCTACAAGATCCTCATTGATCTTTACAAATGACCTTACAGATGTGGGAAGCATACTCAAATTTCTCTGGACTAAAGAAAAACTGGGGTAAAACGCAAAAACTTCCACCTGACCCTATAGCAGCTGTAGCACAAGACAATTCACTGCCTGCAATGGGCTACCGAAGGTAAATATTTGGGTATCGGAATTTCTAATAAAGTGGCCAACTTTAACTTAAACTTTTTCCCCTTTTTGCACCTATCTAAAAATAAATTTGATAGCTGGAAGTCCTTACCTTATGCCGCATACACACGGTCGGAATTCCGTCCAGAAAAAGACCGATGAGAGCTTTTCATCGGAAAATGTGACCGTGTGTAGGCTCCATCGGAATTTAGCTGTTCGAATTTCCGACAGCCAAAGACTAATAGCATGTTCTCAATTTTCCCGACGGAAAATTATTAGGCAATTCTGAAGTAATGACATGCTGTTAGATGTTTGCTTTATCTCCTATTAGGTTTATACAGAGAAAGATTGTACCACGGGGAATGCAATGTGGAGGGAGCCTGCAGCATCAAATATTAAAATGATGTTGTAATGTTAGCTGCAGGTTGGGAAATTTTAATGATCACCTTCCATATTGCCTAGAGCCATGCTGCTCATATGCAGGAGCAGAGAGTAGGCCTTGGTGTTCTTATTCTCTGAAGTTTTGAAATGGGGGTAAAAACTTTGCATGTTGCCCCAAACCAAATCTTTAGTAATCCCGCAAGTATACAGTCAGTAAGATAAAATAAAAGAGGCTTAAATATAAAAATCGTTATTATTAATTAAAGTGTTTTCATTTTTTAAAATATCTAGACCTGCAAGGAACATGACAGAATACAAAACAAGCAATGAAAAATAAGAAAATCAAAACTGTAGCTCAACCAAAAAGCATTTAATGGCTCAAAGTGAAGGCATTATGATAACCATAATAATCACACTTATGTCCTTGTGCCTCCAATCCTCCATTCTGAACTTGTGCACTAAACAATTAATGAGGCAGCACATTAGCTAGGCTTCTCCTAGCCACCACCATATACCTACCTGCACCAGTCTCTGTACTTACTTCCTGGGTATAGGCAGGGCAGCCATCAGAATTTTTTGGGCCCCTTACACAGCTTTAGGCCTGCCCCCCCCCCCCCCCGACCCTGACCACCAACATTCCCCAGGGCTTGTCCACAGGCTATCCTACTGAATCTGAAGACTGGCCACCTCCCCTGTATGCACTCAGCCCCCCCCCCCCAATCCTGTATATATGTTAACCCCCCCCCCACACCTGTATATTTGTCAGCCCCCCCACACACCTGTACATATGTAAGTCCCCCCCACACACACCTGTATATATGCCAGCCCCCCCCACACACACACCTGTATATATGCCACCCCCCCCCACACACACACACACACCTGTATATATGCCACCCCCCCCCCCCCCCCACACACACACACATACACGTGGATTTTTGGCAGCCCCTCACATACACAAACCTGTAACCTGTAAACACACAAGGCTCTGGCCCCTCTCTGTACACAAACAGCCCCCCCCCCCTTTCCCTTACAGCCCCTACTTGTAAAGAAGGTCTTCCTACTTAGTTCCAGCTCATTTTTACAAAGACATGTTGCTGAGAAGAACAGTACAGATCCCATGAGGGGTGCACATACACATAGTATCCAGAGGTGGTAGTAAAGAGCTCAGTGTCTGAGCTCAGTGACACGAACAGCAGAAGCTGTGAAATCATTTCTGTAATGCACAGCAGGGCTCCAGCTCCACTTCACCTGTCTTGCCTTCTTTTGGCCTGGGCGGGCCCCGGGGCCCCTTGCAGTTGTGACGGATGTAACCCCCTGATGGCGGCCCTGGGTATAGGCCACCCAGTGATAAATGGGAAAAGTGGCTCAGTTCACCTCCTGCCATTTTCAGCTTTCAGTGCAGTGATAGTTTGACGGAAAATTACTCCATCATGCAAAATTGTACTCAAATTAATATTATATAATTTATTTTGAGACAAGTAAATCTTTTGTTTGGTGGCATTAAATAAAGCACTTTTTTCACTTTTCACTTTTTTAATTAAAAAAAAATTGTTTTTCCTACATTTAATAAACCATATCAAATAAAAAAGCCAGGACAAGATTTTTGGAAATTTGGCACCCAATATGATCTCGAGGAGTTTAAAACTGTGAGCTTGGTAGTGATGTACTAGATACAGTAAATGTGCATGTTATACACATTAATGGTAATGGGTTAATGTGCAGGTCACATGCAGTGAGAGGATGGAAATAAGGGATTTAATGTACAGATGTGCAGGATAAGGGATGTAAAGGGATACATTTAGAGGTCACTGCTGACACAGGACAGACCAGAGATATACTGGAAGGGGAAATTCTCCCACAACCTTGAGATCTGCAGATACACTGATCCAGAACTAGTAAATGATTAATTCATTTATTAGCTCCTCCTTCATTTATCATAAAAGAAATGAGGGGGAGGTTTCTGCAATGAAAACTTTTCACCGTTTGCATTTGTGGTCATCATAGTGGTTACATGGTACAGAGCTGCTCAAATCGGCTCTGTATCATGCCTGTGACACAAGTTGTAATTCACAGCCATTAATGGGGACACTGACCACCTGAGGCTGAGTCCTACAGTCATGTTTAGGAGTCTACCATTTCACCATTCAAAAACATACAATAGTACATAAGTAGTTAATACAATGCACATTAAGGCAACACAATACACGTTACCGTGTTAAATGCAGATCAAACGCAGAACACAAAGTTGAAATGATGTGATTGGGCCTTAAAGCGTTTCTTTAACAAACACAATCTTGCAAGGATTGGTGTTCTTTTTAGCTGCCTGGAATTCAGTTTTAAGCAGAACATATTTTTTACTAAATGAGATGTAAATAATGGATGTCAGAATATTGTTATTTTTTATTGCACATCCCCTTATCTCTCTCCTTCTTGCATTATCTTCCCGCCACTTCTGGCACCAAATTCTGGCTGCTGCACAGTCCAGCCTCAGCACCGATCCAACTTTCCCCAGCATGTGTCATGGATATAATTGTACAGAGTTGGACCTCATCCCAGGCTCACCTCACACTTCTGTTTTCCAGGGAAGAGGAGGAGATAGAACCTGCCTTGAAAAGCTGCAAATTGCCTAGATGTAAATGAGTCTGCATTCCTAGAATATGCAAATAAGCCATGCATAAAATGATTGCTCTAATGAGAAGTACACCCCATTTATTCATTAGGATAATTTCTGTTATACATTGTTTCACAGTATCTTGCATTGTCTCCAGTAATATGAATATTTAGCTTCATTAGGCAAAGGCTGATTTCCATTTTTTTTTGGGCTGCTTTGTGATGATACAAACAATTAGAGTTAAATGATAATGTAAAAAGGTGTGCAGGGTTTATAAAAGCTTTCATTTCTATACTTTCGGCTTTTTCCCAGCTCTGCGGTATTTCTTTCTGACTTCTTAACTTGCTGTAATTACTATAATAATTTATATGGTACTGAACTATTCCTTATTATAAGGTGCAATACAATCTTAAATTTTAAAGCAGTAACAGTGATGGCTCTGGGAATCTTAAGCAGTCATAGTGTCTGAAATAGGTGACCCCACTCCGACTTTCAGCATAGGCGGCCAATGCTAGTATAGTAGGCATTCGGGGAATTAACAATGCTGTAAAACAATGACAGAACCAGGTAAAATATATGAAAAAGTGGCTGTGAAATGATGTCTGAAACACAAGGGGCTCTGCACAAAGTGCCTATGCTGTTGTTTTGTAGAGACGCGGCTTTAAACCTAAACGTCATGGGCTACATTTTGTTGGCTGGTTCATTAAAGTGGTAATAAACCTAAAAAACAAAAATGTAATATATTGCAGCTGAACAATTCTTAGATGTAAATATAAACAAAGGTTAACACTGCGCTAGAGAGAAAGGGAAGGGGAATTGAAATTAGCTACGATGGTGACATCATCATGCTATCTCTTCAATACACGACTGAGCCTGGAAGTGAAGCCCATAGGGACGCCGCAATTTTTTTCGTTTGTACATTGGATTTTACTACATGCTGGTTTTATCTGAAATCTCTTGTAAGTGTAATCATTTACTTTTACCAATAAATCAGTGTTTTACATACTGCACTATGGAAGTGATTTCTTTGTTTATCTCCGAGCTCCATGGGACTGGTGGGATTGAAGAGAGTATATAAGATTTTCCCTATGCACAGCCGGACCACCTATAATCTACTGGTCATATACAGCTAGTAAGCAGATTGTAATTAACTTACACTAGGTGTGGAGCAGGATTCTCACTGGTTTCAGGATCATCACCTTCTCTTCACTTGATGTGTGCCGTGGTACACGGAGCAAGGATAAGGATTCTATGTTCACCACTTATTTCATGGACTTTTGATATAGGAATTTTTTTAACTCATTTTCTGCATGTCTTATTTAGATTTATACCTGAATAATGTGATTGAATTTCTTTTTAAGGACTTTGCTAAAATCATATGCGAGTTTATGTCATTGTGCTGCACTATTTGTATATATTCATTCTTTGGCTGCATTATTATTATTATTTTTTATGTTTTTTTTTTCACCTCAGGTGGCAATATTTCCTCCTGAAGTCCTCATAGATTCTGCTTACTGCAGATTTATTTTCACTGGACAACAAAAATTTTGCCTGCTGCTTTTTTTCTTTTTGGTGTATATGATATGTTATCTGCTAATCACAGAAATAACCTGTAATGAACCTATCACAAACCATTTTATATAAGTCTTCTATTTTTGCAAATGTGTGATGCCTGTTGGCTATACTGCATGCATAAAAGAAACATACACATTTGAAGCACATCCGATACACCAAGTACAACTGAAATATCTGTGGATATCGAAATAATATTGACTCTGCTGCTTTGAAAGCAGCTTGGATATACCAAGTACTGTTGTCCCCTATGAAAATGGGACAGCCTTGCAAGAGAGTCTATTACACTAAATAGAAATGACCATTCTGAAATAATTTGGTTCTGGAACAGAAAAACATGGCACATGAACGATTTGCTGACCCAATAAAGATAATTTTGCCTCTGCTTCACATATAGCTCGGACTGAAAAAAAAATTTGTTAACACAATGAACAAGGAAGGTAAATTTTTCATTATTCAAGACAGATGTTTTCAAGAATAACTGATGCCAAGATTAAGGAAGGCATTTTTGTTGGTCCACAGATCGGACACGTCATCAATGACAAGAGGTTCAAAGATGTTAGTGGGGCCAGAGAAAATCAACCTGGAAACCATTCAAGGATGTTGTTGAGAATTTTCTTGGCAACTACAGAGCACTAAACTGCATTCAGCTGTTGACAAGCTTCTTACAGCCTACAAGACCATGAAGTGCAGCATGTTCCCAAAAATCTAGGAGCAGTCAGTGATGAACATGGTATACCGTATATACTCGAGTATAGGCCGACCCGAATATAAGCCGAGGCCCCCAATTTACCCCCAAAAAACTGGAAAACTTATTGACTCGTGTATAAGCCGAGGGTGAGACATGGCTGTCCATCCCTGTGTGTGTGTCCGTCCATCCCTGTGTGTCCATCCATCCCTGTGTGTGTATCCATCCATCCATCCATCCATCCCTGTGTGTGTGTGTGTGTGTGTGTATTCATCCATCCATCCATCCCTGTGTGTGTGTGTGTGTGTGTGTGTGTGTGTGTGTGTATCCATCCATCCATCCATCCCTGTGTGTGTGTGTGTGTATCCATCCATCCATCCATCCCTGTGTGTGTGTGTGTGTGTGTGTGTGTGTGTGTGTCCGTGCAGCCTTGTGTGTGTGTGTGTGTGTGTGTGTGTGTGTGTGTGTGTGTGTGTGTGTGTGTGTCCGTGCAGCCTTGTGTGTGTGTCCAGCCTACCTGTGTCCCAAGCCTCTGTCCCGAGCCGCCGTCGTCCCGAGCCTCCTCCGACCCGTGCCGTGCCTCCTCCGTCCCGTGCCTCCTCCGTCCCGTGCCGTGCCTCCTCCTTCCCGTGCCTCCTCCGTCCCGTGCCGTGCCTCCTCCGTCCCGTGCCTCCTCCGTCCCGTGCCGTGCCGATGGATCGCCGCTCTTCTCGGCGGCCATTCTACAATTCAAAATTCCGCCTCCGCCTGTGATAGGCGGAACACTCAATTTCCCAGCAGCCTGTGTTCCGCCTATCACGGACATCCTCTCATACTCGTCCGTAGTATGAGAATGAGCGGATGTCCGTGATAGGTGGAACACTGACTGCTGGGAAATTCAGTGTTCCGCCTATCACAGGCGGAGGCGGAGAAGGAGGCGCGGCTTTTAAATTTTAATGTCCGCCGTCTGTCTGCTCGATACGCTGATCGAGCAGTCAGACAGCGGTGACTCGAGTATAAGCCGAGGGGGCACTTTCAGCCTCAAAAAAGAGGCTGAAAATCTCGGCTTATACTCGAGTATATACGGTAAGTTGCCTGGACATTGCCACGATAAAAAAAATGGTATCAGGGCAACTGGAATCCATCAATGCTGGCTCACTATTGTTGAACACTGCAGAGAGATGCACTGGACACTGATTACAAATGAAAATCAGCAGCAAAACACTTTTAGGCCTGTTGAACACATGCAGTGTGTTGGGAGCATTATGCAATAAAATACATTATGGTCATTAAAATATAATTTCATATTTGTCAAGATTATATCATAAATAGATACAATCATTCTGAAATTATATTTGTGTTTAGTTTGAGGGAGTTTATCATATTCCCCAAAAGTTTTTCAGGAAGCAAAATATTTGAAAAAAAATGTCCAGTGAAATCAACAAGAGCGAGCTTAAAGGGCTTGTAAACCATGTTTTTTTTTTTTTCTAAAAAATAACAATTATATTTACCTGTTCTGTGCAATCGTTTTGAACAGAGTAGCCCCAATCCTCTTCTTCTTGGGTGCCCAGCTACCGCTCTAGGCCCCTCCTCGAGTGCCCCCACTTTTTATTGGGGCTACCCATGCAGGCTCGCTCCTGAATTCCCTCTGCTGCATCCACTGACACATACAGCGGGACTCGGCCCTGCCCCCCACTCTGATTTGATTGACAGCAGGGGGAGCCCATGGTCTTTTTTGATTTGTTGCGCAAAAAATTAAAATCGCAGAAGTGATTAAATACCACCAAAAGAAAGCTCTATTTGTTGGAACGAAATGATAAAAAATGTGTTTGGGTACAGTGTAGCATGGCCACGCAATTGTCATTCAAATTGTGACACCACTGAAAGCTGAAAATTGGCTTGGGCAGGAAGGTGTCAAAGTGCATGGTATTGAAGTGGTTAAACTTACTATCGGCAAATGCAGCCAGTGTAAATCCGCATAGGACCTGAAATAGAAAAAAAATGGTCCCTCCAGTTACAGTCTCTCTGGCTCTCCCGATGAACTGATGCCCCCCCCCCCACCCCCTTATCAGTAGCCCTGGATAGAACACTGGATGGATGGCCAGTTGGCCACCTACCTGTATGCCAGTGATTGCCCTGGGCACTCTACTGTCCGACTCAGAGAGGCTCAATCCTTGTGTTCCACCACCATGTGTTCCACCACCATGGGAATGGGAAAAGTTGACCAGCGTGACTGGAAGTGAAGCAGTTCAACTAAAAGAAGAAAATGTATTATAGATGGCCGCGCTTAGGTTTTATTTTATATACCAGTTGCTGCCACCCTAAAAATCTACAGTCCCCAAAAGAGCTGATGATGTACAAGTTATATAAAAAAGAGGATAGGGTCCAAGGCGCTACCTCAAGTATTATAAATGATATGTATAATAATAGAAGGTTCTCTAAAAACAGCTATTCTTCAAGACCTTCTTTACCATCAGGGAGTGAACCCACTAGATAAGGGAAAAAAGAGAGCAGCACCCAAAAGGTTATCGAATATCTCATAAAGTTAGCAAAAGCACAGGAGACAGAGAACATACACCACGTGCCCCCCTTACTTTTAAAGGGATTGCCAGGGAGTGGGTATGTTATGCCAATATACCTAATGTGCTCAATGTGGCTAATAAATACAGTATGCAACAGGTATAAGCTATTTTGTGCAAAATGGTCTATACACAATAATTCAGCTAAGATTACACACACTATCCTATATAGGCATGCTACCACATGGTAATGAGTATAAACTGTTACAAAGTATCAAAATAATAGTAGTAGATAAATAACACAGTGAGTGAATCAAGAAAAACAGATGTTACCACACATTTACAAAGGAGATATTCCTATATCATTAAATTAGTCCACAATGTGTATGTGTATGTGCAAGGCAAAACACCTTCAACAAATTGTCCATATGCCAGTAAAGTTCAAAAATAGTGCAAAAACAATTTCTTATACATATAAAGTGCAATAGTGCAAAATTGGGCAAAAAAGGTGCAAAAAACCCAAAGGGTATGAGATACAAAAAAAATATATAAAACATATTATAAAAAAATAAATAAAAAGAATATGTGAAAAATCAAAAAAATTTTTTTTTCTATATATATATATATATATATATATATATATATATATATATATATATATATATATATATAAATTATATATAAAAAATATATATATAAACAGTACATGTGAATAAAAGTGCAAAAAAAGGGGGGGGGGGGTGTATATCAACTCAAAAAACTGAAAAATAAGTCCAGGGTAATAGAATAGATTAAGGTGACTTTAGTGCTTGATCAAAGAAATCTGGTGACTTCTGTGCTCCCCCTCTCGGGTCCCCACTCACCAGATCCCTGTACCCCAAAGGGGTTAAATGCGTGTAATCCCTCTATGTCCACTTGGCTCCAATCACCTCGTCCTCCTCCTTTATCTGGTCCGAGTGTCTTGTGCCTGGGATAGTTCCCTTTATAATTATGGCTTGTAGCAGTATAATGGATCCTCAAGGAAAACAAAAGCAGCTCCCATAGTGTAGTAGTTTAAACCACCAAAATCATTTATTAAAAATTCCATACAGCATGGTCAAAATTTTATTTTTTCCCTTATCTAGTGGGTTCACCCCCTGATGGTAGAGAGGATCTTGGAGAATAGCTGTTTTTAGAGAACCTTCTATTATTATACATATAATTTATAGTACTTGAGGTAGCGCCTTGGACCCTATCCTCTTTTTTATATAAATAGTTCAGCTAAAAGCACCGCCCTATGTCCTCCATGGCTCCATCAATCACAAAGAATAACTGTATAGTAGGAGTGTTGGGGAGCATGGCTCTGAGCCCTGAGGAAATGCTAAAGGAAGCCAATCAAGCCTCCCAGCTGCAATCACATGATTGCAGAAACGTCATGCTTCCCATAGATACCTGTGTGTCCAGCGCCCTCAGGCAAGCCCCTGTGCCCCTGAGTCTCCTATTGATGGGCCCCCACTGCAAGCACAGCTTCCTGTCTACAAAGTAACACATTAGTGGCTTCATCAAATCTCACTCCGAATCTCCTGAGTATAGCAGTCACAGGCAGCAGTGCTCTGCAGATACACAGCTATGAGACTTTAGGGACTGAAGTTCCTAAGCAATGTCAATTGTCAGGAAGCACAATGCTATTTTTCAGAAGTAATTTAAAGCAAAAGGGTACTACTTAGGCATAATTAACATCTATATACACTGTATTTCCTATAAGGTAGAAAATCTTATTTTTTTGAGTTCAGGTCCACCTTTTGTGCTAAGTTGGTAGGCTGTGCTCCGGGAAAGGTAACTTGAGCCTTCACTTTCAGTTCTTACTGGAGTGTACTTTTAATCATCTAAGCTTCTGTGCATCTGACTAGTGACTACACATGGTACTGCATGTTAACTTAAAGTGTTACTAAACTCACAACAGTTAAATCATTCTGCACATGCAGTAAAGCATGCTTGTGCTACTCACTGTGGAACCTAAGCAGTTAATCCTCTGCATTTTGTAAAAAGGCTGTTTGATTCTGTCTTCTCTGTTCCTCCTCTTCTTCCACTGTCCCCAAACCATCTCCTGATAGAACAGAGGCTAGCGGACAAGCTGTGCATGCTCAGTTTGGTGTGTATACAGTGGTGTGAAAAAGTGTTTGCCCCCTTCCTAATTTCCTGTTCCTTTGCATGTTTGTCACACTTAAGTGTTTCGGAACATCAAACCAATTTAAATAATAGTCAAGGACAACACAAGTAAACACAAAATGCAATTTGTAAATGAAGGTGTTTATTATTAAAGGTGAAAAAAAAATCCAAACCATCATGGCCCTGTGTGAAAAAGTGATTGCCCCCCTTGTTAAAACATACTATAACTGTGGTTGTCCACACCTGAGTTCAATTTCTCTAGCCACACCCAGGCCTGATTATTGCCACACCTGTTCACAATCAAGGCATCACTTAAATAGGAGCTGCTTGACACAGTAAGGTCCACCAGAAGATCCTTAAAAGCTACACATCATGCCGAGACCCAAAGAGATTCAGGAACAATTGAGAAAGAAAGTAATTGAGATCTATCAGTCTGGAAAGGGTTATAAAGCCATTTCCAAAGCTTTGGGAATCCAGCGAACCACAGTGAGAGCCATTATCCACAAATGGCGAAGACATGGAACAGTGGTGAACCTTCCCAGGAGTGGCCGGCCGCCCAAAATTACCCCAAGAGCGCAGCGACGACTCATCCAAGAGGTCACAAAAGACCCCACAACAACGTCCAAGGAACTGCAGGCCTCACTTGCCTCAGTTAAGGTCAGCGATCATGCCTCCACCATCAGGAAAAGACTGGGCAAAAATGGCCTGCATGGCAGAGTTCCAAGGAGAAAACCACTGCTGAGCAAAAAGAACATCAAAGCTCGTCTCAATTTCTCCACAACACATCTTGATGATCCCCAAGACTTTTGGGATAACATTCTGTGGACCGATGAGACAAAAGTGGAACTCTTTGGAAGGTGTGTGTCCAAGTATATCTGGCGTAGAAGGAACACTGCATTTCAAAAAAAGAACATTATACCAACAGTAAAATATGGTGGTGGTAGTGTGATGGTCTGGGGCTGTTTTGCTGCTTCAGGACCTGGAAGACTTGCCGTGATAAAAGGAACTATGAATTCTGCTGTCTACCAAGAGATCCTGAAGGAGAATGTCCGACCATCTGTTCGTGTACTCAAGCTGAAACGAACTTGAGTTCTGCAGCAATGAAAATGATCCTAAACACAGCAGCAAGTCCACCACCGAATGGCTGAAGAAAAACAAAATGAAGACTTTGGAGTGGCCTAGCCAAAGTCCTGACCTGAATCCTATTGAGATGTTGTGGTATGACCTTAAAAAGGCCGTTCATGCTCGAAAACCCTCTAATGTAACTGAATTAGGACAATTCTGCAAAGATGAGTGGGCCAAAATTCCTCCAGGACGCTGTAAAAGCCTCATTGCACGTTATCGCAAACGCTTGGTTGCAGTTGTTGCTGCTAAGGGTGGCCCAACCAGTTATTAGGTTTAGGGGGCAATCACTTTTTCACACAGGGCCATGATGGTTTGGATTTTTTTTCACCTTTAATAATAAACACCTTCATTTACAAATTGCATTTTGTGTTTACTTGTGTTGTCCTTGACTATTGTTTAAATTGGTTTGATGTTCCGAAACACTTAAGTGTGACAAACATGCAAAGGAACAGGAAATGAGGAAGGGGGCAAACACTTTTTCACACCACTGTAGCTAGGGACTTTTTTTTCTTGAGAGAGTGCATGTGACCAGCACAGGCCAATCAGCACTGTCCAGACAGAGGGTCAGGGGCCCTGCATCCTTATAGGACAGTAAGAGCAGAATGAAAACTGCTACATGCTTTAACCAGAAACTGATAGATGTCACAGGACTGCTCTAACTGCTGATGGGAAAAGATATTTAGCCATTTATATTCACTAAAACAATTGCATTTTCATGTCCTGTGTACTGTTGGAGACCAGATATAGTGAATGCATGGTCCTGGGTTTGGTAACACTTTAATGTCTATTATAGTTTTCAAGTGCATCTGAAGCAATGGGCCCTTGCAGTTCACACAGAAGAATATACTACAGCAAATGCTGAGAAAACAGTAAGCTGTGAAGAAATTATCCACAATTTTGCAACATTACTCCGTATTGAAATGCACTTGATGTTAATGTCTGCCAATCATATTTGTTTTCATTAGATCAATAAACTGAAGCAGAGAAATCTAGAGAAGTGCAGCTAAGTGCCCTCTATTAATGCATTATTTATCTCAACTACTTCATATCAAAATAATCATATTTTCAACGGGGTATAGTGGAAAGTATGTAATGATGTATAACAGCATTATCTAGAGCTCTAAAGAGGTATAGAATGGAAGAAAACTTACAAGTGTCATTTTCTGTTCTGAAAATTCTTAAGCATGTCCACATAATCATTAAGGCAACATTCAAACACACAGCTATTGATGCCACTCTGAAAACCAATCCACAGAGGATCACATTTCAGAGGAATTTACTGTAGCCCTGTTAATGGCACACCACTGTAGCACTTGCTGATGTCAGGGTTCCCCACAGCTACACAGCCAGTAATGTAGCATTTCTTTCTTGCATCCAGACATAGAAATCAATCCTTTGGCTTGTTTTTGTTATTTTATTAGGGGATGATAACTTGGGGGGGTAATGGATTATGGGATGCCCAACTTGTAAAATGTCCATGAAACAGAACCAGGGACAACTTCCTCTCTATTTACAGATTACTCTGCTTCCTTCCTCCTGCACAAACTTGGTTCCTTTTTGTATAACTTCTGCTGGATCACTCCTGGAGGAACTAACAGTCTCTAGTTAGTTCAGCAACAGCCCATTACAGGTAAGGAACTCAGAGTCCCTTAGTAAAGTAGCACATGTGGAGCGAGCAGCATCTCTCACCTCTTTCTGCCTCTTTGTAGACACTGATCTCAGTTCTACTGCTTGCAGAAATGCTTGCCTGCCTGGCTGCCACCAGCCCACATGGCTGATTTCTCTTCCCAGCCCTGCTGACTGACACACACACATGGAGACTCCCCAGGGCAAGGTTGGATACAGACTTGGCATACCGCTGTCTTCAAAAGAGACCTGCTACAGCTGGCAGTCTCTACCTTGTCTGTACCTGCACCATGCTAATCTACTCACTGTCTCTCCTTGCTCTCTCTGCTGCCTTTCCAGTAAGGGTCCCTCCAACTGCCTCCTGTGGTGGGATTCTTCCAGGTCAGCCTCCTGAGCTCCAGCCTGAGGTAAGGCCCCTCCTGGGCAGGGGTCCCTCAAAGGCCACCAGCAGTCTCCGTCAGCACTGCTTCTCCATCTTTCACCCAATCTCCCCTCTGGCATGGCTCATTTCTATTTAAGGGCTCCTTAGTTCCCTGCCAGGCCCCCAACCTGGGGATTGGCTAAGGGCCCCTAAATATTCAAGGCAACCCCTCCTAGCTTCCACCCACTATCTTCCACAATGTTCTCCAACATTCTAGAAACAGGGGGTGCCAGGATGAGTCATCTGGTTCTGGCCTTTAATAACCCTGACCCAGATTCAGTAACTGAATCCCTCGGCCAGACTATAGTTTGCCTACTCTTATTCTAGTTGCACACACTAGAGGGTGCTACACCACTATTTCACAAGATTGCACGTGATTGTGGGGCAGTTGTGGCCTGGCCTATTCACTTGAATGGATCACATTTAGTGGCATTACTGCCCACTGAACATAACAAGGGAGATCAGTTTAGCCATGGCATTGGCATGTGTATGTCAATCGTTGCTGCTTTGGGGGTAGGGGGCATTTAGTGGGTAAGAATACAACTTAGGTGCTTAGTTTTAACTCCCTCAACCACAAATCAAAACAAGCCCTAACATTAAATAGTAACCTTGAAACAAAGCATTCTATTCTATCCAGCACATCATGGGTGCCTTCTAAACCACTCCCATGCTACCTTGATTGCCATTGTCACTCTCTCAGATAACCAATGGTGAGTGATATTTTTTAGAGGAAAGGAACACAGAGTTCTCTATATATATTGCTGACCCTGGGTAGTCACCCCCAAACATACTGATATTTTTTTTCTCTACTCAAAGTGCTATACACCTATAAGAGGTCCCCCAGGTGGGTGGTCTCCCCACAGGGCGATTGGTATTTACTGGGTTTGCCCCCACTCTTCACCTATTACCTCCTTTTCTCAGATGATTAGCATCTTTGATTAGCACTTGGATCTGACCTAATGTATTACATTTGTGAAGTTATGGAGATGACGTTTTCAACCTATTTTGATATATCTATTATAAATGTGGAGACATGTATGCATATTTATTTATGTATATGCGTGTGTGTGTGTGTGTGTGTGTGTGTTCGCACCAGAACATACCGAGCAGGCAAAAAATTTGGCAGAACACACGAACACAGTTAAAGTCTATGGGACATGAACATGAATAATCAAAAGTGCTAATTTTAAAGGCTTATATGCAAGTTATTGCCATAAAAAGTGTTTGGGAACCCGGGTCCTGCATGGATCAATGCAAAAAAAAGTTTTAAAAACACCCGTTTTTTTCAGGAGCAATGATTTTAATAACGCTTAAAGTGAAACAATAAAATTGAAATATGCCTTTAAATTTCGTACCTGGGGAGTGTCTATAGTATGCCTGTAAAATGGCGCATTTTTTCCGTGTTTAGAACATTTAGAACACTTTAAGCATTATTAAAATCACTGCTCCCGAAAAAAACGGCTGTTTTTAAAACTTTTTTTTGCATTGACACATGTCCCCTGGGGCAGGACCCGGGTCCCCATACACTTTTTATGACAATAACTTGCTTATAACCTATGAACACTTTTGATTTTTCATGTTAATGTCCCGTAGACTTTAATGGTGTTCCAGTGGCTTTACAATTTGCCCTGAACACTGCATATTGTCCGCTGTCCTGCAGAACAACCAAAGTTCGGCCCGAACTTATGCTCGGTCTGAACTGTTCGCTAGTCCCTGTTGGTGGAGATCTGAGGTCCTGAGGAAGCGGGTTTCCTGCAAAATGTGTCGACCTATATGCAATGATCTCCGGGACCCTACAGTTTGAATCCCTATACTCTTTTCAATCAAATTTGTGCCAACATTTACACAATTGTAAAGAATTTGATATATACTTTTAACAGGTATAAACAAAGATGTATGGTTATTTTTAAGTTTGTTTTTATCTTTTCTTGTAAAACTATTGACAATATATTTAAAGTCCCTCTCATCATATGAATACTTTTGTCTTCCTCGCTCAGATAATCAACTGTTGAATGATGTATTTTAGAGGAAAGGAACAAAGCAGCCAAACTACTCTCAAGTTTAAAAAAAAAAACTTCAATTGCTCTCATCAGTTCTTCATTCCACTTAAACCAGCATTTAACTGTAATGTTGGAATAATGGAATGTTTTAGCATCCTAACAGGTTGGCGTATTGTCTATAAACGTATAGTATATGATGATATAAATACTCTTGGTACATATGTATAAAGCAGTGAATGTGACATTCGCCAATCATTCACTGCAGGTGAATCAATCACTGTATTTTAAAATACATTCACCAGGAATATTTACCTGCAGTGAATGTTTGGGCAATGTCACATTCACTGCTTAAAGTGATTGTAAGACTTTGTTTTTTATTAATTTAAAATAACAAACATGCCATACTTTCCTCCACTGTGCAGCTTGTTTTGCTCAGAGTGGCCCCGATCGTCCTCTTTTGCGTTCCCTCTTTGGCTCTCTCGGCTCTTCCTTGCATCAGATAACCCCCTAGGAGAAGCTCTCTCCTGGGATGTTTCCTTGTGGGAGCGCTCCCGAGTCAAGCATTCGGCATCTATAGACATGAATGCCGGACTCGGCCCTGCCCCCAGGTGCCCATGTCATTGGACTTGATTGACAGCTGTGGGAGCCAATGGCTGCGCTGCTATCAATCTATCTAATCAAGAGCCGGGACCCTGTGCAGAGAGTTACAGCACTTCTCCACTGAGGGAATTACGAGGCTCAGGTAAGTAAAATGGGGGGGCTGGACGCTGGTCACTGCCAGAAGTTTTTTCGCCTTAATACATGGGATGTGGACATACCCTTTAAGGATCTGTATCAATGGACTTTTGTTTATGCCAGATAGGTTTAGCATTCATAGGCAAAACTACTTACCGATCAGAATGCATTCAGGTACAACTAAGATATATCTGTGGATGAATTCTGAATGATATCAGAAGCTCAAACTGATATCTAAGTGATGCCATTGGAAGTGGCCAACGTCAACACAGGACTATATAAATGTGCCCCTTGGACTTGTAAACCTTTGATTTGACACTTGTTTTTCTATACCTTTCCGATTCCAGCTGAACTTGTTTGTTGCTAGAGAGATTCCTAACCAGGCAGACTGATTGTACTCTACAGTATGGTTTTATCTTCACACCGAGAAACCAAATCATCTTTGGATGTAGTGTCTCCTACTCACCACTGTCTTGGTGGAGTACATTTTCTGAAGAGAGCAGGTTCATCCTGTTTATCATAAAGCACTGTTTAATTCTGTGCATGCACTCTGTACTTCTTTTCATAGTCACAATGTTGAAGTTCTCCCAATATTATATGAGCCTATAGCAGCTTGAGGACATTAATCTTCCTCTGGTGGAATGTCCAAGCAAAGTCCTTTCATTAGGAATTAAATAGACTAAGCTTTTCAGGACACTGGACACTATGCCCCCTTTAAACACACAGCCAACTCTAACACACAAGGGATGGCCTCAGCCCACAGTCTCTAGGATACATCTCTCAAATTTGTACACACAAATGTAGTTGGGAAATTGGTTCACTTCTTCCAATATCCTTGCTTCACTTTCACCCCATGATACCAGACTAGATCCGCAAATGACAGTACTTTAGTCAGCCTTCCACAGCTTCCAACAAAGCAAGTCTCTAGGTAGCCCACCTGAGGCCTCAGCACCCTGCAGGCACATGGTAGGATGGCCTGGGGGGGGGGGGGGGAGAAGCAGCACCCCTTTAGGCTGTGATCTCCTAAGGAAAAAGACCTTGTGGCTCCTCTCTGTCCCAGTGTATACAAGCTCCCAACTACCATCTGGGCAACCCACCCTAGGGTGGCCAGGGCTGTATGTATATTTACCTGCTGATTAGATTCTCCCTGCCCACTTATTTCCAGCTTTTTGTGGACTAATCATATGGAAGCAGTCAATCCTGCAACTACCGAAACATAGAACACACCAAAGCAGTCAACATAGCCACACTGGTTACAGTGAGCCAATTTGCCTAACAACAAACTACAGCTGCACTGAATACAGCGAGCCATGAATAAATTTACCTAATTCTAACACCTATCTAGGAGGGTGCTACGTTATCTCTCCTGAGTATTCAAAACTTTAATGCAGCCATCGGTAATGGACAGGCAAGAACACAGCAGGGATAAGAGGTTCTTGAAACTAGGTAGGAATCAATAAAAATATTGAACAAGAAACTAGGTAGGAAATCAAATTCCCTTGGAAAGATGAATTTTATGAATCTATTTATTCACTTTTTTTAAAGATGATAAGAATGCACAGACTGCAGTAAAAACAACAAATTATGTTTTATGTAACACATTTAAAGTGTATCTATAGTCTATATGTTTTTATACGTTTTGGATAGAGTAAGGAATGGCTATGTTGGATGTTTTGTTGCTGTCTGTGGCTCCGTAGGGATATTTCCTTTCAAGTTCTATCTCAGAGACACAACAGAAAGTGAGTTGAAATCACTCCAAATTTATAGGAAATTATTCTTAGCCCTTGTACACACGGTCGGAAATTCCGACCACAAAATCCGTCTGATTTTTTTCGAAACTGGTGTTGCATACACACGGTCGGACTAAGTTGTTGGAAAATCTGATCGTTCAGAACGTGATGACAATTGTTCGTTGCGACGGGACTACGTTGCAGCTAGTAGCCAATAGCTTTGGTCTTATAATTTGATCTGAGGATGCGTGGCACTTTGTCCGATCGGAATTCTCTACAAACGAATGGACAAAGTCCGATCGGATCATGTTGTTGGAAAATTTTATATCCAGCTCTCAAACTTTCTTGGTTGGACATTCTGATGGAAAAAGTGCGATGGAGCCCACACACAGTCGGATTATCCGACAACATGGTCCGATCGGACATTTTCCATCAGAATTTCCGACCGTGTGTACAAGGGCTAAGACAGTTGTCGCTGGAGCTGATGTTCCCATCGCAAGATTTTCCCTCATCTCCTGTTTTGATAATAGTCATATGATTGTGGATTTCTTATCATTTTCTGTCCCAGCGACAATGGTAATCAGAACAAATTGAGAGGACGAATCTCCCCATTAAGAACACAGATTGCAAAAGAGTGCCTGAAAAGTAAGCATTTTAAGGCACCCAAGGAAGAATAGGGTGACTATGCATATGGGAGAGGGCATGGACCAACATCCTTCAAAATAAAGCTCTATATTGTGTCAGCTGCAATCATTTCTGCACTTTAAACAATTTTAAGGATTGTAACATTCAGCTCCATTATGGCTAAGAGTAGGCTCTTGGTGAATCATACCATCCATGTGTTTTCCTAACCCCATGACTTCTAGCTGGATGAAACTGTAACTGACGTTTTTGCACTACGACTAAGTAAAGCCCTCAAGGAAAACATACAGAAATCCCTGACCTTTTGCCTCATGCGTTAATTCAGTCATGCATATTGGTTTAAAGTGATCCTTTACAATAAATTCAGTAATCAAAAGAGACACTATGACATAAAACGATTAGCACGTTTCTATGTATATGTATTTTAATTCTGACAGTAATGTACCTCTTGCTTTAATGTATAGACTACAAAAAATACAACTGTAATTTAATAAGTCATAGGCTGTTATACTCCACATTGACCTTTGTTGCATTTACCGTATATACTCGAGTATAGGCCGACCCGAATATAAGCCGAGGCCCCCAATTTACCCCCAAAAAAACTGGCAAACTTATTGACTCGTGTATAAGCCGAGGGTGAGACATGCCTGTCCATCCCTGTGTGTGTGTCCGTCCATCCCTGTGTGTCCGTCCATCCCTGTGTGTCCGTCCATCCCTGTGTGTCCGTCCATCCCTGTGTGTCCGTCCATCCATCCCTGTGTGTGTGTGTGTCCATCCATCCATCCATCCCTGTGTGTGTGTGTCTCCATCCATCCATCCATCCATCCCTGTGTGTGTGTGTCTCCATCCATCCATCCATCCATCCATCCCTGTGTGTGTGTGTCTCCATCCATCCATCCATCCATCCCTGTGTGTGTGTGTATCCATCCATCCCTGTGTGTGTGTGTGTCTCCATCCATCCATCCATCCGTGTGTGTGTGTCTCCATCCGTGTGTGTGTGTGTGTGTGTGTGTGTGTGTGTCCAGCCTACCTGTGTCCCGAGCCTTTGTCCCGAGCCTCCGTCCCGTGTCGTGCCTTGCCTTCGTCCCGTCCCGTCCCGTCCCGTCCCGTCCTGTCCCGTGCCGTGCCTTGCCTTGCCTCCGTCCCGTGCCCTCTTCGTCGGCGGCCATTGTAAAATTCAAAAGCCGCGCCTCCTCCTTCGCCTGTGATAGGCGGAACACTGAATTTCCCAGCAGCCTGTGTTCCGCCTATCATGGACGTCGTATCATCCTCGTCCGTAGTACGAAGATGAGAAGATGCCCGTGATAGGCGGAACACAGGCTGCTGGGAAATTCAGTGTTCCGCCTATCACAGGCGAAGGCGGAGCCGGAGGCGCGGCTTTTGAATCAGAATGGCCGCTGTCTGTCTGCTCGACACGCTGATCGAGCGGGCAGACAGCGATGACTCGAGTATAAGCCGAGGGGGGCACTTTCAGCCTCAAAAAAGAGGCTGAAAATCTCGGCTTATACTCGAGTATATACGGTAATAGAAACTATAATGTATTATCAATGAACACATATTTTGAGTTAATAGTATATTATACTAAATTATTATTATTAATATTTATTATATTTTCCTTAAAGTACAACTGAAGGCTCATATATGACAATGTAAACAAGTACCAAATCCAAGCACTATGTGATGTACAAGCTTTGTAACGTAAACAAAACTTCCTGTACCGTCCCTGACTGATCCAAATCTTCCTTGAATTGTGTCTCACATGCTCGCCTTCCTAGAGTCTGCAGCTCATAGTAGGAGGATTTCAGAGGCAGTGCTGTCAATGCAGTAGGCAGTGTGTAGCACTATGTATGGTCTGGTGCTGTCTGGCAAGCTACAGGCCTGTACATCAGCAGTGGTAAAGCAAGCCACATCCCCAGCAACATTTATTTCATATCACTGTAGTGCAACAGTCACAGCCTACATGATACTTTAGCATCATTGTCATCCTATCACCTCTTCACAGGAAGCTGCCTTAGATGGACTTTAGTGGAAGACTCAACCGGTATTTGTAGTGACTAATAGAAAACTGTACAGTACATGCACATACACTTGTATCAAGGTTCGTCGACACATATATTTTTAATGGGAGCTCTACTTTAAAGCCATTTTGTGTTACTCTTACGTCTTTCATATTTGCGGTTCTCTATTTGCATTGTTGTATTACATATCTCAATCTGTATTTCTGTCACTCAGTCAGCCTCTTTCCTGAGAAAAAAAACTCTCTGTGTGTGAGAGATGGTAATGTATATACAGAGGGTGTGTTTATGAATAGCTGCCCTGCTTCCCAACCAGGGGTTCTCAGATCACCAGACTACTGACAAAGCAGAGCGGAATGGTTTGGTGCACTGACTGGTTTTTTACTATTGACATTAGTGTACCTTTAGGAAATGGAAACATATTTCACATTTAAACACCTAAATATTCCTCAATGACACAAGACAAGCAGGAAATACGGTATTTAGTCTACCACTGCTGACCTCCATTTGAAAATGTTAGTTGCTTGAGCGCCATGCTGATTCTGTGGCCTTAAGGGTTTTTTTTTGTTGGTCTTTATGTTAACTAGAACAAATATACAGCAAGTGAAAATGAAGTCAGCACACCATTATTGTAATCCATTTTTATGGGCCTGTGACTCAGGATAAAGATTAACAAGAAAGCCACAAAACCGGAATTTTAGAACATGATCACTGGTCAGAAATTGTAGCCAATGTATTTATAGAAGGAACAAGTGGCGGCTGGTGATATACTTTTTTTGGGGGGTGCAAACCCATTCAGGTCCTTACTTGCCCATCCTCGACTGTCTCGGCTGTCACAGACCCAGCAGGTTGGGAAACCGGAAGTGACATAATGGCAAATTCTGATTTGCTATAGTCAAAAGAGGGAGAGTTCCGGGCACAGTGGTCTGCACCCTGAGCACAATTTTAAACAAACCAATTAGAGTCGCAGGCTTTAATCACATGCTTGTTTAACATTGATGGTGCCTAGCAGTGTACTCGCACACATGCATAAATTCCATTAAAGTAAGATTTGGGGATCTACTGCCCTCTACTGTTAACTGCTAATTTCACAGTGTTATGTATAATAATGTATTAGCACTCTCTGGGAGCTGTCTATGAAACCCCTGAAGGAGCAAGTGGAGAGGGAGAAAGTCTCAGTCACACGTCCTCTACATGTTGCCATCTCCAGGCCAGAAGAGACTATTATGCAAGTATTTAATGTTCTAACAGTTTTACCATACCTCCCAACTGTCCCGGATTCGCCGAGACTGTTCTGCTACTTGATCTAAATCACGTTGTCCTGGCGAATCACGGCTTTGTTTCGGAGTAGAATAAGTTCCAGCACTTGGCGTCAGTGGGTTGCCCGCAAGCATGTACTAGTGCGGACACCAGTAACACCCACCCTGCGCCTTGTGTGGGGTGTCTCGGGTCTCGCACTGCTGTGTATGTATGACAGGCAGCTGGCGGTGAGAGATTTCAGTTGCCGCACACATATACAGTGTTTGGCAGAGTGGCTTGCAGCTCCTCCCAGTGGCATATGGGGGGGGCAGTGTGCAACATCTAGAGGGACAGATGCAGAATTGGCTCCTCGCCTGCCGTCTTGACTCCCGAGTATGCTGTGCACTCACTCTGTCTAAGGCCCACAGGCAGGCGAAGTTGGTGCTGTGTGTATGCACTGCCTGACGTGATCTCCACAGCAATGCTAATCCTGCCGACCCAGACTGTCAACATTGTGCAGAGAGCTAAAGTACGAGTACCATGTTGACTGTCGAGATCAATACCACTGCCAGACAGTGTACAGGTGAGAAGCAGACTACTGTGTGTAATGGAATCTGTGGAGGAGAGTCATGTCATGCCCGGATCTATAGGGATGATGGGGAGGGCTGTTCCCCACTTCCAGATTTCCCCAGTGCCCTCCTCCCAGATTTCCAGATGATATGATAGGGAGAGGTTTGTGGAAAGGGGGCTATTTGCACAGAGAAAGTTCACTTGGGGCGGTATTTTTTCTAAGAGGAGGAATTTGAGGGGGGATTTTGGTTAAGAATGGGGGGATTTGACCCCCTTTACCCTGTCCTACTGACTCCTGTCCTCTGTCCTGCTGACCCCTATACACTTCACTACTGACTCCCGCCCTCTGCCCTGCTGACTCCTGTACCCTGCCCTACTGACTCCTATCCTCCATCCTGCTGACCTCTGTACCCTTTCCTGCTGACTTCTGTCCTCCTCCCTCCTGACCCCTGCACCCTGCCCTACTGACTCCTGTCCTCCGCCCTGCTGACTCTTGTACCCTGCCTTACTGACTCCTGTCTTCTGTCTTGCTGACCGCTTTACCCTTCCCTACTGATGTCTGTCCTCCACCCTGCTGATCCCTGTATTCTGCCCTGCTGACTCCTATACCCTTCCCTACTGTCCCCTGTCCTCCGTCCAGCTGACCCCTGTACCCAGCCTTACCGACTCCTGTCCTCCATCTTGCTCACTCCTGTATCCTGCCCTACTGACTCCTGCCCTCTACCCTGATGACTCTTGTACCCTGTCCTACTGACTCCTGTCTTCTGTCCTGCCGACCCCTATACCCTGCCCTACTGATCCCTGTACCCTTCCCCACTCACTCATGTCCTCTGCCCTGCTGACCCCTGTACCCTGCCCTGCTAACTCCTGTCTTCTGTGCTGCTGACCCCTGTGCCCTTCCCTACTGATTCCTGTCCTCTATGCTGCTGACCCCTGTACCCTGCTCTCCTGACTCATGTCTTCTGTGTTGCTGACCCCTGTACCCTTCCCTACTGACCCCCTGTCCCCCATCCTACTGATCCCTGTCCTCTGCTCTGGTGACCCTTCTTCTCTGCCAAACTGACCCCTGGCCCCTGCCCTGCTGACCCCTGTATAGGTGCAAGGAAGCCCAGGTATTGTTTAACCACACTCCCTAAACTCCTCACACTGTTAAGAGTTTGACCACACTCACATTTTGCCACGTGCCTCAGATCACTTCCCCACTTCCTCCATCAAGTGCCCCTTATTTTGAAGTTCAAAAATTGGGAGGTATGGTTCAACTGTAGCTGCCCATAGCCCCTTGAGTGTGTATCTGTATCTGAATCCTTATGACAGACAGAGAAGCTCTGTTCTATTGCTATTATCTCACATGCACAGGTCTGTTCTCCTGTATGTGTTTAGTGGTCACCTTCCAGTATATTTGTAGATTCTTATTGCAATAGAGTAAATACACAGCTCTTGTTATTTTAGTTGTCTCTTCCGGTCTGGGATTCTATAGTTTGTTTTATCTTAAGGCTCAATAACTACCAGTAGCACAGGCTAAAGCCAGGCTAGACATCCAATGGTCACTTCTGGTTGTTAGAGGTACGATTGCTTGACAGATTAGAAACTGCTAGGGACTAATAGGCAGAGTAGATAAGTGAATTTGAGTCACAGTGCCACACCACAGTTTCTGCTAGTGAGAAGCTGTGTTCCAGACAGGTTGGACAATGGTTGGAGGAACTCCCCATCACATTCACTACTGATCTTGTGTCAGGTCTCCAACACAAAGGCAAACACCATATCATGGTCATCCTCAGGGGCTCCTGCAGCTGAACTTTGCTGCAACATTCATCTGAATGTATGTTTATTAATAACCATAATAACAGGGTATATGTGGACAATTCCACTAGGACTTTTGTTGAGCCCTTTGCCGATAATACCTGTCTGTACTTTGGATTTGTATGTACGTTACTAATCTCTTCTTATATAAAGCTTGTATTTTTTCCATGCTGGTGTGCATCTATATACTTATGGTTATTAATATATGTTGGTTCCTCTGCTCCCAATTATTTTGATTATATTACTGGTTAATTTCCCAGGATGGACATCCCCTCGGATCACCACAGCAACCAGATTTGCTTTATTTTTTAACATTCTGTTTTAAACTAACAGAGGATGAAATCTGATTGGCTGCTCTTAGTTACGGTACACCGGTGTTCCTCAAACTGTTTTCTGAAATCAGCTCACTGCTACCTACAGAGAACAGATAATCGGTGAAAGTAGAGTGCAGTTAGTCTATGGGTGCCACATCACGGCAGGCCGCCCTTTCCCAGCTATCTGTGCACTGCTAAAGATGAGGGATATCTCTGGTGAACAGACACATTAGCAATTCATTTTATCAGCTGTCGGAGGTAGAAGCACTTTCCATACACCCTCCCACATGTTTCAAGTTTCCTCTTAGATCCACATATATCCAGATATTAAATTATAGATAAAAGAGCTTGTGTGGGTGCAGAAAGATGGAAGGAGTGATATGACAACTGTACCAGCACATACTGCCACCCTAATGAGCTTTCCTTCGCAGCTTTGCTCACCTCGCTCTCTGTGTTCACATAAACACAGCTAAAATCTCATTTCATTGTCGGCCGGGATTTGAGACTCGCTTTTCCTTCCCTCTTGTTCTGTTATTAACATGTAAAAGTCTTTATGCTTTGTCAGTCTTATTATTCCTGCTGTAAGGATGTTTTTGTCACAATTACTTTAACTCCTTTAGAGCTCAAAAATATCCCATCTCAATTCATTTTGTATTAAAACTAATTGCCTTATATTGCTTTAAGCACAGGTGGGGAGAATTAGATCTCTACAGTTATGTAATATAATGTGTATACCTCTGCTCTAGTACAAAATGTCCAAATAGTTATTCTTAAATGTACTTTTACACAGAGATGCAGTAACATCAGATAAGAATGATGCCAAGAGTCATACAAAAAGAGATGATTTTAAGAGAAGGAAAACAAATCAAAAGCTGATTAAATGAGTTGGAAACGTTATAAAAGGTTCTTTATTGGTCTCCATTGCCAAGGTATCCGTACAGTTTCTGACAAAACTGAGTACACCCCTCACATTTTTGTAAATATTTTATTATATATTTTCATGTGACAACACTGAAGAAATTACACTTTGCTACAATGTAAAGTAGTGAGTGTACAGCTTGTATAACAGTGTAAATTTGCTGTCCCCTCAAAATAACTCAACACACAGCCATTAATGTCTAAACTGCTGGCAACAAAACTGAGTACACCCCTAAGTATAAATGTCCAAATTGGGCCCAAAGTGATAATATTTTCTGTGGCCTCCGTTATTTTCCCACACTGCCTTAACCCTCTTAGGCATGGAGTTCACCAGACCTTCACAGGTTGCCAGTGGAGTCCTATTCCACTCCTCCATGATGACATTACAGAGCTGGTGGATGTTAGAGACCTTGCACTCCTCAACCTTCCGTTTGAGGATACCCCACAGATCCTCAATAGGGTTTAAGTCTGGAGACATGCTTGGCCAGTCCATCACCTTTACCCTCAACTTCTTTAGCAAGGCAGTGGTCTTCTTGGAGGTGTGATTGGGGTCGTTATCATGTTGAAATACTACCCTACGGCCCAGTCTCTGAAGGCATCATGCTCTGGTTCAATATGTCACAGTACATGTTGGCATTCATTGTTCCCTCAATAAACTGTAGCTCCCCAGTGCCGGCAGCACTTATGCAGCCCCAGAACATGACACTCCCACCATGCTTGATTATAGGCAAGGCACACTTGTCTTTGTACTTCTCACCTGGTTGCTGCCACATATGCTTGACACCATCTGAACCAATTAAGTTTATCTTGGTCTCATCAGACCACAGGACAATGGTTTCAGTAATCCATGTTCTTAGTCTGCTTGTCTTCAGCAACCTGTTTGCAGGCTTTCTTGTGCATCATCTTTAGAAGAGGCTTCCTTCTGGGACCACAGCCATGCAGGCAAATTTGATTCAGTGTGCGGCGTATGGTCTGAGCACTGACAGGCTGACTCCCCACCCCTTCAACCTCTGCAACAATGCTGGCAGCACTAATACATCTATTTCCCAAAGACAACCTCTGGATATGACGCTGAGCATGTGAACTCAACTTCTTTGATCGACCATGGTGAGGCCTGTTCTGAGTGGAACCTCTCCTGTATGGTCTTGGCCACCATGCTGCAGCTCAGTTTAAGGGTTTTGACAACCTTCTTGTAGCCTAAGCCATCTTTATGTAGAGCAACAATTCTTTTTTTCAGATCCTCAGAGAGTTCTGTGCAATGAGGTGCCATATTGAACTTTCAGTAACCAGTATGAGAGCGTTAGAGTGATAACACCAAATTTAACACACCTGCTCCCCATTTACACCTGAGACCTTGTAACACTAAAGAGTCACATAACACAGAGGAGGGAAAATGGCTAATTGGGCCCAATTTGGACACGTTTACTTTACTTTACTGACTTTTGTTGCCAGCGGTTTAGACATTAATGGCTCTGTGTTGCGTTATTTTGAGGAGACATCAAATTTACACTGTTATACAAGCTGTACACTCACTACTTTACATTGTAGCAAAGTGTAATTTCTTCAGTATTGTCACATGAAAAGATATAATAAAATATTTAAAAAATGTGAGGGGTGTACTCACTTTTGTGAGATACTGTATATATAGATACCTGCCCTTTTGACTCAACCTGTGGGGCCTTTTGAATGCACACACAATAGCATGGAAAGCATTAAAATCATAAAAAGGAGCACAACATTTATAGTAGGACCAATTTCTTTATTGTACATCACAGGACACAGAGCCATAGTAGTTACTATGTGGGTTATATAGGCCACCTTTAGGTGATGGACACCACCACACCCCAAGAAAGCAAGTTCACTCACTATATAACCCCTCCCATTACTGGGAGCACCTCAGTTTTTTCACCAGTGTCTTAGGTGTTGGTCACGAGTAAAGATGTGCTATGCTGAGCTCCACTGGAGTATTCCTTTGTTGGGGCAAGCTATGGTGCCAGATCGATTCAAAGTGTCTTTTCAGGCTGAATTGAAAGGTACCCAGGCCTTGTGGTGGAAGAAACGAGGTTTAGCCCATAACATTCCTCTTATTTTAGAGCTGGACCCCGGGATGCAGGGCTTTGCTTTTTTCAGCCATAAAGCTTCCTGGCAGAGTGCTATATGGGTCCAAGGTTGTGGATCCCCCAATAAAAAGTGTTCCCAGTCCTTGAAGGTTTGTTAACGGTGCCCACCGTGAGGGGTGAAGATTGGGTCTGTTTGGTTTTATCACAGAATCCCTGCAGCGGGATAAGGTAAGTGGAGATTCCTAAGGAGTTTTAAATTTTCTCCTTTAAAAGCAAATGATGTCATGCCTAAAGTCACCACTGGGGGCTGTATAGAGAACTTACATTGTTCCTGCTTCCATACCTCGCTCTGTGTCCTCAGAAGCTGCAGGCTTCCTCCAGCTAAGCAGTCCCAAGCCTTGGTAAGATGTTGGAGGGGGGATTTTTTAAAAGCACTCCCCACCTGGGCAGAAGCTCTCCCCTCTCCTGGAATAGGCAGGGGGAGCCCAGAACGATCGGCAGATGATGCTCCACTCTTTTACCACCTCAGCGCGGTGGTGCTACATCTCCTCTCCTCCCCTCCACCACCCCCCCCACACACACTCCAATCCCATTGTATCAGAGGCCCGCTCACGCATGGGAAAACACAGTTTTTTTAAAAGAGGGGGGGCGCGATAGGAAGATGGAGGGGGCATGGATTAGTGCGGCATTGGCGTGCGGCAATGTCCAGCATGGGACTGCATCATAAAAAACTCAATTTACAGACTGCAGGCTGACGGAGAGACACAAGAGCAGAGGGGGGGAGTAAGTCGTAACACAGGCATTCCCTTTACTGAACATCAGGCTGAGCATTAATAGCAGTGGCACTTGCTGGCCTATTTTCTCAAGCAGTGGGTGCATTTTCTTCTGGTAGTACCTCTGTGTTTGTGGATCGGACTATGGTCAGAAGGGGAGGTGTCTCACTCAGGCTGTAAGGACCTTAGTCTCATCTCTATAATGTCATCCTCCCCTGAGAGTTTTGGGGTGGCTGGTCAGGGTGAGCCATCAGGGCCGTCAAATGTTGCAACGGTTTCCAACTCTGCAGCCCCTGTCTATATTACTGAAGAGGTTTTTCCCTCAACTTTGGTTGGATTGGAAGAAAGGTTAGCGGCTTTAATCGCATCTTCCCAGAGTGGGAGAAAACACGACAGGTCCCCTTCCACTACCCAGGACCCTCAAACCGAGGAACTGGGGGCGGGAGAAGATGAATTCCCCAATTCCTCAATTGCGGAAGGACCTCCTTCAGCTTCACAATCTGGAAGATTGATGGTGCAATCTCTTACTGAAATGGTCAATTATGCTACTCTTAACTGAGTCGGTTGGTAAGCCCACTTCTTGCTTAAGTTCGCTAAAGCCTCCGCAAGCTGTGCACGCCTTTACTGTCCATTCCTTGCTGGAACAGCTTATGTATTCTGAGTGGGATTACCCAGATAAGCATTTTTTTCTCCTAAAAAATTCTTAGTACTTTATCCCATGTAGGAAAAATTCACTAAAAAGTGATAGATACCACCAATTGACGCTGCTATATCCTCTATGAATAAAAGTTCGACATGTCTGGTCGACAATGCTCAAATGCTTAGGGATCCAACTGATAAGAAATTGGAATTCCTGTTAAAAAACACATTTTCTTTGAAAGGTTCAGTGACTCAACCTGCGGTGGCAGCAATTGGTGTATGTCAATCTTTGAAAGACCAGTTTAAACAGGTGCTCAAGGTTATCCCTGATCAGCAGGCCCAGGATTTAGCCGAGCTACCAGGAGCTTTATGTTTGGCAATAGAAGCTATGAGAGTATTCTCCAGGCCTTGCTCCTTACACTTGGGCTGGTACATATGCGTAGAATACTATGGTTGAAAAATTGGTCAGCCGAAGCGCCATGCAAAAAACTCCTGGCTAGGTTTCTGTTTCGCGGTGAACGGCTGTTTGGGGATGATTTGGATAAATACATACAAAAATTTTCTAGTGGAAAAAGTACCCTTTTACCTTTTAAGAAAAGGAGTAAATGTATTTCATTTAAACTAGCTCTGTCTCCAGTGCCAGGGGCATCAGTCTCCAGGCAGTCACGACGGCCTCCACCGTCAGGTTCAAGAGGTAAACCTCAGGGTCCATCCCAGGGACAAAAGAAGTCCTGGGGGAGGAAACCTACAAAACAAAATACTAAAGCCTCCTTATGAAGGGGCGCCCCCGCTCACTCGAGTAGGGGGAGAACTTCTGCAGTTCTCACGGGTCTGGCAGGAAGCATGTCGAGACAGATGGGTGATTTCCTCAATAGCTCTAGGGAACTAGGGGTTTTTGAGTGATTTTAATATTGTTTTTTGTATTTTTTTTTCCAGAGTTTTACTACACACTAACCTCAAGTTGTATATTCAGGGTGCTGAGTGGTGCTATTTTTAGAGGGCCATAAAAAGCATCGTCACACAGCTCTAGGGTACAAACTAGAGTTCTGAGAGTTCCCATCTCCTCGTTCTCTCAGATCAAACGTTCCCAAGGATCCAGAGAAAAAGAAGTCTCTCTTTCAAGCATTGGACCATCTTTTGTCTCAAAAAGTGATCATGGTGGTCCCCATGGAGGAGCAGAGGTTGGGGTTTTATTCAAACCTTTTGACGGTGCCAAAACCAAATGGAGATGTCAGACCCATTCTAGATCTCAAGGATCTAAACCGGTTCCTAAATATCCGCTCTTTTCACATGGAGTCAATCCGATCAGTTGTCTCCATCCTACAAGGGGGAGAACTTCTGGCATCAATCGACATCAAGGATGCATACCTCCATGTGCCTATTTTCCCCACTCACCAGAAATATCTATGTTTCAAGGTAGAAAATCTTAATTTTCAGTTCTTAGCTCTGCCTTTCGGCCTAGCTACTGCACCTCAGGTGTTTGCAAAGGTCCTGGCCCCTCCTCTGGCCAGATTTATTGCCCAAGGTATAAAGATTATAGCTTACCTAGACAATCTACTCTTGATAGACTGCTTGCTAGTCTGTAGCCCGCTTAGACCAAAGTATGGTCACCACAGTCAACTACCTGGAATAACTAGGTTGGATTCAAGGAGATTAGAATACTTGGGTCTGATCATAGATCCAGCCCAGAATAGGAAATTCTTGCCCCAGGCAAAGATCAGCACCATAAAGAAACTGATTCAGGTGGTCAAAGCAAAGAAGAATCCTTATATTCGGCTTTGCATGAGGTTGTTGGGAAAGATGGTGGCTTCATTCGAGGCCATGCCTTATGCTTAGTTTAATTTGAGACTGTTGCAAAACAGAATCCTATTGGCTTGTAACAAGAAGGTCCAAGCTCTAGATTTCCCAATGCGTCGGAGCCTCAGCTGGTGGTTGATAACCAAAAATCTTCAGAAGGGAAAATCCTTCCTACCAGTTACCTGGAAGGTGGTAACAACAGATGCCAGCCTTTTGGGTTGTGGAGCAGTCCTTGAAGAGGCGACTGTCCAAGGGAAATGGTCCAGATCACAAATGACTTTGCCCATCAACATTCTAGTGAAACGGGGAGCGCGCTTGGCCCTGAGGGCCTGGACATTCAGGTTGCAGAATTGGCCTGTCAGGATCCAATCCGACAATGCCACAGCATTGGCCTATATCAATCACCAAGAGGGCACAAGAAGTCGTGCGGCCCATAGAGAGGTGAATCATATTCTAACTTGGGCAGAAAACAATGCACCTTGCCTATTGGCAGTCTTCATTCCAGGAATAGAAAATTGGCAGGCGGACTACTTGAGTCTCCAGCAATTGTTCCTGGGAGAATGGGCCCTTCACCCTGACATCTTCCTGGCAATATGCCGGAGATGGGGGATCCTGGATGTAGACCTGCTTGCATCCAGGTTCAACAAGAAGATCGACAACTTTGTGTCAAGAACAAAGGATCCGCTAGCATGTGGAATGGATGCTTCGGTGGTGCCATGGAATCAGTCGCCTTCAAAATTTAATTGAGGCGACTGCTCAGATTCGAAAAATGGATGTTTTGTTTGTGTTGTCTGAAGGCCCTAAAAGATGACAGGCAGTATCGAAATCTACTATCTCTAAGTGGATTCGGCAAGTAATTGTTCAAGCTTATGGTTTGAAGAGGAAGATTCCACCTTTTCAAAATCAAAGGGCACTCAACCAGGGCTGTTAGTGCTTCATGGGCAGTGCATCACCAAGCCTCCATGGCTCAAATCTGCAAGGCCACAAATTCAGTCCATACATTCAGGTGGATGTAAAAAGGCATGAGAATGTCGCCTTTGGGCACAGTGTGCTGCAGGCAGCAGTATAGGTCCTCTGTTCTGATGATGCCCTACTTTTGTTGTGTCTCCCTCCCCTCAGTTAGCATTGCTCTGGGTCATCCCACATAGTAACTATTATGGCTCTGTGTCTCGTTATGTACGATAAAGAAAATAGGATTTTTATAACAGCTTACCTGTAAAATCCTTTTCTTGGAGTACATCACAGGACACAGAGGTCCCTCCCCTCTTGGGATACACATATATTGCTTTGCTACAAAAACTGAGGTACTCCCAGTAATGGGAGGGGTTATATAGGGAGTGAACTTCCTGTCTTAGGGTGTGCCAGTGTCCATCACCTAAAGGTGACTTATATAACCCACATAATAACTACTATGGCTCTGTCTCCCGTGATGTACTCCAAGAAAAGGATTTTACAGGTAAGCTGTTATAAAAATCCTATTATTCCATCCCAATATTTAGCTTTTTGAGATAATGACTGTCTGTTGCAGTCTATTTAAACTACTCAGGGTGCCATTCAGCATCTTGTCAATAAAAGGGCAGCAGAAGGGCATCTTAAGGCAGAACTATAGGCATATATCATCGGCCACCGATTCAAACATGCAAAGATAGACAGCAAAGAAGAAACCTTGAAGCATCTTGTACCACATGCTTAATTATAAGGAAAAGTCATTTGGATTGCACCTTTAGGCTCCATACAGGAACACACCAAACAAGGCTGGGCACATTAAATGAGGATTTAACTCTTGCATGTTCAAGCAACACAGATATGTTGCAGTTAGTTACCCGATTTAATTTTATTTCAGACTTAAAGAGGCTCTTCACCCTGTTTGAAAAAATGTTTAATTAAGCAGCTAAAATTACTGTAGCTGCTGGCTTTTAGACCCCTTTCACACTGAGCCGCTTTTCAGGCATTTTGGTGCTAAAAATAGCACCTGCAAAGTGCCTGAAAAGCGACTCTCATACCTCGCCAATGTGAAAGCCCAAGTGCTTTCACACTGGGACAGTGCGCTTGCAGGACGGAAAAAAAAGTCCTGCAAGCAGAATCTTTGAGGCGGTTTGGGAGCGGTGTATACACCACTCCTAAAATGCCCTGCCCATTGAAATGAATGGGCAGCGCTACCGAAGCAGGGCGTTTTTAACCCTTTCTTCGACAGCTAGCAGAGGTTAAAAGTGCATCACTATCAGACGAAAAGCGCTGCTAAAATTAGCTAGTTTTAGCGTTGCTTTGCCATCATTTTAGCGGCGCACCCTCACCCCAGTTTGAAAGTAGCCTAAATAAGCAGACACTCACCAGTCCAGGTATCCAGCACCATCTTCACCCAGGCCAGTTCTGGTTTTTGGGTTCTGGTGCTAGCATGCTAACTGCAAGATGCTGTTATGACTTTTTCAGCTTTACAGCCAGCTTCCCACTGCAAAGGTGCAAGCCGCACTGCCATTTGTGAATGGTCGGGCAGCCATCTGGGACATAGATCCCACCAAGCTGCAGACAGGGAGGGGTAGGGGAACTTCTAGTGGAATTGCCTTGGGGATCCGACTGGAAGTGGGAGTGGATACCTGTCAACCCCAGGTACCCACTCCCCCTCCAAAAAAAAGTTCCAAAAGAAAAAGGGGGGAGTATAAAGCAGAGCTTCCCCTTTAGTGTGAAGTTCCACATTAAATTGTCAGCTCAGTATAGCATAATGGCACTGCAAGTTACCTTACATGTGGCTCCAACAAAAATATTTTAAGCCTGTCTGTCTGGGCACTTTCAACAAGTATGAAGTAATTTAATATAGTTGTTCAAATATTTTACTCTATCATTAACCAATGTACGTTTATTACATTCTCAGATTTTCTGCACCTTTTCTGGAGGTGGCTCACAAAATGGCTCCATAGGTATAGGGTTCTTTTGATGGTTGGCTCTTTCTTCAGCAAATACCATTAGTGAGACTTTTGACTTAATTACTATTGTGATGGTAGCACCACTTGACTTGACATAAAGTGTCTCCTCAATCCGTTTAAGAATGATCTTTGTCACACATGCTCTGAAATGTTCATTCACTTTTCTATGGACAAAAGGTAGGGATTTCTCATTGCTGGTACAGATTCAACCTGTCTTGCTCACTTTTATGTGTTTACCAACATACACTGACAAGAGACAATACCTTCTTTTCTGCAGTAACATGTAATTAGATGTAGCAAATGCTTTCTGTCAAAAAGGTTTGACAAGAGTGATGATAAGTTGTTTTTGTCGCCTTCCTTTTGACTGCTTAGCTTTCTAATCTGGTTTCCTTTATGACAAAAACAAACTGATTTATACCATGTCTGGTCAATAGCCACATTCCCTCTATCCTCTCTAAGTAACAGAGCAATGTACTGATGGATGTTTGTCATGACAATTTTGGAATCAATCTTGTCATCTAAAGGAAATTTTTAAGGGTACACACAAGTTAAATGTGAACCTATTGAATTTAGCAATGTCACCCCCTTAAAATCAACTCTCTCCTGTCAAGTTCACAATGTAAGCCGAGCTTTAAATCATTACTAAATTTACCTTTACTGAATTTTGCCTAAAACCTCCCTATTTATTATAGCTTTCTCAGTACAATACTATACAGTGTCCTATTATTTAAAATAATTCTTCGTTTTTTAGTTTCTCATTTCATTGCCCTCCCCTCTCCATCCTGCATATGACAGAGGGTAGGGCTTTGAATGCACAGAACCGGGAGTTCACTAATGAGCACTCGGCTTCATTATCAACCCATGTATGCACAGTCTTCTCTCTTTCACAGCTCACACTGCACATGTATGGGTAGGGAATGAAGCTGAGTGATCGTTTAAGAGCACCTTTAAGAGCACCCAATCAGAACCCAATCCCTATGCAATCATTTACAAAT
The DNA here is from genome assembly GCF_037356315.1 of Lithobates pipiens. Taxonomy (NCBI): domain Eukaryota; kingdom Metazoa; phylum Chordata; class Amphibia; order Anura; family Ranidae; genus Lithobates; species Lithobates pipiens. The sequence goes on from NW_027507758.1 coordinate 496,955,436, forward strand.
GAGCAGTGAGAACTTCTAGCAAAATCAACTAGCAGCAGCTTCTACCCAGTTCTCTAGGACACTCTTCAGCCCACAAGCCTCATTCTAAGGTGCTCCGTACAGGCAGCCATCTTTCTGCTCTGCTTTTTCTGAATATACCCTCCAGCAGGGCAGCAAAAATATATTTAGACCCCAAGACACAGGCCAACTTCTCATTCTTTAGTATTGAGGCTTGGATCCTCCTTTACTTCAAGGAAACAGGCCTAGGAGGCAAAGACATCCTCTCCTGGCAAGAGCCCCACATTTTTTTATTTTCCTATACTGCATCAATAAATATAAATTTCCAATGATTGGCCAGTTAGAAATAAATATTCATAACTTGTAACCTTGATACTCCTTGCTCTATCTACTGAAGAACACTCCCACCAAGAGTAGTTTGACCTTAGGGAAAACCCACTGAACACACAAATAACAATCAGAGCGCACGTTATCTACAGCCTAGCTGCCCATTAACTAGGGACTAACTAGGGACTATGGGTTAGGAACACTCCAACAGAGCCCACACACACAAGCAATGTGTTTTCTATGAGAATATAATCTTGGCAGGCTGCTAACACTCTAATGTTAACATTAAACACAGCTAGGAAATGGCTTGATTTAAAACTATTTTACTATTTGTTAAGAACGTGTTAATAGTTGAATGTCCATAATATGGTATACTTTAAGTACTTTAGATTAGCCCCACCCCCTCCCACAAATACAATTTTTTTTTGCCAGAGGTTCACTTGGGACCATATTAACCACATCCTGTATGAATAAATAGAACAACTCCATCCTCTCAGGATAGCCAAAAGAGCTCTGGGATTTTTAGGTTGAGCTCTCTTTCAGAAAATTACAACCGACATACCATTTTAAGAATAAAATCTATAGTTTATAGTATATGTTATGCAGCCTACATACCAGGCTTGTCATAATGATAACATGGAATTTAATGATAAAAAATTAATATTGTGAAAACACACATAGATTTGATAGACATAAGACCTTCTAATGTTAACTTGAACTTAGCCCTATATATGTAAATCACATTTGTATGCCTAGTATAGATGTCAAGGTACTCACCAAGGCTGAGATGCTGAGAGCAGCTCCCTGTGCAGCTGAGCGCACTTTACCCTAAAGGTGGAACAGAGGGTATAGGGCACAGAGAGGCACAGGTTACCAGCAGATAGATGAGTCTTGAGTGGAGGACTCCAGTAGAGCAGAGATACTGTGCAGGGATGGACCTGACACCAAACTTGAGCAGGAAGACCGGTCAGGGCTCTAGCCCAACAGACCCAAATATAGTGGCTGGAATTGAGTCTTAGGTGCATGCTGGGGTCAGACCCAGAAAGTTCAGTAGAAGCAAATCCTTAGTACAAGCCAGGGTCATACAGAGAAAGCAGGCCAGTAGAGAAGTCCTTAAAACAAGCCGGGGTTCAAATACAGAAGGCAGGTCAGCAGAAGAATCCTTTAAATAAGCTGGGGTTAGACACAGGGAGCTGGTAAGTAGAGGAAGTCTTTAAACAAGCCGGGGGTCAAACACAGAAGGCAGCTAGCAGAGGAATCCTCAGACAAGCCGGGGTCAAAGTACTGGAGAAGATCAGAACAGGTCAGGGTCAATCCGGGTCACAACAGGTAAACACAAGTTAGCAGGAACTTGAGACAGGAACACAGGAAGCTGAGAGACAAACCAGCAATTAGACAAAGGACTAGTCAGTCTTTTACAGGCCAGTAAGGGGGTGTGACGTTAATACGCACTTCAGTGCGCAACTTGTGCCGTCACGCTGTATCATGCACCCATGTGTGCCATCCCGCTGTATTGCACACCCGCATGCGCCGAAGCACTAGTCTGCTGCACAGGTGCACGGGAATGTTCAGATACTGGCAAGTCTAACTACTACTAATTCTCTGACAATAGACCACAGGCTATACTAAGGCATATACATTAAATAGATGGTGAAAGTTGCAGAAGAGTACCAGTACCTCAAAATCACTTTGCAGAAAGCGTTTTAGGAAGGCATTCTGAAAAACATTGAACACATCAAGATGTCTAAACCAGAGAGGTCACATGGAAAACAACAGTAGTTCCTGAGCACATGAGAGGAAAGAGAGGGCAAATGGAATGGGTGTCAAAAACAAGGGTCTCAATTGTAGAAAGCACACACTAAGGAGACCAAATTGAAAAATTATGAACTTTTTTTCTCTGGGAATTTGTACTTTTTCCTGACAGGTATCCATTCCCACTTCTGCAATAGTGGAAGTTCAACCTCTCCAACTCGTAACCTTCTGTGACATATCACAGTTCCAGGATACAGCGGGACCAGTCTGAAAGTGCACCATTTTTCAAGCATGCACAATGGGGAGTTGGCTGTGAAACAGCAGGAAGTCACAGCTGGACTCCTATATCCAAGATTGCGAAGAACCGGCCTGGGTGAAGACAGTGCTGGACTGGTTAGTACCTGTATTTAAATGTATTGTATATAGGGACTTAGCTACTCAGCAACTGGAAGTGACATGCCGGAGGTGACCGTGAGTTCCAGATGTGGTGAGAGACTGATGCTGAGTAGGGATGAGCTTCGTGTTCGAGTCGAACGTACGTTCGACTCGAACATTGGCTGTTCGGGCGTTCGGCGAATTCCGAACGTTTGGGCCGTTCGCGTCAAAATTCGAGTGATGCGCGCGCGGACCACAATGCACTTCGGTGGCGCAGTGCATTGCTGCCCCATGATTGGCCAAGCATGCACTGTGACCCCGCATGCTTGGCCAATCGCAGCGCCGGCAGCGAGGAGAGCCATGATTGGCCACAGGCATCCTGCCTGTGGCCAATCATAGCTCAGGCTGTGTAGTGCACGCCCCACACTATATAAGGCTGCCTTTGAGGCGGCTTCGTGTAGTGTGTTACTTAGCATCTGAAGCAGTGGGTGTTCTGTGTACCTTCAACACAATACACACCAATCGTTTTTGGCTGATTTCCTATCTTGCTGCTGTGTAGTGGTTGTTGTCTGTGCCCTGACTGCAGTATACACCACTATATTCACCTCACCTATATAGCTAGTGATCTAGCTTTAACCACTTAACAACTGCCCATTGCCGATTAACGGCTTCAGGGGGGTTGTTTAACTCTGAGAGGCCGTTAATTAACGGCCTCCCAGAATTCTGCTCTCGCGTGCCCCGAGGTGTGCGCACTCGAGAGCATCCGTGACCGCCGGGTTGCATCACGGATCACGGTAAACGGCCGCTCATAGCGACCGTTTACCACGTGATTGCGCCGTCAAATGACGGAGTGATCACTTGGAAACAAACCGGCGTCATGTTATGACGCCTGTTCCTCCCTCCCCTCTCTGTACTGATCGGTACAGCGGAGGGGAAAGAGATCGGTGTCAGCAGCGATGTGGGCTGCATCTGCAGTGCCCACATCGCTGCTCACCGAATTTAACCCCTCAATTCCCTGCCAATACTCTGCAATACCAGTGCATACTCTGCAGTACCCTGCCATTACTCTGCAGTACCCCGCCATTACTCTGCAGTGCACTACCCTGCCATTACTCTGCAGTGCAGTACCCTGCCATTACTCTGCAGTACCCCCCAGTACTCTGCAGTAACCCCCATTACTCTGCAGTACCCCCCAATACTCTGCAGTACCCGCCATTACTCTGCAGTACCCCCAATACTCTGCAGTACCCTGCCATTACTCTGTAGTACCCCCCAATACTCTGCAGTACCCTGCTATTACTCTGTAGTACCCCGCCAATACCCCGCCAATACTCTGTAATACCCTGCCATAAATTGCCATACCCAGCCATACTCAGAGATACCCAGCCATACTCGGTGATACCCTGAAATACCCAGCCATAGACGCCCCCCACCCCTCACCGCCCTCCGGTGCTTCTACCAACTCGCCAGTACGATCAAAGCCAGAATCTTTTTTTTATTTTTTATTTCAGGCTTCCCAGCCTAGAGGTGAGATGTGGGGTCATATTGACCCCCCAGATTTCACTGTAAAGAGGACCTGTCACCCCATATTCCTATTACAAGGGATGTTTACATTTCTTGTAATAGGAATAAAAGTGATCAAAAATATATTTTTGGGGAAAAAAATGTCAAACTAACATAAATAAAGTAAAATGAACAATAAAAAAATAAAATTAAAATTAAAGCGCCCATGTCCCCATGTGCTCGCATGTGCCACACATGTGAGGTATCGCCGAGAATGTTAGAGCGAGAGCAATAATTCTAGTCCTAGACCTCCTCTGCAACTCAAAACATGTAACCAGTAAAAAAAAAATTAAAGCGTCGCCTATGGGGATTTTTTAAGTAGCGACGTTTGGCGCCATTCCACGGGCATGTGCAATTTTGAAGAGTGACATGTTTGATATCTATTTACTCAGCATAACTTCATCTTTCACTTTATGCAAACATTGGGCTAACAAGTGGTTAATAATAGAGCTTTTTAAAAAAATTGAACAATTGTGTATCTATCACAGGGTGGTGTCTGTGGATACACTGATAGAAAAAATGCCGCGTCCTAATTATCACTTTGTGAATATAAATATTGACAGGGAAAAGGGGAAATGAGGGAGAAAAATAAAAAAAGGAAATAAAAGAACCTTCACACAAAAAGACCTCAAAAAAACATGTGGGTTCAATTGGACTTTTTAGGCATAAAGAAAGTTGTAAACACAACCGGTATATTCAAAAAGAATTATTTCTATTTATTCAAAAAGAAAAAAAAAGACAATTTAAAAAGAACAGGAAAAAGTTCAATTTCCCTTTTACACAAAAAAAGGGAAAATGTTTCCTCCTTAAAACTACACAGTTAAGACCTAATTGATATCCTATCAGACATAATAACAACCATTTCAAATTTCCCAAAAAGGGAAAGAAAAAAAAAACAAAATATATATCTATACAAATGAGGGATCAAGGATATCAATCATACAGTCAACGGTTACATATATTTTTGGTGCTCTACATGTTTCGTGTCTACGATGACACTTCTTCAGGAGCTGATAATAATGTTCTGAATTCTAAGGAGAGAATATAAATGAGTAAAAGAAAAACATATATGTGTATAAAATACTAGAAAGAAAAAAAAAAACATACATCTATAAACATTCGTATAAATAAAATACATATATCCAAGTATATATAACAAATTTCGTTATATCACCCATCAAGGTACTAAGGTGTAAAAAAAAAAAAAAAAAAAAAAAAAAAAAAAAGGGGGGGGGGGGGGGGGAAGAGAAGGGGATTTTTCCTGAGACCACAATGTGGGGGCGGATATAACATTCCTATTTAATGCCATATAGTATCAGCCACTCGATACTTACATTCCTTCGTAAAAGTGTGTCCCAATTAGGGAGATCACCGTTTCCAAAGGAGGAAATTGGTACGATTGATTACACAAAACTTTTCTCCACAGAGGGAAACAAAAAAGGGAAGAGAAAGAGGGGGAGAGGAAGAAAAAAGAAAAACAATTGTTGAGCAAGTATATAAACAAAAGTTAAATAAAGAAATATATTTTTTGAACTTAGTGAAATCACTATAAAGGTGTATTCACCTCATAAAGTTTAAATCTTCAGTGTGTTTAGTAAAAATTCTTGAGGCGTAAGTGAACACAGATAAATCCGTGATGGATACTCTTTAGTATCTCCTGAGCTGTATAATTAGGAGATAAAGAAAAAAAAATAAATAAATAAAAAAAATAAAACATAGAAAAGTGGGGATTTTTAGAATATATAGATAATATCCAAGAACATAAAAAAATATATCCATAAGGATAAGAAAAAATATATATATATGGACTCACTATATAAGTGAAACATCAATTATTTAAACAGCAAAGAAAGAAAGAGGGCCAGCAAGGAGGAATTGTGCAGTGTATGCTAAGGCTAAGCTATTAATAGTGCCTACACCATAATAGATTTAGAGGAGATGAAAAAAATATATCAAATAAAAGCATATATAAAATTGTGTAAACCAATTACCTCAGGTTGCAAAAAACGGATCAAGTTCCCACTGGGTAAAGAAGGAAAATAAAGGGGGAATCAAAGAGGCAGACTAATCGGCCCATTCACCCCTCTCATATTGTTTTTTGTGTGTAGAAGATGGCCGCCATTCATGGACACCAGCCACGTGTGTCCTTTTATATACATCCGTCCCGGTAGTGACGCCAATCCGCACTCGACGGAAGTGACGTTCATCTACCCGACCAACGTCTCCTACGATGCGTTCGGTTGATACCGACGTTACACACGAACGTGCAACGTCCTCGCATAGAGCACGTGTGTACGTTCGTGAGGCCAAAGAAAACACCTACGTCTGGCCAATATAACGAACAGACGTGCACCAGATAGGGGAGGAGCACCTTAAAGGTTCCTCCCCGATCTGCGGAGGTGAAAAGGGGGGCCTCGTTCCGATGCAGCGAATGGGGACAGTACCAGAAGGGACTGTGAGAACAGCCCACAAGTCCCTATGGTAGAGCGCCAAACCCCATATCCCAAATGGGGTAATTAGGGGTCGCGCTCGCGTGGTCGCCCATTGTGGTCAAGGAATAAAAAAAAAAAAAAAAAAAACACCTAAGCATTGATGAAGTCATAATTACAGTGAACTCAAAATATACATAATTCTTTATAAGCAAATTAGACTGTTACAAAGAGGCAGATCGAATTTGAGTTGATCAGCCAGATCATTAATTATTAATTACATCCAAATGCGGTGTGTATAAGATTCAAAACAGACAAAACAACATCCATATATTCAAAAAAATATTTACATTCCGCATTGGGTTTTTGTGTATATAAGCGAGAGACAAGGAAAAAAAAAATAAATAAATAAAAAAAAAAAAAGGGGGAGGGGAGAAAAAAAAAAAAAAAAGAGGGGGGACAAATGTACTCTACAAAAAAGACTTGTATGATTGAGTCTCATTTAGGCCAGGGGCTTGAGTAGCATTGAGTTTCTCAATCCAAATCGTTTCACGTTGTAAAATGCGTTTGTCCCAATTTCCTCCACGTGGATCCTTTGGAATGATCTCTAAGATACTGAAAAGGACACATGTTGCATCAAAAGCATGACATAAATCAATGTGTCTACTCACTGTTGTTAACATTTTCCCATTAGAGGATACATATACATGGTCCTTGATGCGTTGCCAAAGACATCTCATAGTCTTTCCGACATAGAAAGCTCCGCATGTGCATGTCATTAAATAAATGACACCCTGTGTTTTGCAGTCTGCCCTGGATTTTAAATAGACAAATTCACCATTAGGAAGTGCGACTTCTGCACTCTGTTTGACCCAGGGGCAGAAATCGCAGGTCCCACATTTGTACAAACCCCTGCCATTTTTGATATCTCGTCCTTTAGGTAAATAAAAGCTTGATACCAAATGATCTCTCAGCGAGGTAGTGCGTCTAAATGTCAATTGGGGTCTTTTCCCTATGTATTTTTTGATTACCGAATCTTGGTGTAAAATATGCCAATGGTTTGTAAGAATATTGCGGACCTCTTCATGTTGAGATGAAAATCGTGTTATTAATCTTGTATTGGTTTGTATTTCATTCTGGGTTACATTCTTTCTTTGAGTATAATAAAGTGTTCCTAGGTTTTCTGTATGCACGATTGTACGCCCTTCGTAGTTGAGATTTACTATACCCTCTAGCTAATAGGCGTATACGGAGGAGATCTGCTTCTTTATGAAAGTCATTATCATGAGTGCAATTTCTACGTATTCTGACATATTGTGCATAAGGAATATTTTTTACCAGTGAACTGGGATGAGCACTTGCTGCGTGAAGTAAAGTATTTCCTGCAGTTTCCTTGCGATATAATTTTGTAGCTAGACAGTTGTTTTTGTCTTTAAAGATTGTTAAGTCTAGGAACGTTATTTTTTGAAGATCCATATTTAGAGTAAATTTCAAATTGTATGTATTGATGTTAAGGGATTTAATGAAGTCTATCAGACTCCTAGTTGTTCCCGTCCAGATTACAAAAATATCGTCGATATAACGCATCCACGACATCACACAATCGGTAAATATTGACAAAGATTCATTTGAGAAAATTTCCCGCTCCCACCCCCCCAGGTACAGGTTCGCATAGGACGGTGCACAGCACGTACCCATGGCGACACCCTGCACCTGGAGGTAGTGGGACCCATTGAAACTAAACCAATTATGCGTCAAGACAAAATCAAGAAGGGTGAGGATGAAATCGTTGTATTTCCAATTGGTGTGTGGTTCCTCATGGAGGAAGGTGCGTATCGTCTCGACGCCCTTCTCGTGAGGGATGCTGGAATATAAAGCTTCCACATCAAGAGTCACGAGAAGGGCGTCGGGAGGAACCACCAAACCCTCCAATTTTTTCAGAAGATCAAGAGTGTCCCTAGTGTATGAGGAGAGACTTATAACGTGTGGCATTAAGGTAGCATCTATGAGTCTGCTGGTGTTTTCAGTTAGAGACCCAATCCCTGAGATGATGGGACGTCCGGGGGGGGGTGTGACTCCTTTATGTACTTTTGGGAGAGCGTAAAAAGTTGCTTCTCGTGGATGTACATTATTAAGATATTTATACGTATCCTGATCTATCAGGCCTTGTTCATATCCTCCATTAAGAATGTTTAGAAATTGGATTTTATAGCGAGTTATACTTGAAGGTGGGATCTTTTTATACCAATTCTCATTAGTCAGTATATCATAGCACATTTTTTCATATTGTAGTTTCGTCAACAGGACGATGTTACCTCCTTTATCTGATGCTTTAATGACTAGATCAGGATGTTTCTTCAGATTTTTTATAGCTCGTTTTTGGGAGTTGTTTATATTGGACCCCTGTGGTGTGATTTGCATTTGTTTGATATCGCTTATTACACTGATTAGAAAGGTCCAAATGAACGCATTTGTAGTTAAGTCAGGGAAATTCTGAGATTTAGGCCTGAGGGGGCCCCTTCCTCCATTTACCATTGAGCATGATTGTTTTTCAGGAATTACTTGCGTAGTTTTAAAATTAGTTTCCTTTCCTTCATTCTCTTCCAGTAGAAGAATTAAATCCCGGAGGGCTCTAAACTCAGCCATTGAGTAATGTTTTATACTTTCAGCAAGGTCACGTTCCTGTCTGTTCCTAATGACTTCCGAGTCATAGATGTATCTATAGGTAAGGCTTCGTGCAAATAAATAAATATCTTTTATAAGCTCATATTTGTCAAGATTGGTGGAGGGGCAAAAGCCCAGGCCCAAACCCAGAACCTCCAATTCAATATTTGAGAACTGATAGGGGGTTAGGTTTATTATGTCCAACTTTAAGTCGGTTGTATCATTGGTTCGGCCAAGTGAAAATTTGATGCCATAGATCCTGCCTGTGTTAGGTGGGGGTCTAACGTTGTTTGTTTAGTGCCCGTTTGGGTCATGTTTGTAGAGGTATACATAGGGCCCAAAGGGGCATATTGTCCATTTTGACCACCAATCAGAGACGGATTTATAGGAGGAAACCCAGTTGGTAATGGTGTCGAAGGAGGAAAACGTGTTCGTCCATTTGTCATGGCTTGTTTATTAGTTCCAGGGGAAACTTTTTCAGATCTAGATGGAGATGTCCTTCGAGGTGTAGGTTGACTATTCATAATCTGTACTGCTTGTTGTGCCAATCCCCCCATATAGGTATTATGTGGTTTCGTCCCTTCCTGACTTTCATTGTGAGGTACATTGTGATTTTGAAATCTCTGCTTATTCTCATCATTAATTGACCGTTTTGCATATGGTGTATGATGTCCCCCACCATGACCCCGCTTACGTGGTCCTGAGTTGGTGTTGGTATATGTTGATGTTGATCGTTTCGTATTAGGTAATGATGGAGTAGTTGATGCGGATGAGTCAGATTCAGTATCTTCTTTTTCTTTTATTTCCTTTTTTTATTTTTCTCCCTCATTTCCCCTTTTCCCTGTCAATATTTATATTCACAAAGTAATAATAGAGCTTGCAGTCAGTAGTGTTAGGAGATAGTGCGTGCTGTCTGCGTGCTCTGTACCCAGTACATACCGCTATAATATAGGGCAGGCCCCTACTTTCAAACATCCAACTTACAAACATCTCCTACTTGCAAACGCAAGGAGACAACAGCAAGTGAGATGAAAAAAGATGGACGACAAAAAAATTATACAGGGGTGATAACCCTTCCCTATGTTTTCCAAAAAGCTTAAAGATAGTTTTTTTGACTGGAGCTACACTTTAAAAATGTACCGGTTGAAAATGACAAACAGATTCAACTTAACACAACAAACCTACACAGTCCCTGTCTTGTTTGCACCGCCTGTATACTGCTGTTCTGAGTATATAGGGCCTGGGGGCCACACGCATTTACTTTTTTTAATATGGGTACGGGGTTCCCATTAATATGCGTACAAGACCCAAATAGGCTGGTAATGGGCAGGGAGGGCTACCCATGCCATGTTTCTCAATGATTTTCAACCATATTGCAGGAACCAGATATAACATTAAAACCGCAAGCAGTTTTAAATGGTGTTATTTCCGTTTAATGTCATTTTGTGCAGGGACTGTTCTAAACACGGGAAACACGTGGCACTTCACAGGCATACTACAGACACCCCCCAGGCACCATATTTAAAGGAATATTTCACTTTTTTTTTTCACTTTAATCGTCATTAAAATCAGTGCTCCCGCCAAAACTGCAGTTTTTAAAACTTTTTTTGCAGTGACCCATGTCCCCTGAGGCAGGAGGCAGGTCCCCAAACCCTTTTTAGGACACTATCTTGCATATTAGCCGTTAAAATTAGCACTTTCCAATTTGAACGTTCGAGTCCCATAGACTTCAATGGGGTTCTAACGTTCGTACCGAACGCGGGGGTCGTTCGCAAGTTCTGGTGCGAACCGAACCGGGGGGTGTTCGGCTCATCCCTAATGCTGAGGCTAGCATTGTTCACAACTATTTGACGCAACTTCTACTATTGAGGTGAGCTCTTAATGTTTTATCTTTGTGAGTGTTTAATCAAAAAAAGTATTGTTTATTGACTTTTCTTCTCTTTTATATGGCTTCATGAGTAATGTGCTGGAGAGAGGAGTGATTCAGAGGCAATTTATCTATCTGGAGATTTATGCATTGGATTTTTGACCAATATATGCAAGCATTTATTGCCAGTCATGAGAATGAATGACAATATGTTCTGGTGAGTTTCTTCCTGGATGGGGAGGTATCTCACAAGCACAAGTGGTGGTTTGATGGAAAATGCTGGTGAATGTATTTACAGCATCTTTGCACTTTTTATGGACTTTTTATGAACTTTCTGGTGGACTTTACTCTTTTTATACTTTATTATCATTGTGCTTATTGATTTTGTGTCAGAGCACTACTTTGAGGTTGGAGCTGTAAGTTACTTGCACACTTATTTCAAGTTGGTTCCAATTACCTGTATTTGTAGCTGCTGATTTAAAATTTTGTTTAAAACTAACTGTAGTTTCTCTTTAACTTTATCTGAGCGACACACATTGAAAACACTACTTCATTTATTTTTGATATTCAATGCAAACCCACCCATCCATTCATGTCTCCATGCTTTATGTTGAGGATAAATCACTTTGAAATACACCGCTCTAGTATTTCTAGCTGCAGCCATATTAAGTAAGGGAAGGTGGCTCACAGCATTTACTTCCCGGAATTCATCTGTGTGACAGAACTTATAGCACCCAGCTTGGGTGCCTATATCAAGATTAGGGATGAGCCGAACACCCCCCAGTTCGATTCACACCAGAACCTTCGAATGGACCAAAAATTCGTACGAACTTTAGAACCCTATTAAAGTCTATGGGAATCGAACGTTCAAAATCAAAAGTGCTAATTTTAAAGGCTAATATGCAAGATATGCAACAGACAACACCAGCAATAAGGGGTATCTTCAGGTGTATACTGTGCTGGAGGCACACAACACCCACTTTAACTCCTGCAGATGCCTGTATTAGAGAACACCAGCAATAAAGGGTAGATACATGTGTATACTGTGCTGTGCTTGAGGCACACAACACCCACTAACACCTGCAGATGCCTGAATTAGAGAACACCAGCATAAAAGGGTAGATACAGGTGCATACTGTGCTGGAGGCACACAACACCCACTAACTCCTGCAGATGTCTGTATTAGAGAACACCAGCAAAAAAGGGTAGATACAGGTGTATACTGTGCTGGAGGCACACAACACCCACTTTAACTCCTGCAGATGCCTAAGAAAAGAACACTGTCCCTGCCTATCTTGCTCTTTCCCTGCACACCGGAACACACTACACAAGGCCGTTGCGCTGGCGGCCTTATATAGTGTGGGACGTGTACTAAACCCCCTGAGCTATAATTGGCCACAGGCATCCTGCCTGTGGCCAATTATGGCTCTCTTCGCTGCCGGCGCTGTGATTGGCCAAGCATGTGGGGTCACAGTGCATGCTTGACTAATCATGAGCCAGCAATGCACTGTGATGGCGTAGTGCGTTGTGGGCCGTTCGTACAACACAAATTTGGTGCGAACGGTCCACAAAGTTCTGAATTCACCGAACAGATGAATGGCCGATGTTCGAGTCGAACACCAAGCTCATCCCTAATCAAGATATACAGCTTCCTCCAGTGTGGAACCAGGTATTATAGCTTAATATTGCACCCAAGATACTAGACAACACTAGCTTAGGTGCAAACTGGAACTTTAACAGATTTTATTGTAAATTCGCACAGCATATATACCATGCAAGAACAGGTAATAGCTTGATCGCATTATCCCAGACACTTAGCACATCTAAGGAGCAGCCAACATAAACATACACAGTACACTAATTAACAACAAGCATTGATTAGTCGGGGGATGCCTAGACCATCCAGCAACAAGCCCACAACCCTAGATACCCAAAGCATATTACACATTATCATAAACATAAACACATAAACATCCCACAATGGTTCGATAACAAGGTAAAGTGGACACAACAAGAGATGAGAAGACAGAGAGAAGCAATAGGTGACTCAATTAACAATGGGAATGCACACCTAGGAGGCACACAATGGGAGAGACATAATTAACAATAAACACATAACACCTTAATAAACAGACAATAGCAGTAGACCCCAGGCTGCTTTTAGCTGATGTTAACATCTCACAGTCTCACAGTCTAAAGGAGTCATTGCTGGTTTGGATACAAAGGCCCTAAATCTGTATCCCAGGCCTAGATTTCTAGAGTCTATGTGTTTCAGGGAGACATGGACCCTAATCTGAAGCAAGACCACTCCAAGGGTCCCCCCAGTCACACACCTCCCAAGAATAGAACTCCATCAAGAGCCAGGGCCCATAGTCAGTATGCAAGAGGCTACACTGCAGTCCCCTCCAAAAAAACCCTGTCCTGGCTGGGTCTGTCACAATCTGCCCCTAACTGAGGCATGCATGCAGGAGGGTGTGCTTAGCTCAGAAAAGCCCTCCTCCCCTACTCCAGATGAAAGAAGAAAAAAATCCCATGAGTAAATATAATATACCTTACTATCTATTTTTAATGCTAGCAGCATAAGAATCAACCATTTCAGCCCCATAAGTATTTACCCCCTTAAAAACCAAGCCATTTTTTGTGATACAGTACTGCGTTAGTTTAGCTGACAATTGTGTGGTCATGCAACGCTGTACCCAAACAAAATTTAGGTCCTTTTTGTCCCACAAATAGAGCTTTATTTTGGTGGTATTTGATCACCTCTACAGTTTCTATTTTTTGCGCTATAAACAAAAAAAGACTGACAATTTTGAAAAATATATATATATATTTTTAGTTTTCTGCTATAAAACATACTCAATACAGTTTTAAAAAAAACTCTAATTTCTTCATCAATTTATGCCAATTTGTATTCTGCTACATATTTTTGGTTAAAAAAAAACACCCCAATAAGCATATGTTGATTGGTTTGCACAAAAGTTATAGCGTCTACAAAATAGGGGATAGATTTATGGCAGTGATCAACAATTTTTAGCGGGACTGTGACATTGCACTGGACAGATCGGACACCTAACTGAAATTTTTTACACTTTTTTGGGAACCAATGACATTATTACAGTAATCAGTGCTAAAAATATTCACTGTTATTGTACTAATGACACTCGCAGGGAAGGGGTTAACACCAGGGGCGATCAAGGGGTTAAGTGTGTTCCTTGGGTGTGTTTACTAACTGTATAGAGGATGGGCTGCCTGGGACAACACACAGATTTGTCTTCCTGCATAGCAGAAAGGCAGGATCTCTTTGTCTTCCCCTGACAGAACGGAGATCTGCCTTGTTTACTTTGGCAGATCCCCATTGTGTCTCTGCGGGAAACGATCGTAGGTGGCAGGCAGACATCGAGTCCACTGGACCTGCTGATTGGCTCCCCTGCTGTCCAATCAGCGCACAGAAAGCCACGTACGAGACAGACGTATGCCTACGTGATTCATGCAGCCGAGCCAACCTGCCGCAGTATAACTGTGGCGGCTGGTCGGCAAGTGGTTAATATTGATTGAGAAAATTCCTAATGACGCGTACACACGATCAGACTATCCGGCGGACTTAGGAGGACCACCGGATTTTCCCCAAAATGCCCACACACGACTGGACTTTTCTGACGGACAATGGCGGGGGTCCGCCGGACATTTGAAATGAACGGACTTGCCCACACACGGAGTAAAGTCCGTTCATTTTTAACGTGACTCCAGATAGACAGGACTAGCGAAAGAATTCAATGTCGCCACCTCCATCGGCGAGATTGACACCTCATGAGCCCCGTCACCTGGTATGGATTTAAAGGGGAACCCCTACACCAAAAAAACGGCATGGGGATCTCCCCATAGTCCATACCAGACCCTTATCCGAGCATGTAGCCCGGCCAGTCAGGAAAAAGTGAGCCCCCCCGAGCCATACCAGGCCACGTGCCCTCAACATGGGGGGGTGCTTTGGGGAAGGGCCCCCCCATCCCAAAGCACCTTGTCCCCATGTTGATGAGGACAAGAGCCTCTTCCCGACAACCGTGGCCATTGGTTGGGGTCTGTGGGCGGGGGGGCTTATCAGAATCCGGGAGCCCCCTTTAATAAGGGGCCCCCCAGATCCCGCCCCCCCACCCTATGTGAATGAGTATGGGGTACAATGTACCCCTACCCATTCACCTGGGGGAAAAATGTGTTAATAAAAAAACACAACACATGTTTTTAAAATACTTTATTAGACAGCTCAGGGGGTCTTCTTCCGTCTTCGGGGGTCTTCTCGCCGGACTCCTCCGCTATCTTCTGCTCTTTTACCGCTAGCTCTTTTTTTAGCGGAGGAGCTTGGCTTTCTCCTTCGTCGCCATCCGGGGGTCTTCTTCCGGCTTCGGGGGTCTTGTCCCGCTGTTCAGTTCTTCTTGCCGGCCTCCGCTATCTTCTTTTACTAGCGTTGGCCCAGTCTTGTCGCTGTTGCCTTCTTCTTCCTTCTTCCTCCTTCTTCTTCTTCTCCTCTTCTTCTTCCTTCTGATGTTGACACAACGCTCTCTCCGGCCGTAATGGCAGGGATGCGTTGTGCGACGACTTATATAGGCATAAGGGGCGGAGTCACTGGGTGATGTTACATGGTGACCCCGTCTCTTATGATGTCACAGTCCTGCAGGATGCTGGGACTGGGACGCGATGGAGGTGGCGACATTTACTTCCTTCGCTAGTTCCGTCTTCCTGGAGCCATGTTCAAAATGAACGGACTTTACTCCGTGTGTGGGCAAGTCCATTAATTTCAAAAGTATGGCGGACTAGCACACACATGTCCATATTGTCAGCCGGACTTTTCCACCAGATTGTTTGATCGTGTGTACGCGGCATAAGTCCGTCGGACTTTGGGAACAAAAAGTCCGCCTGAGCCCACACACGACCGGATTGGACCAAGTCCACCGGATAATTCGATCGTGTGTATGCGGCATAAGTGATCACTACAAATTAGTTGTGCTTAACACTGGTAATACTAAACGTCAATTGTTAAACATTACACAATACTATTCTCCCTTAGACCAGCTAGTAAAATTTACACTGGGATGTGACACCATAAAAATACAGGGTATCATGAAGTTCTGTAAGTACCAGTGGCGGCCGGTGGCTTTCTCTTTTTTCTCTTGGGGGGGGGCGGCAATCAGATCCCCCTGGAGGACAGTCGGGATATCAAATACCCGCATTTACCCCATCTACAAAGCTGGCAGGTGGCGTGTCTGGCAGCTTTTATCCTCCTCATGTGGATCACGCCGGCTTCCACCGTGCATCTCCCTCCTCCTCCTCCTAGGCATCCAATAGGCTCGCCTGACCTTTCAGCCAATCGGGAAACAGGTATCAGACCCACGCTTCCTAATTGGTGAAGAGGCGATTCAGTGTTAGAAAAGTAAATGCCGTGGATAGATGGGGTGGCGCCCGTGTGCCCTTAATGGAAAGGCCACCCTAGGTAGGTACAGCATGTTCCATGAAACTAATAATCTTGGGATACCATAAATTTGTAGTGGGGCTACACTGGGGTTCCTGGCAAACATATCTAGGCCATAAATAATTGATATATTGGTTTACGGCCCCAGTGTTTATATTAGTCATAGAGTAATGTGTGGATCATAACAAAAAAAACATTCATAGCATGTCCATTGAGATCTGTTTTTTTGTGAAATGTAAATATCTTGTGTATGTAACATGAATGATTTGCATATAGGAATGCGCATCAGCTGTCACTTTATCAATAAACATTCATTTTCTTGATTTAGTGGAGTGTTGGCAACTTGTGCTTCACATCAGGTGTATCTTATTGATCTGTCAGTGCAGGATGACATCAGCACTACCAACAGGGATTAACAGACTGTGTTTTGTCAGAACAGTATTACAGATTGGGATACACATAATACTGAATGTTCAGATCTATGGATGCATCAATATTAGCTTGTTTTACATCCTTTTCATGGCAATGCCTAAACATTGAGTACTTTAAAGGAAGGCGGATTTTAAAGTTGGCTGCTCCTGATTTCCCTTCTCACCTACCTATTGCCAAAACATCAAGAGCTGGGGACCGAGCAAAGGTGCAGCCAAGCCGTAGTGAGCTATGAGCTGTTTACTCAATACTCAAACAAGCTATGAATCAAGTGTAGGCCTCCAGTCAGCAAGAGGCAGGTACGATGTGTTCCCCTCTCTGTAAGGCAGCATCATGCTATGAATATTTTATAAAGGCTCAGCCTTAGCTCCTGTGAGCTGAAACATCGCTGCTCTTTCCTGCTCAACAAGAAAATCAATAAGCCATTACAACGAAGGGGTGTGGACAAAAAGATACAGAGGTGAGGCACAGTCAGCACGGGCAGCGGCCGGACACTGCAATGCTGCAGCAATACTGAAATCCCAGCATCCCAGTGTCACGCTGTAACAGTGGGAGTAGAGAGACATTATCAAGAAGCAACTCGACTGTATGATTAGTCAAGCAACAGAAATCAATTTTTGTAGAGTCTGATACACACATATAAAATATAAAATGTGTAAATCCACTCAAGAATGGGAGTTTAGTTTTGGAAGATGCTGGTATAGCCAATCAACCAATTCAGAAAAGAAAACATAGCAAACAAATAATAAGCTTGACTATCATCTACCTGAACAATCGCTTCCTTGCTATCTCTAGGACTATGCCTGGGGAAAAAAAAAACAGCTTTCACTGCATCTAGTTTTGGAAGCTTAACATAAAAACCAGCAGCAAAATCAATGAAATCCGAGGGCCCCTTACTGACCATGTCCACTTATATTTGGGTGAAGCAGGAGCAGAGCACGGGGCAGGGCTAATAGTGGAACACGAAGCATGCGACACCAAATGTTGGGTGTGTCCAATTTATGCCAACAAGGGTAAGAGCTTAAAGTGGTTGTAAAGCCTTATGCCGTGTACACACGATCGGACTATACGGCGGACTTAGTCCGGTGGACCAGAGTCCCCCAGACAATTCGATTGTGTGTGGGCTCCAGCGGACGTTTTCTTCCCAAATGTCCGACGGACTTAGAAATAAGACTTGCTTCAAAATTGGCCGCCGGACTCGGCTTTTAGCGGACAATCCGTTCGTCTGTGTGCTAGTGCGGCGGACTAAAATCGACGCTAGGGCAGCTATTGGCTACTGGCTATGAACTTCTTTATTCTACATCATCACGTTCAAATCCGCCAGATTTTTGGAGTGATCGTGTGTGGCGTTCGCTTGAAAGTCCGGCAGACCTCAGCTGCAAAGTCCGGCGGACAATCCGCCGGACTAAGTCTGCCGGACAGTCCGATCGTGTGTACGCGGCAACAGGGTTTTTTACTTTAATGCAATGTATGCATCAAGTTAAAAAAATACTTCTGTACTGCATGTGTCCTCCCTTATACTTACCTGAGCTTGATCCAGCGCCATGCACGTGAGCAGCGCTTCTCCCGGCTTTGTTCCTCCTCACTGCACAGGTTGATAGCAAATCACTGCACAGCTTGATTGAGCCTTTGGCTCCCACTGCTGTCAGCCAAATTCTGTGACGAAGGGGTGGGGCGGGGCCTAACCACCCTATCCATCTCAATGGACTTAGACAAGGGGGCTCAGGAGCAAGCCTAAACAGATACCCCCATAGCTTTCTATTTCCTATCAAGGCACTCACCAAAGAGGAGGAGCCCAGAACACCTGCGGGGAACCCAAGAAGAGGAGGATCAGGGCTGCTCTATGCAATACCATTAAACAGAGCAGGTAAGTATAATGTGTTTTTTTATTTTAACAGAAAAAAATTGCCTTTAATGTTACTTCAAAAGGCATGGTTTATTATCAGCTAAGCCCACTTTGTTCTTGGTCAAGGTGGCATAATGCACAGTGTAGAGTGTAGAGGCCAAAAGTAAGTAAAACGCAGAGTGCCTCCCAAACAAAAATTCCTCCCTCCTCCCAATACAGTACCTCTTCCTTCCTTCATGACAAAACCACCTTCAACACAAATTTCCCCTTCCTTGAATTGTACTTGCTGGACCTTTGCATGGAATTGCTGGTGAGTCCCTGCAGTCCACCAACTATTGGTGAGTTTTCTAACCTCTCCAGTGGTAGCACCTACAGAAGGCACCATATGCTTGCAGGTTTGGAAGTAGTCTGTGGTATCAGGTGGAGCATGTCACCTCTCCAACACCCCCATGCTTCTCTCTGCACCAACATGCTCATCTGAAAGGTCAGGTCTGAGACTGTCACTATTACTTATTTAATAAAAGTCCACATGCAGCGCTAGGATAAAAACGAACAAACAGTCTTTCCATGAGAAGGGAAAGATGAAATCCCTGCACCAGCTTCAGTGTGTAATGAAAGCACGCCACACCACAGTGTCAATCCAATCTCCTTACCAGAGGATAAGAGCAGGCATGTAATCAGAAAATCAGCAGTTACTCCAACTCCACTCTCTTATTAGATGACTCAATGCGGTGGAATCACACAGAAAGGACTTGCATTAACCACCGCTCTTGATAACCAAAGCAGCCAGGACTTCCCACAACCAGTTGTGATCAAAACGCGTTCTCCCAATTAGGAGGATGGTGTCTCAATAAAACAATGATAAAGCAACACATAGTAAAGCCTGTACAGGTAGATGAAATAATTTATTTAAGATTGCCCTTACATCAGGGAAGATAAAAACAAGCATGTAGTAAGGTTGATAGAACTCTCGCGACTCTCAGTGTGCTTGTGTCTCCAGGGCCCGCCTAATGCGTTTCATCCAGTGGGACATTGTCAGAGGCGTGACTTATTGACTTATTTACTTAGCCACACTGTACCCGTCCCTTCCCTTCTCCCACATTAAAAACAGTGTACAGGGCAGCTGATCCCCCTGGGTGCCCACCCACTCCCTTGATTTGGTCCTGTACCCAAGTGTAGTGTTGAATTACCCGCTGCAGGCCCAGATGTGCAGTGCAGGTCATCATCACAAAGAAGAGCAAGGCAGCAAATAATTAATATCCCTAC
Source organism: Lithobates pipiens (assembly GCF_037356315.1). Taxonomy (NCBI): domain Eukaryota; kingdom Metazoa; phylum Chordata; class Amphibia; order Anura; family Ranidae; genus Lithobates; species Lithobates pipiens. The sequence goes on from NW_027507758.1 coordinate 496,975,412, forward strand.
CTCCCACAAAAATGTCTACAGAAGCCGAGAAAGGAGGGACCAGGTAGACCATTTGATATCAGCATGTGACATCAATAACCCCAAACACAGATGGAAGCCAGGTGAGGGACACAATTATTAAAGCTAGAAAAAAATCAGGGACACATTCTTTTAACCAGGGACAAAATTGTTGATACATTTTACCTAGGGACAATCCTCTAAAATTGTAGGCTGTCCCCTGAAACTGGGGACATTGGGTCACCTTATCCTGGTGAGGTAAGAGGATGGCACTAATGCTAGTGTGTTAGTTCTCAAAAAGGTCCTAAAGTGGTCAGTGGGGGCCATCATCTTTGTGGATTTCCATTCTTTTTTATAATTGTTTCTGGGGATTTAGATGGCTGCCAATCTCTTTGCAAGAATCAATATGTTGGTTGGTATTAACAGTATACAAGCTACAGGCAGTGGTGTATCTACCGCAAGGCAAAAAAGGTGTCTGCCCCCAGGCGACCATGCTTTAATTGAATGGTGGCTCCAGCGGGGTTGCCCAGTTCTGGGAGGGCATCTATTGACGTCCTCCCAGAACTGCGCCCCCCATGTGCCTGCTGCGGAGCGCTTCCCGGCACACTCTGTGACTACTGTGTCCTTAGGGGAAAAGAACCAATTACAGCAGTTCTTTACCATGTGATCACAGCTGATCATGATGTGAACACACTTGCCGATTATCGGCAAATCTTTTCCTCACACTGTCACAGAGTGAGGAGAGGACAGAGTCGGTAACCTGCCAGTGTGAAAGGGAACATCTACACTAATAATCAGGGCACTAATCAGTGTTCTGAATATCAGTGCAGCCCATCAGTGCCCATCAGTGCTGCCTATCAGTGCCAATCAGTGCCCATCTGTGCTGCCAATAAGTGCCCATTGGTGTTGCAAATCAGTGCCACTTCATCAGTGCTTCCTATCAGTGCCTCTTATCAGTGCCCATCAGTGACGATTTTAGTGTTGCCTAGGGCAGCACAAAACCAAAATACACCACTGGCTAGAGGGGCATTATGTTATACAATATATGTGTTCAATTACATGTCCTAAATTTGTCCACAACTTTTACATTTACATGCACAGCTGTAACTCATCTCCCTGATCTGATCACAGGTCGAATGAAGATTTTTAATTGCTTCCTTTTCTAGGGACTCCCAGGTTAAAAATGAAAGATTAGAGAGAACAGGTATCAATGGGACAGGACCAGGGTAGGAAATGAGGGTACATTTTCCCAATGTGGACACAGACAACATTTTTAGAGGTTCCAATGATCCCCTACTCTGTCCAAAGCTCTGACAAAATGTCTTCCCTGAAATTGGGCTTAAAAGACCAGATCACTAAAGCATAATATACTGATATTACTGATGCCAGGAGAAGTTTAAAAACGAATAAGAAACAATTCCACACCTTAACGATATTGAAACATTTTTATGAGAAAAATATCATGGGATAAAATAATAATGCAGTCCCAGAACCTTCAAGACTTTAGTGAAATGATCCTTTGGTGAGCAGTTAGGTGTTATAAAAGAGTGTGGTTGGTTGCCAGGCACTGTTGTGTTATATGGTTATGTGTTGGAGATAACCGTCTGCAGATAAACGTACTGGTTATAACAGAAGCCGACTGTCTGATCTCTAAACCAGAACGCTAGAGAGGCTGATTAAAAAGACTCATTAACATGCATTCATTACACTGTTCACAATTCTATTGCTAATGAGGCTTTTTGCTCTGTGGAACAGTACAGCCCTTGGCCCTTCTCTGCATGCGTGTTTTGTGCCGTCAGGGAAGTTTTCCTTTACAGTTCAGGCGTACAGGCAGTTTTACCATCTGCCGGCTGCACATCATTACGCAACAGTATCCTTGCAGGCAACTGCTGGTCAACAGGAAGGCAGGAGGAAGACATCTTCTTAAACCAAGATGGGACAGGGGAGTAATAGGTCAACTCCCAAAAGCCTTTGCTGAAAACTTCCCCTAGAGTAACTTAACAAGTATTGAGATGTGACAGCAATTAAAACACAGTGAAATACTACAGGGGATGGATTCTACACCACAAGTGATTAGTGAGGAACTTCCCTTGCAGTTTGTAGGCTGTGGATGAATGGGGAATAGCAGAGGGCACTGGCCTATCGTCTATTTTTATAATAAAACTGATGTGATTAATGGTAGATTTCTAAGAGACCCTGGACTAAACTTAAATGTCTTTCACTATATTTTCAATAGAGATAATGCACGCAAATAGCAAACAAGCAATGTAAATCAGATTCATTATAATCTTATCGGGTAAAATGTAAAATAATAATGGCCATAGTAATAATAATAATAATAATAACAACAAAATTAAAATAGTAGTAATAACAGCATAGAAACTTATTTACATATTCAAGCCCAGCTCTGGTCAAAACTATTTTTTTACCAAAAGTGCGGGAAGATTTACAATCATTTTTGCTGCGTCCCCATTAGAGAGATTATTATTATTATTATTATTATAATACACAATTTATATAGCGATAACAGTTTACGCAGCACTTTACAATATAGAGGGGGGACAACACAATTACAGTACAGTTAAATACAAAATGTACAGGAGGCCCCTGCTCATAGAGCTTACATTCTAAAGGTAGGGGGTGGTGGTACAAAAGGTAATAGCTGCAGAGTATGGTTTGATGGGAGTGGCTCGGGGACAGTTGTTAGGTGGGTGTGGGATAGGCTTCCCTGAATAAATGAATTTTCAGGGATCTCCTAAAGGTGGACAGGTTAGGGGCTGATCGGATATACTGGAGCAGGGAGTTCCAGAGGATGGGAAAGGCTCTGGAGAAGTCCTGAAGGCAAGCATGGGAGGAGGTAACAAATGAGCTAGAGAGCAGGAGGTCCTGTGAGAAGCAGAGGAGACTATTTGGGCGATATCTGCAGATGAGGTTGGGGGTTAAGTTATGGATGGCCTTGTATGTTATGGTTAGTATTTTGAATTTTACACAGTGGGGTAGGGGAAGCCAGTGAAGGGATTGGCAGAGAGGAGCAGCAGTCACGGATCAGTTAGTGAGGTGTATTCATAATAGACCGAAGGGGAGATAGCCTGCTTAAGGGTAGGCCATTAAGGAGAGAGTTGCAGTAGTCAAGATTTCCACTCATTTCCTGCCTTGTTCATATTGGTCAGAGATAGTGGTCTCTCTAATTAAAAATAATACAAAAATTAAAAATGCATTTATTGTGTGTTTGATTAAAGGTTAGAATAACTAATAGTAATTAGGGTAAGTTTACACAGTGCATCTCTGAAAATAAATCCGTGTATGGATCACATTTCAGAGGCATTTATAAACCCTTAAATGCCACAACTGTGTGCCAAACATGCTATTGTGGGACAGCTGTGGCGTGTTCCCATTTGCTTAAATGGGTTGCATTTGCAGCAGGAACTGCCTACAGAATGCAGAGAGATACATTTTGCCATGGACATGAAGTAAAGCATCACAACTGTGGTCTTTCTGTTGTCATTGTAGCTTAAGAGGGTGATTGGGGCACTAAAACATGGCTCAACCACATGCTTTTTTACACACTCATCTGTAAATCTAAGTACCATAAGTCACAATCAACTGAACTTGTGCAATGTTGAGACTAGTAAAATATAAATCTTGGATTCATGGGCATGTTTGATGAACAAGTCCAAAAATGCACAAATTGCAAACTTTATTGTTATTCCCGCTGACATTATTGGAGGGCAAATCTTGGAAATCATTTCTTTCCATTTGTGAGATTTATAGGCAAGGGATTGTCATACAAAGGTTATGGAAACTGTCATGGTGGGCATGTAAAAATCCAATGCAATAAAATTTGTTTTACAATACTGTTCAGCAGGGATCTGCTCTTTTGATAAGACTTAAAGTGAAACTCTAAAAATACATAATTCTAATAATTATTCTTGGGGGATGCCATAAACCTGCCTGAAGTGGTGCAGGTATGACATATGTACAAAGTGATATATGTACTAAGTGATATATGCAAATTAAAAAATGCAATTTGCCGCTAAATTTCCTGCTTGACTGCACTTTGCTTGTAAACAAAGTCATTTTCTAGGATAATAGGCAAAGGATTGTCAAAAAAAGGGCATGGGGAGCTGGACTTTACCAACGCAGAAAAAAATACCATTCAGCTCTTTTATTATGATTTCTTTAAATTATTTATTTTAATAACATGCTTGGGGAATACCTTAAACTGCAGATGATTTAGCACTCCTCTAGGATGTACTAAAGCAAAAGTGCATTTCCCAGTAACTTTGTTCTGTTCTTAAACAAAGCGGCATAGGGTTCTCCCTAAGAATCCATACCAAACATTATGCTTGATGAGGATCTGGCATGAGTTTTAAGTGGAAACCCAAGAAAAAAGCAGAGGGGAGCATAACAAGCAATAACTGTGTGGCTGCCAGCATCCTAGCAAACAATAATGTCATCTGTTGCTAGGACACAGGTAGCCGATCTGCACAGGATCTTTGGTTGCTAGCATGAAGGCCGTAAGCAGCCTAGCAACCAAAGATTCTTGCAGCCTGCACATCAGAAGGTTGTCATATAGTGGCTGCATTAATACTAAATGAAAGGCTTGCAACTGCAGAGTTGTAACTAGGACAATAGGTGAAGGGAAATCATGCATGCAATGGTCGGCTACTGTCTAAGACTGGAATTCATATCACTTTAATGTGATTTCCTGTCATTTCTATTGTATCTCCAGGATAGGTAGTGATGGAAATTCCCCCCAGCAGGACACAGCAAGAAAAATCTATCTAGACTGTAGTGCACCAGACCATCCCAATCCCTTTGGTGGTAATCAAGGGACCTGAGAATTCCCACCTTACTCTCTTCCTCATACAGAAAACCCAATGTAAAAATGCCACTATTAAAGGTTTCTAACAATAAAATTCCTGTTCACCTTTCTTTTGTTGTCATTGTCGTGGGTAATAACTGTTTCCTATTATGCAGCGCAAGTCTTAAAGTGAAACTACAAAAATTATCTTTTTTGCAAAATTAAGCCCCATACACACTATTAGATTTTCTGCTGATCTTTGTCTTCAGGTTTACCAAAACCATGTAGTGGAAGGGCCTGCCTGATTGCATACAAATTGAAACTCCTAAGGTTTGAACTCATATTATATGGTTTTGGTAAATCTGAAGGTAAATATCAGCAGAAAATCTGATAGTGTATATGGGGCTTTACATTGGTCCAGCTTAGCAAGATCTAATTTTTCACATCCTAAATCTGAAGATCCTACTCCAGTGTCTTCCCCTTCTGCATACCGATTACAGAGGGTTGCTCACTCGGTACTGCCGATATTTACAGAATGTCTAGTCTTTTTTTCAGTGACTGAAATTGGGTTGATTTACTAAATCTGGTGCAGCTGTGCATAAAAATCAGCTTGTAGGTGTTTTTTTTTGGTTTTTGTTTTTTTTGTCAAAGCTTAAAGGATAAGTTCAGCTTTTTGAAAAATAAATAAATAAGTGTACAACTTTTTGCAGGTAAAAAAATGTGCATTCATTATTTTTTTATTAAGCAACTGTAAAGCATGGGTGCGCAACCTGCAGCCTTCCAGCTGTTGTAGAACTGAAAGCCCCATCATGCCTTTGCATTTGGGAGTTATGCTTTTGTCAGCCTTGCAATGCCTCATGGGACTTGTAGTTCAGCAATAGCTGGAGGGCCACAGGTTGCGCACCCATGCTGTAAAGCATTGCACCTATGATCAGCAGATTACGGGTGCAATCTCAGGTTCCTGCAGACTGTCAATGTAGCTGTATTCTTTATCTATATCGTACGGGCAGGCAGTTACAGAATGAATGACAAGGAAGATTCAATGAACTACCTAGAGTGCTCATCAGTGCCCTAGTAGTTCATTGAGAACTACAAGCCATAAGCTGCAATGGCTGACAGTAGTTGTAGTTCCCCCATTCACAGAACTCTGAATGACGTGGCTGGGTGGGCGGAGTTTTTGTTGGACACTTATTTTATAAATTGTGACAGTGGGTGCAGGGACAAAAAATCCCATGTGTAGGCTCCATCAGACATTTTCCATCGGAATTACAATCACACAAAATTTAGATCTGGATCTCAAATTTTCCGACAACAAAATCTGGTGTCGGAAATTCCGATCGTGTGTTCACGATTCCGACACACAAAGTTCCACGCATGCACGGAATCAAGCAGGAGAGCCGCACTGGCTATTAAACTTAATTTTTCTCGGCTCATCGTACGTGTGGTATGTCACTGCATTCTTGACGTTCGCAATTTCTGACCAACTTTGTGTGACAATGTGTATGCGAGACAAGTTTGAGACAACATTCGCCGGAAAAAATCCATGTATTTTGTTGTCAGAATGTCCGATCAATGTCCGATCGTGTGTATGGGGCATTAGAGTGGCTAATACTTTGGGTAACATTTAGCCAATCATATATATGTAACAACAATAAAAAGAATAAGAAGGCGCACTGCCCTAGTGCATTGCCATAAAACAATTATTGATAAAACAAACTCCAATGTACTCACAAAAAATGCAGTGTCAAATGCATGTAACACAATCCAGTCCAATCCTTGAAGAGGGCACAGTACTTGAGACTAGGGATGAGCTTCGTGTTCGAGTCGAACGTACGTTCGACTCGAACATTGGCTGTTCGTGCGTTCGGCGAATTCCGAACGTTTTGGCCGTTCGCGTCAAAATTCGAGTGACGCGCGCGCGGACCACAATGCACTGCGTTGGCGCAGTGCATTGCTGCCCGATGATTGGCCAAGCATGCACTGTGACCCCGCATGCTTGGCCAATCGCAGCGCCGGCAGCGAGGAGAGCTATGATTGGCCACAGGCAGGATGCCTGTGGCCAATCATAGCTCAGGCTGTGTAGTGCACGCCCCACACTATATAAAGCCGCCTTTAAGGCGGCCTCCTGTAGTGTGTTACTTTGCATCTGAAGCAGTGGGTGTTCTGTGTACCTTCAACACAGTACACACCAATCGTTTTTGGCTGATTTCCTATCTTGCTGCTGTGTAGTGGTTGTTGTCTGTGCCCTGACTGCAGTATACACCACTATATTCACCTCACCTATATAGCTAGTGATCTAGCTTTAACCACTTAACAACTGCCCATTGCCGATTAACGGCTTCAGGGCGGTTGTTTAACTCAGAGAGGCCGTTAATTAACGGCCTCCCAGAATTCTGCTCTCCCGTGCCCCGAGGTGTGCGCACTCGAGAGCATCCGTGACCGCCGGGTCCGCAGGACCCGGCGCATCACGGTAAACGGGCGCTCATAGCGGCCGTTTACCACGTGATTGCTCCGTCAAATGACGGAGTGATCACTTGGAAACAAACCGGCGTCATGTTATGACGCCTGTTCCTCCCTCCCCTTTCTGTACCGATCGGTACAGCGGAGGGGAAAGAGATCGGTGTCAGCAGCGATGTGGGCTGCATCTGCAGTGCCCACATCGCTGCTCACCGAATTTAACCCCTCAATTCCCTGCCAATACTCTGCAATACCAGTGCATACTCTGCAGTACCCTGCCATTACTCTGCAGTACCCCGCCATTACTCTGCAGTACCCCGCCATTACTCTGCAGTGCAGTACCCTGCCATTACTCTGCAGTACCCCGCCATTACTCTGCAGTACCCCCCATTACTCTGCAGTAACCCCCATTACTCTGCAGTACCCCCCAATACTCTGCAGTACCCGCCATTACTCTGCAGTACCCGCCATTACTCTGCAGTACCCCCAATACTCTGCAGTACCCTGCTATTACTCTGTAGTACCCCGTCAATACCCCGCCAATACTCTGTAATACCCTGCCATAAATTGCCACACCAAGCCATACTCAGAGATACCCAGCCATACTCGGTGATACCCTGAAATACCCAGCCATAGACGCCCCCCACCCCTCACCACCCTCCGGTGCTTCTACCAACTCGCCAGTACGATCAAAGCCAGAATCTTTTTTTTATTTTTGATTTCAGGCTTCCCAGCCTAGAGGTGAGATGTGGGGTCATATTGACCCCCCAGATTTGACTGTAAAGAGGACCTGTCACCCCATATTCCTATTACAAGGGATGTTTACATTTCTTGTAATAGGAATAAAAGTGATCAAAAATATATTTTGGGGGAAAAAAATGTCAAACTAAAATAAATAAAGTAAAATGAACAATAAAAAAATAAAATAAAAATTAAAGCGCCCATGTCCCCATGTGCTCGCATGTGCCACACATGTGAGGTATCGCCGAGAATCTTAGAGCGAGAGCAATAATTCTAGTCCTAGACCTCCTCTGCAACTCAAAACATGTAACCAGTAAAAAAAATATTTAAAGCGTCGCCTATGGGGATTTTTTAATTCAGCGACGTTTGGCGCCATTCCACGGGCATGTGCAATTTTGAAGAGTGACATGTTTGATATCTATTTACTCAGCATAACTTCATCTTTCACTTTATGCAAACATTGGGCTAACAAGTGGTTAATAATAGAGCTTGCAGTCAGTAGTGTTAGGAGATAGTGCGTGCTGTCTGCGTGCTCTGTACCCAGTACATACCGCTATAATATAGGGCAGGCCCCTACTTTGAAACATCCAACTTACAAACATCTCCTACTTGCAAACGCAAGGAGACAGCAGCAAGTGAGATGAAAAAAGATGGACGACAAAACAAATTATACAGGGGTGATAACCCTTCCCTATGTTTTCCAAAAAGCTTAAAGATATTTTTTTTGACTGGAGCTACACTTTAAAAATGTACCGGTTGAAAATGACAAACAGATTCAACTTAACACAACAAACCTACACAGTCCCTGTCTTGTTTGCACCGCCTGTATACTGCTGTTCTGAGTATATAGGGCCTGGGGGCCACACGCATTTCCTTTTTTTTAATATGGGTACGGGGTTCCCCTTAATATGTGTACAAGACCCAAATAGGCTGGTAATGGGCAGGGAGGGCTACCCATGCCATGTTTCTCAATGATTTTCAACCATATTGCAGGAACCAGATATAACATTAAAACCGCAAGCAGTTTTAAATGGTGTTATTTCCGTTTAATGTCATTTTGTGCAGGGACTGTTCTAAACACGGGAAACACGTGGCACTTCACAGGCATACTACAGACACCCCCCAGGCACCATATTTAAAGGAATATTTCACTTTTTTTTTCACTTTAATCGTCATTAAAATCAGTGCTCCCGCCAAAACGGTAGTTTTTAAAACTTTTTTTTGCATTGACCCATGTCCCCTGAGGCAGGAGGCAGGTCGCCAAACCCTTTTTAGGACACTATCTTGCATATTAGCTGTTAAAATTAGCATTTTCCAATTCGAACGTTCGAGTCCCATAGACTTCAATGGGGTTCTAACGTTCGTACCGAACGCGGGGGTCGTTCGCAAGTTCTGGTGCGAACCGAACCGGGGGGTGTTCGGCTCATCCCTACTTGAGACCCATAACCCACAGTCTTTTGGATGAACAAGCTACAGTGCAAAGGATTGACGTAGATTGCAATACATGCGTTTGACCCTGTATTTTTTGTGAGTACATTTAAGTTTGTTTTATTAATAAAAGATGTTACGGTAATGCACTAGGCCCGTGCGCTTTCTTTTTTTTGCTCTTGTTCCATTTTGGTTTTCCTGATCTGAGTCAGGCAGCAAGGCCAATGTGGTGGTGATTATTCGTTACTAGTTCCACAAGAGAGGAGCTTACTTTGGCTCAGTTTTGGACCCCTAGCAGTAAGGGTTCTTCCATCTGTGGCACTAACATGAACATTTACTTTGTTTGTAAATCACATATACCATATGTATTTCAGTTGTGTATTTAAATATCTGGGTGAAGTTCCACCTCTAATGATAAGTGCACATGACCAGAATTTCCGTCCGAATAAACTCTGACATTCTTTCCGACTGAGTTTCCGACAGAGTTCCGACCGAATGGACATGCCTAAGCATGATCACACCAAAGTCCATTTGTTTCAAATGCGATGATGTACAATGGGACTAGAAAAGGAAGTACAGTAGCCAGTAGCCAATAGCTCCCCTGGCATTGTATTTGGTCCTTTGGCCTAGCATACAGACAAATGGTTTTCCCGTTAGGAATTGATTCTGTCAGAAAAATGTAAAACATGTTCTATTTCTAGGTCCGTCAGACTTTTTGAAAAAAAAAGTCAGCTGAAGCCCACACATGATAAGAATATCCGATGAAATGATTCCGCCAGACCTTTTCTGCCGGAAAGTCTGGTCGTGTGTACGTGGCATTAAACTCAACTCTAGGCTGAGCACTCTCCCTGGTGCCTGGTGATGTTGCCCCCGTTTTGAAGCTCCCTTGCCTCCCACCAGTGTTAAAATAAAGGGGGATCTGTACTGATGGAGGGGGTGGTCTGTACTGATGGAGGAGGGTGGTCTGTACCAAGGGGGGTCTGTACTGATGGAAGGGGTGGTCTGTACAGAGGGGGGTCTGTACTAATGGAGGGAGTTGGTCTGTACCGAGGGTGGTCTGTACTTATGGAGGGGGGTGGTCTGTACTGAGGGGGGTCTGTACTGATGGAAGGGGTGATCTGTGTACTGATGGAGGGGGTGATCTGTACAGAGAGGGGTCTGTACTAATGGAGGGAGTTGGTCTGTACAGGGGGTGGTCTGTACTGATGGAGGGGGGTGGTCTGTACTGAGGGGGGGTCTGTACTGATGGAAGGGGTGATCTGTGTACTGATGGAGGGGGTGAACTGCGTACTGAGGGAGGAGGGACTGTACTGATGGAGGGTGATCTATACTGATGGAGGGGGGTGGTCTGTGCTGAGGGGGGTCTGTACTGATGGAGGGGGTGGTCTGTGCTGAGTGGAGGGGGGGTCTATTCTGAGGGGCGACTATAGTTGGTGGTGAGGGGGGGTGACACCATGTTTTACCACACCAGATGCTACAGATGTCTTGGAGAGTCTATCTATAATATACATGGTCAGTACCTATATATGTACGGTTTTGTGCAATATGGTTATTATGTATTTGATCAATTTGGCCATGTTCACTGTTAATATTTTGATTTCCTATTGCACTGTTAATACTTACAGATATTGTTCTCTTTTTTCTTTTTGATCTACTGTTCTATTATAGACACACACTTTGACGTGATTAAACCCACTAGCCCTGAAGAAGAGGTTTACTTCCAAAACATCTCGAAATGTTGGGTTATTTCTATTGTGTATTATTATTTTCCGATAGAATTGGTTTAATGTCTGGTGTATATTTCCAACATCCTCTATTTTAGATGTTTTTGGTATATGTCATAGTTAGTAATTTTATAGCTTTCAAACCAGGCCAGTTGTTTAGGTATTCAAGGGGCTGGTCTATGACAGTCCGGGCTCACAGGAAGTGAGTTAAATGACAATGGGCATCATTTGACGCAAAAGATGAGCAACTCCAGACTTTGAAGTATTCAAGGGACAGCTAGGAAAAGGAAGTATTGAAGCTAGAGTTCCTTTTTTTTACATTGTTTTACACACTGGGCAATGTATTTTTAATTTTTATTTTCACAGTGGCATTTCACTGTAAGCATCTTTTATGTGTAGCTTTTGGATTTTTATGTTTACACCTTTATAGATATACACTACACTTCTGTGATCCAAACAAAATATAAATTTTTCTTAACACAGGCTTGCAAGGTCAGTAAAAATGTTTTTCTTTTCATCATATCAGAACTAAATTCAATACAACTCACTAATGTAACTAAGAAAATATATTAATAGAGTGGTGTTGACAGCATAGCACAAAAATCAATATATATGCTGCACTTTGTAACCTTTCTCTCCATTTGGTTATAGTTACTTTTATCTTGACAAGATGCTATTGATGTTTGTCAGTGAACCTCACTGTCCAGGCATCATACTTTCTAATCTGCATGTGTAAGGGAAGGAATACCGTGTTTGACAATTTTTTTTATGTTTTTTTATGTTTTTAGAGAAATTATTGCTTCAGAGAGCTCAAAGACCTTTTGGTATGCACATTAAAGATATTTTGTGTGTTTATTTATAGGATGAAGCCTATTTTCGTGTCTCATGGGGGGGGGGGGGTTTACTAAAACTGTGTGCGTACATAGAAACCAATCAGCTTCAAGGTTTTATTGTTAAAGCTTAATTGAACAAGCCAAAGTTAGAAGTTGACTGGCTACCATGCACAGCTGCACCAAGTGCTCCCCTTTTAGTAGACCCCCCTTCAATGTGTCCACCATGAGCTGTTGAGATTTGTGGTCATACTCATACCACACCCAGTTCTGCTCATGCCACATGGAAAGTTGAAATCTTGTGTTTTCTGGCATTTGGAATAGAACGATGCAGAATGTTCACAAGTATGACCCCAATAATCAATTTCCTAGGTTTACTTTTTTTATTCAATGCAGAAATCCAGCAAAACGGCATCTCAGCATCTGTTATCTCAGTTATATGTTTCATATGTTTAATAGGTGAATGGAAGGAAGTCAATAAAAAGTCTATATAACCTTTATTCTTGACAACAAAATGACAATCAATAGAAGGGAAGTAACCAATGCGTTTCAGAGTCCAAAGCTCCCTTCATCAGGGCTCAAGCTTGGTTGTTAAAAATCCAATATGGACTGTGGACATAGACAAGCATGCAGAATTCAACGGCTGTATAATAGCATTGTCAGTAGTACACTATATTGTATACGGTATATCTTAGAGCTGCAAGCATCCTTTTTGGGCACAGTTCAACAACCTTTTATCTCAAGTTTTGCTTACTTAAAGTGCATCTTAAGTTACATTTGTGTTTCAATTAAACATAAAGTGGAGTTCCACCCAAAAGTGGAACTTCCGCTTTAAGCACTCCTCATCCCCTTACATGCCACATTTGGCATTACATTTTCTGGGGGGGATCGGGTGCCTAGTTTTGAGTGGGACTTCCTGTCCCACTTCCAGCTTCTGACTTTGGGCTGCCTAGGCGACTCCTCCTCTCCCCCCTAGGCGGCACCTTCCTCTCGGCAATCTTCTGGGACACTTGACAGGTCCCAAAAGATTGCCTGTCCACTCAAAGAACGCAGTGCGATTTGCGAATGCGCAGTGCAGGCCCAGACGTGAAGTCACAAGCTGTCATGGCCAAATGCTCACAGTTTCCATGGAGGCGCCTCGGAGAGGAGGGGGAGAGGAGCGAGGTTCCGTGTGGCCACATTGCTGGACCGTGGAACAGGTCAGTGTCTGTCTATTAAAAGTCAGCAGCTACACTTTTTGTAGCTGCTGACTTTTAATAAAGTAAAAAAAGCCTGGAACTCTGCTTTTAAGGACACCTCTGTCAAGCATTTATTGCCGGGTCCCTGTTGGGAAGCTCCACCATCTCCATTTGTTACCATTGTTACCAAGATTGAAAGTGAGGACATAAGTTAAAATTTTAAGGTTGTCATCAGAACAAGAAAGAACATGTTCCCTAATTTGGAGAGGGTTTAGATGACCACACACTTTTCTTTTGTTCAGCCTATGGCCTAAATCAGGGGTCTCTAAACTTTCTAAACAAAGGGGCAATTTACTGTCCTTCAGACTTTAGGGGGCGGGATTGTGGAAAGTAGGAGTAGATAAGGCCTCAGGTTTGGTGGTCAGTGGGAGTAAAAAAGTTACATGGCACCCTTGTGGTTAGGAAGAGGATGAGGAAAAGTGCCCAATCATTGGTGTCAGAGGGAGGAATAACACTCTATTGTTGAAGTTAGAGGGAAGAATATTGTCCCAAGGGACAGATAAAGGCAAGCAAAGGGACACATTGGGCCCGCAGGCCGCAATTTGGAAACCACTGGCCTAAATGAAAAAAATTCTAACAGATTCCTTCCTCCGCATTAAACAGCACAGGTGGATTAATTACCCTGCTGGGATAGCTGTTCAGCCAAAAATTTTGCAGCGTGCCTCCTCAACAAATTTACAGCAAACTATCGACTTCTTTCAAACACAGCAAGTCTAAGCCCTTGTACACATGGTCAGAGATTCCGACGGAATGTGTCCGATCGGACCGCATTGTCGGATAATCCGACAGTGTGTGGTCTCCATCGGACTGTTTACGTCGGAATATCCGATGGACCAAGTTTTCCAACTTGTCTATAAAATTTTCTGACAACATACTCCGATCATGTGTAGCCTACTCCAACGGACAAAGTGCCATGCATGCTCAGATAGAATTCCTAGACCAAAGCTATTGGCTACTAGCCTGAACGTAGTCCCCTCGTAACGAAATAACGTCATCACGTTATGTACAATTGGATTTTCCAACAACTTTGTCCGACCGTGTGTATGCAACAGTTTCGGGCAAAATCCGTCAGACAAAATCCAACGGATTTGGTTGTCAGAATGTCCGAACGTGTGTACAAGGGCTTACAAGGTCGCTCACAGAGCGCATTTCGTCAGGAACCGTCCGAAATCCAACAGCAGTGTATGGCCAGATTAACTCTCACTTCCTGTTGTCTCAAGACAAGAAGTCAAGGAAAATCCCCCCCCCCCCCATGGGACACAGACAGCAAAATAAAAAATGAATTGACTGGGGCTTTAATCTTAGATTTACTTTAATCACCTTACCAATACACAGGCAAGTAGTGGAATGGGAAGAGGCATTGACAAGATCCCAATAAGCTGATATCTTTCAAAGGAAACCTTTCACCAGAGAACCATGCATGCTTTCACTACTGATCTCTCCTTTTGAGAATGTTAATTGCTTGGCTGGTGATGCTTTCTTAGTCATTGACCTAACACAAGTATGGTGATGACTTTTTAATGTATTATTTGCTACATGCTAGATCCGTATCTGTGGATTAGAAACATTGATGCCATCCATCTTTCTATAATGGCGACTACACTTAAAAGAGCAACTCCACTTTCATAGCAAAAAAAAATCCCCTCTGGGTAATCTATGTACTCTGCAGTGATTTTAACAAACTTTATTGCAGATTCCTACCTTTTATTCTGAAGAAATAGCTGTTTGTTTATGTGTCCATGTGCAAAGTCAATGTGAATGGAAGTGAACGGCAGTGATTTTTCATTATTGATCATCTGCTGCACTTGCAAGGATCTTATGAGAAAAGTGACAGGGTCTGAATCCCTTTATACATGATAACCCTTTGGGAGTATCTCACCAAAAATGAAATGTTTGTTGCAGGATGTGAGGATGCCCAAAATTTGTCTTGCATCAATCACACAAACAGAAAATTACATTTCTAGGGGGTGTTCCGTACACCATCTGTGTACAGAGTGTCTGCAGGTTACATTTTACCATGCTTCAGGTTAAAAAGGAAAGGTAATTTGTAATGACAATATTGATTTTTACCTAATCAGGTTTTACATTTAACTGATTTTTATTTTTAATGGGTAACTCCACTTTTTTGGAAAAAATATTGCAAGTAAAAAAAAAAAAAAAAAGAATATAGCATATGCAGTTGCAACACAAACCATATTGTTGTATAGGGGTTGATCATTCTCTTCATCTATTACCTTTTGTACCACCCTCTCCCTTTAGAATGTAAGCTCTATGAGCCGGGTCCTCATGTACCTTTTGTATTGAACTGTACTGTAATTATGTTGTCCCCCCCCCCTACATTGTAAAGTGCTGCATTAACTGTTGGCGCTATATAAATCGTGTATTATAATAATAATAAATATGGAGAGTGCAATATCTGGCATAGCTCTGCATATAAATCAATCAACTTCCAGATTTTTTTGTCAACGCTTAATAAACAAACTGAAGTTAGAAGCTAGTTGGTTACCATGCACAGCTGCACCAGATTTTACACTCTCCGGTTTTAGTAAATCTACCCCTATATGACAATAAGGTATGCGTTGCAATTGCACTGTATATACTATATATTTTTTTTTTTAATTTGCTATATTTTTTCCCACAAAAGTGGAGTTACTCCTTAAAAAATAAAAATCTGTTAAATGGAAAACCTGATTAGGTAAAGAAGAAGATAAGTTGCATGAACCAACTCTTAAGCCTCGTACACACGATCGGATTTTCCGACGGGAAATGTGTGATGACAGGCTGTTGGTGGATATTCCGATCGCGTGAATGCTCCATCAGACAATTGTTGCCGGATTTTTCGTGAACAAATGTTGGATGGCAGGTTTTAAAATTTTCCGCGGACAAATGTCTGTTGTCGGATTTTCCGATCGTATGTACACAAGTCAGTCGGACAAAAGTCCAAAGTACAAACACGCATGTTCGGAAGCTAGGATGAGCCAGAAGCAGTCGGTCTTGTAAACTAGCGTTCGTAATGGAGAATTAACATTTGTGACACGACAAATGATGAAATATCGAAATGCAGCGCACATTCTCCTCCTCTTTATTGGGATAATAATGAAGCTGCTTTGCTGGTGATACTGATGGAGTTATTGCAAACAAATTTTCAAAGGCTTTTTTTTCTAGTGATATCAAGAATAATATTACTGTATTTATCGACGTATAACACGCACTTTTGTCCCCTTAAAATCTTGGGAAAATCGTGGGTGCGTGTTATACGCCAATCCCCCACTGATTGTTAACTTCTCTGCGGCTTTTCTGCCGTTCTCGGAGGCTTTTGGCTATTTTTGGCTATTTTCGGCCGCACTTGGCACTTCTCGGCAGCTTTCGGCCACTCATGGCGGCTTTTGGAAAGCCACCGAGAACGGCCGAGAGCTACCGAGCATCGCTGAGATACACAGGACATCCGCTCTGTATCTTGGCTGTGCCATTTTTAAATGCCAAGCCTGCAAAAGATACTGACAAGGCTGCAAATGACTGACAAGGCTGCAATGCAAGGCTGCAAATGACTGACAAGGCTGAAATGGAAGGCTGCAAATGACACTGACAAGGCTGCATTAATGGGCATTTAAATGTAAGTTTTTTTTCCTTAAACTTCCCTCCTAAAAGTTTTTTTCTTTAAAATTCCCTCCTAAACTTGGGGTGCGTGTTATACGCCGGCTCGTGTTATACGCCGATAAATACGGTATTATGCTTTTTTTTTTATTTGGGCAAGTTACCACAGCACCATTATCCCGTAGTTTTTAAGATCAAAGATACAACTATGTTGGTGTCCCTTGTTAATTTTACATTGTATTTTTTAAAATGTAACTGCCTACTTCCAAACTGTCGTTTGAAGTAAAACACATAGCCAAGTATTATTCTACACTATTTTTTTATTGTGCATTAAAAAAAATAAAAAAATAAAAATTAGACATGCTATCTGCCAATAGAACCAAATAGAACCAAAATGTGCATTCTATGTATCCAAAAAATATAGAAAATATACCAAATCAAATCATTATTTAACCAAAAAAATAATATCAAAGCAAAAACTCCAAGGCCAATAATAAATAACACGTTATCTCCTCCGATTCCGCAACATGGCTGGTTGACGAACGGCCATTTGGAAACATACTGAAAAGCGCAAAATGAGAAACGGAAAATTAAAAGTGCGAAATGAAAAGCGCGAATCAACACTAAACTTCTAGTAACACGAAATTAGCAGAAGGAACACAAAGGGTGGCGCTAAAGAGCTGAAAAACAACGTAGTACTGTCATTACTTTTGTATTTGTTGGCCGACAATTCCTTGCCGTTTGTATGCAAGACAAGTTTGGGCCAATGCCCTTTGGACAAAATTCCACGGTTTTGTTGGCGAGCAATCCGATCGTGTGTAAGAGGCTTCATTTTGACCAAGGAGTATCTAAAACCCTCTCATTCTGAATATGATTTTGACCATTTCTCCACCAAAAGTTTTTTTAGAAAAAACAGTACTGTTTCTTACAGTCTCGCTGAATTTTTATTGTCTTGCAGAGCTATAATGCTCAGGTAGAATCTTCAACATCTGAGACTTCTGTCCCCGATGTAGAAGCCAGCAATTCACCAATAGTTGTTTTCTTTTTTGTTTTGCATCAGTCTCTATAACCAGCTTGTTTTACCATATATTTCAAAGTTTTTATTCCATTTAACATATGAGAATAAAGTGATGTTAGAGTGAGGATTTGTTGCCAGGTTTATAAAATTCAGAAAGAAAACTGCAATGAATAATTTATTTAGTGCGGCATTTCTATTTTTCTTGCTGTAGGTGTAATTCTAAATTCTGAGCATGGTATTTTGTAAACATTGTCTGTTCATTCAAAGCTGTATCCAGGCAGATTTAAAAAAAAAACACCAAATCATGCAGGTATGTGTTCATTTAAAAACCCATAAAGCCTTCTGCTTACAAGTATACTTTTTTTTTATCCTTGACCCATGAGAAAAAAAAATGAAGCTTTCACTGCAATAAGCACTTTCCCCTTGGGGCTGTCCTTTCAAAGAAACTCTGTATGGTCCCCCAGCAAGCACCACACTTCCATACTGAATGACGTTCAGCAAAGTCAGGGCATAGGAATTCACGGCTTAACATCCTGTAGTCCTCTGGACTGCAAAAGGTGTAGGTGTTACTGAGTGTGATCATGCTACCATCAGATGTCAGCCATCTTAAGCTTTTAAAAAGTAGGAATAGAAACCTGGTGGTGGGCAGCACAGTGGCTAAGTGGTTAGCCCTTCTGCCTAACAGCTATAGGGGGTATCAGTTCAAATCCCCACCACAGCATTACTTAAGTTTTGCATGTTCTCCCTGTGCCTGTGTGGGTTTCTTCTGGTTACCCCGTTTCCTTCCACTCTTGAAAGACATACTGGTGGGTCAGTTGGCCCTAGTACATCTGAATGCCAGTTATATTGTAAGCTCCTTGATGGCAGGGACTGATAAACGTACAATATACACACCAGCCACTTTATTAGGTATACCTTGCTAGTACCTGGTTGGACCCCCTCTTGCCTTCAGAACTCCCTTTATTCTCTGTGGCATAGATTCAACAAGGTGCTGGAAACATTCCGCAGAGATTTTGGTCCATATTGACATGATAGCATCATGCAGTTGCTCCAGATTTGTCAGCTGCATATCCATGTTGTGAGTCTCTCCTTCCACCACATCCCAAAGGTGCTCTATTAAGATCTGGTGACTGTGGAGGCCATTGGAGTACAGTGAACTCATTGTCATGTTCAAGAAACCAGTTTGAAATGATTTGAGCTTTGTGACATGGTGCATTATCCTACTGAAGGAGCCAACAGAAGATGGGTACACTGAAGTCATAAATGGATGGACATGTTCAGCAACAATACTCAGGTAGGCTGTAGCGTTTAAATGATGCTCAGTTGGTACTAAGAGGCCCAAAGTGTGCCAAGAAAATAACCCTCCACACCATTACACCACCACCACCAGCCTGAACCCTTGATGCAAGGAAGGATGGATCATGCTTTCATGTTGTTGTCATGTCATGTACGCCAAATTCTGACCCTACTATCTGAATGTCGGAGCTGAAATCGAGACTCATCAGGCCAGGCAACGTCTTTCCAATTTTCTATTGTCCAATTTTGGTGAGCCTGTGCGAATTGTAGCCTCACTTTCCTGTTGTTAGCTGACAGGAGTGGCACCCGGTGTGGTCTTTTGCTTTTGTAACCCATCTGCTTCAAGGTTTGATGTGTTCTGCATTCAGAGATGGTATTCTGCATACCTTAGTTGTAACGAGTGGTTATTTGAGTTACTGTTGCCTTTCTATCATCTTGAACCAGTCTGCCCATTCTGCTCTGACATCAACAAGGCATTTTTGTCCACGCAACTGCCGTTCACTCAAAGTATTTTCTCTTTTTCGGACTATTCCATGTGTAGCGGATGACATTTTGGACAAGGTGTCATACGCATGTAAATTTAGTTTTTTGCCCCAGAACAGTAGGGGTTCTGAGGGTAATTACATAGGTTGGCCTTGACATCAGTCTGGCTGGGCTGTGTTAGAAGTTCTGCCTGGTCATGTGAACAGTGAGGTGCACACGACAGGCGAGAACCAGGCCTGGTTGGACGTTTTGAATATCAACCTTCTCGGAACCAATCAGTGGGAGTGCCGGGCCCCGCTGGGGAGTCTGGGAAGGGGTACCTAAGATGTGTGGGTCATGTGGTGGGAGGAGAGGAGTTTGCGAGGCCCATGTGGTCTGGTCTGGTTCCAGGACCGGGGTAGACCCGTGAGGGGTCCCGGTCACGGGGTGTTTGACATCCCACTACATGTTCCTGTTAGAGGCCCTTAAAAGAGACGCCTGATCTGGGATAGGGATTCGTCTGTTCCAGCGTCTCGAAACTGGCTGGTTCGAGGCGCAGTAACTGAGGGAGGATTCAAGGTGTCCGGGTGTGCTCTCGGCTTGGAGGGACACCACAGCTCGTGGAAGTGACCGGGGGAGGACTCTTCGGAGGAGGGCCAACAAGTGACACCCTGAGAAGTGCCTGGTTACTGAGTTGGGAAGGACATCGACAAATCCACGCTTTTTCCAGTACTATTAAGGAGACAGAAAAAGTTCCAGGTACTGAGGAAAAAGATTCCTGTTCACCCTTAGCTACAACTTGTACACGTTCATAGGATTGTTTCAAGTTTTGAGTCATCGTGATGACTGCCATGATCTCTGGCTAGAGGTCTGTTCAGCCTTGAAGTACCCAGCTGCGAGTGGCTACTTTCTGGGTGGAATTACAGACTTTGTTAGATCTGCAGTTCAAGGTGCCTGAGTTCTTCACCCGTGCCACCTGTTCCCATGAGAGACTGCATTATTGGATGTTATCATTGCAAAATAAAACCTTTCAAAAGGACTTTATTTGTGTCAGTGTACAAGTTGTTGGGTATCAACCCTGGGAGCCCCTAGACGTGGAAAAACAAGCCAAGCGGAGGAAACCGGTAAGCACAGTAAGTTAAGGCCGCCCTACAAAGGGTTATGGCTGCTACACCTGTAAACCCTAGAGATGGTTGAGCATGAAAATCCCAGTAGATCAGCAGTCATTGAAATACTCAGACCGGCCCGTCTGGCGCCAACAAGCATGCCATGTTCAATGTCACTTAAACCTCCTTTCTTCCACATTCTGATGCTCGTTTCCTGCCATGTTATTGGTTGATTGTGCAGTTTGTGTTACCAAGCAATTGAACAGATGTACCTAATAAAGTGGCCTGTGAGTTTATATGTAAACTGCTGTGTAAATTGATCCTGCTTTATAACTACCAATAATAATATGCCTACTGTTGCCCTTCCTGCTAGCCAGAAAGTCATTTTCTGTGTGATTCTCTAAAACTAGTTTTCTTGATCAGCTTTCTCAATAGGGACCTGCCTATTTTAACTTTGGGGCTGTAGGTCTGCATGGTACTTTTTACTATGCTATATTATTGTGTGATGGTGATGACAGTTAAGCTCCCTCGGGAGTCCTGATTTTTGCCCCTAATCTGTACTGTGTAGGACACACAATTGTTGGCCATGGTAGTAGTGGCAGTAAATTTGCCAAATGTCATTGACCATCTGCCATTTAAACCAGCTGAACAAATATTTACACAAAAGTAATATTATAAGATGCACAGAAGGTTTGATTTTTTTATTAAAGCAGTAAAACATTGTGCATTCTCACAGCTGTTCAATATATTATATGGTCATATGGATCTTACACTCTTAATTGGGGTGCCTAAGGCACAGAGATAAAATTACTTGCTCAAGGCCACCAGAAACTTTACTTGGACTCAGACCAAACTAAATAAAAAGTGCAGATGAGCTAGCCAGGATATCTAGGTGTAAAATGAAAATATACCCAAAAGATACATCTGCTTTAATTACCTTGACTAATCGCAGTTGGATGCACAATATTTAGCGTGCGAATAATGACTGAACTATGACTGCTGGGACAACCTGTATGCTTGAATGCAAGTCCTGGATTAGATAGTTAATTAGGTTGAAATTTGTTGCATAAACAGGCAAAATAACATGATTTATATATTAGACTTTAAAAAACTATATTTTTTCCTTTATTAAATGTGAATAATTAAACTAATAGTATTTACATTGTATATAAGTGTAAGAGGTAGTTATATTGTCACATAGTGATAAATGCTAGGTATTAAAGTGTATTGTATGCATATTATCAAGATTGTCCTATTGTTTCCCTATATTGCCCATTTGCTGCCCTTGTATTGCTACAATTGCCCATATATTGCCAGTATACTGTAAGAAATTTCATGGCTGCATACTGTCGTGATTACCCATTTGTTTCCCACCTATTATTATGACCTCTCATTTGTAGACCATGTATTGTCATGATTTTCATTTTTTTACAATTTATGTTTTAATGCTTTTTTTTTAAACAACTAAACAAGTGTGAACATCGTCTGTCATACAGTTGACCAAGTAAGTTGAATCATTTAGTTGAATACAAATGACAGATCAATGTGACAACAAAGTGAAAGTTGGAAAGAATTCAATTGCTAAATTACCAGGTAACGGGTGTTATCTACTCCATCCCAGACACCCCTATGGGATCAAACTGTGTCAGAAAGGGGAGACAACACACCGACCATCATTGTCATCGCTTCTTATTTACATTTTTGACAATTTATTTTTATCCCCCTATCATACCACAGCAATTAAAACTGTAATATTTTGGCCCTGCAAGAAATTTGCCTAGGCATGCTAAGCATTTGTTATAAGATGTTACCTGGGCCTTTCTGTTCCATCTGACCCCCATTTTCCTAATTTCTTGTCCTGGTGTCAAAGTAGTAAAACATGATGTAAAAGTTTTCCTGTTCTATTAAAACAAAACAAAATTATAGTTAACTGGTTAAAAAAAAGACACACGTCAAACTCAATCTGTCACAATCAGAAACAGGATACAATTTTCTGCTAAAGGCATCAGTCCTCATTAATCCTCCAATGCAGGGTTTTTTGCTCCATCCATCTTCCTACCTTCCCATCAACTCTGACCAGATTCCCTGTCCTTGTTGAAGCAAAGCATCCCCAGAACATGATGCTGCCACCACCATGTTTCACGGTGGAGATGGTGTGTTCAGGGTGATGTACAGTGTTAGTTTTCCACCACACATAGCATTTTTTTTTTAGGACAAAGAGTTAAATTTTGGTCTCATCTGACCATAGCACCTTCTTCCACATGTTTGCTGTGTCCCCCATATGGCTTCTCGCAAACTGCAAACTGGACTTCTTATGGTTTTCTTTCAACTATGGCTTTCTTCTTGCCACTCCTCCATAAAGGCCAGATTTGTGGAGTGTATGACCATTAGTTGTCCTGTGGACAGATTCTCCCACCTGAACTTAGGGGTATCAGAGTAAAGGGAGCTGAATACAAATGCACGCTACACTATTCAGATATTTATTTGTAAAAAAATTTGAAAGCCATTTATCATTTTTCTTCCACTTCACAATTATGTGCCACTTTGTGTTGGTCTATCGCATGAGAAATCCCTATAAAATACATGTTCGTCTTTGGTTGTAACATGACAAAATGTGGAAAATGTCAAGGGGTATGAATACTTTTTCAAGGCACTGTAGGTCTTTAACTGGCCCATTCTAACACATGAATATGCTTTGATCTAAACCATTCCATTGTCAGCTCTGGCTGTATGTTTAGAGTCGTTGTCCTGCTGGAAAGTGAACCTCCACCCGGTCTCAAGTCTTTTGCAAATGCTAACATGTTTTCTTTTAAGATTGCCCTGTATTCATCAATCTTCTCATCAACTCTGAACAGCATCCCTGTCCCGGCTAAAGAAAAGCACCCTCACAACCTGATACTGCCATCACCATGTTTTACTGTCTATCACATAAAATCCCAATAAAATACATTTACCGATACATTTGTGGTTGTGACATGACAAAATGTGCAAAATTCCAAGGAGTATGAATATTTTTTTCAAGGCACTGTATATGCACAACTAACATGTTTCACTCTGTTAGGAGTTTACTCATAGGGTAGTAATTTTTCATAAACACAGTTGCCCCCCCCCCCCCCTCCCCGATTTTCACTCTTCTGGAAAAGTCTTCCACAAGATTTCACACTTACCCAATAGGCCAAAAGAACAAACTCTAGTTTGTGAGGTCAAGTACTGACGTTGAATGAGAAGACCTGACTCACAACTGGCATTCCAATTCATATAAAGGTATTGAAAAGGGTTAAGGTCAGGTGCAGGCTACTCAAGTTTCTTCACCCTTAACTTATCAAACCAATATTTTATGGAGCATGGAGCTCCACCTGTGGGTTGAAAACGGTAAACATGAAATATTTAGCTGTAGAATGTTCTGTTTACCTAAAAAAATCATTATTTATGAGCATATAGTGTTACTAGTTTTTAACATAATTAATATGATACAGAAATATGATACAATACGCTTTCAGGAAACTTGTATTGCGGGACATACCGTATATGAGATGTTACTGCGTACCTACTTCTCAAGATGCTATTGTCCAGCTCGCTCTGGCTTCAATACTTACAGTCAGTGACCTGGAACAAGTATACAGATAAATAGGTCAAAGAAAAGAGCTTGGCTGTTTTGGTGCCATGGTACCAAAAGCATGCATGCCAGTGGATCTGCATGGAAACCAGGCAAACCATATTTTCAAAAGTATAGGTCAACAATGGCAGTCTCCACATTCTCTCTGCACAAGTGGAACTATAGGCAAATTCAAAAAAGTACAAAAAAAATAACACACACAATACATTGTAATCTGTAAATTACATTACTGTATCAAATCATTTCACCTCAGTTTTGTCCAGTGCCCTTCCTGCACTTTTATAGCATATATACCATTCTTTCTGCCTGGAAATTTGAGAACGTCCATGGTATCCAAAAAGTGTCCCTATACATCAAAAGCAGTTTTAGACCAGCTAGAAAACAGCAATAGTGAATTCAAATTACTTGCAATTACTTGGGGAATATATTAGAAAGAACGTCAGGGGCGGGCGGAGTTTCACGCATGCACGGTGTATATAAAGCGGAACACACGTGTGCCGTACGTGCGATCTGTGAGCGGAGAACGGAGTAGTTGAAGTGATGGTACAATTTTAACTTGGTGCATCAGTGGCCTATACTGCTTATAGATTGAGGTCTATATTGGGTCAAGATTAGGAGAGTTTTGCCTGACATTAGGGCTTGTCTTGTGTTGTGTCTTGCAAACGCTTCGCAAATTTCACCAGTTTCTCCAGCGTTGCCTTCCTGTTCCTTATTTTGTTATGATCCAGAATAAATGGCTAGTTATTTTTCAGAAATATTTGCCCATGTGTTTTACTTCAAAAAAGACAGTTTGCTTG
Organism: Lithobates pipiens; assembly: GCF_037356315.1. Taxonomy (NCBI): domain Eukaryota; kingdom Metazoa; phylum Chordata; class Amphibia; order Anura; family Ranidae; genus Lithobates; species Lithobates pipiens. The sequence goes on from NW_027507758.1 coordinate 497,000,520, forward strand.
TGAGTAGGCAGGTACATTTTCGAAAATACAAGGTCAAATTAACAAGGGACACCAACACCAACCAACCTCCTTGAGGTTAAAAAATACAAGATAATAATGGTGTTGTGGTAACCTGATACACAGAACGAGAAATAATATTATGGTGAGCACTAGAAAAAAAAATGAAGATCTTGATTTAAAAAAAAAAATGTATAAACATTATATGGAGACAAATTATGGCGAAAAACTAAATTATTATTATTCATAGTTAGTTAGTAGTAAGGTTGAATAAAGACACCAGTCCATCCTCAGTGAGTGTCTAAATTGTCTCTATCCCTGTACATCACACACTCATGTTGGTCCCTATCCTCAAAGAGCCCACAATCCAAGGTCTCCATTCGTATACTAGGGCCAATTTTGGACAGAAGCCAATTAATCTACCAGCATATCCTTGGGATGTGGGAGGAAAGCAGAGAACACCTACGCAGGCAGAGGGAGAACATGCAAACTCCAGGCAGGTAGTGTTGTAGTTTGAATCAGTGAGCCTTTTTCCTGCTAGGTGAGAGTGCTAACCACTACACCACTGTGCCACCAAATCACATGAAATAATAAAGAAATCAGTTTGTGAGGACTCTGTGTGAATATGAGCAGCAAAACAACTTAATTCTTCTAGCATTCTAAAGAAGACGAAAATGCGCTGCATTAAACTATTTAACCACTTCAATACAGGGCATTTTCAACCCGTTCCTTCCCAGACCAAGTTTTAGTTTTCAGCGCTGTCGCATTTTGAATGATAATTGTGTGGTCATGCAACACCGTACCCAAATGAAATTTTTATGTTTTTATCCCCACAAATAGAGCTTTCTTTTGGTGATATTTGATCACCTCTGTGGTTTTCATTTTTTGCGCTATAAACAAAAGACTTGTCCCCCTCTACATTCCAGAGGAGACCCCTTCTCGCAGTCCTCACCCAAAAGGACATTAAATACTGGGGGACCTTCCCATTTGCTGTCAAGAGCAATCATTACTCCTTCACCAGTCTCCAGGAAGGGGAGAAAATCCTCCTATCCCTGAAGCTCATCTCGCTGGAAGCAGATATGGACATGTCCAACAGTCTAACACCACTCTCAACTCAGCGAATTGTCCATCCCCCACAAGTCCTCTGACCCCCCCCCCCCCCCCGCCCCGTGGAACAAGCCAAGAACCAATAGAATGAAGGACAACGGTCTGACCTGAGGTGAAGAAACAACTTCTGCAACATACACCTCTATCCTCAAATCCTCGAGGCTGAGGCTGCCAGGGAATTCCAACCCTGCTGATTGGAGCAACCACTCTACAGGTTCTACTCTTGATACTTCTGTCAGAAATAGTTAATTTTCTACTTCTATTCTTTTTTCCCCCATTTTTTATGGTTCCGTGTTGAACTGGACAGTCCAGGGTTCTGTTTTTTGGGAGAACAGTTTTTTCCGTAAAGTTTAGTGTATGGGCTATTAATGGGCCCCCCGAAAATGATAGCCTTAAAAAAAGAGACAAAACTATTAGGTTGGTGAGCCCTCTTTTGCCTCCAAATAGGGTTCCATAACACAACTGGTGCCCCCCCCTCCTACCTTCTGAAGAGGGAGGAAGGGGGGCTCCGCCGAAAAAGAAATTACCGTGGGTACGAAATAATTCCTATCAATGAAATGTATTTTCTCTGTGTTCAACATTTTTTTCAATGTTCTTTATTGTAATTAAGGGTGCCTTGGTGCTGGGTGCTGGGCATGTGCCTCCACCTATTCCTCAGACTCCCTCGACTCTGCGGGATAGGTTTTCTGCACTTAGTGGAACAGACACTTCCTGTTTGACACAGTTCCTGGGAGTTGTTTATCCCCCAGGGACCCGGTCTAAACTTACTGAAGATGCTCTCTTTAGCCTCTTCATTCCTCCTTGCTTTCATTCATACACTCTTACCCGCTCCCCTATCTCTTTTTTCTGTCTCCCGATATCCCCTGGGGAAATTAATAATTGTTTTGTCCTCAGTCACTTTCATGTTCAACACAAGATTCCCAAGTCTACAGTATTCCAGCTTGGTTGGTTCTCCTTAGCTAGCAATCAACACAAGGTTCATCCTGCGGTAAGTGACGCAGATAGCGACAGCATCCCCCCACATCTGTTCCATGGCTAAAGCTCCCAAACCCACACTCAGTTTAGCTACACACAATGCTCAGAGTTTGAATTCTCTTCCCAAGATCCAAACTCATGGTCAATCTACAACATCTGATCCCACCCAAAATCCGAGTAGCCTTCAGGGACTTCTATGACAAGCTATATAGATCCACTTTGCAGGGAAACCAAAGCACCATATCTCAATTCCTCAAATCCCTCCCTATTTCCATACTCTCTGATAAGCATAAAACCATTACGGAAAAATCCATCACGGTAGAAGAAATTTTGGAGGTCATTAAAAACCTAAAGAGGGGCTATCAGTTCCATGCTACAAAAGCTTTCACTGATACCCTTGCCCCCCATATGGCTAAATTCTTCAATGCCGAAGTGTCTGGCGACCCTCACAGCTTTCATTACTGTGATCCCGAAACACGATAAAAACATGGTGGAGGTAGGAAATTAAAGACCAATATCACTAATAAGCAACGACAAGAAAATCCTCACCAAAATCCTAGCTAACTGACAAAACTTTATAAGTTCCTATATTCATAAGGATAAGGTGGGTTTTATCCCAGGGAGACAAGAAAACCAGAAGAGCCACATATATTATATATATATATATATATATATATATATATATATATATATATATATATATATATATATATATATATATATATATATATACATACACACACACACACACACACACACACACACACACACACACACATACACCATATTGCCAAAATTAAGAACTTTAATGGTATCCCAGTCTTAGTCCGTAGGGTTCAATATTGTGTTGGCCCACCCTTTGCAGCTAGAGCAGCTTCAACTCTTCTGGGAAGACTGTCCACAAGGTTTTGGAGTGTGTCTGTGGGAATGTTTGAACATTCTTCCAGAAGCGCATTTGTGAGGTCAGACACTGATTTTGGATGAGAAGGCCTGGCTTGCAGTCTCCACTCCATGTCTTTATGGACCTTGCTTTGTGCACTGGTGCACAGTCACGTTGGAACAGGGAGGGCAATCCCGATTCCCCAAACTGTTCCCACAAAGTTAGTAGCATACAATTGTCCAAAATTTCTTGGTATGCTGATTCCTTAAGAGTTCCCACTGGAGCTAATCTTGTTCCCCATAGTTCTAAGTTAATAAGACATGGTTGCTGTGTAGTGTTCAGTAACTTAAAGCAACCTACCTGATTTCATCTGTTATCTGTGAAAAAATAGTTTTATCAAAATAAATGCCTTGACATATCTGCTCTTGGGTTAAATAAATATGTAATTTTGCATAATAGACAATACATTTTAACAGTTAACTTATTAATAGATTTCCTTAGAAATATTCGAGATCTAAACAATGTTATGGAGTGGGAAAAAAGAATGTTTTAACAAGAGAGGAATGTATGACCGTGTAAACCAATTCTTCTGTTATGATTTCTCAAGACTATGAAACTTGACATAAAAATGTCAAAGGGGATTAAGGGTAGTCATTAATGACTATGAAAGAAAACAAATGTGAGGTAAAGTATGATGATTTTATAAGTGAAGTACATGGCTTATCATCGGCCTTCATATTAATAACATTTCTTCATTCCTGGTGAGAGCGGGTGATAGATCATGTGAGGTGAAAAATGTTCCCTCTACAACATGTCAACCTCTTTGTCTTCCTTCAGGACTTATTCCACTAGCATAGAACAAAAATGTCAGCAATTATACCCCTATAAGTCATCCTCCACAGGAACATGTCAGAAAAGTGACGTACACTGTGTGGTAAGAGCAATATTCAAAGGCAAAGGTGTGACATTATAATAAAACAGTGTGGAACATCATAACAATCGACACAGGACAGCATGAAATCTTGTACATGTGGGGTATAACTGCCTTCAAGAGGTTTGGGCACTGTCAAATAAAAATGTTACGCCAGTCCTTGAATACCTCCAGCCCCAAGGATCATGCTTTAGCTCTGCTGTGGGAAATTCTACTACATTTTTTACTGTGATTTTTCTCATCAATGAAGATACACTGTCAATATATTTGGAGAACATACCCGAACTCTGCTGGTCCAAAGATTATGGGGCTAGCCTGGCATATAACCTTCAGGCACTGGGATCTACTTTAAAGACCTTTGTGTACTGTGTTTTCCATGTCCATAACCATGGCTCAGCCTCTTGTGTGATCCATTCTCTGAATATTGACTTGATGAGTAAGCTTACAGGCTAAAGCATATTTGTATTTCCTCCACCTAACTGCTGCCCTACCCACACCCTACTGGTAAATTGTGGGCTAGCCTGGAATGTGACTTTGACATACTGACCTCCACGTACTGTGTTAGGTGTTCACAGAGCATTCTACAAGACCACAGCTATGGCACAGCTTACCCAATCACTGTAGCCTCACTTAGTAGGCAAGGCTACCTGGCCATAATTATTTTCCTGTTTACCGATGGGATTGACCATAAAAGTGTAGCACCCTCCTAGTTAGGGTATAGGATGTTAGAAAATTTCAATATTTATGAGGACCTAGCCAATTCCTGGGGAAGTAAGTGGACATAGCTTCCATAAAAAATCTGAGACCTGGAAATTGAAATTGAGTTAGTCCACTGGAAACACTGTTTGAGGGTCATCGAGATTTGTAGTATAGCTGGGGGGCCTATTTCAAGCCTGACTTGGAGAGCTTGCTGAAGAGTTCCCAGTGGAAGTTGGAGCAAAGTATTCAGCTGTCCTGTGGTTTTGTGAGTTTTGTTTCTCCCTCACTGAAGAGCACCTGTGGATATCAGAAGGAGTCAACTGATGATCCTGTGGCATTGTGAGTACTGACTTAAGTCCAGACTCCTAGTGACTGTGTGCATACCTCTGCCCCCCTTGAAGGCACTAGTCATTATTCAATCAGTGGTGAATCATCTGGGAACTGTATCTTATCTGCTTCACCTGTCCTGACTCAGTGAGGTATCAGCAGAAATAGACGTATCTTCTAGAAACTCAGAGCTCTTTTGGGTTCCCCCTCTCCCTATCAAAGTTAAATCTGCAATAAAAACGTAAAAATATATCCCTTGTACTGTTGTTGTGCCAGATAGAGAGAGGGGAATGCTATGTGCCTGTCTGTGTTTGCACTAAACTTGAGGAAGGAATCTGTGCACCATCAGCAGCCCATTAGGTAGTGCGCTACAAAATAAACTTCAGCTGTGGGCTTTGCTTATGACATTGCTCAGACTTTGGAGTACTGTGTTAGATGCAAAGTTCTTCAGTATATGAGCCATGGCACAGTCTCAGATCTTACCCGGTCTCAAAGTTTATGTAGTGAGTAAGGCCAGTCCATCAGTCTGTGCACAATAATGCAATGATCTACTCATAGTGGTTTTGAACATGCTCCAGTGCATTCCACAACAGAACTACCGCTATGTGTGCCTGAGGCCCCTATTACCATCTCTTCTGAACAGAGGGATTGGCAAGTAGGTTGTTCATTTTGCATAGGGAAGTTGTAGTTTGCAAGGGAATTATCCGCAGAGCTTAGTGAATGTGGTGAAGCTTTGCTGACTTACATCACTCAATGTGCAAGTGTAGCCAGGAGTTGGCTAATGTTGTCTGCATTGTCAGTAGACACTGTGCGGCATTACTGCTGTGAAGCTGCTTTTTTCCTAGTGTTCAGCCTGGACTCTGTGTTATCATATCCTGAAGATAGAGTGACTGAGTTCTAAGATTAAAGCAAAGCATCTTGGGACATGTAGTCCAGGGAGCCAAGATTTGCATTCAGCTGGATTGTTTTGAACTAGAAATACCAACCAGCTGGGGAAGAACAGGATGCTGGGAAAGGTGGTGAAAATACTGTGTGCATGCGGGATCTTCCTCTTGGGCCTCCGGATTGGAACTGCAAGCAAGTGACTCTTTGTCAGTGTGTACTGTGGCCAAGTCACAGCCTGTGCAACAGATTAGGACACAGAGAGAGAGAGAGAGAGAGAGAGAGAGAGAGAGAGAGAGAGAGAGAGAGATAGAGAGTGGGGTGCAAGAGCATCCACTGCCAGCTACTTCTGACTGTCCAGCGGCTGCCTGGAGGGCGCTCTTCACACATCCATGCCAGATGCAACTGAGCTAAAGCACGGCAGGTCGCTGGACCGCATTACCCCTTGAGCAGGGCTCTACCAAGTCCTATCACAGAAACCCACTTTTCATTACCGACAGTCATTGGGACTGGTGAGTGGGCGTTTGCTTGTTCTGATACCACAAGAGACACTCTATGCAGACACCATTGTCTTTCTCTTTTGCCTAAGCCTGTGGGACCTAGTACTACACTTACTCTTTCTGGAGCAGCAACAGCATACTTCTTTCCACAGGACACTTTTCTATACACTGTTTGTTAAGACATCTCTAGGCTACTTCACCTCCTCCTGATTCCAGAATACCTCAAGTACTTCACTAAAGAGCTAGCTGAAGACAAAATGGTTTCCTTCTTATGAGAGGCTACAACCCCCCCCCCCCCCCACTAAGGGATTAAAGCAGTTGAGTGCCATAAGCACAAGTATCTTTGCCCAGGACTCTTCATGATAATTGAGCAGGTTTAAGTACTCTTAATAGTTTCATCCATTTAAGAACTATGTTATAACTTTCTGTCTTGTCTGGCCTGTGGTGTTGAGGCACAGAATTGAGAAGTTTGACATAAGATAATTCCTTTGCCCTTCTCCTGCCTGCTCACATAGGTTTCCAGCTAAACAGCGTATTGTGTGAGTAGTCTTTATATCCTGCAATCATTTACTGTTTCTGTTCTACTGTCTCGTATTACTGTTATCACTTGCTCTAGTGAAACTTTTTCTAGGGCTAAGCCTATGTCACTGGAATCTAATGTTTCCAACTTTTCAGAAAACAAGACTCAACTATTTCACCTAAATTGTGTATATGTCTCTAATTATCCTGATTATCACTAAAAATGTCTGAACCCAGGGTGTAAGAGGTGTCGGAGGACTTGCAAGGTCAGGGCAACCAGTGTGGTACAGGTTCAGCAAGCGGCCCTCACGGAGGTAGCGCTACACAAGCAAAACATTTTTTTTTTCCTTGCACTCGATTTGGTATTCTTTGCAAACTAAAAAAATCATAACACTTACTAAGCTCAGGGGAAAAAAATCCCTTGCAAAATGCAAGGCCCTTCCAAAGGGAACAGCCAATTTTCCTTAAAAAAACAACAACTCCAGAGCCTACTGTGTCACACATTTCACAGAGCCTGCCTTCTGAATTACAATGGTGCTGAGAGGAGGAGTTGACTGTGACCTCTTTTTTTTATTGTTATTATTATTATTATTATTATTATTGTCCTTTTATTTTATACCCTTCTTATGTGAATTGCACTGCAAACTTGTATGTGCCTTAAACACTATTTTGGCCTATTCGCCTTTTGGGTGTGTTGTTCTTGTTGTACCTTCTTTTAAAATTCTATAAGAATTCATTGCAATTAAAAACAAAGATTAAACTGCAGAATTGTGAAAAGACACAGTAATACAGCTATCACAGTGTTTATTTCTGAGACGCTAAAACATTTTATGATCACTGTTCTCCTCACTCACACATAATATCACATATCTTGATTAATATGTTGGACACCGGTATGACGCGTTGTAATATTATTCTACCATTTTACCAGCATCTCACACTTTGAGAGTATACAGCAAGATAGTAATCTGTTGTGCTAGAACCCCTTCCAAGCCAAGAAGGATTAGACAGCTCTTATCCCTCCTCCCTGCCTCGGAGAACGGCAGAGCATCACCTTGGAGAGACTTGAAGAGAAACAGAAGAGGGAAAAGGTTAGCATATCGATTGCTGCTGTTATTCCTTTGTATGGAGAATGGATTCATAGATTCAGGTCATGTCCCACCAGAGGCATTGTGGGGAAGTAATAAGCCTTACACAGAAACCCTCTATGTGCGACATTCTGAATTGATAAGTCAGCTCTTGTTCACTTTCCTTAATTATGGTTCATTTATTAATGCTGCGCAGCATGCTTCTGTGATGGTGTAGATAAGTGCTCCGTCATTGTACTAGCATTGTGCGAAGGACATCACCAGGCATGCTGGTTTATCAATATCAGCTTTTAGTTATTACTCTTGCAGTTTACCATGGCACTATCATGGGTTACTGTATTCGAAAGCTGAGACATGTCATGCCATGCGTGTATATCATCAACAAATACATATTTACATCTTCCCTACCAATGCAGTTTCCTAAAGACTGTGTCCAGAATCTCACTGTGCTACAAGAATTTTAGATCATGCACAGAGGGGTCCTGTCCATTAGGGAGGCATGGGCGCCTCCCCCCTCTCCATGTGTCCGGCCCCCTGATCTACATACAGGGGGCCAGACTATGGATTCCAATGGGGGGGGGGGGGGGGTTAAGCATGTGATTAGAGCATACATTCGCTATCAATAGCGAATCAATATTTTCACACTAAATATTTTTCCCGCCAATCAGAATGCGGGTCGTGAGACCCGTTTCCCAATTGGCTAAAATGTCAGGCAATCCTATTGGATGCCTAGCATCTAGGAGAAGGAGAGAAGAGACTCAAAGTGGAAGGCATGGTGGAATCTGAGGACATCAGAGGACATCGGAGCCGTTGCTCACAGCCCACCACCCACCATGCTGGAGGACACCAGAGCTGCTGCCCACCCACCACCTTGATGGGGTAAGCGCTGGACCAGCCCGCAGAGAGCGGGGGTGGTAGTGCCATGCTTCCAGCCGCCGGGGGGTAGTTGTTTACCTAAAAATAAAAAAAACACCAGATGCCCCTGATCATGCATCCTCTTGTTAACTCCCCGGGGGGGGGGGGGGGGGGTGTCCCTTTCCTCCAATCAGCTCTCACACAATGTAAGTGCAATCTCCTCACCCACCCCTATGTACTGCTGAAAGATGAAGAGAGATTTTTTTTGATCTGCACTTCTCAAAGGGTGTAGAAAGGAAAAGACAGCAGATATACAAGTAAAGCCGCGTACACACGGGCGGACTGTCTGGCCAACTTAGTCCGTCGAAACACATTTCAGCGGACAGTCCGTTCGTGTGTGGGCTTCAGCTGACTTTTTCAGCGTGCAGTCTGGCGGACTAAGTATTTCGGAATTTCCGTAATACTGTCCGTCATACTTTGGTTTCAGCGGACAATCCGCTCGTCAGTAGGCTAGTTCGACAGACTAAGTATGGCGCATGCTCAGAAAGGATTTACACGGCGAAAGGTTGCATTGCTGTGTATTGGACTTCCTATTTCTAGTCCCGTCGTACGTGCTGTACACGTCATCGCGCAAGCTTTCGACGGACTGTTTGTGCATCCGTGTGTGGTCAAGTCCGTTCATTCGAAAGTAGGACGGACTGTCCGTCGGATTGTCTGACGGACTAAGTTGGCCATACAGTCCGCCCGTGTGTACGCGGCTTTAGACTTATGTAGGATGATTTGTTTCATCCCTGTGTATCATGTGAGCAGGGCAGGACTTAGGGTGGCGGGGGCCTCTTGGCATGAGTCGCTTTCGGGCCCTACCTTCTATACATTACTGTATTTATCGGCGTATAACATGCGCCCCAAGTTTAGGAGGGAATTTTAAGGAAAAAAACTTTTAGGAGGGAAGTTTAAGGAAAAAACTTACTTTTAAATGCCTATCAATGCATCAGTGTCCATCTGCAGCCTTACCCATCCATCTGCAGCATTATCCAGTGTCATTGCAGCCTTGTCAGTGTAGCCTTGTCATTTGCAGCCTTGCGCACATTGTCATTTTCAGCCTTGTCATTGCAGACTTGAAGTTTAAAAATGGCGCCACCGAGATGCAGAGTCCTGTGTATCTCGGTGGCTCTCGGTTCCTTTTCGCAGTCCCGAGCGGAGCCAAGAGTAGCCGAGTGTACTCGGCTCGGCTCACAGTCAGGCCCAGTCCCTGTGTTACGTCCATCATAGGGTGGGACTGGGCGTGACTATGAGCGGAGCTGAGCCGAGTACACTCAGCTATGTATCTCGGCGGGGCCCGCGGCGCCCCCTATTGGGTGGGGCCCATGGGCTTGAGCCGAGTCAAGCCCAATTGTAAGTCCGGCCCTGCATGTGAGGCTATTCACTTTGGGTATATGTGAGGGTTTACATCCACTTTAAGGTTTCATATGTAATTTGGAAGTATAGTTTAGTATACAGATGATTCTTACTAAAGTTTTCATTAGTGAACTTTGCACACACAAAATGCACTTTTAGCTCCAGATTCCAGCAAACAATTTGGCAGTCACAGACTATTGTCACAAAAAAAAAAATGTAACTATTTAAATGAAACCTGTGATGCTTTTAGGTGTGGTAATCTGGCAGCATGTGATAGGAAAATTCTCATTACTTGCATGTATTTTTTTATTTTTTTCAGTCCAAATGCCTTGACAATCTTGGATGCTATATTATGGAAAGGAAAGAACTGTCATGGTTATACTATCTCTTGTTCCTTCCCACTCTCCCCTTTCTCTTGACCCTAAAGTGTGATCGGTGGCATTACTTTCTACTCTCTATCTCCCATGTCACCTCCTCCCATGTGTGCCTCCAGGACTTTTCTAGAGACTCTCCTATCCTCTAGAACTCCTTACCCCAATTCATTTAACTATGTTCTAACTTTATCCAACCTTTAGGCAATCCCTGAAAACCCATCCCACCTTTAACTAATAAACTATACTTTTACTTTCTCCATCGGCTCACCCCCCACAGTCATGAACTTTTTCATCACTTGCACCTTTCTTTTAGATTGTAAGCTCTAATGAGCAGGCTCCCCTGATTCCTCTTGCATTGGATTGGATTGTAACTGTACTGTCTCCCTCCATTTTGCAAAGCACTGTGCAAACTGTTGGCGCTATATAAATCCTGTATAATAACAGTAATAATTACTAGATAAGCAGTATGCAAAGCACTGTGCAAACTGTTGGCGCTATATAAATCCTGTATAATAACAGTAATAATTACTAGATAAGCAGTATGCAAAGCACTGTGCAAACTGTTGGCGCTATATAAATCCTGTATAATAACAGTAATAATTATTAGATAAGCAGTAAGGCAGTAGGACAGGGCAGTCCACAGTGAAATTATGAAAAATGGGATGGCTTTTTCTATAATATAGCAGCCCAAATGTAAGCTAAATGGAATGTACATGTGCAGGGATCAGTCGTTGTAGGCTTTGGATACTGATTTGGTGTGAGCCTGGAGATATATTTACATATGAAGTTCTCAGCGCAGCTGACTCTAGATTTCCAATATAAACCTTGTTTTTTATACATATTGTGTATATTGGTGTGTTGTTGATTACAGAGAACTTCAATGTTTCTTGCTGCGATGTTTCGGCATCTGAATAATTGCAAAATGCATGCAGACTGACAATGAACACAAGTGACACTGGCACTGCAAGCATGGGCATATCCACTGCGAGGCAAACAAGGCGTTTGCCTTCGGTGGCATTTTTCAAGGGGGCGGCACCACTCCCAGGCAGAAGGGCAGAAGCGGCTGTTCAACCACTTCCTGTCTTTTTGATGGTTGTACCGGGATGATTCCTGCAGCTGCAGGCCTCAACCTGGTGTTGTTTTTTTTAGAGCTGGCAGTCATCTCTCTGGTAATAGCAATCAGAGCGGCTTACTAGCCACTCAATTGCTATTACAAGCAGCCAAAGGGGAAGTCCCTTCCCCCCTCCTGCCACCTTCCGCAGCTCTCTCGGGCTCTCTAGTCTCACCGGTTTTGATCAGCTGTTCGTAACAGTAAACCTGAAGTGATGTCATGACATGCCATCGGCACCAGTTTTTAAAAATCAAAAACATTAAAAAACACTGATCTTGGTGTTTTGAAGGCTTTTAAGCGCAGAGGAGGGATTTGGGGTCTTATGTCTATTGCTGTCACAAGAATGTTTATATTCCTTGAGACAGCAATAAAAGTGATTATAAAAAAAAGAAAAAAATTTACAATAATAAAAAAAAAACATTTAATGTCCCCCATCTTCCCATGCTCACGTATTAAGGCGAACTAATGTGTAGATCCCGCACGCAGGCAAACAGTGATCATCCCACACGTGTGAGGTATTATCACAAACGTCAGATCATGAACAGTAATTCTATATATTGACACTTGGACGAATAATTTCTCAGGGTCTGATGAGGAAGCTGTTCACTGTGAATGGCTGCAACCTACCCATCAGACCCTAAGACAAAAACGGTATACCGCGGCTGGGGAGAAAAATTTAGATGGGGCTGGTGCCCGATTTTAGTCATGCCTAGGGCAGCACAAAACCAAACGACACCACTGACTACAACAACAAAGCAGAACAGATATAGCTAACGCCTAAATCTTGCATCAAGGCTGAGCCTTTCTATGGTAACAACTGATAATGTGGATCAATGGCTCCCTAGTGTTTTTCAAAAGAAGGTGACTGAACTCGGTGCTTTTAAGGGCTTAAGTGGAATGGAACAAAAATTGTGAAAAGGTAATTTATATATATATTTTTTCTCACTGGGAAGGATTGTATTATTTAGCTGAGCGTGAACTCTGGGGAGTCTTTCTCCTTTAGCCTCTGTTTATTGCTGAACTGAGGTAACTATCTTTAGGATTTTCTGAAATTCATTGATATCCTCTGTAAATCCTCTGAAAATGGGTGGATTTATTGTGGATAATAATGAAAAGAACTTCAACCAGGGTGAACCATCTGTGGATGATTAACTTTTCACTTGAGCGTGCCTGCATAATTTCAAGTTGGTGCCATGGTACCAATGATATGTTTAGCTGTTTATAAGAGTTCACATTTTGATCACTACTGTAATGGGACATCCTTCCCGCTGATCCCATTTTTTTTTTCTTTTTTAGCTGGGGTTCCTCAGAACCTGAAAAGTATTTCAAGGGTTCCCATAGTGTAATAAGGTTAAGAAAGTCTGATTGAGAAAATTACAATAATAGCATTCAAAGGGTAATGTACAAAACAGACACCCTTTATCTTTCATCCCTTGCTGCACTGACGTTTCTGGATTCTGAGTCATGGGGAAAGCAAAAGAATTGTCAAAGGATCTGCGGGAAAAGGTATTTGAACAGTATAAAACAGGAAATGGATATAAAAAGATAGCCAATGAATTGAGAATGTCAATCAGCAGCGTTCAAACTCCTAATCAAGAAGTGGAAGATCCATAGCTTCAATCATGGCGCCAACGGTCCAGAGAAAAAAAAACATGGAAAAGCACCACCTTCGTGGGAGTTGTCCCGCCAGTTGCAGTCTTTTCACAGTGACAGCTGTTATATAGCCAAGGGCGGGCCACCCGGTGATGTAACCCGATGACCCTGTCACCTTCTGATGTCATGTGACGTCAGAGAGGGTGGGGTTCACCCGTTTACATCACTGGGTGGCCCAGCACTTGGCTATAACAGCTGTCAAATCGAAAAATATGGCAGTCGGCGGGACACGTCCCATGGGGCGGAGTTTTACTGGGGGTTTTTTGGGACCGCCTGTGCCGTGATTGACCATGGATTTCCATTGCAGGACACTTTTAAAAAAAATAATAATAAAGGAATTGTCAAAAACTGTCTCCTGTTGTTTTTACGTTTTTGAAACATTTTGGATGAATGGGTAGGGGTACCTGAAGCCCATTCGCTTAGGGGGGGCGGGATCTGGGGACACCCTTGTTAAAGCATGCTTCCAGATTCCGATAAGCCCCCTGCCTGCAGACCCCCACAACCACCAGGCAAGGGTTGTGGGGATGAACCCTTTGTCCCCATGAACATGGGGACAAGGTGCTTTGAGAGGACCCCAAAGCACTCTCCCCATGTTGAAGGCATGTGGCCTGGTACGGTTCAGGAGGGGGCGCTCTCTTGTCCCTTCCCTTTTCGCGCGGACTGCCAAGTTGTATACTCGGATAAGGGTCTGGCATGGATTTTGGGGGGACCCCCATGCAATTAAAAAAAAAGAAATTGGCATGGGGTTCCCCTTAAACTCCATACCAGACCTAAAGAACCTGGTATGGATTTTGAAGGGGACCCCCACACCATTTTTTTTTATTTTGCCATGGAATTCCCCTTAATATCCATACTAGACCCGAAGGGCCCGATAATGGACTGGGTGGGGGGCCCACACCGTTTATTTCAATTATTTTTTTATATATATTGCAAATACATTACAGCTGCGAGCAATTTTAAATTACATTTTTTTTCCTTTAGAAATGTAATGTTTCTGCAGTACCGTTAAAAAAATGGGAAGGATGCGCTACTTTAAAGGCAGACTAAGGGGACCCCCAGGCATGATATTTAAAGGAATATTTAATTTTTATTGTTTCACTTTAAGCATTATTAAAATCACTGCTCCTGAAAAAACGTCTGTTTTTAAACCTTTTTTTTGCATTGCTACATTTCCTCTGGGGCAGCACCATGTTCTCGAATACACTTTCTATGGCAATAACTTGCATATAAGCCTTTAAAATTAACATTTTAGATTTTTCACGTTCATGTTCCATAGACTTTAAAGATGTTACCATGTTTGCATACATTTTTGGTCTATTTGCATGTTCTGGTGCGCACCGAACCGGGGGGGTGTTCGGCTCATCCCTAGTGACAAAGGATATTGTTATGTGAACTGCACTACACCACCAGACCCCACACATGTTCCAGTGGCAGAGCACAACAGCATTCTTGGAGAACAAAACAATCATATACAGGAAGTTAGAAAACCTTACTCAAATGCAACTATTGCTCTCCCTGGTGTTTGGACTGTATGTGCATGACTTCTACTTCTTCTGCAGTAGCTATTGTGTAGAAAAAGTGCTCTTGTTTAAAGTAGTACTATAGGCAAAACAAGCACAACTTTTTTTTCCCTTTTGGATAGAGCAAGGGAGGGTTATAACCCCGTTTGAATTTTTTTACCATCTGTGTTACATTGCGGAGATTTGCCTTCACTTCCTGTCCCATAGCCAAACAGGAAGTGACAGGAAATCCCTACAAATTAAAGGAATTCCTTGGGGACCCCCAAGTCAATGTTTCCCCTTTGTTACTTCTCTGGGGAAAACCCAAAATGTTGTATTTTCTTTCACTTTCACTTTAAATGATAATGGTAAACAGGAAAATTAGAGAGGGTCAATCCCCATCCATTTGTAATGTTGGGAATGTTTCCCCTTTATTACTTTTCTGGGGAAAACCCAAAATGTAGTATTTTACTTTTACTTTCACTTTAAATGATAATAGTAAACAGGAAAAATGGAGAGGGTCAATCCCCATAGTGGGAATACAGACAGTAACAAAAACTGACAGGGGTTCTAATCCCTCTCCACTCTATCCAAAACAAAAAAAAACAGTTTTGCCTTTATTTATACTTTAAGTGAAAAATTGGACAAACATGTTTGGAGCCCCTTGGTTTCTGTATTGTTAAGCCTGTTATCGGACATGGTTATAGCAGCTTGTCCTGGACTGTAAGCTGAAGCTCCAACCTTGTTCCTTCAGCTTGAGAATCCATCCACTATACAGGTTATTTTTTCAGGCCCTTTGCCTAGATTGAACTACTTAATTCACTTCACTTTAGCGGCCTTTGCTCTTACTGCAGCAAATTTCTTCAAACTATGGTGGCAATAATTTCCACAAGAGGCTACTCCCTTCCCATACATAGGCTCGGGGCAGGAATTCAATGCCAAGTGGACTGGACATACCCTAGGCCTAGAGGGTAGTAACCTTTTGTTACAAACAGACATATTAAGATAAATTCGTACGTTCGGGAGGATCCGAAGTACGAATTGCAATGCGTCCAAATTTTGTACGAAATACAAACTTTTGTTTACGAATCTCCAGGAGGAAGTCAGCACAGCACAGGGATGGTGGGAGCCCTTCATCTAACGAAAATTCGTATTTCAGATAGGAAATTCTTCAATGGAATTTCGTATTTCGGATATAACCCAAACTTCCATCAGCATCGACTGTCATATTGAGGTATATTTTTGCCTTTAAATTAATCGTAACGAGCGTTCGTACAAGTTAACGAACCTAACGACAATTCATATTTCGTACGAATTGAAATTGAATTTCGGACACGAAATATGAAGTACGAATTAATTTTAATACGAACCGTAACGGAACAGAATGAAACAAATTTATTGACGGCGCCCATGTCTAATTCATACACTCTCTTTTTGTGCTTCTACGCGAGCATGCATATGCATCCACACCTAGGAAAGTGTTATATTCAAAATACAATGCAATCTGAGCACTGAACAAAGTGAATCCGTTGCATAATGTATTTTAGGATATCTTTATGAATAGTTTAACTCTTTCAATGTAAAGGGGCTCTAACTATTTCAGCCATTAACTAACCCCAAGTGAAAATAAAGCAGCAGTGGAAATTTGGCTTCCTTTAGTGCCATCTTCATCCCTCCAGTCATGGATCGTGGTATGTGAAGCACAGTGGGATTAATTAAAACCTCTACCCAGTATAAACAGTAAAGATGCTGTCCTCATATAGACTGCTGCTTTGTTCTTTAGTTTTATCTTCTCAGAAATGTACAGTAACTCTTTGTTACTGGTAAGAAATCAGCCGTTTTTAAACAACCAATTGTCTGAGATCCAGTCCATATATGCAATTTCTACAGTGCTGGTTAAAGGAAAGAAGGAATTCGGCCCCAAAATCCTCCAAACAAGCACCCCTCCCTTAGACCATATACAGATCATATGCACAGACTACAGTTAACATTCTCTACCCAGTATTTCTGCTGGAGTTTCACTCGATTTTACCTCCTGGAGGTCTTATGCCCCGTACACACCAGTGGATTTTCTGTCGAAAAAACTTGGATGGTTTTTCCGACGGAATTGCTCTCAATCTTGCCTTGCATACACAGGGTCACACAAAAGTTCTCTGAACGTTCGACCGTCAAGAACGCGGTGACGTACAACACTACGTTGCGCCGAGAAAATGAAGTTCAATGCTTCCGAGCACTGCGTCAAATTGTTTCTGAGCATGCGTAGGAATTTTGCGTGTCGGAATTTGTACAGACGATCGCATTTTCGGATAGGAACTTTTTCCGACCCATTTTCGAAAAAATAGAGAACATGCTCCCAATCATTGCTGGTTGGAATTCTGCCAGCAAAAAACAGATGGAGCATACACACGGTTGCATTTTTGTGACAAAACGCTCTCATCGCAGTTTTGCTGGCAGAATTTCTGATCGTGTGTACGCGGCATAAGGATTACAAATTACACTATTTAAAAACAAAACAATCAAAGGCAAAAGTGGATCACTTTGAATTACAAATGATGCATTTTTAATTTACAGT
This sequence comes from Lithobates pipiens, assembly GCF_037356315.1. Lineage (NCBI taxonomy): Eukaryota > Metazoa > Chordata > Amphibia > Anura > Ranidae > Lithobates > Lithobates pipiens. The sequence goes on from NW_027507758.1 coordinate 497,017,887, forward strand.
TTAAAAAGAAAAAAAAACTCTGTGTTTTGAAAATTTATTAAAAACCTCCTCACTGATATTGTGCAGGAGCATAACATCATCAGAGAGCTTAAATATATCACCATACATGGGGATGGGTTTATTTGTAGCCACACATCTTTTAAGACATGTTTTACACTAAATTTTGCCTGCAGTTTGCTGGCTGAATAAATATGTCAGAACGTCTCTCTAATTGAATTGCCCCCGCTTTGTTGTATCTGAAGGGATTTTTGCAGTCAAATTTGCAGGAGAATTCTGGAAGATGCTATACTGTACATGGAATTGGAGCCCCAGTGACTATGCATGAAGACATCCACTCTGGATGTGTCTCGTTGACAGCCTAGTCTTAGCCCTTGTACACACGGTCGGACATTCTGACAACAAAATCCGTGGTGTTGCATACACACAGTCGGACAAAGTTGTCGGAAAATCCGATCATTCGTAACGTGATGACGTTATTTCGTTACGACGGGACTACATTCAGGCTAGTAGCCATTAGCTCTGGTCTAAGAATTTGATCTGAGAATGCGTGGCCCTTTGTCCGATCGGAATTCTCTACAAAGGATCGGACAAAGTCCGATCGGATCATGTTGTCGAAAATGTTGTAGTCCAGCTCTAAAACTTTGTCGGTCGGATATTCAGACGGAAACAGTCCGATGGAGCCCACACATGGTCGGATTATCCGATAACACTGTCCGATCGGACATTTTCTGTCAGAATGTCCAACCGTGTTTACAAGGGCTAACAGGAAGCAGGTTGGATGATGTTGGGTGTTATTTAACCCAGAAGATTAGCCATGGCCAGTAACAATGAGTCTGTAGGAGCAGGGCCATAGAGGAGGTAAGTCTAACAAATATAAGACAACATCATTTTTCATTAACAGGCAACACTGAAGTTCTGTAATTCTTTAAATATTGATCAAGTACAAACACTATTCACTAACTTACATAGATACACAATATTGCCAAAAGTATTGGGATGCTTGCCTTGACACACACATGAATTTTAATGACACCCCAGTTTTAGTCTGTAGGGTTCAATATTGAGTTGGTCCACCCTTTGCAGCTATAACAGCTTCAACTCTTCTGGGAAGGCTGTCCACAAGGTTTAGGAGTGTGTTTTTTTTTCCTTAGTAGATTTTTATTCAGGTTTTCATTATACAATGAATAAACAGGATAGAATGTACAGCATTAGATAACGTACAATAGTAGAACAGATAGTACATCAAGTCAACAAAGGCGGCATTGCTAAGACAACTCGAGAAATAGTAATGTGTATGTAGACATCTGAGGATGTGTTTGTACGCCTTGCTATTATAGAAAAATAAACAAGAACAGACTTCGAACTAAGTAAAGGACAATAAAATAATAACTTATCCCACCGATAGAAGGACGTTAGGAAGGCGAGATAAGCGTCGTCCGCTATGTAAATCAGAAAAGCATAGATACCGATGGGCACACACAGTGGAGAAATCAACACCTCAATGCTATAAAGTAGAGTCACGGGTCCAGCTGGTAAACTAGTCATGTGGAAGACTGGGTCAGTACCGTCTGCTAAACTCTTCAACTACGTCGGAGAGAGAGGATGTTCCACCCGAGCACCCCCTGAGGGATCTATGCTGTGCTCGAGCAAAGCCATCCCCTCCTGCACCTATGGTTGTGTTAGAGCTTGTTTCAAAGATTAAGGGTAAAATAGTGGGATCAACTTAGGGGAGTTGACCCAGTCTTTCCATTGTTGCCAGTTAGAAAGAAGTCGGGTTTTGGGGCCTCGTCTGAGTGCAAGTACTGTTTCATGTATGTAATGTGCGTGGGTAGTGCGAATTACTTCTGTTAGGGTAGGTGGATCAATGTCCTTCCACTTCCGTGCTATATTCAAACGTGCTGCTAGGAGTATGTGGATTATGATGTTTCTGGTCGGGTTAGGAAATTGTTCAATAGTCAAGGACAGGAGGGCGAGGTAGGGAGATTCTGTGGCTGATTGTTTGGTAACATCAGCGATCAGCTTGAATACTGAGTGCCAGTAACCCTTGAGTTTGGGACAGTTCCAAAAGATGTGCAGTAGGTTCCCGTGATGGCCACATTTCCGCCAACATGTACCGTCGTTAGTCAAGTCAAATTTGGAGATTATGTCGGGGGTCAAATACCAACGGTACATCAGTTTATACGTTAGTTCCCATAAGGAAGCGCAACATGTAGCTTTATAAGTGGATTGGTAGGCCTGTTCCCATTGTTCCAATGTGAATTGACGGTCGAAAGCTGTTTCCCAGTGTAGATTTGCTGCTGATCGTGTAAATGTGGATTTGTGGTGGAGTAATTTGTAGAATAGAGAGATACCTTTTTGGCGTACCAGAGTAGATTTGAAGAAGAGCCAAGCGGCGTGGGGAAGAGTACATTTCCATGTGGTAAGGGAAGCGAGACAGTGTTTGGTGCGTAAATATAGGAAGATATCAGAGTTTGGTAGCATGTATTCTTTTTGAAGTGTCGGAAACGATTTTACGGTCTCGTTAACAAATAGGTCTGACAGTGAGGTTATGCCCTTTGATTTCCAACGATCGAATGATGTTGATTGCATCAGTATATGCAGGGTTTCTATAGGTATAGGGACTGACACCCCCTTAGTTTGGGCGGATAGGGATTGGAGGAATCGCGACCACGTTTTAATAGTTGCCACTATGGTCGGGGATAGTTTACTGGGGATTTTAGCTCCCATGAGTGTTGCAAATAGCCAGGAGGATAGATTCCCCCCTGGGATTAGGGATGCTTCCATTTTTCCCCATAAGGTGAAATTAGGAGAGATTGGGGACCAAGCCTTGGTTTGTGTGAGAATGGAAGCCATTTAGTAGTCTCGGAAGTCTATATATCCTGTACCACCAGCCATTCGATGTTTAATTAGTTGGGCGTGCCTGCATCTAGGTTTTTTACCTTGCCAAATAAATTTGGATAAAATTGACTGGAGAGATTTGAAGTAGCTAAGGGGAAGTGGGATGGGTAGGGTTCGGAATAGGTATAGTATTTGGGGAAGGTGCAACATTTTAAACGCCGCTAAACGTCCCGTCCAAGATAATTCGAAGGACGCTAGCCTGGTGAGGTCGCTTTGTAACTTTGTGCGTATCGGTAAATAATTGGCTGCAAACAGGGATTTCGTGGTTTTAGTTAATTGGATACCCAGATATGTTATGCTATTCTCCGCCCATGAAAAGGGGAAGCGTTCTTTAAGTCGAACGCTTGTGGACGCGTCTAAACCTAAGTCTAATATAAATGATTTGGATTCGTTTACTTTGTAGAATGAAACAGAACTGAACCAGGCGAGTGTCTTCTGGATTGCTGGGAGGGAACGTTCAGGATCAGTGATCATCAGGATCACATCGTCCACAAATAGACTAATTTTGTGGTCTATACCGGCGAGGGATATACCAGTGATGTCGCGATTTGATCTGATTTTTTCAGCCAGGGGTTCCATAACTAGATTAAAAATTATCGGCGAGAGGGGACACCCCTGCCTTGTGCCGTTCGAAATTTGAAAGGGTGAGGACATAGCGTCTGCTGAGAACACTCGGGCCGAGGGAGAAGAGTATAAGGCCATGATAGCATCATGTATGGGGCCAACGATCCCGAATTTGTTAAGTATTTCCGACAGGTAACCCCAGTGGACCCTGTCAAATGCCTTTTCGGCGTTGAGGGATAGGAGAATCAAGGGGAGCTTAGTCGATTCGGCATGATGGATGATATTTAGCAGTCGTCTGGTGGCATCAGAGGTTTGGCGTCCTTTGGTAAATCCCGATTGGTCCAGGGAAATTAGAGAGGGTATAATGTCTTCCAGTCTGTTGGCTATCAACTTTGCATAAATTTTTAAGTCAAGGTTCAGTAGTGAGATGGGGCGGAAGTTTTTAGGAGAAGTAGGGTCTTTACCAGGTTTGGGAAGAGTCACTACCATGGCAGTAAGCATCTCTGTCGGGAATGAGGCGGTTGAGGTTGCTAGATTGAATGTTTGGGACAAAGTGGGGGCTAGAATGTCCTTGAATTGTTTGTAATATTCCCCAGTGAAGCCGTCCGGGCCTGGGGATTTGGAGGAAGGAAGCTTATTTATTACTGATATAATCTCGGCGATCGTAAAGGGTGAATTTAAAACTGAGAGCTGTTCCTGAGATATAGACGAGAGGGATAGGTCTTTTAGGAAAGTTTGGATTAATTCAGGGGAAGGTTGGGTGGTATTTGGGTCCTCTTTAAGGTTGTAAAGATCTCGATAGTATGAGATAAAGGCGTTAGCTATGAATTGCGGTTTAAGGAGCTTTTCGTTGGTGTGTGGGTGATAGAGGAACGGGATTTTTGTTTTGTTCCTGTGACCTTTAATTTTAAGTGACATCATTTTACCTGCTTTGTTACCTATGGAGTATGATGTAGCCTTGAGTAATTTGTAGAACTTTTCATGTCTCTCTAGAAGAAGTGACCGCAACTCGTTGCGTAGGGTAAAAATATTGGCTTGAAGGGACTGGGAGGGGTTCGATTTATTTAGGGCTTCAGTGGCAGCGATGTCAGTCGTGAGATCGTCCAGTCTCTGGGTTCTTTGTTTTTTGGCCCTAGCTCCCATTTGGAGGAACACACCTCTCATGACTGCCTTGTGGGCATTCCACACCACCGTCGGGTCGGACACCGAGGATTGATTAAATTGAAAGTATTCTTCCAAGTGTCGTTTGATGGGGATGGAAAATTGAGGATTAGTGAGAAGATAATTGTTCACTCTCCATATAAAGGAGTCTGGATGATATGTATCATCAGAGATGTTGATGCTGATGGGGGCGTGATCCGACCAGGTGGTGGTGTGGATGCTGGAACCTAAAGTGTTCTGAAGTATTCGTTTATCTGCTAGAAACAAGTCAATACGTGAGTAGGTGTTGTGACGCGGCGAGAGGAACGTAAAGTCCCTCTCACTCGCATGACAACACCTCCATACATCATATAAATCGTTAGATGCAATAAAAGACTCTAAAGGAGAGGCAAATCTTTTATACCCTGCTGTGGAGTCCATAGTAAAGTTTGGTACTATATTAAAGTCACCGCAAATTAACAAGAGTCCCTTTTGGACTTTTCGCACTCTCTTCAGTGTTTTCCTAAGGAAGTGCATTTGACCTTGATTAGGGGCATATACGGTAACAAGGGTGTAATGTACCTGGTTGATTGTACAGATCAAAATAATATATCGACCCTCCGGGTCGGCAATAAAGTCCTGCAAGGTGAACAGTACAGTGTTCTTTACAGCTATCAGAACTCTTCTGAGGGGAAGAGGCGTGAAAGATATGAGGGAACAGTCTGTGTTGACATTTAGGAGTGGCGTCTGCGGCAAAATGGGTTTCCTGGACACATAGAACATCACAGTTATGCGCCAATGCAGATCTCCAAAGGGAGTTGCGCTTTGCAGGGTGGTTGAGGCCATTCGCGTTGAGGGAGAGGATAGTGATTCCCATGGTGTGTTGGGAGAAAATAATAAAATAGAGTGAGAACTTACAGTGGTTGAAGTTTCCTACTTAGATTTCAGGATACCAGCTGGAACAGGTGGACCGTGTGCGGACTAAAATCGAAAGTCCAGGTGAGATGAGAAAGAAGAAAACGGCGTTGCAGATATGATGTGAAGATCCATGAAGCTTCTTGGAAGACAAATTTCCGTAGGTTGAGGCTGTGTGTGTCTGACACTTTTAGGATATTCGGTACAGCAGCAGCTATGAGCTGTAGGCAATAAAGCAGAAAAATAAAAGAAAAAAGAGCAACAAAGTATAACAACGTATAGGAGAAAAACAACAAAACAAAAAGCACAAGTAAGTCAGTACTAAACCGCTCTTGTGAGCAACTGACTAAGTTGTGGGGAAAGTTCAACAGTCAGGTGTGTAAACGCAACTCCAGACCAGACAAATATGTTTGTTTGTTAGGCATTAAAGTACGGGCCGAACGTTCATCTATGGGTGTTCTTGGGTGTCTCCCGGGAGGGACCAAAGGAAAACGGATTGTGCTGACCGTCAGGACCCAGGGGACGTTGTGGGGGATCAGGTAGAATTCCCCATGCGTGGAGAAGCTTCAATCCCCCCTCCAAGGTGGAGATGGTGTGCGGAATGCCATTATGGGTGGCCAAGATGGTCGCTGGGTGGCGCCATTTGTAGTTAATCTTGTGGTTGTTCAGTGCTTTAGTGAGGGTTCTTAATTGCCTCCGCATTTGCAGCATATACTTTGACAGGTCTGCGTACAGTTGGATGTTGGAGTATGGTGCAGGTAGAGGAGAGTGCTCCCTAGCCTTCTGTAGAATTTGTTCTTTCGCCTGAAAGAAGTGAACCCGTAGTAGCACGTCTCGGGGTATATCTGCCTCAAGGTGGCGTGGTTTTGGTAATCTGTGTATTCGATCAATAGTGAGCTCAATAGGGGTGAGTTCGGGAATCATACTGGAGAACATAGTAGTCACAAAGTTATGTAGCTCTGTGAGCTGAATGGACTCTGGAATACCGCGTATTTTGACATTATTTCTTCGGGAGCGGTCCTCGAGGTCCGCGAGCTTAGCTTTGATCCAAAGAGTTTCATCCCTTTGTTCAGAGTATGCGTCTACTAAATCATTGACCGTGTGAGTACATTCACCCATTTTGTTCTCCATGAACTGCACTCTATTGTCCATATGTTTCAGTTCCAAGGAGAATCTATTGATCAGGGATGACATGTTGGACATAGGTGACGATTGCAAGGACAAGAGCATATCCTTCATCGTTGTATCAAGCACAGGCTGTCCCGTAGTTGGGAACTGTGCTATTGATGATTGCAAGTCAGATATAACAGATTCGTTATGGAGGCCTGTACTCACTGCGTCTGAGGCCTGGTTGTTAGGATCCATCCGCATCCTCGACTTTACTGGGCTCCGGGAGGCCGGGGTTGAAGGAGATGAATCAGGCGAATATGCTGTCTGAGGATCCGCTTGTATGTCGCGAGGATGGGCGTCAGGGAGATCCGTGTAGCTCAGGGAGGTCCGCGCTGTGCCGGCGGCGCCATCTTGGGCCTTGCGGCGGGGCTGGAAGGAGAAGGTTTCCAATCTTTTCGGACCTCTTTCCTGGATTCTTTTGCGGGACATCGCTGTGGCGGTGTATCGAGAGGATCACGCAGGGCACTCTCGGGCTGATACCGGCGGAACGAGCTCCCGTTCGTCGCTCTTTGTCCGGTCTGGATAGCGGAGCTCTCTGCTCAGGCGTCCATCACTGTGCGCGCGCAAGCCACGCCCCCCGGTTTAGGAGTGTGTTGATGGGAATGTTTGACCATTCTTCCAGAAGCGCATTTGTGACTTCAGGCACTGATGTTGGACGAGAAGGCCTGGCTTGCAGTGTCAGCTCTAATTCATCCCAAAGGTGTTCTATTGGGTTGAGGTCAGGACTCTGTGCAGATCATTTAACTTCATCCACCCAAACTTGCTCATCCATGTTTTTATGGACCTTGCTTCGTGTCCAAATCATTTGGTGGAGGGGGGAATTATAGTGTGGGGTTGTTTTTCAGGGGCTAGGCTTAACTTTTTCAGGGGCTAGGCTCACTTAGTTCCAGTGACAGAAACTTTTAAGGTGCCAGCATATCAAGATATGTTGGACAATTTAACATGACTATGCACCAGTGCACAAAGCAAGGTCCATAAAGACATGGATGAGCGAGTTTGGAGTTGAAGTTGTTATAGTTGCAAAGGGCGGGCCAACTCAATATTGAACCCTATGAACTAAGACTGGGATGCCATTACATTTTTATGTGTGTGTAAAGGCACAATACTTTTGGTAGTATAGAAAGATAGATATTATTCTTGGTCGTATGCTAAATTTAATATGCAACTGTGTTCAGACATAGGACACCCTCATAACATAAAGTCCAAATGAAGTCAAGAGGAAATGGAACAAGCATTTAGCACATCCCAGTGATGGCAATGCAAGCCAAGGCAAGTGAATGGGCAATATTCAGGTCTATGTGAAAGATCAGGTTGAACCAAATAAAAAATGTGCACTGGTTGATGCTGTTTTTGTTTTTCCTTCTCTGTTAAATACAGGAGTCAAAGCCAGGAGCCTAAAGCCCCATATACACTATCAGTTTTTCTGCTGAGTTTTTCCTTCAGATTCACCAAAACCATATAATATGAGGTCAAGCCTTAGGAGTTTCAATGTGTATGTAATCAGATAGGCCCTTGCACTACATGATTTTGGTAAATCTGAAGGAAAAACTCATACTTATAGTGTGTATGGGGCATAAGACTCTTTGGATGTGGGCCTTGTATGGCCCATACCCTGCAAATATGGGACTCAATGAAATACTTGGCGGGACTGATTTCCCCCCACCTCCCTCTATTGCAGCTCCTGCGTTGTCCACTCTTCCCTCCAGGCTATGACAATCCCTCATGGTTCTCATGGTGGACTTTGAATGGATTCACGGATGTTCATTCATTGCTCACACCCACGAGAATTGTGGTGTTTGAGGCTCTACGCACCTCCCATGATATCCCCTTACGAGAACATTATAGGTACTTGCAACTTCGCCACTTCCTCCAGAGCCTGATAAAACCCCATCCTACGCGTTACGCCCTGACTTCCTTTGAGAGCCTTTGCAGATCCAGGCCCCACTCCCCGGGCTTGATATCATTGATCTACTCGGCTGTGATATCTACGAAGAAACCCCCACTCCATATTTACCATCTTCAATGGGAGGGGGAGTTGGGAAGTGGGTTGGACCCTGAAGACTGGCAGGCGATGACGTTAGCAATATCTAAGTGTTCCACTAATGTGTTAATTCTAGAAAATGCCTATAAAGTGCTGTACAGATGGTACTATACACCAGTGAGGCTAGCCTGCTTCATCCCGGCCTACTCCTCACTCTGCTTCAGAGGATGCTCTCAGAGAGGCTCTATGGCGCATATCTGGTGGACGTGCCCGCAGGTATGTAGATTGTGGGTCAGGGTATACACACTTCTCCGTAATCTGTTTCAGGTCAATCTTAAAAGGAACCCATATGAGGCATTACTGGCCAAACCCATAGCCGAACTAAAGCAAACCAAACGTCAACTCGTGCAGCATCTTTTTACTGCAACTAAGTTGACAATTGCGAGAGTGGGGAAAACCCCCATGTTGAGTTTTGAAGCAGTCAAAAATCGTCTGAACGATGTCATGATCCATGAGAAATTAATGGCCGTCCTTTCCGACACGCACACCAAATTCCTCAAGGTTTGGCAACCTTGGATTGCATATCACCATCTCTCTACGTTCGATGTAGCATTACTGTCACTATAAAGACCTTGGTGCGCTCGCCCTGTGGACCCCGTTCCCCCCCCTTTCTCTCTTCTCCTGTCCCCTTTTCCTCCTTTGGCTTTCTTCCTAGCCATGCGCGACTTAACTCCCTTCCCTTGCATCCCTTCATATCTCACTATTCTTCTGACTCTTTTCCTTACATTCTCTTTTTCTATTTTGACTCCTCTTTTGAGGATACCAACTTTCAGGTACCAATGGGGTGTAATACACGATCCTGCCACAGGCATATAGTATCCCTAACATGATATGGGACCAGGATCATCAGATTTTTAGATGCTGTCTGATAGAAGACAAATATCTTATAATTAAATTCAGACTCCTTTGTACTGATAAAGGCCATTAGGCCCTGAGTTGTATTGTTTCTTGACTGTATCAAAGCTCTGTTGTAAACCTGCTCTGTTGGCAAACGTGACAATACAACTTTTGTAAAAGAAGACTCCTTGAATGTTTACAGCCTTTCCGGAAGAATTAAGCCCCATACACACTATAATTTTTTTGCTGATTTGTGTCTTCAGATTTACCAAAACCATGTAGTGTAAGGGCCTGCCTGATTGCATACAAATTGAAACTCCTAAGGTTTGACCTCATATTATATGGTTTTGGTAAATATGAAGGAAAAAATCAGCAGAAAATCTGATAGTGTGTATGGGGCTTTATCCTTTTTCCCCAGGCTGGATATGCTTGGGGTCTGGCCCTAAATAAGTCTAGGAGGCTCATACTGCAGTTGTGATAAGACAATTTACCTGGAGAGGCTATAAAAATCCAAGAAGGCCATGGTTTGACTACTGAGGTAAGTGGGCACATGTGGAGAAGGGGGGTGTATAATGTAGAATGGTCTGGGAGGTCTAGGAAGTTTGGAGTGGTGTTAATATTGTTAACAGTAATGCTGTGCTTTAAGCTCTTATTTACAGCCTGTAAATCGGATGCCTACATGGTCTACTTGCTTTCTACTACATGGACATAAAATTCCAGATGAAAGAAAAGTCTGCATACATAAAATCTTCTAGTAAACAGTAGTGCAGTTGCACACTAAATAAATTCTAAGTAAGACATAAGAAACACCTGCCTAATTTTCAGCTCAATTGCCTCCCAATTCCCCTGATTAATACCAATGTCTTTCCTCTGGGGAAATCAAAATGGCTGCTTCCCGTGAGGCCTCTAATTGGAATCCTTAAAGTCATCCAGACAACTAGCATTTCTTGATACACAGTGTTAAGTATGCTTAATGATTCCAGTGTTTATGGTTCTGGTTTCAGCATCCCTCTAATGATCAGTGTCACAGGTTACAAAACCATGTGCTGATTTTTTACATGTGCGCAGGTGTATGGACATATACAGTATGTTTATATGGTTTAACAGAAAGAGTGTCTCATGATGTAATGGAGTTTGATGTGTATTAATAACAACGCAAATACAGTTCTATGTTTATTTCTCAACGTCCATCCCATCATATATTATTGTGCCTTATGCTTTGCTAGAATTTCAATTAAACTGCATTTTATGTCCTAAGTGAATCAGGAGACAAAACACTCATTCAATTTTCCTTTAATCAACGGTGCATGTATGCCGGGTGTATGCTAAATGGTTATTAAAAGTAAATTTATTCTAGTTAAGCTTTAACGCCAAGGCCATTAAACCTTGGCTTTATGTCTTCTGTGAATGTAGCTGCTTTGTGATCTATTTGTAATAAATATAATTACCATACATGGGTATCACTTATATCAATTGCATAAAAAAGCCATAGCAGCTCAAGCTGTTGCTATGGGGCCTGGTAGTGGAAGGGGCCCCATTTGGGGGCTCTTGAGGAAAATTAAACATAGATTTGTGTGCATATGGAGACAACACACATACAGTATAGTACTGTATCATTAAGGACTGTGGAGGTTGCTCTTAACACGGACCCTGTACTCCATGTGATATATACAGTCAAGAAGAGTGGTCATCAGACACACAGAAGTAGACTTCACAATTGTCTCTAAAAACAGATCTCCTTTGCAGATCGTGCAGTAAAAAGAATCTGCTTAACTTAGCAGTGTAGATATATTGCTCTCAGAGCTTTTGGTCATCCCAGCTAGCACGGAAGTTAACCCTGTATGCCTAATTCACGCTTCCCCAGTTTGTAAAAAAATATTCTAAAGGTAAAAACAAAAAAAAAATCACAAGATGTTTGTAGTTCAGCAAAAAAGCCAAATCCAAACAGCGATCACAAGAACATGTAGGAGTAAGATTCATAATCCAATAACAAACACTGGAAAATGGAGAGTGTATTAAAAAAACACTGGTCCATCCTACAGCAGGATCCCCACTTAAAACCAACTCTTTCTACAGTTCCTCAATTTGCTTATAGGAAGGCAACTAATGTGAAAGGGAAAGTCGCTCCTAGCAAAATCAAATCCACTACATCTTCAACTGACAAAATTCCATAGATACTTACTCCGTTGGTGGGCATGTTTCAGTGCAAAAAAAATCATTGTGCCTGACTTGTGCTCACATTCAACATGGCCAAAAATCTTTTGTCCACAATGGAAAGACATATAAATTGAACACCTTTCACAATTGTTCCTTTATGTTTGTGGTTTATTGTCTTTCTTGCCCTTGTGGCATGTTACATGTGGGCCGTACCATCAGGGAACTCTGTGCCAGATTTGGGGAACACCGCAGATTTGTTGATGCAGGTTTCCCCAAACACAGTGTTGCCTACCACTTTCTGGAATTTGATAAACAAACCTCCAAGGATCTAAAAGTATGGGTTCTTGGATCCAGTCCAGAAAAATATTCTCCAGCTGAACGGTTTAAAAGGTTGTGTTGCCAGGAAACATACTGGATTTTTACCTTAGAGACATTAGGAATCGCACTTATTAGCGCTAAAATAATATTCACTATAGAACTGGTAACAAAAAAAATACTACCAAAATTAAGTTTACTATAGTTCCCTGAAAATAAATTGCATCTAAACCCTTACTCTGCTAAAACCTGGAGTAGTGCACATGGAAATAATGTTTAGAGCATGATATAATTGCTTAAATGGTACTGAAATATGTGGTATATTTTGTTTAAAGATAATCTGCCTTTAAACTGTGTGAAAAAGTGGTTTCTACACTGAAATATCTTTAACCCATTAAGGACCGAGCCTCTTTCTGAGATTTGTTGTCTACGAGTTAAAAACTAGAAAATTACTTAGAACCCCCACGCATTATACCTTTTTTTTCTAACACCCTAGAGAATAAAATGGTGGTCGTTGCAATACTTTCTGTCACATCATATTTGTGCAGCTGTCATACAAGCGCACTTTTTTGGGAAAAATACACTTTTTTAATAAAAAAAATCAGACAACAGTAAAGTTAGCCATGTTTTTTTTATATCGTGAAAGAGAATGCTGTGCTGAGTAAATTGATACCCAACATGTCACGCTTTAAAATTGCGCCTGCTCATGGAATGGCGACAAACTTTTACTCTTAAAAATCCCCATAGGCGGCCTAGGGCTCGAATTATTGCTCTCGCTCTACTGATCACGGCGATACCTCACGTGTGTGGTTTTAACACCGCTTTCATATACACTACTCACTCACGTTTACATTTTTTTAATTATTTATTTTACCTTTTATATTTTATTTTACACTGTTCTTTAAAAAAAAATTGTGTCACCTTTATTCCTATTATATGGAATGTAAACATCCCTTGTAATAGAAAAAAAGCATGACAGGACCTCTTAAATATGAGATCTGGGGTCAAAAAGACCTCAGATCTTATTTTTACACTAAAATACAATTTAAAAAAAAAATTGTTATAAAAAAAAATGGTCCTTTAAAAGCTATGGGCGGAAGTGATGTTTTAACATTGCTTCCTCCCTGCAATGGTATGGAGATGGTTGGGGGCCATCTTCCCCTCACTTGTCTCCATACCACACATGGAAGAGGACTTCATCGCCTCCGTGGCGGAGAGCACTGGAGAGCGGCGGGAGGGGGGCCCTCTCCAGTGCCCAGAAATTTGGGCCTAAGGTGTTGGTGTTGCCACAACACTGTAAGCCCTCACAGTTACTCTTGGTGGGCGCTGGAACACCCTGCTGTGAACTATTATATCAAGAATTGTAATTACATGCCATTGTTGAATAGTGGTAGGAAAATTGGGCCTTTGGTGGTGCTGGTGCCACAACACTGTAAGCCTTCACAGTTACTCTTGGTGGGCGCTGGAACGGGCCCTGCTGTGAAATATTATATCAAGAATTGTAATTACATGTACCTGTTGAAAGGGGCACAAAAATTGGGCCTTTGGTGGTGGTGGTGGTGTTGCCACAACACTGTAAGCCCTCACAGTTACTCTTGGCGGGTGCAGGAATGGGCCCTGCTGTGAAATATTAAATCAAAAATTGTAATTACATGTCTCTGTTGAACAGGGGCATAAAAATTGAGCCTTAGGCACTGGTGCCCCAACACTTGAATAAATAAAAAAGAGTCCTGCGCAAATAATACCACAAAAAATGAATAATGTATAAAAATGTGAAAAAAACAAGAGTCAATGAAAATGTTTCAAAATAAACACACCAATAGTGTAAGTGTGTAGTGAAAAAGCACTGGAGGAAGAACGGGACCAAATGTTCCAAAAGATCAGGCTCCCAGAACTCTCACCTCAGAGATGGAATAATAAGGCAAAAGAAAATAATTCCAATGGACTTCTCCTTCACTTCTCTGTGCACAATCATCAAATGGTATAAACTTCTACCACTAGAGGGCCGATTCAACCTCTTATGAGTAATGCTGCAGCATATGTATCCTCGTGGTGTGAAACTTAAAGAAAACACAGAGGGGAAGGGGGAAGGGAGAGAGAAAGGGGACTCCAATAGTGTAGTGGTTTCCAAAACTGAATAAATTTATTTAAGAGAAAGCAAATGGACTCTCACATTTAAAAAGAAAATATCAAACAGAAAGAGATCTGGCGTATACAGCCAGTCTTACGCTTGTTCCGGTATTCCTACGGCCACTCCCTACGCGTTACGTCACCACGTGACTTCTTCATGGGGATGACTTTTGGGTAATCCAACACTGCAACACCTCACAGAAACTCTAGTTGGAGTGCAGGAATGAGCCCTGCTGCAAAGTATTGCATCAAAAATTGTAATTACATGCCCCTGTTCAACAGGGGCTGAAAAATTGGGCCTTAGCCACTGGTGGTGGCGCCCAGAACCAAAAATGTTCTTACAAGCTATCAGCATGACCATTGAGGAGGAAGAAGATAGTCACTCAGCATAACAGGATAGTCACTCAGCATCAGCATAGGCAGTCTTGAAAGGATCTGACATTTCAAAAAAAATTATTCGGTTACATCAGCATCAGGTGCTTGGTAGCTGGTGGTGATCCAAGACTGATTCATTTTTATGAAGGTCAGTCGATCAACCGAGTCAGTGGACAGGCGCACCCTGTAATCGGTTACAAAGCCTCCAGCAGCACTGAATGTGCATTCTGAAAGAACGCTGGATGCAGGACAGGCCAGTAGCTCAATTGCATACTGTGCAAACTCTGGCAAGTGATCTATCCTCAAGACCCAGTAACCCAGAGGATTTTCGGTGGGAAAGGTGTCCAAGTCTGATCTTGCCCCTAGGTATTCCTGCACCATGTAAATCAGACACTGGCGATGGTTGCTGGAACCGATCATACCTTGGGGCTGTGGACTAAAAAATTGTCTGAACACATCAGTCAGATGGCCACTTTCTCCACCACTCCTTCTGTGACTGACTGAAGCCTCAGCAACACGTTGTCCAGGACCAAGAATTTGTAATCTGCCAGTCTCTGGGAACGCGTTGCACAGACCTTTCTGCAAGGCCTCCCAAAGATGTTTCATCCTCTGCTCCCTCTGAGATAGCAAGATAAGGTCCGCAACCTTACCCTTGTAACTTGGTTCAAGGAGGGTTGCCAGCCAGTAATGATCCCTCTTCTTGATCCGACGAATACGAGGATCCTTCCGCAGGCTTTGCAGGATCAGGGAGACTATGCAGCATAGGTTAGCTGAGGCATTCGATCCGGAGTCCTCTGGGTCACTAAGGACGATATGATCTACAGCCACCTCCTCCCAGCCACGTACAAGTCCACGGGTTTCTTGGGACTGTAAATCATCCCTAAAAGACTGCAGCTGCTGATGCTGACTGCCAAGCTCCACATCCATGCTGACACCTGCCTCCTCCTCCTCCTCCTGGTCCTCTTCCTGTGTCATGGGTGGGACAGCAGGAACACTGTCTAGCTAAAGGGGGCCTTGAGAGGCAAGGAAGTCTTCCTCTTCCTGCCTCTGTTCTGCCTAAAGTGCCCTTTTCATTATTCCACGCAGCGTATGCTCCAACAGGTGGACAAGAGGTAGAGTGTCACTGATGCATGCACTGTCACTGCTCACCATCCTCGTGGCCTCCTCAAATACAAATGGTGACAGGACAGTGCATGCATCCCCGATCATTCCCCACTGATGTGGTGAAAAAAAACGAGCTCCCCTGACCCTGTCCTGGTGCCGTAGTTGCATAGGTACTCATTGATGGCCCTCTGTTGCGAGTGCAGCCACTGCAGCATGGCCAACATTGAGTTCCACCTAGTGGGCATGTCACATATTCTTGGGCAGGTTCAACTCCTTTTGGAGCTCAGCCAGCCGAGCACTGGCATTAGAAGATCAGCGGAAAAGCACACAGACTTTCCTGGCCTGCCTCAGGACATCCTGTAAGCCCAGGTACCTGCCCAAGAACCGCTGCACCACCAGGTTAAGGACGTGAGCCCCACAGGGCACATGGGTCAGTTGTCCCTGTCGGAGGGCGGAGAGGAGGTTGGTGCCATTGTCACAAACCACCATTCCTGGTTTAAGCTGGCATGGCATCAACCACCTCTCGGCCTGCCCCTGCAAAGCTGACAAAATATCTGCCCCAGTGTGGCTCCTGTCCCCCAAACAAACTAGCGCAAGCACGGCATGGCATGTTTTTGCCTGCGTACTTGCATAGCCCCTTGAACGCCTACGGAAGACCCCTGGTTCCGAGGACAGAGCACTGGAAGAGGCCATGGAGGAACAAGAAGAGGAGGGGTGGAGGAGAGATGTGTGTCACAACCAATAGTAGAATTTTGGAGGCGTGGTGGCGGAAAAACCTCCAACACTACTGCACCTTGTCCTGCATCCTTCGCAGCTGCCAGAAGAGTGACCCAATGGGCCGTGAAAGATAGGTAATGTCCCTGTCCATGCCTGCTGTACCATGAGTCAGCAGTAATATGCATCTTACCGCTGACCACCCTGTCCAGCGAGGCAAGGACATTGCCTTCCACTTGCCGGTAGAGAGCCGGAATCGCCTTCCGTGAGAAAAATTGGCCTTTGGGGACCTGCTAATGAGGAACCACACATTGCACAAACTCACAGAAGGGGGCCGAGTCTACCAACTGAAAAGGCAGCAGTTGAAGTGCTAGCAATTTAGCCAAGCTAGCATTCAACCGCTGGGCATGTGGATGGCTGGGAGTGAACTTCTTTTGACGGTCCAGCAGCTGGGGCAGGGAAATTTGCCTGCTACAATCGGACGTGGGTGTACAGCTAACAGAGTGCCCACAAGTACTTGGCTGTAACACACCTAATTCTACACCTTCATTCCTCTCAGTGCAGGTTTCAGAGATGACTGAAAGTCTAGTGGGGTTAGAGATCCCAGCTGATGAGGAGCAAGGAGAGGTCCGCTTTGTTCTTTGGTGTGGGTCTTTAAGGTACGTTTGCCAATGAGCTGCATGGCAGGTCAACATATGTCTGGTCAAGCATGTGGTGCCCAAGCGGCTGAAGTTTTGGCCACACGAGATACACTTGAGACATATGTTGCAAATAGCAGTAGTGTGATCTGATGCACTGGTCTCAAAAAAGGCCCACACCAAAGAACTTTTGGCATAATGTGCAGAGGAAGCGCCCTGCACAGGCAGAGCTCTGCGGTGTGGTTCAGTCAGTGTGCTGCCCCTAAGCTGGCCCCCGGAGGGCATCCTGCCTCATTGGAGATGTGCCTCTTCCTCCTCTCTCCTATCAGGCACCCACATGGAATCAGTAACCTCATCATCCCCTACCTCTTCATCACTGGAGCAAACCTGGCAGTATGCTGCAGCTGGTGGAACATGACTGCCAGATTGCTGTCCTTCTTGAGCATCCCCTCTCTCTGCACTCATGCTACTGCCTTTCTCTAGCTGGGTATCATCATCAGAGCCTTCAAAACGCTGGGCATCCTCCTGGAGCATGTACCCAACACTGTGCTCAAACAGTTTGGGGGACTCCTCAGGAGGACATGGTGGGTCTAGGGAAGGAGTGACTGATGACATTGAGACGAGGGAAGAGGACGCATTGGCAGCTGCTTTGCTAGTATCCTGAGCCTGGGTGAGAGAGGATGAGGAGGATGAAGAGGGTTTGGTCATCTACTCTACCAAGTCTTCAGCATGATGTGGCTCAACACGTCCAGCTGCCGAAAATAAGGACAAGTGTGTCCCACATGCTGATGACGATGCACCGTGTCCAGGACTAGCACTGTTTTCTCTAGACACAGAGAGATACAGGTGTATACAGGTGTATACTGTGCTGTGCTGGAGGCACACAACACCACTAACTCCTGCAGATGCCTGTATTAGAGAACACCAGCAATAAAGGGTAGATACAGGTGTATACTGTGCTGTGCTGGAGGCACACAACACCCACTAACTACTGCAGATTGCGGGTATCCCCGAGTCAGACTCGGGACTGCATCGCTGGATCCAGGAGGAGGTTTACTTACCTTCTCCCTCGGATCCAGCGTTGTCTCCCCGCTGTACGAGCGAGCCGTGTCTCACTCGATGCATTACATCGCCGATCTCTGTGCCCTGCGAGCGTTGCGACGCACGGGCACGGAGATCGGCGCCAAATTCAAAAAGTGAAACAAACAGTAAACATACAGTATAATGTAATCTTACAGATTACATTGCTGTATGTAAATATTTCACATCCCCGTTGTCCCTAGTGGTCTGCCCAGTGTCCTGCATGCAGTTTTATATAATAAAAACTGTTCTTTATGCCTGGAAACTGGAGATTGCCCATAGCAACCAAAACTGTCACTGTACATCAAAAATGATTTTAGACCAGCTAGAAAACAGCGATAATAAATTAGAATCACTCGCAGAATTGAGCGATAGCGATTTGTGGGGAGATCCGTCATCAAATACTGAAAAGTAATCTGAGCAAATGTCAGTGTTTTTGATTTGATTACATTATTGAATAATTTTTATTATTGTTATATTATTATTTGGTACAATTATTTATAATTATTTATTATATTATAATTTATGATTTAATTTTTCAAACTTTATCATACCCGGGATGTCTGCTAGACTCTGGTTTGGACAGATTTAAGAGAGTTATTCCTAAGAATTGCAGGACTACAATATAAAACGCCAAATTTTCATGCAAAATAATGGTACCGCTTTTAGCACCTAAAATCCGAAATAATCGTACCGCCAGGGAGGTTAACTGATGATCCTCTCTTGAAAACTTCTGTCCACAGCACTGGCCACCCATGAAAAGAAATATGCAATAACTGTGTATTGTACAGTACATCTTTGTACCAATCAAACTTTCACTTTACTGCACTTTGATTAGTGAAGGGAGGATTCTTATTGATGACTGTGACGTTTGGCACATTCAGTATTAAACTCTGACTAGATAGTCATTTGGACACACAGACAATTCTTGCAGCAAAGGTTTAATAAGAAATGCAGTCATTCAGTCAGTACCACCTCACCCGGACTTCCCAAGCCATCTCCTTCTAGAGTGTTGGTCACATACACTTCTGTGACTATCTATCTATCTATCTATCTATCTATCTATCTATCTATCTATCTATCTATCTATCTATCTATCTATCTATCTATCTATCTATCTATCTATCTATCTATCTATGTGTATACACACACACACACACACACACACACACTCACTCGTGTTTGAGCTTTGGGGTGCACACCCTAATGCCATAAGCTGCACACATCAATGGGATGTCTTTTTTTGTATTTTATTGCTGATTAAAATTGTACCAGAAAGGCTAGTGCGGTGTGAAATACTCCAAAATGCTTAACACAGCTTGAGGAGGACACTTCTTGGTTGGTAGCAGTAGTACAAAGACAAATTGACCAATACTGTGTGTAGATACATAGCTGTGGACTGTGCAGAAGTAAGCAACATGAGAAGTTAAAGACTTGGACAGTCTATGGGTGAACGTGTAGGTGTAGACCATGTAGGTGTCTATGTAAAGACCATGTAGGTGTAGTAGTTATAGTTAGTTCTTGTATAGTACAGTTCCCATAAGAGCATCCAGCATCCAATACAGTAGGGATGATCCATGTCCCTACTGGGGAGAGAAGACCCCTCTGTTCAGTGCTCCAACCTATTTAACAGAACTCCAACCACCATCTGGGCACAATCCCCCTGTCCTTCAGGGGTTGGCTGTGTCCTGCTAAATATTCAGGCTGAATACCTAGACCAGTGATGGCGAACCTTGGCACTCCAGATGTTTTGGAACTACATTTCCCATGATGCTCATGCACTCTGCAGTGTAGCTGAGCATAATGGGAAATGCAGTTCCAAAACACCTGGGGTGCCAAGGTTCGCCATCACTGACCTAGACTATCTTGCTGTAAACTCTAGAAACGTCTCCTAGAAGGAGAGAGAAGCAGCCAAGCTCCAGCTTGTGAAGCTCTGAACAGACCAGATTAACCCCCCTAGCGGTAATCCCGAGTCTGGCTCGGGTTGGGATTTTAATTACAGGAGCGGTAACCCCGAGCCAGACTCGGGATCGCTTCGCTCGATGCAGGGGAGGACACAGGGAGAGTTACTCACCTTCTCCCCTGGATCCAGCGATGTCCGCCGCGCTGTGTGATCGAGCCGTCCTGCGCTCGATTCACAGTGCCGAATGTCGCCGAGCTCCGTTCCCTGCGACGTCACGGCGCACGGGAGCGGAGAACGGCGGCAAATTCAAAAAAGTAAAAGTACACAAAACACACACAGCACTGTAATCTTACAGATTACAGTGCTGTATTAAAAAATACACACCCCCTTTGTCCCTAGTGGTCTGTGCAGTGCCCTGCATGCACTTTTATATTATAAATTCTGTTTTTTTCTGCCTGAAATTTGGAGATTGTCCATAGCAACCAAAAAGTGTCCCTTTTTCAGTGTTTTAGGATTTGATTACATTATTGAATATTTTTTATTATTCTTTATTATATTATAAACTTTATCATACCCGGGATGTCTGCTAGACTCTGGTTTGAAAAGATTTAAGAGCGTTATTCCTAAGAATTACAGGACTACAAAATAAAACGCCAGATTTCCATGCAAAATAATTGTACCGCTTTCAGCACCTAATTCCAGACTGAATCATACCGCCAGGGAGGTTAAACAATCACTGCTC
Source organism: Lithobates pipiens (assembly GCF_037356315.1). NCBI lineage: Eukaryota > Metazoa > Chordata > Amphibia > Anura > Ranidae > Lithobates > Lithobates pipiens. The sequence goes on from NW_027507758.1 coordinate 497,038,610, forward strand.
CTGTGTTTACAGCAGAAGCAAAAAACGAAATCTGCCTAGCAACCAAATGAGGTGGGTGCTACACATGTCAAGGTCTTTTTTTTAAAGGAGTACTTGCAACAGAATTATTTAGAATGAAACATGCTGTCTGTTTTTGTCTCTAAAAGCACAAATAGTATTCCATAATGTTTTGGAATTCCATTAGGAAATGTGGTGTTGGGCGGCACAGTGGTGTAGTGTTTAGCACTCTCACCTAGCAGTAAAAAAGGGTTACTGGTTCAAATCCCAACCACAACACTACCTGCCTGGAGTTTGCATGTTCTCCCTGTGCCTGTGTGGGTTTACTCCAGTTTCCTCCCACACTCCAAAGACATGCAGATAGGTTAATTGGCTTCTGTCCAAAATTAGCCCTAGAATATGAATGGGGACCTTGGATTGTGGACTCCTTGAGGGTAGGGACTGATGTGAGTGTACAATGTACAGGGATAGGGACGGTTGTAGACACCTCACTCAGGTTGAACTGGATAGACTTGTGTCTTTGTTCAACCTAACTAACTATGTCTGGGAAGACATCTTGTTTTATCTATTTGTAGACAATACACTAAGGATTATGCACAATGCAGTGTCAACCAACTGCTATATTCAACAGTCCAAAAGGTAAATGCATTACACCATAACAACCAAATACTATTTGGTTTACAGGAGGAATTATGATTGGTTGTTTGAGCAGTGCTTTTTTTCTGCTTGTATGTTGCACTTTTTTTTAATAAGCCTGCACCACTTGATATTACATAAGTTTACTCGTGACCTTTTCGATGACTGGAGTTTCCAACTAATTTAAATAAACTTTGATGTAAAAGCGCAATAAATGCATGGTGCCATGTTGTGTTTAAATACTATAACATTTAATGTTTGACTTTGGATAAATCCTTCTGATTTATAAAAGTATTTTGAGATGTGAAGACTCGTGGCACTTGGAAATCTGCCACCGTCTCATCAGGGCAAATCTGATTTAAGGAGTTAGTTAATGAGATTGCTCTTTTCAGTTGTAGAACTGGTCCCCATCTCCTCAATCAGAGTGCACACATTTGGGGTTGAAGTACCTCCTATCACTCAGGGGACCTCTCCTGACTCACACGGATCATCCATAATGGCTCCATTAATATGATTTGCCAGGTAGTCGTATATCCTTGAAATAAATTGCTCCCAAAAAAAGATTTTATCAGAGTTTATTTTTATTTTCTACTCAGCACATCTGTTCCCTGGATAGCGACACACAATATTGTCTAGTTTTTATGAAATGTATAAAATACTTTATTTATCAAAAGTAGAATATTACAGGTCTATATCTGAAAATACATTAGCAACATAGCTAGCAAGCCTGTGTCTTAGCATTCAGTAAGCTAGACACTCCATTCCTTCAAAGTCAGTGATAAATTCTGCATTCTTCCCTTTCCAAAAGACTCATGAGCTTTTTTAATAACGTAGGAGGAAAACCAAAGAGGGAATGCAAAATACAGAAACACAGAGAATTCTACACGATTTTAATTCTTTGTGGTCAGACCACTCAAAAAGATGAATTTTGATTGACTCCTGCACATTTGTTGCAGCATTTTCCTTTTACACTTTGCATTGTTGAATACATTCCTTGGTTTTGGTTACGTTTTTTTTTTGTCTACTCTTGAAAAACCATGTTTATATAAGGTAGTTTTTTTGCAGACTGAAATCAACAGAACATCAATCTCCAGAACTGGAATTTTTTGGACTTTTTTTCAGGAGATTTTTTCACATGTTTGTCAAGATTACAGAACTTTGGGTGTATGCACACTGGATGCTCCCTAAACACCTTTTTCAGTGTCCGACACTGGTAAACACACGTACTGCTTTTACCGGCATTTATTAGTGTCAAACGCTAAATCGCTAAATGCGCGTTTACACTTTTTGCCACGTCTAGTGTTTTTCTGTCAGAACTTTCTCCTTCTGAACGAGATTTTGTTGCATTCTTTCCCAATGCTCTAAAACATGCACTGGACCCCCCTATACTTAAAAAGCCATCCTTGGACCCTACCAATCTTAATCTACTCCCTATCTCCTTGCTCCCCTTTTCCTCTAAACTCCTTGAACATCTGGTCTACAACCAGCTCTTCTAAAACTCACAAATGACTTACTAACAGCAAAAGCCAACAGACACTATTCTGTACTCCTACTTCTGGATCTTTCGGGCTGCCTTTTATACGGTTGAACACCCATTCCTCCTCAAAAACCTTTACTTCCTTCTTCTATGTGACTACACTCTTCAGTGGCTCTCATCCTACCTATCCCAACGCACCTTCAGTGTCACTTACAATTCTACTTCCTCCTCTCCTCTTCCCTTCTCTGTTGGTGTCCCCCAAGGTTCTATTCTTGGACCTCCTCTTATTTTCAATCTACACCTCTTCCCTGGGTCAGCTGATTTTAATATTATTTCTACGCTGACGACACCCGAATCTATCTCTCTACCCCTCAACTCACACCATCAGTCTCCTCACACATCTCTAACTTACTATCAGACATATGTGTTTGGATGTCACATCACTTCCTCAAATTTAACTTGTCTAAAACCGAGCTCATAATATTCCCTCCCCCACATGCCTCTTCCCGTGACTTTTCTGTCAAGAGCAATGGCACAGCCATCCACCCATCCCCATATGTCAGGGTGCTAAGTGTTATCCTGAACTCTGAACTCTCCTTTTGGCCTCACATCCAATCCATTTCCAAAGATTGCTTCCTCAACCTCCGCAACATCTCCAAACTACATCTCTTCCTAACCAATTAAACCACAATGCTCCTGATTCATGCCTTGGTTATCTCTCACCTTGGCTCCTGCAACTCCCTCCTCATTGGCTTACCTTTACATAGACTATTTTCCCTTCAGTCCCTCATGACTGCTGCTGCCAGACTCATCCACCTTACAAACCGCTCAGCATCTGCTACACCTCTCTGTCAATCCCTCCATTGGCTGGCATTTGGCCAAAATTCAAAATATTAACAAGTTCCAAAGCCATGCACAACTCTACCCCCAGCTACATCACTAGCCCAGTCTCAAAACACCAACCGAATTGTCCTCTTCGTTCTTCCCAAGACCTCCTGCTTTCTAGCTCCCTCTTCACCTCCTCCTATATTCACCTCCAGGACTTCATCCGAGCCTCTCCCATCCTCTGGAATACCCTACCCCAATCTGTCAGAATATCTCCAAATCTATCTACTTTTAGGCGATCCCTGAAAACCTTTCTCCTCGGAGAAGCCTACCCTGCCTCCACCTAACAACTGTTCTTTTATTTTCTTCATCAGCTCCTCCCCCACAGTTATTACCCTTTTGTATCAAGCTCTAACAAGCAGGGTCTTCTAATTCTTCCTGTATTGAATTGTATTGTAATTGTACTGTCTGCCCTAATGTTGTAAAGCACTGTGCAAACTGTCGGCGCTAAATAAATCTCTGTATGATAACAATAATTCAGGAGAAGTGCATCTGGTAAAAGCCTGAGTGTGCATAGTCACATAGGCTTTCACTGAGTTGTGTTCAGAAGCTTTGGCAAAAAATGGCAAAAGCTCCAAAAATGTGAGTTTAGGAGCAGCAGTGTGTATGAGGCCTTAGGCTTCATGTATACCCTGCCTACATTTACCACAGCCATGGGAAAAATGCAAAACATGGCAAAATCTCGCCATGGTTTTGCTGTGTTTTGCTTGTTCCTGTGGCCGGCAGTCAAAAAGTTCCTATCCTGAATGCAATTCTTATGAGTTCAGGAGAGGGAAGTTGACACTCAGCTAACTGCAGCAGCTCCTAAACTCTGCTAAAAGCCAATGGGGTTGATTTACTAAAGGCAAATAGACTGTTCAATTTGCAAAGTACAGTTGCTCCAGAGCTTAGTAAATGAGGTAAGGCTTCACTTTGCAAAGAGTACCCAATCACTTGGAATATTTTAAACAGCATTTTTGCTTGCACATGATTGGATGATGGAAGTCAGCAAAGTTTCTGCTCATTTACCAAGTTATGGAGCAACTACACATTGCAAAGTTAACTGTCTTTTTCCCTTTAGTAAATCAACCCCTACGTGTCAATGTACACATAGGGGCTGGTTTACTAAAGACATATTAGACAGGGCACATTGCAAGTACAGTTGCTCTAGAGTTTAGTAAATGAGCAGAAACTCTGCTGACTTCCATCATCCAATCATGTGCAATCAAAAGGCTATTTATTTTTATTTTCCTTGGACGTGATTGGGTACTCTTTGCAAAGTGAAGCCTTACCTTGTTTACTAAGCTCTGGAGCAACTGAACGTGCTGAGGGCAACTTTGCACAGTCTTTTTGCCTTTAGAAAATAAACCCCATTGGCTTTTATGTAATTGAGTTTAGGAGCTTTGGAAAAAAATGCCAAAAGCTCCTAAACTCAAGTTTAGGCACTGCTAATGTACATGATGCCCTAGAAAGCACAATTTTCATTATTCATTATTATTTTTCAATAACCATTACTTGAAAAGCTCACCTAGCTGTACCACATCATTAGTATCAATAGATCTATGTGAACAAAAAGTTATTAGGAGGCAGGACTTTTGAAGCACCACAACACTACAATTCTGTTTCCATAAAAAAAACTTTATAGCTTTATTTATACAAAAGTATATAAAAAAAGGTTTTGTAGAATAAAATAACAAGAGCAATATAGATATAAAGACCCCACACTTAACATACCTCTATCACCTACTTAACTTGAACACATATAAGTAACTTGGGGAAAAACCCTGCTTTTTGTAACAATCGTTTACTCCTTTAGTGGTTATGATAGGTAATTTAATGCGTTTCCTGGATTTAGACAGTCCACTTCTTCAGGAACTACAGAGCCAACTTGCTCTAAAGTAACCAAAATTGACATATTAGAGAACCTATACAGTACATCCATCAATTTGAATTATACACACATATTGCCAGACATACGTTGGCTCTATGCTACCAGACTTAATCTCTGACCTTGGTCTTGCATTCCAAAAGAGGCAGAGCATGTGCCAAATTCAAGTTCTATACAGGTACATGAATTTGGTGCAGACTGCACTAGGTTTAAGACGCACAAGAGACACTTTTGCAAAATATGTCCGTGACAGGCTGAATTCCAGGGAGTATATTTTTTGGGCTAGTGTTGTAGCCTTATATAATTCTCCATGCCAGCAGCATGCTGGAGATGTGGACCACTCTTCTCACACAGAATTTAGCAGTTTAGATCTCCTGCGATCTGACATAACTACGCAATGCTCCTATCAACAACGCTGCAGTTCTTCCTACTGCACTGAACAGTGATCCAATAATAATGTATGGGCACCGGCTAGTACAGCAGGGCTGTGAGCCAAGGCTAATGTAATGAACAACCACCCGGGGTGTGTCCATGACAGCCTAGGTTCACAAGAAGTAAGCTGAATGACTGGCCATTATTCAACCTGGCAGAGGTGTACCAAATACTGGACGAGCAGACTTTCTGCTGAGGACAGGACTGCATTTGAGGGAGGGGCTATTTACGGAGACTGTCCTCAGCCTTTACAGTGTAGTACCCTTTACGTCACAGTGCCCCTTTACCCTAATGTAATGGGGACTGTTCTGTAAAGGGAGTACTGTAATGGCAAGGGGAGCTGTGGTGTAAAGGGGGCACTGTAATGTAAAGGGGACTTCTCTGTAAGGGGGGAACTGTAATGTAAAGGAGGGCTGGAATGTAAAGGGAACTGCACTGTAAACAGTGCACTGTGATATAAAGGGGACTGCACTGTAAAGAAGCACTGTAATGATTACAGAGGCCCTTTACTGTGCAGTTCCCTTTATATTACAGTGCCCCTGCAGTGTGCCCCTCCCCTCTTTCCCCTCTAACATGACACTTCCCCATTCTAATGTCTGCCTCTCCTACACAGGACCTACCTTTGGCAGGGCAGAGGCTGTGATCAGTCCGTGTGTCCTCTCCCACCTGCCCTGGGAGGGAACAAACGTGCATGGCCGCACAGCAGGAGGTGAGTGGGGAATGGGGTCTGTGATATCCCTGTGCAGATGGTGGTCCTGGCTCACCTCCTGCTGTGTGGCCCAGTCATCAACAGGCCACGAACCAGCACCAGTCTGCAGCCCAGGGGTTGGGGACCCCTGTTCTGTTATGTTCTGACAGGGCTCATGAGCCTTTGACAGAAGCTGGCTGAATGCTCCGCTTCTGTCAGACCAGTTGCAGCACACAAGGGCCAAATGTTGGGCAGTTTCTATTGAACTGGCCAATGCCACCTGACATTTGGTCGTGTGTACGTGACTTTAACAAATAATTCTTTGGTTCAGGAGTTGCAGGCCAGGCTTGCCTTGTTTTAATGGTCATTAAATATTTTTCTGTATTCTGATCCAGTTAGCCAGTTCCTTTTCTAAAATCTCAAAACAGTGCTGCCATTAATATGCATAGAAAAGATTTTTATTGGATCAGAATGGTTTCAGGAGAGGTGAGGAGGGCTATCTTGCGCTTCTATCATTTATTTTTACCCTGGCACTTGGTTTTGATTATTGATTAGAGATCCACCTCAACATTCCATCTCCTAGACCTATGTGTTGTAACACCACCTTTAAAAATATCCAGTCTATTTGATGGAAAGCTTTTACCGCATCAGCGGATACTATCACCATTGACTTATGCTGTTTTTGCATAAGATAGATTGTATTCACCACCCGTTGTGTGTTTTCTCTTCCTTCTCTCCCAGGGGTGAACCCAACTTGGTCTGAGTGAATTAAACCCCGGATAAGGTCTACCACAGGGGCGTACCAAGCAGGGGGCGGGGGGGCGTTCCGCCCCAGGTGCCACACATTGAGGGGGGTGTAAGTGGCTGGGTGGCATTGCTATGGGGTTCACTCTGCACTCAGATACTGTCTGACAGTGTCCTGAAGGGAATCCCTGGCTCTGGCTGCTCTGTTTTTTTGTGAGTTTTTTGTGAGCTTGAACACCCCCAGCACTGTGGCCGAAATAGTATGGTCTAGTTTCTGTTTTCACCTGCTAGCTCCACCCACCACTGCTGAGCAGCCGAGCTGAGTGTGTCATCATTCAGCGCAGGGGTGGCTGCTGTTACAAACTGTGTCCACACCATCTTCCAGAGTCTAAACCTCCCTAGCTGAAGCTGAGAGCCGAGGTGAGCTGGTGATAGGGGGTGTGTGAGCTGTGAGAAGAGAAGACATTGGAGGAGTGTGTCTGTCCTGCCATCCTTACTGTGCTGCTCTGTCATAGAAGGGGAAGGGGGGGCGGGGGTTGCTGTGTAGTAGGTAGTGTAGCTGACCTGATGGGGGGGGGGTTGAAGAATACAGGCGTGTGCTATGTACAGGTTGCAGAATGCAGGCGTGTGCTATGTACAGGTTGCAGAATGCAGGCGTGTGCTATGTACAGGTTGCAGAATGCAGGCGTGTGCTATGTACAGGTTGCAGAATCCAGGCGTGTGCTATGTACAGGTTGCAGAATCCAGGCGTGTGCTATGTACAGGTTGCAGAATGCAGGCGTGTGCTATGTACAGGTTGCAGAATGCAGGCGTGTGCTATGTACAGGTTGCAGAATGCAGGTGTGTGCTATGTACAGGTTGCAGAATGCAGGCGTGTGCTATGTACAGGTTGCAGAATGCAGGCGTGTGCTATGTACAGATTGCAGAATCCAGGCGTGTGCTATGTACAGGTTGCAGAATCCAGGCGTGTGCTATGTACAGGTTGCAGAATGCAGGCGTGTGCTATGTACAGGTTGCAGAATGCAGGCGTGTGCTATGTACAGGTGGCAGAATGCAGGCGTGTGCTATGTACAGGTTTCAGAATGCAGGCGTGTGCTATGTACAGGTTGCAGAATGCAGGCGTGTGCTATGTACAGGTTGCAGAATGCAGGCGTGTGCTGTATACAGGTTGCAGAATGCAGGCGTGTGCTATGTACAGGTGGCAGAATGCAGGTGTGTGCTATGTACAGGTTGCAGAATGCAGGCGTGTGCTATGTACAGGTTGCAGAATGCAGGCGTGTGCTATGTACAGGTTGCAGAATGCAGGTGTGTGCTATGTACAGGTTGCAGAATGCAGGCGTGTGCTATGTACAGGTTGCAGAATGCAGGCGTGTGCTGTATACAGGTTGCAGAATGCAGGTGTGTGCTATGTACAGGTTACAGAATGCAGGCATGTGCTATGTACAGGTTGCAGAATGCAGGCGTGTGCTATGTACAGGTTGCAGAATCCAGGCGTGTGCTATGTACAGGTTGCAGAATGCAGGCGTGTGCTGTATACAGGTTGCAGAATGCAGGCGTGTGCTATATACAGGTTGCAGAATGCAGGCGTGTGCTGTGTACAGGTTGCAGAATGCAGGCGTGTGCTATGTACAGGTTGCAGAATCCAGGCGTGTGCTGTATACAGGTTGCAGAATGCATGTGTGTGCTGTATATTGCTGTGTGACTACCACCCACCTATAGTAGCTGAGCTGTGAGCTTACCTGGTAAGGGGGGGGTGGTGTTGCTGTGTTCACAAACCAGGTATAGAGTATCTGATAAAGGGGGGGACTTACACCCACATCTTGCAGCCATCAGATCCGTCCAGCAAGCAGCAGGTCACAGCAGCATCTTATTCCCAAATAAGCTGCGCTATACTGATCCGATAAATGCTATGTGAAGCAAATGAGTGAATAAATAAAGCATGAAATCAAAAAATATTAACAAAGTGCAGACAGGGAAATGCATATACTAATGTTCAAATATTAGTCCATCATCCCATCAACAAAAAACGTTTTGCTTGTAATGTCCAACGTGTTTTAAACACACCACACCGATATAGGAAAAGTGTCATCAGAGTTTGCAGGAAAAAAGAGGACTTCCACCACCAACACTACTGCCGCTTACCAGCTACACTGATCCCATCTCAGAGACCAGATACCGCCAAATCAAAAACGCTTCCTCTGAGTCAGGACTGCATGGAGGGTGTATCCTCTTTAAGCGCTTGGTTCAAATGGTTAGAAGAATCCTACGGCCACACCGCTTATTCCAATGGTTAGAAAAATCCTACGGCCACACCGCTCATTGCCCAGCACATATAATAACGAAAGGAATCGCCATAGTGTGATATAGTCACGAAATTTAATATAATAAAAAAGATTGCACTTACATCAAGTAGAAAAAACTTTGCTTTGTAAAACAAACAAATTCGCCGGCCGGCTTAGTAACACTGCCCGTCGCTTCCGGGTCCAGCGTAGATCGCGGTGACGTCAGTACGTCGCTCCTCCCTACGCCGTTTCGTTATAGGTAACGTCTTCCAGGGGCCACAGCAGCATCTTGCCATCTTTCCCTGCGGCCATCAGATCCCATCCACGGTCCAGCAAGCAATACGCCTTGTCAGCAGGTCCGTTCCCAAATCTGAATCAAATCATCAATGCCAATGCTGTCCTTAGGGACAGATCCGATCCAGAGATCGCCATACAGTGGGATCTCTGGATCAGATCTGTCCCTGAGGACAGTAGATAATGCAAAGTATGGGCCATACTTTGTATTGTCAGCTGTCGCCCCTTCTCACTCTGATGTCTCCCTCATAGCAGCTCCAGTCCAGCTCTCCACTTTCCTGACCTTGGCACGATCTGTCCAAAAATGTGGCATCTGCTCACACCTGAGTGACTGACACCTCTGTCCTTTCCCGTCTATTGTCACTGGCTACCATGGATGAACAGCATCTGCTGTTATTACAAGGAGCGGGAGGGGACGTCCCCATCCCCCCACAGCTCCGCCCAGGTCTCCCATCCCACCCGCAGACCTGAGCCACCAGCCAGCTGGCCAGAAATCTGAACAAAGCCGATTTTGCCTTTGATCAGGTCTCCGATGTAGAAAACTGGAAGCGACAGTACAGTGTCACTTCCGGTTTACTCGGTAGCCAACAGCGCCATTTAAAAAAGAAAGCAGAATTAAAAAAACGCTGATCTTGGCAGAGGAGGGTGTTTTTTTGTGGGTGTTTTTACAGTTGGGGGGGGTGCCAGATATAGGATGGGCCCTGGGTGCCAAATGCTCTAGGTACACCCCTGGTCTACCAATCTATCTCATAGCTAAAATCTTTGTGAATACTTTAAGGTCCACATTCAGCAATGAAATAGGTCATTAGCTTGGGCATTGAGAGGGATCCTTCCCTTCTTTTGGAATAACTGTTATATGTGCCAATAATGTTTCTGTTGGAATTTGCTTCCCTTAGCGTATTGAATTATAGGCTTCTGTGAATCTCTGAGCCAATTTCTCCGCAAACATTCTATAATATGACAGGGTAAACCCATCCGCGCCCGATGCCTTGCCCAATTTCAGCGATTTTAATGTCCTTATAAATTCCTCTGTTGTAATTGGTACATCAATTTCTCTAGCCATCTCCTGTGTCATTTTTCTAATTTCTGTCCTTTCGATATATTCTCTAGCTACTTCCCATTTCTTTAAGTCACTCACTGAAGTAGATTTTTTTTCTAGCTGGTATAGACTCTCATAGTATTCTTTAAACACCGGAGCAATTTTCTGCAGGGTATTAACCATTTAATCTCTCTGTGTTTTGATTTGTATGATTGGATTTCAAGTAGTATTTTCTCTGAGGGCATTTGCCAGCAATCTCCCTGGTTTATTCCCAAAATCACAGAATGTCCACCTCCCTTGAGTTATCTTTGCTTTTTCTATTAGTTGGAGATTTCGTTTTTCACGCAAACCATCAAGTTTCTGTTCTATCGCTTGTTCTTGTGATTTTTTATGCACTATTTCTAATTCCCCAATACCTTTAAGCAACATATCAATCTTTTCATTCAGTTTACGTTTTCTATGTGCCCCAGGGAAATGAACATTCCTCTCATGTCACATTTATGTGTCTCCCATATACAAAAGGGTGTTGTTTCTCCTGTCTTATTTATTGAAAAAAAGCATCCAGTTCTTGTTTTAATTTCTCCTCATATTCATTTTCTTTCTAAAGTGTTTCATTTAACTTCCAATGCCACTTTCTAGGCTCCGCCTCCCCCAACTCTAGCTTGTCGGAGCATGATCTGATAGCGTAAATGAGCCAATAGGGGCTTCTACTAGAGATGTAATCACATTCTGGGAAATTAGAATATAATCAATTCTAGAATAGGTCTTATACTTTTCCGAAAATAATGTATAGTCCCTGTTCTGTGTATGGACTACCCTCCAGCTGTCAATCAGCTGCAATTCTTGCATCATTCTCTTTACTTTCCTTAATTTGACATATGACAAATGAGATGAGCCTTTTGATGTATCTTTCATTGGGTCTAAAGCCATATTTAGATCACCTCCCACCACTAGAATTCCCTCTTTGTGTTGTTGTACAATCTGTAAATATATTTCTCAGGGTCCGTTCACACAGGGGCAACACGACTTTGAGCGAGACTTTGGGAGGCAACTTGGACACGACTTAAGTATGAATCACAGCACGACTTGAGGCAACTTACAAGGCAACTTGAAGTTGCTTCCAGGAGAGGAGACTTTACCAGTGGCCAATCACATAATAATCAGCTCTGTGGGAGGGAGGGGTTTGCCTAGAAAACTATTTTTACTTCCTGGAAAGTTGCTTCAGTTAAGACAGGGGATCAGACTTGGAGGCAACTTCTATTGAAATCAATGGGTACAAGTTGCCTAGAAGTCGGATTGAAGTAGTACAGGAACCTTTTCTGAAGTCGGAGCGACTTCAGTAGTGTGCATTAAGACGGCTCTCATTCACTTACATTGATTTTATCATGTTGCGCGACTTGAGGCAACTTGGGACGACTTCAAGTCGGATCCAAAGTTGCTCCTGTGTGAATGGACTCTAAAGAGTTTACTTGGTCTTCGTTTGGCAAATATAAATTTACCAATGTAACTTTTTGACGACCAAAAGTTCCCTTTACTATGAGGAGGCGACCTTCCTCATCAGTATATACCCCTAATTCCTTCCATGGTATCTGTCTTGCTATTAAAATAGACACCCCACAAGATTTCAAATTCTGTGATGTACTATGGTATACCGTCGGATAATAATGATTTTTACTCCAGGGATTTTATCTCTTTTAAAATGTGTCTCCTGTAGAAAAATAATTTGGGAATTAAGGAACCTTTTTCAGGAGGGCTATCTTGCGTGGTATAAAAAATAGGTATTAATGGCCAAACAGGATTATTATGTAGTAATACTAAGCTGCTTCTTTTGCTGTAAACATGTATTTCACGTGAAAGACCTCAGCATACCTACAATTAATAAAATGACACTGCAAATAAATAAAAATGTGCCATTTATACCTCCCAAAGCTTTTCAACTCGAGAAAGAAAATGTGGCATCTTTTTTTTCTTTTCAATTGCAGCCATTCTGAGCACGCTTTTGAAAGCATTTATAAAGAAATGCTCTATTTGACAATATTGCTGCGTGTCCACAGGGCAGAAGGTAATCTTATTTTAAACTCAAAGCAGGATGCTTTCCTAGAAGACGGGAAATCTTTTGCGAGGGATCTTGCGGACTCTGCTTTCTCTTCTTCTATCATACAATAGCTGTTGCTGCTTGGCGCATAGACTACGTTGTCCTTTTTGCAAACACAATTAGAAAGCCCATTCTATGAAAAATAGGCAAAAAGGTTTTTGTGAGCAGGTAAATAATAATACATCTTGTAAAAGAAACACAATGTTAGAAAATGGAGCAAAATTAGCAATGTAGCAAATCATCAGCTATTGTGGCAGAAATCTAAACGTGAAAAATATCAGGCTCAGTTCACTAAGATGGATGAGTTATTTTACATATGATTGTTATTTTCTCCTAAAAACATTTACTTTGCAAATAAAAACAACTAATGTGTAGATAAGGAATCAGCATTTTCTTTTAGCATTGACATCAAATGTTTAAAAATCTGACATTGTTTTATCCCACAACACATTTATCACCACCTCAAATGGCTCCTTTTACTGCTTCTGTTAGCAGACACCTTAGGGAATCCTGCACCCAGCTTGTAGGCAGGTGGCAGGTCTGTATCCTCCACTGCAGGCAGCGCTCAACCGAAGTGCCAAATCAGAAGTTTTTAGGAGCTCAGTTCCTCTATGACTTCCTGTGATTGCAGAAAGACAGCTATTTGATTGGATGCTAACAGCACACATGACTTTGGCAGCCACCTTGGGCCAGGCAGAATCTATTTAGGGTTCAATATCTGGCAGGGACAGTGCTTAGCAGCAGGGAAATGTTCCTGAGGAGTAGGGAAAGAGCAGGGACTACACTCTCTCCTCATAGGAAGCCTCCAGTTTGCGTGTAGACCAGCCAGACCACGTTCCCACTCTTCGTTGTAGAAGATGCCGGCATCATTCCAGGACCTTGTTTCTCTGCTACTGTTTGTTTGTGGCTCCAGTTAGCTGCGCCTTCCCACCGGGCCTGTCTGTACATTGTTGGAGCTCTTACAATATGTTTTTATCCTCCATGTCCTCTGAGAATATTCTTGCCAGCGGCGCACCACGCTGCACCCCAGAGGTTTTCACTACCAACTGCCATTTCCACTGTGCACCAAGATATTCCTACCATATGCAAATATACTGCAAGAGGCTAAAGAATTATTTCAGATCTTTATTTACATATTTAGAGGGTAATTCAAAAGATTTTGAAAAAAACTGTCCACATTTTGACATACCTCTCCAAAGTTTTTGAATATGCTAAAGCAGGGTTAGGCACCCTTTAAGAGGTGGAGATTTACTTGAACAACATGAAACTATCAGTGACACCCTTTTTTTTAACCACTTGAGCCCCGGAGGGATTTACCCCCTTCCTGAGCAAGTCCTATTTTTGCGATACAGCACTTTAACTGACAATTGCTCAGTCGTGCGACGTTGTACCTTAACAATATTCTTTTGGCGGTATTTGATCACCTCTGTGGGTTTTTATTGTTTGCGCTATAAACAAAAAAAGAGCAAACATTTTGAAAAAAAGAAAAATGTTTTACTTTTTGCTATAATAAATATCCCCCCAAAAAAACATAAAAAAACTAATTTCTTCCTCAGTTTAGGCCGATATGTATTCTTCTACATATTTTCGGTATAAAAAAATCGTAATAAGTGTATATTGATTGGTTTGCACAAAAATTATCATATACAAAATAGGGGATAGATTTATGGAATTTTTATTATTATTATTATTTTTTATTTTTTTTTAGTAATGGTGGCTATCTGTGATTTTTATTGTGACTGTGACATTGGGGCGGACAGATCGGACACTTTTGACACTATTTTGGGACCATTGTCATTTATGCAGCGATCAGTGCTATAAAAATGCACTGATTACCATGTAAATGTCACTGGCAGGGAAGGGGTTAAACCTGAGGGGGCGATCAAGGGGTTAGCTGTGTTCCCTCAGCATGTTCTAACCGAGGAGAGGTGGGCTCACAAAAAAATGACAGAGATCATTGCTCCCGATCACTTGGAGCAGTAGATCCCTGTCATGTTGCTAGGCAGAACAGGGAAATGCGCCCGCTAGCCGCCGATAAAGCAGCGACGTACGGGTACATTGTTTTGTGCCCCTGTGCCACTTTGCAGACATATATTGGTGTGAGCCGGTCGGCAAGTGGTTAAAGAAATTAAGTCGCAAGTCCTAACTAAATAGTAAGGAAAGCTTTGAAAAATATAATAAAACAAATGTTACTCTGAAAATATTAACTTCGCCTTACTTACAGGTGGAGAGGGTCAGTCAGTCTAGCAGTGGACAGTGTCAGTAGAGCAGTGGACAATGTCGATCATAGGGCAGTAGACATGTCACTCGAATAGTGGACAGTGTGAGTAGGGCAGTAGATGTGTGAGTAGGACAGTGGATGGTGTCAGTCAGTAGAGCAGTGGATAGTGTCAGTCATAGGGCAGTGAATGATGGCAGTGGGCAGTGGAATTTGTCAATAGGGCAGAGGCCGGGTTAGTAAAGAAGTGGATGACATCAGTCAGTAGAACAATGGATGAAAAATGTAAAGTCAGTGTATAGTGGAAAAAGCTAGCACTAAAAGGACAATAAACCAAACCCTCCCAGTAAAATAGTAAAATAGTAAAAGCAATGCTGCTCTCAAACACAAGAATAAATAGAATCAACAAAAACTGAAAAATAAATATATCAAGTGAAGAATCCAAGTGAATAAATGCTTACTGCCCCTTTAAATGACATGGAACAATAATGTGTGAATAGTATGAGTGAAATTTAAAATGAAAACAAATAAATAATATCTGTTATTTTAAATACCATGAAGCATTAGTGTGTAAGTAATATATAATTCAGTCCGACTATATATCACGTGACCAGTCCCTGAAAAAAAACAATATATATATAAATGCAAATTTGAAACCTATAAAAAAAAGTAGATGTGTCTATTTTAACCACTAGCAGACCAGAGCACGACGATGTACGTCGACACAATGGCACGGCTGGGCAAATGGGCATACAGGTACATCCCCTTTAAACCACGGCATTGATCATATCACAGAGCAGAAGAATGGAGAGATGCCTAGTGACATGACAGGGATTCCTTTCATCGGGAGCAGTGATCGCTGTCATGTCAGTGGAAGCCCATCCCCCCCACACTTAAAACAACCCCGTAGGACACACTTAACCCCTTGATCCCGCCCTAATGTTTAACCCCTTCCCTGCTATTGTCATTTACAGAGGAATGCCGCATACACATGACCGGACTTCCGTCAGAATAAACTCTGACAGTCTTTCCGACGGAGCTTCCAACGGAGTTCCGACCGAACGGACTTGCCTACACACGGTCACACCAAAATCCATTTGATTTGAACGTGATGACGTACGACAGGACTAGAAAAGAAAGTTCAATAGCCAGTAGCCAATAGCAGCCCTTGTGTCGTATTTGATCCGTCAGACTAGCATACATACGAACAGTTTTCCCGATAGGAATTTATTCCGTTTGAAAGATTTAAACGTTTTATATTTAGGTCTGTCAGACTTTTTGGAAAAAAAGTTAGCTGAAGCTCACACACGATCAGAATATCCGATGAAATTATTATTATTATATTATTATACAGGTTTTATATAGCGCCAACAGTTTGCTCAGCGCTTTACAACATGAAACATGAAATGACTCCGTCTGATCTTTTCTGCCAGAAAGTCTGGTCGTATGTACGCGGCATAATCAGTGCATTTTTATAGCACTGGTCGTTGATCACAAAAATGGTGTCAAAAGTGTGCGATGTGTCTGCCATAATGTCGCAGTCATGATAAAAATTGCAGATCGCCGCCATTACGAATAAAAAAGAAAAAAAAGAAAAATGCTATAAATCTATCCCCTATTTTGTAGACGCTATAACTTCTGCGCAAACCAATCAATATATGCTTATTGCTATTTTTTTTTTACCAAAAATATGTAGAAGAATACATATCAGCCTAAACTGAGAAAAAAAATTATATGTAAAAAATTTTTATATATTCTTTGGGGATATTTATTATAGCAAAAAGTAAAAAATATTGCTTGTCGCTCTTTTTTTGTTTATAGTGCAAATAATAAAAAATGCACAGGTGATCAGATACCCCCAAAAGAAAGTTGTATTTGTGGGAAAAAAAAGAACATCAATTTTGTTTGGGCGCAACGTTGCACCACCGTGCAATTGTCAGTTAAAGCGACGCAGTGACGTATCGCAAAAAAGTGCTCTAGTCAGGAAGGGGGTAAATCCTTCCGGGGCTGAAGTGGTTTAACATATATATACAAATGGTTCTAGTCCACTTTTGCACTTTTCCACAGTGATAACTACCACCAACACACCACACTCACCAGAAGATGTGGCTGCTTAACGTGGGAGTCATTTCCCTTGTATGATATTTACCTATAGGTAAGCCTTATAAACACACATATAAAATTATACAAATCCGTAAAACAGATTCAAGCAGCCCTAATTTCAAATAACTCCCAAAATATGAGTAATTATTTCAACATATGTCCATTTTGTGTAATCCATGCTCTGCGTAGGGCCTCCACTCCTTCTTCCAGCTCTTTTACTAGCGGTGGCCCGGTCTTCTGTCGTCGTGGCCACTGCCGCCTTCTCTTCTGTTCTCTTCTTATCTTCTTCTTCTCTTCTTTTTCCTTGAGATGTTGACTCGACGCTGTCTCTGGCCGTAATGACAGGGACGCGTTGTGCGGCGACTTATATAGGGACAATAGAGGATGCTGAGACTGTGAAATCATAAGGGGCGGGGACATCACCCGGTGACCTGGCCCATTGTCCCTATATAGGTCGCCGCATAAAGGCATCCCTGTCATTACGGCCAGAGACAGCGTCGAGGAAGAAGAAGAGAAGAAGAGAAGGCGGCGGCGACGACAGAAGACCAGGCCACCGCTAGTAAAAGAGCTGGAAGAAGGAGCGGAGGCTCAGCAAGAAGAACCGAAGAGGGGGACAAGACCCCCAAAGTCGGAAGAAGTGGCGGCGGCAACAGAAGACCGGGGCACTGCTAGTAAAAGAGCTATAAGAAGAAAGCGGAGGCCCGGCAAGAAGAACCGAAGAGGGGGACAAGACCCCCAAAGTCGGAAGAAGACCCCCGGACAGCGGCTGCGACAAAGAAGAAAGCCGGGCTCCTAAAAGAGCTAGTAGAAGATAGCAGAGGAGTCCGGCGAGAAGACCCCCAAGATGGAAGAAGACCCCCAGTGCTGTGCAATCAATTATTTTAAAACCTTGTGTTGTGTTTTGTTTAAATTTTTTTTCACCAGGTGAATGGGTAGGGGTACATTGTACCCCATACTCATTCACATAGGGTGGGGGGCCAGTATCTGGGGGCTCCCTTATTAAAGGGGGCTCCCGGATTCGGATAAGCCCCCCGCCCGCAGACCCCAACAACGGCCACCCCTTCCCCAAAGCACCCCCCCATGTTGAGGGCATGCTGCCTAGTACGGCTCCGGAAGGGGGGGGGGGGCGCTCGCTCGTCCCCATCCCCTTTCCTGACAGGCCGGGCTGCGTGCTCAGATAAGGGTCTGATATGGACTTTGGGGGGGACCCCCACGCCGTTTTTTCAGCGTAGGGCTTCCCCTTTAAGTCCATACCAGGTGACGAGGCCAGCGAAATTTCAATCTCGCCCATGGAGGCGGCGACATTGACCTCCTTCGCTAGTCTCATCTACCCGGAGCCGCGTTCAAAATGAACGAACTTTCCTCCGTGTGTGGGCAAGTCCATTTATTTCAAAAGTCCGGCGGACTCTCACCATAGTCCGCTGGGTTGTCCGCCTGACTTAGCCTGCCGGAAAAGTCCGGTCGTGTGTGGACCTCAGCTGCAAAGTCCGGCTGGTGTTCCACCGTACTAAGTCCGCCAGATAGTCCGAACGTGTGTACGCAGCATCAGACACTCTATAAAATATTTTTTTTAGTTCATAAAGTGGATTAAATGAAGAGTGCTGATACCGACAGAAAAAATATCAATCTGGTGTGTAAATACACAATCAAAAAATGGTTTGGCAGCAATCTTCTTTTCCGTATCCACCTCTGCGCTAATCCCCCTCAAATGCTCAGTGAAAGAGAAAAATAGCGGACATAGCGTGATCCCATTTAAAACCTCTTTAATGATTTTTTATATTAAACTTCACAGTATACACTCACAAAGAAAGACAAATGTCACCGCATTGTTCACAGTACGTCAGAAGAACATTACAGGTACAGCTTCTCCAACTGCTCACTGCTACTGTGGCCGACAGAGAATCTTGCTGCTTTCCTATGTCTACTGGCATGGCTACACTCAACGTATGGCTCCACCCTGCCGCATTTTATCATTCCAACATCATCTGAATCTGTGCTATTCCTTCAGAGCCGTGCCGTAAACAGTGATTCCAGCGCACATGCTCGGGGGTGATGTCATCGCTAGCTCAACCATTCATATTGCCGAAGCCTGCAAACCCGGAAGGAAGACTGGCTGAGGATGGAAGCGCCTTCAGGGGTGACAATTCGCTGCTGGATTGCTTTGTTTTCAGGTATGTCTGACATAACATTCTAGTATGCAATGCATACTAGCACATTATGACCTAAACTGGCTGGTGCCTATTGTTTTTCTCTTTTTTTGATACGGTTTACTACTGCTGTAAATTATAGACAGCATATGGCCATTTTGATATTTTCCCTAGAAGGGTGAATCAGAGCATCTTGTTCTTAGGAGCAGTCTCTTTAATTAATGTAAACTTTTGGTGCTGGTATCAGTAAGGTCTTCACTTTCTGGGGTCAGTAGATATGTAGTCAGCTGTGTAAAAGAAGTGCTCACCACCAAGTGTAGTATTTATTTTAAAAACTAGACTCAACTAACCAATATAAAAAGCAAGTATCCAAATGCTCATGAAGAGTAAAGCATGTGGCAGCAAGACTTCAGCACTCTTTAGCTCCACCCAACATGTTTCACGCTCTTGGGTGGAGCTAAAGAGTGCTGAAGTGCGGAGAAGAGAAGAAGCAGGCTTATCATTATCATGGTACAAAGTCTCTTGGGTCATGTGATGTGACAAGCCATAATAGAAATTAGATCAGTATTTTGTCAAGGACATATAAAGATCACAGAGAACATAAACAGGACAGCTTTTAGTGCCCTTTACTGTATATCAAGGCAATAGCTATTGGAATAGTTTTATGTAACCTACTTAATGCATAGTACCTGCACATAGCCACCCGCCTCTGTGGGGACAGGAGACCACATTCCTGAAAATGCCCAGATCAGACAACAATCACCCTATGCCTATGGCTACATAAATCATATGTAAATCGTATAAAATTATGTAAATTATATAATTGTATACATCATATTAAGTCAATAGTGAGTATCCTACCTGGAAAATTAATTATCTTTAATGGCCTACAGCATGCAAGCCCAAATACAAGCTCAAAAACAATAAATGATCTGAACTTTTCTTCATGCAGACAAATCCTGCAGGATCAAAAGGGTCCATTTAACTAACACACCATATCTATGATTGAATCTAGTCTTCTATGAGTAAAGAGAGCAGAGGATGGCTTTTCTGATCAGAGGCCATCGCCTGCCCAAGGCTTTCTTCTAACCACAAAACTATTCAGCCTATTCAGTCAGCAGAGAAGCCTTATAATGGAGGTCATTAATCTCTTGACGTAAGAGATGATCCATTCAATTTATTAAGATTTCATCCAGCCTTTTGGCAGCGTGCAGAGAAGGTAATTCCGGTGTGCCATGAAGAATTGCTAGTGTGTGTGCTTTTCACTTCCAGCCAACTCTCCTCAGTGTAAGCTGGCAGTGGAAGAGAAAATATTCAGAACTGATTCCAGGAGGGATTCATAAGATGTGAGACATAACATCTGTGTGTGGTTAATGATTTTTTGGAAAAAAACTACTAATAATCATATGGCCAGCACTGATTGCAGTACATTCACCATGTTGCTGATGCAGAATCATGTTTCATAATAAGAATTTCCCTTTAACAAGAGCTTTTCAAAGCACCACTTGCCTGTAAATTGGCCTTATACGACCTTTTTACAAAAAGAGTTTTGTTTTTAAAGTGAGCCTCCATTAGCAACCAATTAGAAGGTTGCACTGGTCTGACTCTCTAATTAAAGCAGAACTCCAATAAAAAATTTTTTTTTATAATAATAGAAAGATTAAAATGAATAGCACATTAACTGGAATGTATAGAATTATTGGGGTGCTGTGCTGGTACTGTTCTGATTATACAGGTGCTCAAGCTCCAGAAATACCACCCCTAAAAACATCCGAAGAAGCACACTGTGCATTATTTAGTAAGCATTTTGTTAGTGCACTTAATGTATTAAGTATTTAGGAGAATTAAGCAACAGTATCTTATCCCTTAATTCAAAATACACTACAGTTACCAAATTACATAGTAGGTGAGGCCGAAAAAAAGACACAAGTCCATCAAGTCCAACCTATGTATGTGATTATATGTAAGTATTACATTGTATATCCCTGTATGTTGTGGTGGTTCAGGTGCTTATCTAAAAGTTTCTTGAAACTATAAATGCCCCTCGCTGAGACCATCGCCTGTGGAAGGGAATGCCACATCCTTGCCACTCTTACAGTAAAGAACCCTCTACATAGTTTAAGGCTAAACCTCTTTTCTTCTAATTTGAATGAGTGGCCACGAGTCTTACTAACCGGTTCCCGACCAGCGCACGACGATGTACGTCGACAGAATGGCACGGGCAGGCATATTGGCGTACAGGTACGTCAAATCTTCAATGCCGCCCTGCCATCGGGAGCGCTCCGCCGGCGGCGCGCTCCCACGCTGGTCGAGACCCCCGTGAGTCCGGTCGCGGGACCCGCGGACTCGATCGCCGCGGGCCTACCCGCGATCGTCTCACGGGACGGCTGAATGGAGGAAATGCCGTGTAAACAGCATTTCTCCATTCTGCCTAGCAACTAGTGACGCTGATCTCTGCTCCATGTGATTGGAGCAGAGATCAGTGTTCACTAGATGAAAGCCCAACCCCCCCACAGTTAGTAACACACCCCTAGGAACACTTAACCCCACACTGCCACCCACTGGTTAACCCCTTCACTGCCAGTGTCATTTACACAGGAATCACTGCATTTATATAGCAGTGATTACTGTATAAATGACAATGGTCCCAAAAATGTGTAAAAAATGTCCGATGGGTCCCCCACAATGTCGCAGTCACAATAAAAATCGCTGATCGCCGCCATTACTAGTAAAAAAAGAAATATTAAAAAAATTATTAATAAAAATGCTATAAAACTATCCCTATTTTGTAAACGCTATAACTTTTGCGCAAACCAATCAATAATCGCTTATTGCGTTTTTTTTTTACCAAAAATATGTAGAAGAATACGTATCGGCCTAAACTATGGGGAAAAAAAATTTTTATATATATTTTTAGGGGATATTTATTATAACAAAAAGTAAAAAATAATGAGTTTTTTTCAAAATTGTCGCTCTATTTTTGTTTATAGCGCAAAAAATAAAAACCGCAGGGGTGATCAAATACCACCAAAAGAAATCTCTATTTGTGGGAAAAAAAGGACGTCAATTTTGTTTGAAAGCCACGTCGCATGACCGCGCAATTGTCAGTTAAAGCGACGCAGTGCCGAATCCCAAAAAGTGGTCTGGTCTTTGACCAGCAAAATGGTCCGGTCTGTAAGTGGTTCAACTCCCTTCCATGAAAAAGTTTTATCTCTATTGTGGGGTCACCAGTACAGTATTTGTAAATTGAAATCATATCCCCTCTCGATCATTTCTTCTCCAGAGAGAATAGGTTCAGTGCTCGCAACCTTTCCTCATAACTAATATCCCTTTATTAGCTTTGTTACCCTTCTTTGTATTTGCTCCATTTCCAGTACATCGTTCCTTAGGACTGGTGCCCAGAACTGGACGGCATACTCTAGGTGTGGCCGGAACCAGAGTCTTGAAGAGCGGGAGAATTATCATTTTATCTTTGGAATTAATCCCCTTTTTAATGCATGCCAATATTCTGTTAGCAGCAGCTTGGCTTTGCATGCCATTGCTGAGTCTATCATCTACTAGGACCCCCAGGTTCTTTTCCATCCTAGATTTCCCCAGAGGTTCTCCCCCCAGTGTATAGATTGCATTCATATTTTTTCCACCCAAAAGCATTATTTTACATTTTTCTACATTGAACCTCATTTACTATGTATTTGCCCACCCCATTAATTTGTTCATTTCTTTTTGCAAGTTTTCCACATCCTGCGGAGAAGTTATTGCCCTGCTTAGCTTAGTATCGTCTGCAAATACAGAGAACTGTTTACCCCATCCTCCAGGTTGTTTATGAACAAATTAAACAGGATTTACTTTACTTTAATTGTGTAGCTGGACAGAATTATTCTACCAACACTATCAATGGAGGAAAAAAGGTCCATCACACACTGCATAGATTACTGACATCAACATTCATTTTATACAATGTCCATAAGCATGGCAATGGCAGTCTCTGACACCGGAATACACATTGAACAGATTTTAGGTTGATCAAAACCAAGTTTTCTCCTGGACTTCAAAGGGTCCACTAGGTTTCTGCAAGAAGCCTTTCTTCCACTAACCCACCAGATGCATAACCCCAATCTCAGCAAGACCTTTTAGCTAGAGAGTAAGTATGCTCCAATGGTATAGCACAGTGGCCACATATAACACCTTCATTGCACAGACATCAGAAAAAAAGGTAACTTTATTCTATGAAAGCTGTATTTAAAACTCACATATAAAAACTAGGATAGGGAATAGGGAAAGCTTCAGAGCACACCTCCCGGAGGCTAGGAAGACTGGGAGATCACGTTCTCCGCTGGATGGAATGCAGGTACCGTACCTTCCGGAGCATGGATGAAAAAACAGATATCACATGCATTCCAAAGGGCAGAAGATGTCACTTCTCAGCTCCTGAAACGCATGTGATATCTGTTTTTTCATCCATGCCCACCCACTATAAATACAGCTTTCATATAATAAAGTTACCTTTCTTTCGGATGTCTGCGCAATGAAAGTGTTTCTTCCATCTTTTATATATACCTATATCTATACCATTGGAGCATACTCTTTAGCTAAATGTCTTGCACAGATTGGGGTGATTGCATTTGGTGGGTTAGTGGAAGAAAGGCTTCTTGCAGACACCTAGTGGACCCTTTGAAGTCCAGGAGAAAATGTGGTTTTGATCAACCTGAAATCTGTTCAATTGTATATCCCACGCACTGGCGGTAAGAGTCAGTATATTCGGGTGTTGATGACGGCTCTTTCCTCAGCATATTGAATCACTTTGATGGACTTTATTTCATTTATATCAAATTCCACATTTTTTTATGAACTTTCTGTTTATCATTTTTCTTTAAGCGCTATACCTATATCCCCTATTTTTATTATTGTACCCAGCAATATTGTGTTAGCAGCTATTTGTTATTTTTGTTCTTATTTTTAGTGCTTCTTTATATAATGGCCCTGCCCTAGGACCTTCATCTTTAACATGCTTGACCCAATACAGAATAGTCATAGAGATTATTCTTTATGTCTAAGCCTCATTGGGGAAAATGCATTCGATGGGGTGGTTCTAGAGCAGGGACTGTCATTGCCATGCTTGTGGATATCTTACACAATAAATGTGGATGTGAGTGATTTATCTGGTGTGCAGCGGCCCTTTCTTCCTGCATTGCGTCTATAAGAATGGATGGCCTGGCTTGCCTCAAATACCTGGATTTAGAGTGGCAGGGGAGAGTAGCCGCTTTGAGCAGAGAATTACTTTTTCAATGTTATCCCAACACTCAGTTTATACTTTTATTTCATGCTTCAGTTATCAGCTATAGTGACAGATCTAATGTGCTCCAATCAGGTAGCAGGAGGCAGTCATAAGGTTTTCAGATCAGGGGTCTTGAAATATTTTAAATAATGGGCTAGGTTAATGTTTTTCAGACTTTTGTGGGTGTGGTCTGTTTGTGTGAGTGGACAATGCCCTGGCATCAATTGTACAAAAAAAAGTCCCATTATTGGTATTAGTGGGAAGAATAGAGCCCCATTGTTGGTATAGGGGGAATAGTGCCCCATTATTGGTGTCAGTGGGAGAAATAATGCCCCATCATATCAGCAGAACAATAGTGCCCTATCATTGGTGTCTTTGGGAGGAATTTTCTCCCATCATTGGTGTCAGTGTGAGGAATTGTGTCCCAAGGTGGTTTTGAGGAGGCGTTAGTGTCCACAATTGTTCAAAGGGTGTTAGTTGCTGTGAACAATCCCATTTTTTTTCTAATAATCTTAGGTAGTGTGAAATCAGAAGGTATGTCCAAGCTGGTATAGGAGACTTGTTTGTTATTGTGGCTAGATGTCACAGTCCCAGCATCCTCTGGGACTGTGACATCATAATAGGCGGGGACATCATCCGGCGATGTCCCTATATAAGTCGCCAAGCGCCGTGTCCCTGCCGTTGTGAGCGGAGGATGCGACGAGGCAACATCTGAAGAGAACAAGAGAAGAAGAGAAGAACAGAAGATGGCGACAGAAGACCGGGCCATCGCCTGTAAAAGAGCTAGAAGAAGGCGCGGTGGCCCGGCAAGAAGAACCGAAGAGGGGGACAAGACCCCTGAAGTCGGGAGAAGAGGGCGGCGGCGGCGAAGAAGAAAGCCGGGCTCCTCCGCTAGCAAAAGAGCTAGCAGAAGATAGCGGAAGAGTCCGGCGAGAAGACCCCCGAAGACGGACAGAAGACCCCCGGAGCTGTGCAATAAACTATTTTAACCCCTGTGTGTTGTGTTTTTTTTACTTTTTTTCACAGGTGAATGGGTGGGGTACATTGTACCCCATACTCATTCACATACGGTAGGGGCCGGTATCCGGGGGCCCCCTTATTTAAGGAGGCTCCCGGATTCCGATAAGCCCCTCGCCCGCAGACCCCGACAAAGAGGCCCTTGTCCTCATCAACATGGGGACAAGGTGCTTTGGGGTGAGGGGCCGCGTGGCCCCCCTTCCCCAAGGCACCCCCCATTTTGAGGGCACGCAGCCTGGTATGGCTCGGGGGGGGGGGCGCTCGTCCCCACCCCCTTTCCTGGCCGGCCGAGTAGCGTGCTCGGATAAGGGTCTGATGTGGACCTAGGGGGGAACCCCCACGCCGATTTTTCGGCGTAGGGGTTCCCCTTTAAGTCCATACCAGGTTACGGGCCCAGCGATGCCTCCTTCGCTGGCTCCGGCTACCTGGAGACGCACTCATAATGAGCGGACTTTTCTCCGGGTGGGAAAAGTCAGTTCATTTCAAAAGTACGGCGGACTGGCACACACACGGCCAGATTGTCTGCCGAAATGCGAGTCCGGTGGTAAGATTGGAGTGCAAAACTACTTTCTAAGTCCGCCGTACTTTTCCACTGGATTGTTTGATCGTGTGTACGCGGCATTAGATGACGTCTGCAAATGCAGCAAGTTTGTATTATTTCTTGGTTGTTTTAATGCCTTGTATATCAGGATTTTGTCTTATACAACATAGAAAAGGATAAAGAGGATAGGAGACAGGGATGCATGAAGATGGCATTCGAGGGTATTGTTCATTCTAATCTTTGCTGATGGGTTATGATATAGGGACTGGATGAAGATAATTAGCTGAGGACCAATGCCCATAGTTTGTAAAACTACTGTCATGTAGTCCAATGCTACCCTGTCGAATGCCTTTTTCGCGTCTAGGCATAGAAAGAAGCCTTTTTGATTGGAATTTGTTATGTGGTGGTGTAGCTTGATAGCCTTTATGGTGTTGTTGCTGGACTTGGTCATGGGAAATAATTGAGGGGAGGAGTGGTAAGAGTCTGTTGGCCAGTATTTTAGAGAATATTTTAATATCTACGTTAAGTACTGATATAGGTCTATAGTTTGCGGCTTGTGTAGGGTCCTTCTCTTCTTTGGGTATCATCACAATGTGGGATTCTATCATCTCGGAGTTAAGTGGGTTGGAGAGTGATAGAGAGTTGAAAGCTGTTCTAAATGGATTATTTAGTGTGTCAGCAAAAGACTTGTAAAACAAAGCTGATAGGCCGTCTGGTCATGGGCTTTTACCAGTTTTTATTTGTTTCAGCGCCCTTTCCCATTCCAGTTGGGTGATCATGAAGCCCATGACCAGACTTTAAGTTCATTGGAAGTGTCCTGAGAGTGGATCTTGGGGCAGAATTTGTCTAGAAATGTTTTGAACGTATTGGCCCTATTTGTTTGGGATTGAGCAGAAGGGTTTGATTTGTGCATGTTTGTATAGATTGGTATAGATTGGTATAGAACCGTTCAAACTCTTGTGTTATATCTTTGTTATTAGAGTAGATGTCTCCCGTGGGAGAGTGTAAACTGTGCACAGTAGTTTTGGCCTTTCTTGAATGTAGTGCCTGGGCTAAGAGATGACCACTCTTATTGCCAAATTCATAAAAGTGCCTCTGAGAAAGCATATATTTATTCCTAATATTTTTGCCTATCTCCTCTTGTATTAGGGTACGTACGTCTGTGAGTTATTGATGAGAATGAAGGGCCAGAGTGTATTTGTGTAGAGTCTCTAAGTGCTTGAGTTTGTCAAACAGTTCTTTGAGTCGCGATTGTTTTTCTTTTTTGATTCTGGCAGCTATCGATATACATTTTCCTCTTATTACGCACTTATATGCAGACCATTGAGTTATGCTTGATGCGTCAGGTGTGTTGTTTTCTTTAAAGTAGTTTAAAAGGCACTTCCGTATTTCCATCGTGTGTGACACCTCAGTCAGAATGGTCAGGTCTAGTCTCCAGATTTGTGTGTGTTCAACTCTGTCAGGAAAGGTCAGCGTGATCAATACGGGATGATGATCCGACAGGATAATTGGTTCAATCGTCGCCTTAATCAGATAAGCCAGGTCAGCTTGTGTCATAAATAGATAATCAAGTCTCGAATATCTGTTGTGTGGAGTCAAATAGAAAGTAAAATCTTTTTCTTTGGGGTGAAGTGTGCGCCAGGTATTGTGAAGTAGGAGGTTTTGAAGGGTCCATTTTATTTGGCGTAGTGGCTGATATGATAGGTGAAGTTCCCTCGGACATGTCAAGAAGAGGGTCGAGAGGGACATTAAAGTCTCCTCCCAGAAGTAACATTCCAGTTTAGAAGGTGGTTAATTTTTGTGTTACTTGCCGGAAGAATTGGACTTGGGATGTGCTGGGGCTGTATATGTTGGCGAATGTGATGTGTTTATTTTGCCACGTGCCTTTGAGGAAGACGTATCTTCCTTGTTCATTTCATCGACAAGTGTTTCGGTTACTTGGAAGGGTGTATGCTTGGAGAAAAGGTTCAAGACCCCTTTAGATTTGAAGTTAGGGGATGTTGCGTGAAAGCTTTGTGGATAATGGTAATTTGATAATTTTTGGTACAGCTTGTGAGCAGAAATGGGTTTCCTGTAGAAAGATTACATCAACCCTCATACTTTTCATACTGGTTAGAACTCGTGAGCGTTTCCCTGGTATGTTTTGCCCTTTAACATTTAAAGATACAATCCTGAGAGTAGGACTTTTAAGTTTAGTCGCAGGAGGGGCCATGGTAGGATAGTACTGGTAAGCTTTGGGTTAGAAATTGCCTGGGGAGGGAGGCAACAGAGGGAGCCCAAGAGTGATAGTATAAGGTGTGGGTGGGGAAGAGAAAAATGGAGGGGAGGGAAGGAAGGAGAAGGGGAGGGGATATTGACAGAGATGAGGCCTCTTGGGGTACAGAGGGCTTGTGTGTATTACCTTCTTTGAATATGTTCCAATGTGTGCATGTGCTCTGAATCAAGATGTCATTTTTCTTCAAGTTCAGAAAAATTTGCAAGCAAAAGCAGTGGTCTGGTTCCTGTGTATCCAGTGGCACGGTAAAAGAACTTGTATACAGGGGAATGGAAATTGCTGCACCGTTGTACCCAATCTTATTGCCAAGGCCATTTGAAACATTGTGGACATGTTTCCTGAACTTCAGATGCTGCTTACTGGCTGTTACTCCACCACTGGTATCCACTTCTTCCTTCTACTGGGTCCCATTGCCTAGTGCTTTAGTTCATATAATGGGAGTCCTTCCTCAAAAAACTCCTTAAGAGCAAGGGTACCGCTGTGCCGATTACAGAAACTTGCAGAAAGACTTCTGCTGGGTAAAGCAAGCTATTTGAAAAGAATCCAGGACTGTTGGGGGGCCTGGTGGTGGGTCCCCTACCCTGGTGGGTCTGGGGCAACTGTATGATTTTTATTACGGTTTTAGAGACCCAGGATGCATTAAACCCAGTGAATTTTGACACTCCAGGTAAAGACTATAGGGGAGTAGGATTTGCCAACCAAAGGCAGATCTCAACCCTCTTAAATGTAAGGGAAAAGAAAGTAGAAATTTTACTAAAACAGAAATATATTTACTAACACAGATATATATATATATATATATATATATATATATATATATATATATATATATATATATATATATATATATATATATAAAAGAAAACTGATGTATATACATTTAAATGTTCAATATCTATTTTCTATAATGAAGTCCTTTAATATATATGTTAATATATTTTAGAAAAATTACATCAGTTTGCAAGAAGAATGTTTATTAGAAACCCTGCAAGTAATGAGGATTCTGGAT
The DNA here is from genome assembly GCF_037356315.1 of Lithobates pipiens. Classification (NCBI taxonomy): domain Eukaryota; kingdom Metazoa; phylum Chordata; class Amphibia; order Anura; family Ranidae; genus Lithobates; species Lithobates pipiens. The sequence continues at coordinate 497,067,631 of NW_027507758.1, forward strand.
AATTGATTACTGTCTATGTAATATATCCCCTCTCCTACATGCCTCTGGCATTTCCTATAAATGATGGTTGTATAAACAGCACATATTGATGACAGAACCTGCTCTCTTCAAGTGAGTATATCTTGTTTTCCAAAATATATATATATTATTTCGGCACAGGACTAAAAAATTTTTTTTAAAGTTGCATTTTTTTTAGTCGGGTAAATATAACATTTTGGCTGAAATGTTCCCATACTTACCAGTTGCAGCCAGCAGTTGGTTCCCTTGAGAGTGTTTTCCACTACTTCTGCTGAGTCATTCACTGCTGTAAATAGCTAGTGCTTGATTCGTTTATGAACTTGTAAACATAAATAAAAAACTAAACTGATTAAAATATAGTCCCACAAGGCTACCTGAACCCCCCATCCACTGACAAGGCAAGTTCTGCCTAACTCAGCCAAATTCTGCTCACTATTAAATGACTATTTGCTCAAGAAATTATGCTGTCATAGTTTCTAAGTACCATACAGTGGGGCAAAAAAGTATTTAGTCAGCCACCTATTGTGCAAGTTCTCACACTTAAAAAGAGGAGAGAGGCCTGTAATTGTCATCATAGGTATACCTCAACTATGAGAGACAAATTGTGGAAATAAATCCAGACAATCACATCTGATTTTTGAAAGAATTTATTTGCAAATTATGGTGGAAAATAAGTATTTTGTCAAAATAGAAAGTTCATCTCAATACTTTGTTATATATGCTTTGTTGGCAATGACAGAGGTCAAACGTTTTCTGTAAGTCTTCACAAGGTTATCACACACTGTTGCTGGTATGTTGGCCCATTCCTCCATGCAGATCTCCTCTAGAGCAGTGATGTTTTGGGGCTGTCACTGGGCAACACAGACTTTCAACTCCCTCCAAAGGTTTTCTATGGGGTTGAGATCTGGAGACTGGCTAGGCCACTCCAGGACCTTGAAATGCTTCTTACAAAGTCACTCCTTTATTGCCAGGGTGGTGTATTTGGGATCATTGTCATGCTGAAAGACCCAGCCACGTTTCATCTTCAATGCCCTTGCTGATGGGAGGAGGTTTGCACTCAAAATCTCGCAATACATGGCCCCAATCATTCTTTCATGTGCACGGATCAGTCGTCCTGTTCCCTTTGCAGAGAAACAGCCCCAAAGCATGATGTTGCCACCCTCATGCTTCACAGTAGGTATGGTGTTCTTTGGTTGCAACTCAGCATTCTCTCTCCTCCAAACACGACGAGTTTTGTTTCTACCAAACAGTTCTACTTTGGTTTCATCTGACCATATGACATTCTCCCAATCCTCTTCTGGATCATCCAAATGCTCTCTAGCAAACCTCAGATGGGCCCGGACATGTACTGGCTTAAGCAGGGGGACACGTCTGGCACTGAAGGATCTGAATCCCTGGTGGCACTGTGTGTTACTGATGGTAGCCTTTGTTACGTTGGTCCCAGCTCTCTGCAGGTCATTCACTAGGTCCCCCTGTGTGGTTCTGGGATTTTTGCTCACCATTCTTGTGATCATTTTGACCCCGCAGGGTAAGATCTTTTGCGTGGAGCCTCAGATTGAGGGAGATTATCAGTGGTCTTGTAAGTCTTCAATTTTCTAATTATTGCTCCCACAGTTGATTACTTCACACCAAGCTGCTTGCCTATTGCAGATTCAGTCTTCCCAGCCTGGTACAGGTCTACAATTTTGTTTCTGGTGTCCTTCAACAGCTCTTTGGTCTTCACCATGGTGGAGTTTGGAGTGTGACTGTTTGAGGTTGTGGACAGGTATCTTTTATACTGATAACAAGTTCAAACAGGTGCCATTAATACAGGTAATGAGTGGAGGACAGAGGAGTCTCTTAAATAAGAAGATACAGGTCTATGAGAGCCTGAAAGCTTGGTTGTTTGTAGGTGACCAAATACTTATTTTCCACCATAATTTGCAAATAAATTCTTTAAAAAATCAGACAATGTGATTGTCTGGATTTGTTTCTACATTTTGTCTCTCATAGTTGAGGTATATCTATGATGACAATAACATGCCTCTCTCATCTTTTTAAGTGGGAGAACTTGCACAATTGGTGGCTGACTAAATACTTTTTTGCCCCACTGTATGTAGCCTGTTCTTTTCAGAATGGGGCTTCATTTATAAAGATGAAATTACATATAGGAGTTGATTTATTAAACCAGGGGGTGCAAAATCTGGTGCAACTGTGCATGGTAGCCAATCAACTTCTGACTTCAGTTTGCTCAATTAGGCTTTGACAAAAAAAAAATAAGCTGATTGGTTTCTATGCAGAGCTGCACCAGAATTTGCACTCTCCAGTTTTAGTTAATAAACCCCATAGTTTATCAACTTAAAATTAGCGAGCGAAGCATAAGGATTGTGCAGTGTAATAAACAAACATAAGCCTACATCTTATTATTACGCTAAAGGTCTTAGTTGCACACATTTGCACCATGGACGCTATGGACTCCTCTCAAGATGCTGGCCCCTTCTAATGCCCTGTGCACACGGTCGGACTTTCCGATGAAAAAATCCGTCAGATTTTTTCCAACGGATTTTGGCCCAAACTTGTCTAGCATACACACGGTCGCACAAAGTTGTCGGAAAATCCGATCGTTCTGAACACGATGACATACAACACGTACGACAGGACTATAAATGGGCCAGTAGCCAATAGCTTTCGTCTCATAATTTATTCTGAGCATGTGTGGCACTTTGTCCGCCGGCACTGTCTACACACGATCGGAATTTAAACGATCTGATTTTTTTGTCGGAAAATTTTAGATCCAGCTCTTTGTGTGTCGGAAATTCCGACGGAAAAAGTCAGATGGAGCCCAGACACGATCAGATTTTCTGACAACACAATCGGATCGCACATTTTCCATCAGAAAGTCCGACCGTGTGTACAGGGCATAAAAGTGGCTATAAACTGTCTGAAACTTTGAAAGTTGCTTGTAACCATTAGTTGTTTCTGACCTAATAGAGGTTTGTACTGGCTGAAAGAATGTGTTGTTGGTTCCAACTTGTCTTTTTGGAAAAGAGTAAAGTACAGGAATACTACACGTGATCTGGTGTCAGGCAAGGATCACAAAGGTTTCCAGTGTTCAAGCTATGCAAGGATTAGTAGTTACTTCCCATGTGTCATTCTCTGTGAGATATCTATCTGTCTATACTGATGTTCACTTAGTTACCTGTTACTTAGTTACAAAAGCTCGCTATTGTAGAATTTGATTTGAAGATTTTAGTTTTTAAAAATGTTCTTTGATTTTCTAATCGTTTCTGGCATCAACAAATGTAGTGACGAGAAAAATTTAAGGAACAGGATGGAAATTTTTTCTCGAAAAAACTAATTTCTAACAGCGTATGTGATTTTCATTCAGGAAATTTCATTCACTCCAAAGTCGAATGTTAAAAGCAAACGTTTTTGAAGTACTTTCAAACTGCATTCATCATATCATCAAATGTATGGATGAGAAGTTTCCTAAGAATGTTCATAGAATGTTTGTTTGAAAATCAACTAGTGTATGGCCAGGTTAACAACATTGAACGGTACAATATATAGAAATTACTAACAAGAGTAAGGGCCGGTTCTCACTGGTCCAACATTCGCTCTGACTTTTAGAGTACAAGTCACATGACATGTCAAAACAATAAGAGCCATCTTAACTGGTCCGACTTATGTCGGTCCAACTTTAAAAAAGGTTACTGCACTACTTTGGTCCAACTTGGGCGCCATTTCAGCCCATTGATTTAAAAGTTTTTAAAAAAATTGAAAGTCACATTCAAGTTGGATCAGCATCTTAGCTGGTCCGACTTGTACCATGTGTGTTCTGAGATCCAGTGTATGCAATTTTAGCAATGTAAAATACCCTAAAAAAATTACGTGGGGTCCCCCCCAATACATACCAGGACCTTTGAGTCTGGTATTGATCTTGAGGGGGAACCCCAATGCCAGAATGGAAAAACATTGGTGTGGGGTCCCCCCCAAGACCATGCCAGACTCTCTAGTCTGGTATGGATTTTGAGGGTAAACCCCACGCAAAAAACACACCCGAGCCTTATCTGAGCATGCAGCCCGGCAGGTCAGATGGGGGGGGAGGAGCAAGTGCCCCCCTCCTGAACTATACCAGGCCACATGCTCTCAACATAGGGGGGTGCTTTGGGGCACCTTTTCCTCATCCCCTCAACCCTGCCCAGTGACTGTGAGGGTCTGCAAGCAGGGGGCCCCTGGATTCTGCCCCATGTGAATGGTGAATTGTACCCCTTCCCATTCACCATAAAAAAAGCAGTGTAGTGTTACAAAAAACAAAAGACAGTTTTTGACAGTTTCGGTCCTTAATTAAAAATGAAGAATGTCCCCCATCATAGCTCCAATGTCAATCACGATGTCTTCTTTCTCTGCCACCTCCATCGATGTCCTTTTTCTCTGCCCCTGCCACCGACCCACTCAAAATAAACTAAAAATGCTCCTCCTCCCAGACCCATGATGGGTCTGTAATGTCAAAAAGGGATGGGGTCTTCAGGGGATTTCACCACAAGGCCCCCCCTATAGCTATATAAAAACTATCAGATACCCGAGCTAACACAGAAGAGGCAGCCAGCATCGGAGGAGGAGCATTTTTTATATCTTCAGTGGGGTGGCGCCAGAGGAAGAAGACATCGGCGGAGGAAGTGGAGAAAGAAGACATTGGCGAAGGAAGCGAAAAAAGTAGACATCGGCGAAAGAAGTGGAGAAAGAAGACTCGCAGACGGCCACAACCACTGACCAGGGTTGCCGGGAAAAGGCCCTTGTCCCTATCAACATGGGAACAAGGTGTTTTGTTCCCATGTGCAGTCCCAATGTTGAGGGCATGTGGCCTGCTATGGTTCAGGAAGGGCGGGCGCTTGCCCGCCCCCCTTTTCTGACCTGCGGGGCTGCATACTCGGATAAGTGTCTGGTATGAATTTTGGGGGGACCCCAATCTTTCCTTTTTAAATTTTAATGTGGGGTTCCCACGCAAGATCTATACCGTACACAAAGGGCCTGATATGGATTTGGGGGGGGGGGAATCTCACGCTGTTTTTTTTAGGGGATTGTGCCTACAGGTGTGGATACACTTGATCTCAGGGCATGCCACAAGTCGAATCAGTTAAGATGAAGATCCAACTTGGATGCGACTTCCATTGAAAATCAATGGGCTGAAATGGTACCCATGCCAGACCAAAGTGTCATGCGACTTGTGCTCTTGAAGTTGGAGCGCATGTTTAAATTGGAGCCTTTTAAATTTGACGCAAGGTTTCATCCATTCAAAAGTTTTGATTGGTCAAAGGACAAGTCGCAATAATCTCAAAATCGGATCCCATTTATTAAAGTCACATGGAAGTCAGACCCAAAGTCGCAGGGCAAAGTCGGATCGGAAGTCGTACGTTTTTTGTGTCGGATCAGTGTGAACATAGCCTAAAGCTTACCTGAAGATTAACCCAGCCTTCCTAGAAGGTTTAATGACAAGACATTTTTTTTTGTTCAGAACAGTTGAAGACTTTACTGATGTGTATCAAACATCAGAAAAGAAGTGACAAACAGTGCATCAAAGTATAACTAGTAAATTAGTGCGTTTTTGCCAAGTTAAAACCTAGGTATACTAGGTTAAAGTATAAATGCACCTTTATAAGACACTATCCACCTTACCAACATATATGAATTATAGATGCTTTAATGCTAATTGAATGTAGGTAAAGCACTGGTTGAATCCAATTACCACCTTAATCAGCCACAGAATCTTTATCATTCATATGTGTTTATTTTAAAGGATGAGTTGCTAACCCTTCTCTCTTTACTCTCCTGAGATCTCTTGTTCCCAGTATAGAACATGCTTCAATTTGCAGCCATATAATATGCTGGTGTGCACATCTCTCACTAAGCTTGCCATCCAAGTAATTTCCTCTTGCTGTCAATAACTGTCCTTCAATTCCAGAGTCATTCAGTCTGTGTGTCAGCCTGCCTGCATGCTAGTTTTAGTGTATAAGGAACAACTAGTCCACTGCAATAATTTATTAAGGCCGAACTCCAGGCATCAGCTTAATACACAGTTAGAATTTGTAGATATAAGTGGTTTATCTTCTATTACAGTAAAACCATGGATTGCAAGCATAATTCGTTCCAGAAACATGCTTGTAATCCAAAGCACTTGTATATCAAAGAGAATTTCCCCATAAGAAATAATGGAAACTCAAATGATTCATTCCACAACTATTTATTCATAAGTCCTTCCTTCAGTTTATAGTCCATATAAAAAGATTATAGCAATGTGATGCAGAGAAGTCAGAAGAAGACCCCAAATGTCAGAAGAAGACCCCCGAAGTCGGAAGAAGACCCCCGGAGCTGCCTAAAAAAACTACTTTAAAAACCTGTGTAGTGTGTTTTTTTAGTGACACTTTTTCCCCCAGGTGAATGGGTAGGGGTATGATGTACCCCATACTCATTCACATAGGGTGGGGGCCGGGATCTGGGCGCTCCCTTATTAAAAGGGGCTCCCGAATTCCGATAAGCCCCCTGCACGCAGACCCCGACAACCAATGGCCAGGGTTGTCGGGAAGAGGCCCTTGTCCTCATCAACATGAGGACAAGGTGCTTTGGGGTGGGGGGGCCGCAGGGTGCCCCCCTTCCCCAAAATATCTACCCTCCCATGTTGAGGGCATGCGGCCTGGTATGGTTCAGGAGGGGGGGGGCACTCGTTCGTCCCCACCCCATTCCTTACCGGCCGGGCTGCATGCTCGGATAAGGGTCTGGTATGGATTTTGGGGGGACCCCCGACGCCCTTTTTTTGGAGTTGGGGGTTACCCTTAAAATCTATACCAGGCGACAGGACTCGCAAGGTGTCAATCTCGTTTATGAAAGCGGCGAGATTGACTTCCTTCTCTAGTCCCGTCGTACCTGGAGTCACATTCAAAATGAACAGACTTTAGTCCATGTGTGGGCAAGTCTGTTCATTTGAAATGTCCATCGGACCTCCGCCAAAAGTCCGGCGGAAGTCCATCGGACCTAGTCCGCCAGAAAGTCTGTTTGTGTATGTGCAAGTCCGCTCATTTGGAAAGTCCAGCGGATCTTCGCTGCAAAGTCCAGCGGATTGTTCGCCGGACCAACTCTGCCGGAAAGTCCGATCGTGTGTACGCGGCATAAGTGTAGCAATATGTTGCTAAATGTTGTACCTTTGTTAAATTTAACCATATAACTACACTTAGAGGTGCCTCTCTTCTCTTTTATACTCAGTTGTGACATGACACTACTTGTATATCAAGACATCGCTTGTATATCAAGTCAAAATGTGTTTAAAAATGTTGCTTGTCTTGTAAAACACTCTTAAACCACTGTTTTACTGTACTGTTTATCTTGTCATGTGATGTAGCAGTCCAGCCAGACTACTTCTACTGAAGGTAAAGTGGTTCTAGACACACATACCCCTACATATACCCAGTGAAGTGACTAGCCATAGGTGAGATGAAACAAATCCTCCTACATAAGTTGTACCTGTTTGTCTGCTACTACCTCACCTGTAAAACTTTCTAATACACACAGAACAAAGGATTTTTGCTCAGCTGCAGGGGGTGGGGATATGACATTGCACACACTGCAGAGCATAGAGCACAGAGCTACCCTTTTATCTTATAGGAAGGGGGGGGCGGGCTGACTCTTGGTAGGCTGTTATGTGAGCTTGGAGTCTTTTCAGTGACTCATACAGATAGCAGAGATCAGAGAGGAACCAGACTGTCTGTTTTGGATTTTGGCTAGAACACACTACAGAGGAATGTGCTTTGTTCAATTTTCATGCCTGACATTTAAGTAATAAAGTCTGGTCACCTCCTGTCTCCCAGCATGTGATTGGACTGTGAAGAAAGAGCAGCATACTGATGAGCTCATCATTTTACCCTCTCTTTCTCCTCCTTGTAATCACATATACACTTCAACATACTGAATGACCTTTAGTGCTGCCCCTCCAACCTAGTCTGATTGCTTCTGTCCATGAGATTAGGAGATTACCAAGGTTGAAATCAAATGAAAGTACTTGCAATGGTTGTTTTGAAAAATGCATTCAATAATTTTGCTTTTAAATGCATAACTATTGTTTTTTTGTTGTTTTTTTTGTCTGTTTTTGCTAAATGTACCTGCAGTAAAAAAAAAAAGTTCCTTTATACATTTTTGAAATTTACAGTTTGGATTATGGTAACCCATATATTTTTGCTTGCGTTGTCATACACAAATGTGTTATATGCACCACAAAGAATTGTAAGAGGAGCACTAGAAACTAAAGAAGACAGTAAATAGATGAGGTTATGTGATGTACAAATCACAATGGCCTATATCCCACTGTAAAACTAGTAATATACAACATCCATTCTGACACTGGCTCCTAGGGCTACAGATAATGTGTTTATACGCAAGGGATTATGGGATGGAACCTCTCTTACTGAATCTATCGATGGCAATAGAAAAATGTAATAGATGCTGACACAACAGTTAGTGACCTGCCGTCCAAGTTATTTCCTGTCTGCTGTATTTGTGAGATTCCTTTAAGATGTAAACTGACAAGCCAGCTATGCTGTCATCAATATACTCATGTACTTAGTTTAATTTGAAAGCATTGAGGTATTTATGACGTAGTTTGCATAGTGCAATGTACAGTTTGGAAACAACAAATCCAAAAAAATTATTTACTACAGAGATAAAACATAAATGTGACCATTAAGAAGATTAGCCTGCAGAGATTAGAGACAGCATGGTCTTCTAAATGGACATGAAAGAACCAATTTGGTTGGGAACTTTGACTTTCCAAAGTATTTTGTTAATGAAATAAGAATGGAAAAAATGTGCTTAGAAAATGGCCATATTATCTACAGTATATAAAAATGAGTCAAATTAGATAAGGAATATGTTATATGTCGAGTGTCCCTTTTGTGTATTGGGGCAGGTTATAGTGCTTCCTGCGTTAGGTACAGAAAAAAAAAAGGCTCTTAGTCCATTATTTTTCTCAGGCATTCTGTGAATGAAAGTGGCCACATGTGGGCTCAAAGTGATATATAACACAACCCAAAGAGGTTCTGTCATTTTGTAAGTAATATAGTGTGGCAATGGAAGAAAGTAAGGAAGAAATGACAGATAATGTTGTTTTTAAAGTATGATGCTCTTACGTATTTTTTGTGATTTGATGTTTAGGCCCCTTTCCATTCTTAGGATAGATTTTGGAAGATGTATAGAACAAAAATTAGGAAAAAATTTGAAAAAAACAAAAAAGACAGAAACAAAGGTCACTTTCTCTCACTTCGTTATTTAGACTCCAAGGAATTTCAGGGGAGACTACAGAGAGATTTCAATGCAGTGTTAGGTGTTCTTTAGGTTGAAGTTTAACTAGCGGCAAATTTGTCTTAGAACAGCAAACACATTTTTGCAAAATGATAAGTGTATATATTTATATATGTTTTTTTTTACATGACTCTTCTGATTCTATGTATGTTTGTGCTCAAACGTGTACTGTAAAAAATGAGCACAATGCTTATCCTCAAGGAACTGTAGACCAAATACACACTAAGTAGATTCTGAAGGACATCTGTTAAGCCTCCACAGCATACCTAGGGCAATGCCTACCACCGGGTTACTATTCCTCTACAAATAATCTGTGAAACACCTCATAATGTGCCTGTCTGCAAAGCCTTGTACACATAGGCTGAATGTTGGTTGGCATCGGCCGGTTCAATAGAAACTGGTTGACATTCGGCCCATGTGTACGGCAGCCGGTCCGACGTTCAGCCAGCTTCTGTCGAAGGGTCATGACCGAAAAAGGTCAGCTGACCAACTCCCGGTCAGTGCTCTCAATCAGTGGCTGAGAGTGCTGATCGTAGTGTTCTGGCTGGGGGGGTGGAGGCATCCCCCTGTCAGAACACAATAGCACTGCAGGGGAGATTGCTGTACTAACACTGAATTGTTAATACTGCAGCTCTGATCTGAGCTGTGAGTGTGTGTACGAGTGAATACAAGGCTTAGGAAATATTAACCACTTTCAGACGGAACCATTTTGCTGGCTTAAGACCAGACCACTTTTTGCGATTCGGCACTGCGTCGCTTTAACTGACAATTGCGCGGTCGTGCCACCTGGCTCCCAAACAAAATTTGACGCCCTTTTTTTCCCACAAATAGAACTTTCTTTTGGTGGTATTTGATCACCCCTGCGGTTTTTATTTTTTGCGCTATAAACAAAAAAAGCGACAATTTTGAAAAAAACACATTATTTTTTACTTTTTGTTATAATAAATATCCCCCAAAAACCTATATAAAAAACTGTTATTTTCCCTCAGTTTAGGCTGATACGTATTCTTCTACATATTTTTGGTAAAAAAAATCACAATAAGCGATTATTGATTGATTTACGCAAAAGTTATAGCGTTTACAAAACAGGGGATAGTTTTATGTAATTTTTATTAAAATTATTTTTTTACTAGTAATGGCGGCGATCAGCGATTTTTTTTTATTGTGACTGCGACATTATGGTGGACACATCGGACATTTTTTACACATTTTTGGGACCATTGTCATTTATACAGCAATCAGTGCTATATAAATGCACTGATATCTGTGTAAATGACACTGGCAGTGAAGGGGTTAACCAGGGGGTGGCAGTGTAGGGGTTAAGTGTTCCTAGGGACGTGTTACTAACTGTGGGGGGCTGGGCTTTGTGTTAGTGAACACTGATCTCTGCTTCAATCACATGGAGCAGAGATCAGTGTCACTTGTTGCTAGTGCTGGTGCTGTTTACCCCGTGAGACGATTGCTGTTATCCCCGCGGCGATCAAGTCCGCAGCACTTGCTATCAATCTATCCAGTGAGGACCAGAGACACTGACTGTAAATGCTGTGATCCTGCTCTTCACTGGAATTATCGGATTAAGGTAAGAAAATGGGGGGCTCTGGGGGGGCTGCTGCGGCACAGAAGGTTTTTCACCTGTGAAAAACCTTCAGGGTTTACAACTCCTTTCAGCATAAGAAGTTTATTAGTTGTTATGTACAAAGCCCAGGGTCATTTTTATTTTTGTCTGAAGTTGCACTTTAGATATTTCTCCCTCTAGTGTTAAGAATAACAAGTATTTATCGATGTAGGTAGAGATTGTCTTGAAGAAGAATGATATACTCTGTAGTTCAGTCGCTTTTCAGAACTCATGTTACATGCTAGGCGGTTTATAATCTAATTCTGGAACGCTAGTCTATATAGCAGGGTTTATATAAAAAGAAGGAAAAGAAAGAGGTGTTCTCTTACTTACCTCTATACAAAGAATTACTTTTTTTCTCAACTTGCGTAACTCCATATAAAGCCAATTAGGCCACAGTCATCTTAATAATCACTTATGCTTTCATGTCCCATTTATTAACATCCTTCAACCAGATTGTAGGTGTCCAACATGTCTGGTATCAGCTGTAAATTGCTCATAGAGAATTTCTGTAAGGAAGAAGATTATCCTTCATACACCATACATGTCCAAGCCAATAGAGATATCATTATCCTAGGACAGAGAATATATTGGTCATATTTGCATTAGCCAGCATTTCACTGTGCGGAATGCAATCCTTCTGTGTGGTAATTAGAATACAATTAAGCATTGCTTATGAAAGCTGTTGAGATGGCACTCTCAGTGCATGTAGGTGGTCCATGTTCACTGTGGTAGAGCATTTCAAAGAAACAAGCCTTTCAAAATACCCAACCTGGTGTTTACCGAACCAGCCAATTGCTCTTGGCTCTTGTAAGGTTGGCCATTGCTGTTTCTGCCTTCCTAATTCATCTACCAATCGTATTATCTAAGAACTAATTAGTAGGGATCATGTAAGAAATTGAATTTTCAAACATTCCTAACAGAACATGACTGACTGGCATTCTGGGCGCTGACACACATGCTCCTTAGACAAATTGTGAACCAAATACTGTTCATGCTAATGCAAGGGGATCCGTTTCGGCAGAACCTCCTTGGTATCAGATATGAGCACAGCATTGTCAATAAAAATAAATTCTGAGAAGCTTAAAGGGGTTGTAAACACTCGTGTTTTTTCACCTTAATGCATCCTATACATTAAGGTGAAAAAACTTCTGTCAGCAGCCCCCCAGACCCCCCCCCCCCCCCCCGTTTTACTTTTGTCGTCCTACAGTCACGCAGGGACTGTTGAGGAACACATTGATGGTCAATACTTGTGGTGGCCATATTGGAAATGCAAAGGACAATTATGGCTTGATTTACTATAGGCAAATAGGCTGCTTGCTTTGCAAGGGAATTGGCACTTTGCAATGGAACTTTCCCTAGAGCTTAGTGAATGTGGTGAAGTTTACTTTGCAAAGAATATCCAATTGCGTGCAAGGAAAAAAAAATAACATTTTTGCTGCATGATCCAATGATGGAAGTTAGCAGAGCTTCACCACATTCATTAAACCCTTGTGCAAATTTCCTTGCACAGTGCAGCTTCTCTTGCAAACTGAACTGTTTGTTTGCCTTTAGTAACTCATACCCATTGTGTGTTTTTCAAATCATCATTCTGGAGCAATGCACAGCCTAAAGCTGCATCCACAGCAAATCCATTGCACATGTCAAATCTTAATTCATGACACACAATACAAATGCAAAACGAAGTTGGAATCAAAGATCTCACATCTGCAGACAATTAACTGTGAAACTGAGTGTAATAGACACCTGCAATGCAGAAAGCTAATGGTTAATTAACTAAATGACAGTCTAAAATGAGTAAATAATGTCATCAGAATACATAGAACGATAACATCGAGCTTGAGAAAAGAGTAAATAAATTAGGACTTACATACAGCAGAAAGAAGAATGTACTTAAACACACAAACATACATCATAATTGTGACAGTGTTGCTTAAAAAATGTAGATAACCACTAAACAAAATGTCTGTCTTGTACAAAAAAGCTATACATAATATTCACAGATTTCTATGTTAATAATATGCCACAATATCCAGATTTCATTTGGGGTTTTTTCCAGTCAAGATGGTCATGATGGTCAAGAGAAGTCATTTGAAAACCATACAAAGGACACTCCAATCTATTTCAATAAAGTCTATGTGTGGGCACAAAATTACAACAGACATGTTCTAACTTCTCAAGTGTTTATTGATCATACTAAAACATTTTATTTTTTTTGAACCAAAGAGTAGACAGTAATGTATTGTAAAACCAAGCAGTCAAAAAATGCACCAAATACAGGCCAGACCAAAAGGGTGAGATATCGTGGAGATAACTTTTAGACTGACAACACTGAAAAGATGGATAACTTCAGCCAACACCAGAACTATCCTTACACATTAATTCCCCAAAGAACAATCAGGAATTAGTAATGACATTCTAGAAATAGGTCTTTACTATGGATGAGGTTTGTGTTCTGAGCCACCTTGGGTTCAAGGCAGAAAACTTAGAATTTATGATAAGAAATTTATACCTGAACCCATAATGCATTGCATAATACTTTTCCCTGGTCAGATAGCTAATAATCCTATAGAATAGACAAGCCAGGCCCCGTACTATAAATAAGTGGGCTCCCAGGAGCCATATTGTCTGTGTGTTGGAGCTGGTTAGGGAAACCCAACTAATTGTATAGGGAGAGATACTTTGCTATAATAACAGCTATACTGCATATTGTGGTGCGGTGAGCTACACACCCTTGCCCTGTGTTCACAGTTCTATCCCAGATAACAAGGATAACTTGCCAAAAATTTGTAGCAGTGTTAAATTGTAAGTCTGTAAATAAATTGTACACTTGCAGAACACTTGAAAAACAAGTTCTAGTTGACACTTTTCCAATTTGTAGCAAATTTGCATCGCAAGTCTCTAGCAAGAGCAAAGTTGCAGTGGTGAGTCTACAGCAAGAGCTCTGCAAGTCACAATGATCTCTGTGGTGTGACGACTATTGCAAACATAACTGAACCAGAACTTGCAGCAGACTTGCAGAAAAGTTGATCCGGAGTCATGCAACGCGGACTTGCTGCAAATGTGCAATAAACTTGTGAAGCCTGGCAAGTCTAGCAATAGCTTAGCAAGTTACTTTCAAACTTGCATCTCAATTGAATGCTATCTAGGATAGACCTAACTGTCCTTTTTGGGACTCTTTTCTGTATCGGCAGCAAGTGTGCTTGCTTGCTAGCCTCTACATCAACCCTTTGCAGCTTTTGTTCTTTTGTGATTTGTTAGTGGTCTTTTTTCTTTAATTAACATTTTTCTATTTTATTTTATCCTAGGGTTAAAAAATAAAAATATATACAAAACAGTAGAAAAGGGGTCCCTAGCACACTTTCAGACAATTCAGCAAATAAAAAACGAACTGTTCTGTTTCAACAACTCAGGTTCAAAACATAGGTTTTAGTTGCATAAGGCAAAAGCTGTACATGCAGAAGCCACATTGCCAAATCTAGGCACCTACAAAGTGTGTTGAGGATCCCTTTTGTACTGTTCTCTATACTGCCCATGTGCACCTCTCCCTAGTGGTGAGTTTCATACAGATCAGAATGACTGCAATCTTTTTCTTTCTTTGGATTTGGTGTGGACTAGGGTTGCCACCTCATCCCTTTAAACCTGAACACATATTAATTACACAGGTTCTGTGGCTGATTAAGGTGGTAATTAAACTCAATTGGTGCCTTATCTGCATTAAAATAGTCTCATAACCTGTGTAATTAATATGCGTTTGGGTTTAAAGGGATGAGGTGGCAACTCTAGTGTAGACACACACCCAAGGCCTTCAGGAAAAAGAAGTTTCCTCCAGGTGAGCCTGCTCTCTATTTATGGATTTCTATATATGTGACCGTAGTTGGGAAAGTTCAAACTTCAGGAACACATTTGCCAGAGGTGTCTTGATGCAGCAATGTGGCTTCCAAATATGCAACTAAACCTGTTTTAGTTTATAATTCTGTTTAGAGTAATAGTTGAGTAGTTAAAACAGATTTGTTTTTTGTTTTTTCGTGCTGACTAGCTTGGAGGGGTGCTTTGTACCCCTTCAATACAATCACAGCATACCCACCAGATAGTTGACTGGCTGACACCTACGTCATCCCATGTGCACAGCAGCTAGATGTCTGCCAGTATTACTTATGCAACCTCTTGTCCCTCCTCCTATCTAAGGCTGTCCATAATCCCATGTGCACTTTTAACACAATCCTCAAACCTATAATTTAAAGAATTTCTGTATCTTCAAGGTTACCCGCAAAGCTACATAAAAGGCCCTCCCCCTGCTGTATCTTTTTAATTCATGTCCTCCATGGCAGTGCCCAGATGCCTATGCCATTTTTATTGCCATATAAAGGTAATGTACATCATGATAATATCCAGAAGGACATAAATGCCACAGCATGACAAATATGTGGACAAATATCTGATAACAGGCATCTTTAAACTATAAATGTACACTGACAAATCATTCATCATATAATCAATGCCTTCTCAGCATCCTACAGCAATTTTGTCATTTTGTGACTTAACAGTTAAAACTAAACCAATAAAAGAAAAGAAGAAGAAAAATGCTTGGAGTGTTTCTGTGTTCATTCATAGCCAATAGACATAGTTCCTTGACCTCTATAACATATCCGTGTTTCCATGTGTCTGCTAATCACCTTTCTATGCCTTTATCGGCAATAATTTGCTTACTAGCCCCACAAAAAAAAAACTGAATATCAAGATTCACGCCCATAGACTTATATAAAACATCTAACTTTAGTTTGTGACAATAAATGACATCTTCAAATGCAGGGAATACATTACAAACTTTCAACACATAAAATTACCTCTAAAAATGTTAAAATGTACCAATCTATTCCATATATACTGTAAATGACTGATGGTCTAATGTGTTTGATCACCCAAAGCTGGACTTTGCCCAGTTTTACTGTAAAACTACTATAGTATACAATTCCTTAATTTTTCATTGTAACGCTTACAAATGTTATTAGACAAATAGAATAAAGGACAACCTATGGTTGCAGGTAAAGATGTGTCATGTTTCCCAGGATATCCCAATATATGCAGTTTTTACCATCAAAAACATTATTTGACAGAAACGAAATGGCTTATAGGATTTTGTTTTGCCTTCCTCTGGGTCATGGAAGCTTTCTATTTTTATTTGTTTCCTATTGGTTGAATTAAATGGTCTTTTGTTCAATCTAACTATGTAACTAAATCTACTTTTTTTCTGTGGAGCTATACTTTAGTTCAATCAGTGTCTGTGTCTGCTATGTAAAATTGTTCCTTTGACCTAAAATCATAAAATCATAAAAAAAAAATCATGAAAAAATTGTATGAGCTTTTAGTTACTTTTCTTAATGCATCCCTGATCTAAATGCTTCTTACACATCTCTCCCACTTTGGAGCATAAGGCCCCTTTCACATGACCGTTTTGATCAATCCTGCCTGTCAGTTTTTCAGGTGGACCTGATTGGACGGTCTATTCAGTCATGTGAACTTGGTTCTGTCCGTGTCCGATCTGCATAATCTAAGGGGACAAGGACCTATGATCTGTCCGCTCTGCTCAGATCAGCAGGAAATCAGTGGACAGATCCCCTGCTGATCCAAACAGGGCCCACCTTGTGTGAATGGGGCATTAGCATGTCAACGCTTCAGAGGCTTGCAAACCAAGAACCCCCGCCCGTGCCAAGGCTCCATGGCTTTTCCATCAAAATAAACAATGCAACTATCAGGCCCTCCCCTCACGCCAGGGTACTAGGTGTAATCATAGACTCTGACTTGTCATTTCAGCCTTAAGTCCAATCGTTGTCAAAAGTTTGTAGAATTCACCTCCGTAACATTCACTCCCTTGTTATCTCTTGCCTTGACTATTGCAACTCCCTTCTCATTGGCCTACCTCTCCATAGGCTATCCCCTCTTCAGTCTATCATGAATGCTGCTGCCAGACTTATCCACCTTACCAACCGCTCAGCGTCTGCCAGCCCTCTCCTCCAATCCCTACACTGGCTCCCAATCACCCAGCAAATTAAATTCAAAATACTAACCACAACATACAAAGCCATTCACAACTCTGCCCCGAGCTACATCACCCATCTTGTCTCCAAATATCACCCAAATCGTCCCCTCCGTTCTTCTCAAGACCTCCTTCTCCCAAGCTCTCTCGTCTCCTCCTCTCATGCTTGTCTCCAGGATTTCTCCAGAGCCTCTCCCATCCTCTGCAACTCGCTACATCCACCTGTCCGGCTATCCCCTACTCTTGCTACCTTCAGGCGATCCCTGAAAACTCATCTCTTTAGGAAAGCCTATCATGTCTCCAACTAATCTTTTACCACTTCAATCAGCTCATTCCCCACAGTTATAACCTTTTGTACCACAACCTATTAGATTGTAAGATCTTCTGAGCAGGGCCCTCATAATCCTCTTGCATTTTATTGTATTATAACTGTATTGTCTTCCTTTTATATTGTAAAGTGCTGTGTAAACTGTTGGTGCTATATAAATCATGTATAATAATGTATAATAATAATAATCCCATTCTTAGTCCGTAGGGTTCAATATTAAATTGGCCCACCCTTTGCAGCTATAGAAGCTTCAACTTTTCTGGGAAGGTTGTCCACGAGGTGTCTATGGGAATGTTTGGCCAATTCTTCCAGAAGCACATTTGTGAGGTCAGGCACTGATGTGAATGAGAAGGCCTAGCTCGCAGTCTCTGCTCTAATTCATCCCAAAGGTATTCTATACTGTTAAGGTCAGGACTCTGTGCAGGCCAGTCAAGTTTCTCCACCCCAAAATCGCTTATCCATGTCTTTATGGACCTTGCTTTGTGCACTGGTGTGCAGTCGTTTTGGAACAGGAAGGGGCCATCCCCAAACTGTTCCCACACAGTTGGGAGCATAAAATTGTCCAAAATGTCTTGGTATGCTGATGCCTTAAGAATTCCATTCACTGGAATTAAGGGGCCAAGCCCAACCCCTAAAAAACAACCCCACCCCATGATCCCCCTCTCCACCAATGATTTTGAGGGGGTGGCCCAAATACTTTTGGCGATATAGTGTGGATGAGTGAGTTTGGGGTGGAGGAAATTGACCGGCCTGCACAGAGTCCTGACCTCAACCCAAGAGAACACCTTTGGGATGAATTAGAGTGGAGACTGCAAGCCAGGCCTTCCCATCTAACATCAGTGCTGACCTCACAAATGCGCTTCTGGAAGAATGATTAGACATTCCCTTAGACACACTCCTAAACCTTGTGGACAGCCTTCCCAGCAGTGGCAGCCCATGCATTAGGGGCACACAGGTGTGCCCCCCCCATCTATATATCCAGCCCGCTGATCTACATCCAGGGATGCCAGATGCATGGATTCCAATGGGGAGGATTTATTTTCTTTCTTTTGAAGCATGTGATTAGAGCCAGAGGCTCTAATCGGCTTAAAAAAAAGGGTGGGCTCCACCCAGTTGTGTGACGATAATGAATGAATATTCGTTCTCACCACACTGATCCTCCTCCCGGCCAATCAGGAAGCGGGCCTGACTCCAGTCACCCAATTGGCTGAAAGGACAGGTGATCTTTTTGAACGCCTGTCACTAAGATGGGATAAGTGCCTGGCAGACAGCAGATGTGCGGGATGCGAGGGGGTGCCAGGGGGTGCTGTAAAAGTGTTGTGCCACTGGCCGCCTGGGGGGGGTTGGTTGATTGAAACCTCCCAAAATAAAAACACAAGCCGTCACTGCTTCCCAGAATGGTTGAAAATGTTTTAGCTGCAAAGGGTGGGCCAACTCAATATTGAACCCTACAGATTAAGACCGGGATGGCATTAAAGTTCATGTGCGTGTAAAGGCAGGCTTCCCAATATTTTTGGCAATATAGTATATATATATATATATATATATATATAATATATATATATATATATATATATATATATATATATATATATATATATATATATATATATATATATATATATATATATAAATATATATATGTATGTATATATATATATATATATATATATATATGTATGTATATATATATATATATATATATATATATATATATATATATATATATATATATATATATATATATATATATATATATGTATATATATATATATATGTATATGTATATATATATATATATATATATATATATATATATATATATATATAGTATGTATATATATATATATATATATATATATATATATATATGCGGTATATACTACTTTCACTATTTTTTTAATTCATAAATGCTCTTCATACGTTCCAACAGAATGTCAGAGCACATGACAGAATGTCACATCTTCGTACTTTATTAATTAGTATCATCTGTGCAGGCTTCTCATTAGTTAACTGAGTTGTGCATGCTCTTAAACATTCCATAATAGTAGGTTAATGTGGGAGAGTCTCTCCTATAGCTCTTAATTGATACACATTGTTGAGTGCTCTGACCACACATTAAAGTTGCATTGTTTTTCCCTTACAGCTAATTACATTAAAATTGCATTCCTTGAATCCGATTTTTTTTTTCTTTATTATTAAAGAAGGAGAAATTTATGGCCCTCTCTCTAATTACGGTTCACCTGAACAGCTAATTAAAAGACTATTAAAAGAGATGCGTTTTATTTCCAATTACGCCCTCACAGTACACATTCACGGAGGAGCTTACAGTCTGTGTTGTGTCAAGCTTGTAATTAATGCCAGCATGGAAATTCTGCTCTGTGTGAGCTGAGACTCGGGAAAGTCAAACAGGGGCTTTGTCACTAGTGCAATTTGCCAAGTGTTATCCAGGATTCACCTCTGCATTAGGTACTAATTTCTGGATTAGGTGTTGGCATGATATGTTAAATATACAGTATATTTTCCTATGGCATATAGACATGTAGGAGAAACAAAACATTAAACAAAAATTTTCAAATCTAAATAGCAGTCTTAGCAAGAAAGCTCACAAAGTCCTTCACCATAGTTCTGTGAACAACAGCATTGACGTATTATATGGTATTGAGATGTCATCACTTTTGTTATGAGAACCTTACAGCAATAAGCACCGTCAGGAAAGACATGCAATTCTTTTGTTTTTTTTCCCTTATGGTCAATTGTTCGTGTATCTCCACTATTAAAAAAAAAAAATGCCAAAGTGCTATTTTATACAGCCACTTTTCCCTTGCATTCATGATGGCCAAAAAGCCTGGAAACAGCTGTAAACAAGCTGAGATAAATGGTTCTGTCATTTTATGCTGTATCTATTCTATAAACCAATGGTACTGAATGTACAGCTACCCACAGGACAAAGAAAAATCATGTGCACGGCTCTGTCCAATGTTGTAAAATTAGGATTTTTTTTTATGAATTCGAGTTGAAGGTTAAGACTCAAAATATTTGTTGCATTTATTTACAGATGAGCGAATTTGCCTGGGTTCAATTTCAGCAAAAATCAGTGAATTCAGTTTGAAATTTGGTGAACATAAATTTAGCAGTGTAGCAAATGTAGCACCGGTACTCCTAACAAGTACGCGCTATATGTTTAAATTTAGTTTTTGCCTAAAGCTGTAATGAGTTTTGGGACTAATTGTGCTAAATTGTACTTTGGCATCAGTTTGGCAGGGCTGTATAGAAGTTCTGCCTGGTCATAGGTGGGGTTGTACACCTGTGGGAGGCTATAGAACACAGTCTGGTTGGACGCATTGGGTACCAATCTCTGTCTCGGATCCAATCAGTGGGCACGTTTGTCTCATTGCAAAATCCAGGAAGGGGTACTTAAGGCTCCTAAGTCAAGTGGTTTGGGGTTCCAGTCCAGAAGTTGTTGCTGACTCCATGGTCCTGGTCCTTCTGACCAGCCCCCAGTGGCCCTCATGGCCGGGGGTGCGGATCTATCCATTTCCAAGCCTCAGAACTGGCTAGTTCGAGGCACAGTAACTGGACGGAGGATTCTCGGTGTTCCAGTGCCGTTTCGGGTTTTGGAGAGGCCCAGCAACTCTACATGCGACCAGGAGAGGACTCTTCGGTAAGAGAGCCACGCACAAGGCTGGCTGCTCGGTAAGAGCCTGGAAGCTGAGCTGCCATGGACATTGATTGAATCCACAATTCTTACGGTAAGAAAAGTTCCTACTTCTACCCTTCCAGTTGTAACTAAGTTTCCAAGTTTCCAACCAAGTCTGCGTGAGAGACTTTGAAAAGCTAGAATTACCTGTTGGCTGCTAAACCCAAAACTTAAGGAGTCCAGTTGCGAGCGGCTGTTCCCTGGATTGTGTACATAGAGAGAGACTTTTATTGAAGTCAGCAGTTCCAAGCACCTGAGCTAAACTCTACCCTGATATACCCTCTATTCCCAACTTAGAGACTGAGTTTGTTCAATCGTTTTATGTAAAATAAAAATCCTAACAAGGAATTCAAGTGTCGGTCTCTACAGTTACTGGGTTATCAACCCTGGGAACTCCTAGACAAGGACAACGAGTACAAGCTGGAGGAGGTAATCGGTAAGCCCAGAAAAATTCAGCTGCTCCTTCGGGGTAAGCGCTACACAAATATGGGAGGCAATCTTGTTAGAAAGTTCTGCTCATTTTTAGGGCTAATAGGCAACTGTAAAAAAAAAAAATGCAAGGAGAGTTGAGCACTACTATCAGGGCATGTACCCATGCAACAAAGGTCTTTTTTATGTAGTTTCAAGGGCAACATTGAAATCACACAATTCTTTAAATAAAATGCTTCTGGAAAGCCTTAAAGCAGAATTAAAACTGGATTAATAAAAACTGCTGACAGGAAGGCCTTTTTCTGACAGAAGAAACTGTATAGGTTTCTTCTGTCAATGATTCTTCTACCTGCCTGTCAGCACTTTTTTTCTGCCTGTGTATAGTGATTGGCATACGTGCAGGCTCAGTACACTGTCTCAGCTTGCTTTTGTGCCAGGACCAATAACTACCATGCAGATGCATGAGATTTAAGTCATCCCAGCTCAGCCAATTAAGATGACTGAAGACTCTGAACCCAGAAGAAGACTGGGTGAACATGGAAGTCCCAGAGACAGTGTTGAACATGGATATCACAGACCTGGATGCTGTGCATACTTGCACATTATAGCAAGCTTTTGAGGGCCAAAATGTTAAAATTTCATTGCAGCTTACTCCTGCTTTAAAGCTCATATATGGTGGTATGGAATAGTATGCATTTCATGGGCAATCTCAGCAGTAGCATAAACTGATGGCTCATATATTGGCTGTGGAATGTATTATTTTTTTTTCTTGTAAAAATGTTGTACTACCTTTCTTACATCAAGCAGCAGCTACCCAGTCTAATTAATTGTAGCCTTGTGTACTTTTTTTAGCCATCATTTTGCCCAACAAATAGAAATTGGCCAGTAGTCTCCTGAGGCTGTTTTTATTCTTGCTGATGCAAAACTGTCCCGCTGATGGTCAAATTCTAACAAATGCTGATTGAAAATTAAGAGGTTTAAGATTATGCAACAGTGTAAAAGTGTCCGACAGCTGGACATTTTTAATGAGAGAGAATTGGTAGGAACTCACTAGAAAACAAAATACAAAAAGACACTTCAGAAGATGCAGTGTAATAACACTGGCCAGTCACAGGGCAGTTTTAATTAGGGATTCTAGGCTTAACTGTTGTATAAATAACTTATTTTTACTATGGAAAAGGAGGGCATGGTGAATGTAATTGATATAATGTTAGGTGGGTAGGGTGCACATGCTGCAAACAAAAGGCAGCTCCAGGAACAGCAACAAGTGAAACCTGCATTTTAAGTCCCCCACATTTAAAAAAATGTACGGTACCTGTCAAAATTAAATAAAAATCAAGAAAGTACAAAAATAAAAAGCATAGCATGGACACTGAACAGTTGATGATGTGGATCAGTCAGACCACAGCATTCATGATAGACTGAATGACCTATGTAAAGGTAAGCCATTGAAAAGGGAGTTGAAATAGTGGAGGTCAGAAGTAACCATAGCGTGAATTAGCAGTTCTGAGGTGACATTGGTTAAGGTGTGAATTTCAGAGATGTTATTGAGGTTAAGATGACAAGATTTGGACAGTAATTGTGTAGCCCAACCCCTTCCTCTTGGTAGATTCTTGGTAGGCTCTCCATTCTTTTACCTCCATTAATTTCAATAGATACTGCAATACTATTGGGAACACAAATATACAACCCTACACAGTAAGGAATTAGGTAAATCACATTTTATTAGACAATAAAGTCACTACGTTATTGAAGATTAGAAGGGAGTTCTATATGCCTAGATTAAAGTAGACTTGGCAATCCACAAGCTCAGAAAAGTGTAATGACATTAAAAACAGTATCAGTAATAGTGATCAATACTACAATAACTTCCAGTAGGCTATGACCACTTTAAAGTGCACTCTATGAGAATGGCAATGATGACATTCAGGATTGCCTAAAGAGGTACTCTTCAATATGGACAACAGGCAAAGGTCTTGTGAAGCAGCTACTGTATCTGACTGGGCAGTCCTTAGCACTAGTTCTTCACCCGGTTTGGGGATGGGGCCCAGTCTTCACAGTGGTGCACATACAGTGCCTTGCAAAAGTATTCACCCCCCCCCTGGCTTTATACCTATTTTGTTACATTACAGTCTTTAGTTCAATGGGTTTTTTTTTATTTGAATTATATGTGATGGATCAGAACACAATAGTCTAAGTTTGTGAAGTAAAATTAGAAAAATATATATATAAAACTATTTTTCAGAAATAAAAAAAACAGATAATTGGCATGTGCGTATGTATTCACCCACTTTGTTATGAAGCTCATAAAAAGCTCTGGTGCAACCAATACCTTTAAAAGTCATATAATTGGTGAAATTATGTCCACCTATGTGCAATCTAAGTGTCACACAATCTGTCATTACATAAACAAACCTTTTTAAAAGGCTCCAGAAGGCTGCAACACCGAAGCAAGAGGCACCACTAACCAAACACTGCCATAAAGACCAAGGAACTCTCCAAACAAGTAAGGGACAATGTTGTTGAGAAGTACAAGTCAGGGTTAGGTTATAACAAAATATCCAAATCTTTGATGATCCCTAGGAGCACCATCAAATCTATCATAACCAAATATAAAGAACATCGCACAACAGCAAACCTGCCCAGAGACGGCCGCTCACCAAAACTCACAGACCAGGCAAGAAGGGCATTAATCAGAGAGGCAGAACAGAGACCTAAGGTAACCCCGGAGGAGCTGCAGAGTTCCGCAGCAGAGACTGGAGTATCTTTACATAGGACAAAAATAAGCCGTACGCTCCATAGAGGTGGGTTTTAAGGCAGAGTGACCAGAAGAAAGCCATTACTTTCAGCAAAAAACAAAATGGATTATTTTGAGTTTACGAAAAGGCATGTGGGAGACACCCAAAATGTATGGAGGAAGGTGCTCTGGTCTGAGACTGAAAGTGAACTTTTTGGCCATCACAGGAAATGCTATGTCTGGCGCAAACCCAACACATCACCCAAAGAACATTATTCCCACAGTGAAACATGGTGGTGGCAGCATCATGCTATGGGGGTGTTTTTCAGCAGTCGGGACTGAGAAATTGGTCAGAGTTGAGGGAAAGATGGATGGTGCTAAATACAGGGATATTCTTGAGCAAAACCTGTACCACTCTGTGTGTGATTTGAGGCTAGGATGGAGGTTCCCCTTCCAGCAGGAGACTGACCCCAAACACACTGCTAAAGCAACGCTTGAGTGGTTTATGGGGAAACATGTAAATGTGTTGGAATGGCCTAGTCAAAGCCCAGACCTCAATCCATTAGAAAATCTGTGGTGAGACTTAAAGATTGCTATTCACAATCGCAAACCATCCAACTTGAAGGAGCTTGAGCAGTTTTGCAGGGAGGAATGGGCAAAAATCCCAGTGGTAAGATGTGGCAAGCTCATAGAGACTTATCCAAAGTGACTTGGAGCTGTGATAGTCACAAAAGGTGGCTCTACAAAGTATTGATTTTAGGGGGTGAATAGTTATGCGCATTGACTATTTTTTTATGTTGACCAATCCCTATGTGATCAGTTTCTGCTAGCAGCAGCCGGTTAATGGCAGCACCCAGCAACAAAGCCACTTTGGTCCCATTGTTTAGGTGTCCGCTTGCTTCTGGGCATGCCTAAAGTGACTTGAGCTGGTTAATGATGCTCCAGTTTCTGACTCAGGCCACAGGCTTATGCAGGTTGGCACGCACTCAGGAGTATCGACAGTACACACTTAGGTTTCTCTCGCAGTAAGAGGAAGTCGCCTAGTCTTCAGGTTTAATAAGGAAAGGTTTATTAAGGAACAAACAAAATTTCAGAATAGTCATTTAACCATAAGAAATAACATATAACTTTACAGATTCCAGTATAAAGGAAATAGAGTACATTGCTCAGATATCAAATTCTTGACCACAGTATAGCATAAGATAGCAGAACAGCAAACATAAAAGTACTACAATTTGTTCACAAATTAAACATTCAGCATATAAAGGATAATACGGTAAAGGAGAGTAACGCATATGGGTCATTGCAGAAACCTATGTAGTACCAGACCAATAAGGAAAGGCCAGGAGTAATTAGCCAGCAAATCCCACATCTTCTCAAACAGCCACAGTACATGTAAATAAACGTATAGCGTAATGTTACACCCATACAATGTATTAATTCCTTCGGGTTGGGGGATTCTCAGACTTTCAGTATTGTAAGACAAGTTTACAGGCTTGAAATAATGCTCTTGAAACTGGTAGTTTGCATCTGGGGGACCACTTCATCTAATATCCCGAGTATGCATTGCTTAAGGTCCAATTTAACTAACTCTATTAATGGTATCTACAACCATAACCCAGTATCTATGAAGATTGGGACAACTCTAAAGCATATTGATTAACTTACTGTGATCCCTACAGCATCTATTATAGGTAGGATCTTGCAATAAACCCATAGTGCTCAGCTTGAGAGGGTATAGTGATCCCAAAGTAGTATATATACTTGGCAAAGTCTCTGGGAAACGTTTAAGGAGCTCAGAGAGACTGCTTGTAAAGCTGCTTCCCAATGATCTTCCTCGATAGTACATACATCTTTCTTCCAGTTTTCTAATACCCTGCAAGGGTAGTCTTCCAAATAGGCATTTAAAAGTAGTGCAAAACAAGGAGAAATAAAGCCTTTAATTAAGGTGATGCTTTGGGATTGAAAATAGGAGTGGGGGAGAGGTGCCAGACATATAGAGGTCCCTGAGCTAACACAGCATGCTTAAAGTGGTTGTAAAGGCCCCACCCTCCTAAATACTTACCTGAGCCTGATCTCTATCCACCACTGTGCCTAAGAACAGCAGTGCTGCTCTCTCTCTCCTCAGAGGGATTGGGGCAGCAGTGGAAGCCATTGGCTCCTGTTGCTGTCAATCAAATCCTGTGAGGAGGGAGCCGTGACAGGGCCAAACAGCAAAGTGTGTGCCAATAGACATACACAGCCTGGCTTGGGAAAGTGCCTGCACATGTGCCACCATAAAAGGTGGTTACCTATGGTGGCAAACAAAGTAAAAGAGGAGAATCAGAGCGACTCTGTGCAAAACCATATTACAGAGCAGGTAAGTATAACATTTTTGTTATTTAAAAAAAGGACCTTTACTATCACTTTAAGCGGTAGATAGTAAACATGTATATATTCGTGTAGACCAAATTGAGACTGCAATGTGAAAGAAAGGAATAAGCATGCTATTGTCAAATATATTGTATAACACAAGTGAGTAATCCTGTATGCCTGTCATTTTATAGCATATTGAAGTTTAGCCAATTTTGGGCAGGTATTATTCATCCAGGTGGGACTATTGACACTAAAACCTGTTATACTTTCCAGTTATATTTATTTTAATATTCTGAATTACACTATGGTATGTCTTGATTTTTTTCTTTTTAAACTTGCATGGGGCATTGGGGGAGTCCTTCTCATACCAACGTCTTTACTGGGAATCCTTGAGTGCTGCATTTGTTTGTATTCTGTGAATGCCATTTCCATTTCACATGTGTTTTCTTGACCTTCTAAAGCAAAAAGTGGAGTATATGCTCAGCAGGTGTATATACAGAAAAAAACTTATAACGGCTATATTTTCCAACCTTTGGGCAACTTTTCACACATATTATATATTATTAATTTCTTCACTGTGCAGATACAGTAAGCATATGTATTTATATAGTGACTTTTTTGCTTTTATTAAGCTTACTTATTTATTAGTATTTTCATTTTTAGCAGTATATATAGTTTATTGACACATTTTTCATATTTTACAATGTTAGTCGTTTTTTTTCTAATATTTGATGACAGAGCAGACTGTCTGAAGTAAATTGCAGTTATAAGTGATAAGTGCAGTTATAAGTGATTACTTCAGGAATTATTCCCCTTGTAATCAAATCTGAAACTGTGACTAGCTTTGCGCCTCTTCTTATTACCCAGAGCTGGTAAACGAGAGCGTACAAATTACTAATTTCCCTCTGCAAGCTTTCTGGTCTTCACTGTGCAAATTCCAGTCATTGAATGAAACAGCCAATCCACACCCTACACTAATAAAGATGGCATAGCACACAGTCATATGTGCACACAATCAAGGACATAACTGACAAACTAATTGAGTGGCTAAATATTCACAGAATCTCACACACTAAAAATCCCTCAAAATCTCTGAACATCCTGATTCAGATGAGCCAGGTGGGTGCACACCAAGCCCTTGTACACACGATCAGAGAATCCGTCGGAATGTGTCCTATCGGACCGTGTTGTCGGATAATCCGACTGTGTGTGGTATGCATCGGACTTATTCCGTCAGAATATCCGTCGGACCCAATTTTCCAACTTGTTGGAAATATTTTCCGACCAACTGGTTCGATCGGACATACTCCGATCATGTGTAGAGAATTTTGATCGGACCAAGTGCCACGCATGCTCAGATCAAATTCCTACATCAAAGCTATTGGATACTATTGGATACTAGCCTGAATGCAGTCCCATCGTAACGAAATTACGTCATCACGTTCTGAAAGATCGGATTTTTCGACAACTTTGTCCGACCGTGTGTATGCAACAGTTTCGGACAAGATCCGACAGACAAAATCCGACGGATTTGGTTGTCGAAATCTCCGACCGTGTGTACAGGGGCCTAGAGTGTTTAGAGTAGTGGCGAGACTATAGGGGTCATTGCAGTCGCACTTCCAACTAGACCCTGTCGTTCTGCTGCTGTGGGGGGGGCCCAAGAACCAGCATCTGCCCCTGCACCCCGATGAAGCTGTAGCTTTGAAATGCATTACCTTTCCTTGCCACTGTGAATTATCACATTTCCTGTTCCTGTGAAGTCACGACCAGCTGCTTCTTGTTTCCTGCCTCCTGGTTCCCAACATTCTCTGGATCCCTGTAAGATCACACCAGTGCCCCAGGCTGCAAAGGGAAGACATTTATGAGACTCCAGGACTGGCGATTTTCACCACATACTGAACTCATATAATTTAACCTGTGAGTTACTACTTGTTTTTATTAAATATATGATTTATACTGCACTCAGTCTGGCACTCCTCTGTTCCCATGCCCCTGCACCCCTGGCTGTCCATTTAACATGTAGGGGGGAGGTGGGAGGCAACAAACGGCAGCTCCTGGTGTCCACGGGCGGCGGGATCTTCCTGGGGCTTTTAGTTTTCTCTCCAAATGTATACAGGGGGAGGGGCCTCTGACCCGGGCATGTATCGGCTTCACTCTTTAGTGAGTCAGCTCTGCTTCTACATTCTTGCTTATACATGCCCGTGTCAGGGGCCTCTCCCCTCTCCAGTGGATACAGTCGGAGACAGAACTACAAGCCCCAGGGAGATCCCACCACTCGTGAACAACATTGAGCTGCCGATCGCTGCCTCCCACCTTCCCCTAGGTTCCCCAGGGTCTCTGGGGACCCTGATGTAAGGGGAGCTCTCTGGGGACCCTGATGTAAGGAAGGGGCTCTCTGGGGACCCTGATGAAAGGGGAGGCTCTCTGGGGACCCTGATGTAAGGGGAGGCTCTCTGGGGACGCTGATGTAAGGGGAGGCTCTCTGGGGACCCTGATGTAAGAGGAGGCTCTCCAGAACTAAATTCTACATTCACAAATGGAAGGTGGAGGAGCGCAAGGTCTCTAACATCCACCAGCTCTGTGATGGCATCATGGAGGAGTTGAAGAGGACTGCAGTGGCAACCTGTGAAGCTCTGGCGAACTCCATGCCCAAGAGGTTTAAGGCAGTGCTGGAAAATAATGGTGGCCACACAAAACATTGACATTTTGGGCCCAATTTGGGAATTTTCACTTAAGAGTGTACTCACTTTTCTTGCCAGTGGTTTACACATTAATAAAATATTTTCAAAAATGTGAGGGGGTACTTACTTTTGTGAAATACTGTATATGTATATATATATATATGTGTGTGTGTGTGTGTGTATGCCCGCCCAAGCGTATGACTTTCTTTACTTTGCTGCTAGCCGAGATCTTTTGTAGACCTAGCAGCGCCCCTGGTGGGGGACCTTCATGGTTTCTTGCATTGGGGCCCTGAAGATTCTAGTTACACCTCTGCTTTAGAGCAATAGACAGGTGCAGAGTAAAATTGCCCATAAATAAGTACATTAAAGGAATCACTCCTTTTTTTTAGCCCTTCTCACCCAGTCAACTGACCCAGCTGATCTTCCCAAACTGAGTTGGGAAAGAGATATTCTTGTGAAGGATATTGTTGCCCAAATCAGACCTCCAAACTGACCCCTGATGATGATGTTAAGTCAATGTTTCTGGGGATTATAGTCCTGCATATTAAAAGACTAAAAAACATTTTTTGCAAAGGATCTTAATAAATTGGGAGCATTTAGAATATAAATCCATACCTGTTAAGATTCAGCTCAATGTACTGCTAACTTATCCCCCTAAAACTAAACTTCCAAGTTCATATCTCTGGCTGGTTGCTGTGAAAACTGTGAAAATATTACTTTTGATTGCCTCCTATAGGTTATTGCACTTCAGACCCTCGCCACAAGCTTCCCAATGCCCTTAATAATCCAAGGTCTGTAAGTACAGTGTGTACTTGTCTTTGTACTGTACAGTACATTGTTCTATATACCTGCAGAACAATCCGCAGGGATGCTTTTTATGGTATATGGTTATTTTATGGTCTTTAATTTTAATATCAGCTTTTTCCTACAGACTGTGTTATTTGTTAACGTGCCTTCTTGTTACAGCTTTTAAGCAGTTTTTGACATAAATGCTGTCATCTTGAACAGTCTGTTTGAAATTCCAATAGATTGCTGTTATATTACAAAAAAGCTCCTTACTATGTGGTATTGGCTGTCATTTTGCAGTGACAATTCAATATACAATTATAAAAACGTGTGTGTCACCTTATAAATATCCTGCAATTTACTGTGGCTAAACTGTAGAAAATGAGAAATCATTAATAAGGTGTAGCCTGCACGCTATTGCTATAGATTAGGATACTAGTTACGAATGTATTGGCTCCTTACAGTAAAAGAAAATAGCTAGAATTACAATGGCATTTTAGATCTATAAAATGTATTCTATTCTTTCCTATTTCTTCAAACCAAATTCATCATAGGAAGCCATTGCAGACAATTCCCTGTACTGATGGTATGATTCAAGCTCAGAAGAAGATCTCAATATGAGAAAAAAATCTCAATTTGAGATAAGGATTCATGCTATTAAAAACAATGCAGCCATTTTTCAAAGGCAACCAGTCATATTTGGACACTTTTGATTAGTAGGTTTAAATTCTTGCCTGGATTTCAGCTTTACCATTACATTATTAATTGTTATTATAAATTATTTATTTATTACAGGTACTTACAGCCTTAAAATTTTCCACATTTTGTCCTGTTACAACCAAAAATGTAAATGTATTTTATAAGCATTCTATGTGATAGACCAACACAAAGTGGCACATAATTGTGAAGTGGAAATAAAATGATAAATGGTTTTCAAATTTCTTTACAAATAAATATCTGAAAAGTGTGATGTCCATTTGTATTCAGCCCCCTTTACTCTGATACCCCTAACTAAAATCTAGTGGAACCAATTGCCTTCAAAAGTAACCTAATTAGTAAAAAAGAGTTCACCTGTGTGGAATTTAATCTCAGTATTAGGGATGGCCGAACTGTTCGCCCAGCGGTCGGTTCGCAGCGAATTTTGCGTGATTTGGCAGCCATTTTACATTCTTTCTTGTGTCATTATAGGGAGAGGTTGCTGTGTGGAGCAGGGAGAGACTGCAGTGACACAAACCGCTAGCTATTAGGTCCACAAAAGTCCTTTTAAGGACTGGTATGGTATAGGTGTAGTGCAGGATATATGGTTGAGTGCACTGCTGTGCTAGTGATTGTTGCAGCAGCCTGTCTTTTGTCAGTGCAGAGAGGGACAGGACGCTGTGTGCAGCAGGGACAGTCAGTTTAATCACTAGCTGTTACTATTAGGTCCACAAAGGTCCTTTTAAGGACTGGTATTGGTGTACAGTATATAGGGTTCAGTGCACTGCTGTGCTTGTGATTGGAGCAGCCTGTCTTTTGTCAGTGCAGCAGTGACAGTCAGTTTAATCGTTAGCTGTTACTATTAGGCCCACAAAGGTCCTTTTAAGGACTGGTATGGTATAGGTGTAGTACAGTATATAGGGTTGTACACGTATAATAT
Organism: Lithobates pipiens; assembly: GCF_037356315.1. NCBI lineage: Eukaryota > Metazoa > Chordata > Amphibia > Anura > Ranidae > Lithobates > Lithobates pipiens. Next base: position 497,099,277 of record NW_027507758.1, read on the forward strand.
ACTTTCTTCCAAATATAGAAAGAATATTATACTTGACTGCTGCCCTATTCTGCAGCAGTCCTTTATCAGTGTAGGGACTGAGGTACAGTCTGTACATCACTAGCTACTCGGTTCACAAAGGTCCTTGTAAGGACTGGTATAGCTGTACAATATATAGGGTGCTGGTGAACTACTGCTGCCCTATTCTGCAGCAGTCCTTTATCAGTGTAGGGACTGAGGTACAGTCTGCACATCACTAGCTACTCGGTTCACAAAGGTCCTTGTAAGGACTGGTATAGCTGTACAATATATAGGGTGCTGGCGCACTACTGCTGCCCTATTCTGCAGCAGTCCTTTATCAGTGTAGGGACTGAGGTACAGTCTGCACATCACTAGCTACTCGGTCCACAAAGGTCCTTGTAAGGACTGGTATAGCTGTACAATATATAGGGTGATGGTGCACTACTGCTGACCTATTCTGCAGGCTTGACCTCTGGACAGAGTTTGCCCAATTTGCAATGGAACTGTTGGCTTGCCCCTCCTCCAGTTTCCTGTCTGAAAGGACGTTCAGTGCAGCAGAGGGGATCGTGACCGATAAGCGGACTCGCCTAGCTCACCACAGTGTTGACTACCTCACATTTATAAAAATGAATGAGGCATGGATCTCGGAGGAATTCAACACATGTGACCAGTAGACCATGTATATCTCTATTAACAATTTATTTAATTGAGCACACAGACCTTTTTTCTAGATTTGGCTCACTTCCTTGTACAAAAAAAGCACACCGTACTATATGCCCGTACCCTCCTGTTTGAAGAGGTTGAGCGGTGTCATATTTTTGGTGCCCAGCAGCGAGTTGCTGGTATCAGTGCCGCTGTCAGTGTTCTATATCACAGTGCTGGTGTCAGTGCTCTATATCACTGTGCTGGTGTCAGTGCTCTATATCATGGTGCTGGTGTCAGTGCACTCTATAATGGTGCTGGTATCAGTGCACTCTATCACAGTGCTGGTGTCAGTGCTCTATATCACGGTGCTGGTGTCAGTGCTCTATATCACTGTGCTGGTGTCAGTGCTCTATATCACGGTGCTGGTGTCAGTGCACTCCATCACGGTGCTGGTATCAGTGCTCTATATCACGGTGCTGGTGTCAGTGCACTCTATCATGGTGCTGGTGTCAGTGCACTCTTCTATCACGGTGCTGGTGTCGGTGCTCTATATCACGGTGCTGGTGTCAGTGCACTCTATCACGGTGCTGGTATCAGTGCACTCTATCACAGTGCTGGTGTCAGTGCTCTATATCACGGTGCTGGTGTCAGTGCACTCTACCGCGGTGCTGGTGTCAGTGCTCTATATCACGGTGCTGGTGTCAGTGCACTCTATCACGGTGCTGGTATCAGTGCACTCTATCACAGTGCTGGTGTCAGTGCTCTATATCACGGTGCTGGTGTCAGTGCACTCTATCACGGTGCTGGTGTCAGTGTTCTATATCACAGTGCTGGTGTCAGTGCTCTATATCACTGTGCTGGTGTCAGTGCTCTATATCACTGTGCTGGTGTCAGTGCTCTATATCACTGTGCTGGTGTCAGTGCTCTATATCACGGTGCTGGTGCCAGTGTTCTATATCACGGTGCTGGTGATCATCTTCTGCACCCTCTTCATAGCCTACCCTCTCCTCCATTGCCTTCATGCGCTCCTAAATCCTGAATTGTCAAAATTTCACATATAAAAAAATAATGCTTGTAATGTGTTATGTCAGTGGCCATGTGGTGGGACTATGTGTGCACAGCTAGTAATTATTTTGTGGCTGGAAATATGACCTGTAGGTTTTCAAAGTTCGCCTGCCATTGAAGTCAATGGGGCCTGCCGCAAACTTTGCGGTTCGCGAACTTCCGGCCACGTTCGCGGTTCGCGTTCGCGAAACACCCCGTCGAAAGTTCGTCCATCTCTACTCAGTATAAATACGGCTGTTCTCTGAAGCCCTCAGAGGTTTGTTAGATAACCTTAGTGAACAAACAGCTTCATGAAGGCCAAGGAACACACCAGACAGATCAGAGATAACGTTGTGGAGAAGTTTAAAGCAGGGTTAGGTTATAAAAAAATATCCCAAGCTTTGAACATCTCACGGAGCACTGTTCAACCACTCATCCGAAAATGGAAAGTGTATGCCACAACTGCCTACCTACCAAGACATGGTCTACTTAAACTGTGAGGCTGGGCAAGGAGAAAATTAATCAGAGAAGTAGCCAAGAGGCCCATGATAACTCTGAAGGAGGGAGAAGTTGATCACAGGAAAACTATTAGTCTTGCACTCAACAAATCTGGCCTTTATGGAAGAGTGGCAAGAAGAAAGCCATTATTAAAAGAAAAGCCATAAGAAGTCCCGTTTGCAGTTTGCGAGAACCCATGTGGGGAACACATCAAACATGTGGAAGAAGGTGCTCTGGTCAGATGAGATCAAAATGTAACTTTTTGGTACAAAAGCAAAATGCTATGTGCAGCGGAAATCTAACACTGTACATCACCCTGAACACACCATCCCCACCATGAAATATGGTGGTGACAGCAATTGAGACTCTGTGGCAAGATTTGAAATTTGCTGTTCACAGACACTCCCCATCCAATCTGACAGAGCTTGAGATATTTTACAAAGAAGAATGGGCAAAAATGTCACTCCCTAGATGTGCAAAGCTGATAGAGACATACCCGAAAAGACTTGCAGCTGTAATAGCAGTGAAAGGTGGTTCTGCACAGTATTGATTCGGGGGGCTGAATACAAATGCATGCCACACTTTTAAATGTAATATAAGATTTAGCATTTTATCCATCCTTAGATGTGTTGACTGCTTGACTGCAATAGGCATGCAAGCACAGAAAATACTTATTTATCTTTTAGAAATTCCGATGTCTTTGTCACTTCCTATGCAATGAACTGATATCTCAAGCTTTACAATATTATAAGCTTTACTAATATGGGCAGCACAGTGGCTAAGTGGTTAGCACTTCTGCCTAGCAGCACTGGGGTTGTTGGTTCAAATCCCAACATGTTTGCAGGCGTTTGCATGTTTCTCCTGTGCCTGTGTGAGTTTCCACTGGGTACTCGGGTTTCCTCCCACACTCCAAAAACATGTGGGTAGGTTCATTGTCTCTTGTCTAAATTGACCCTAGTATGTATGGGTGTGAATTAGCGACCTTAGACTGTAAGTTCCTCAAAGTCAGGGAATGATGTGAATGCACTATATATATATATATATATATATATATATATATATATATGTGTATATATATATGTAAGAAGGCCAGTATGGTGGCCTGAATTTATGGGAGGAGCCCAGGGGGTATTTAACCAGCCCGTCCGCCGATGGTCGTTGTCGGTTTCCGGCGCGCAATACCACGTCACTAGGCCGACAGCTCGTGTTGATTACCATTCGGATAGACGTCTCTCTTCTAGAAAGTCTTGTGGCTCTCGTGTTCCGTCCGGTTTTGTACAACGTCGCTGGCTCGACTGCCGCAGGTAGGGGTCTCGATTGACCTTCCTTTCTATTGTTTGAGTGTCGTTAAAACCTGAAAATATCGAATCGTTCGTTATGATACCGGGTTGTTGTCACTCAAACGCACCATGTTCGCAAACGCCCTTCATTTCACGGGCGTCGTTCGGTAGATATTGCTTGTAAATGCACTGTTTAGTAGCTTGTTATAGTCTTGTTAATCGTGTTCCGCAGTCAAATCGTTGCCAGTCGTATCTCACGGCACAACGACTCGTACCTCTGCCACAAGCTGGCTCACGTAGGTCATTTCTTCATTTCACTCTGTTCTGTCACTTGCTGCGCTCCGATTCGAATCCAGTCGCATCCGCTAAATGCGCCGATTCGTTCCGGTGTGCCCATAGTTGCTCGGCCTCATTTCGGTACATGCTCCAGAGCCCGCTCGTTCCTAACCGTCCGGGTCTCTGTCATGGGAATCATTTCACGTCACCTACTACGTTCGAATCGATACCAGTCGCGTTTTCAAAATCGCGCAGGTTCGATCGACGTATCCCAGTTGTCTTGGCCTCATTTCAGTACATGCTCCAGAACCCGTTCGTTACCAATCAACCCGGGTCTCTGTCATGGGAGTCATTTCACGTCACCTATTACGTTCGAATCGATGCCAGTCGCTTTGTCAAAACGCACAGGTTCGATCAACGTGTCCCAGTTACGTTGGCCTCATTTCAGTACATGCGCTAGAGCCCGTTCGTTGACGGTCGCAGGTCGCGTCCTCTCCGAGTCGCAGCTCTATCATGGGAAACATTTCATCCTCACCTAGTACGCCTAGTTCGAATCCGGTCGCATCCCCATGCATCGATTCGTCCGGTCGGTCCCAGGTTTTTGATTGGGTTTTTCTCGGCCTCATTTCAGTACATGCTCCAGAGACCGGGTCGGTTCCAGTCTCAGTTTGTGGCCGGCCGTCCCAGGCCTCTGTCATGACAGTAGTTCTTCAGTTCATTTCACTGTGACGTTCCGCGCTCCGGTTCGAATCCAGTCGCACGGTCACATGCACCGATTCGTTCCGGATCGCCCCAGGTTATTTCCCACATTTCAGTACGTGTTTCAGAGTCCGTTCTGTTGTCAGTCGCACTTGCGACACGACCAGTTTGTGCCTCTGTCACGGCAATCATGCTTCATTTCACCGTCACTTATAGCGCTCCGACTCAAGTCCAGTAGCATCCATGATGCATCGATTCGGCGTGCCCCAGAGGGAACAGCCACATTTCATTTGTTTTCTCTACAGGTTGCCTGGTCGTACGGCCACAGTTACAGCACTTACTTATGCTCCCGCTTTGGACACGAGTCGTTCCACTCTTCGTCCTTTACGCAATAAAACCTCGGATTGGGACAAAAAAAAAAAACGGCTAAAAGGAAAAGACAGGGAAAATGAGGGAAATAGAGGCGTGATGATTTAGAAGTTGTGGCGAAGAAATATATACTCACCGGTGCACTTCGGTTGTATTAGCCAGCCGCTTACATCGCTCTTCAGTTTACTTGTTAGGCTCCTCAACAATTGTCATCTGTTGTTTCTCTCTCCAGGTCAGTCAAGTTTAGTAGGTCCACCCTGCACCAGCTTGGACGTGATCTCCCAGGTAAAAAAAAAAAAAAAAGAGGGGTAGGAGTGGAAAAGGCGACAGCAAACCGGACTGGTACACATATATATATGTACGCTAAGGCACGCGTCGATATATATATATGTATACACGTTCGCTCCCGCCTTAGTACCCAGCAACAGGTGGGTTCGTTTGGAAAATAGAGAAACAGTCTTGACTTATGTCGTCCTCTATAGGTTCCGGTCGTCCATCTGTCTTCCCCTAAGAGATAGGACATCACTCCTAGGGCACGATTCACCGGGAGCCATGTCCCAACTCGGCAGCGAAGACCTTACTGCCCCCTTGTCGCCTCGCCCGCCTTCAGTGAGCGACAGCGTACAGTCCTTCAGGGGCTGGACTATCCCCAGGCTGACAGCGGAGCTAAGACGCAGGGGCATTCCCTTCCCAGCCACAGCTAGGAAGGCAGAGCTTTTCAGGCTCCTCTCTACCCGCCAGCTACCGCCGGGCCTAGTACCCCGCATCAGGCTACTCTCCAGTCCATCTCATCGGCTATAGGCCAGCTGCATGCTATGGTGTCATCCCTATCCAGTTCGGTCACGGATGTCCAAACCAGAGTGACCCTCCTAGAAACGCTCCCAGCCACAGCCACCCCTGTTCCGGCCTCAGTCCCGTCTCCACTACCGACAGGTACCGAAGGAACATGTCCCGTGGTCTGTCCAGCACATCTGGTGCCGGCCAGCATTAGGAAGGACATCTTGGACGGCAAGGATGTCAACCTTGCCTCCCTGCTTATTTCAGTACACGACCTGGCAGAGAATAAGGCTTACACCTGGGGGGATGTATCCGTAGTCCTCAAAGCTAAGGGCCCCAGGCTGAATCGTAAACTTTCCATCCCAGAGTTTACCCTAGCCTTTGGGATGCTGAGAGACGTCGTTTGCTCAGCTTCCCCTGCCAGGAGGGAAGAACTAGATTTGTACCTCCACACGGTGGTGGACCTAGGGTACAAGTACGGAGGCTTTGCATTTTACGACTACCATCGTTCCTTCTCAGCTAAGGCAGCCGCCAAACTGGCACAGTTCCAGTCACCCACAGACTGGAGCCTTATGGATACTGAACTATTCTGCCGGAATTTTGCCGGCCTTCGTTCACCCCTGTGTGCCATCTGCCAGTCCTCCACCCATACCGCTCCCTGGTGCGCCAACATACCGGTTAGTCGCCCGGTAGAGTTCCCCTCCACCTCTGCTGCAGCCCTAGGCCCATCAGGCCCTGCACCTAAGAACCAAGTGGACAAGTTTGGATGCACAGTCCAAACCGTAGGGGGTGCGGCCATCTGCAATAACTACAACTATGGTTCTTGCAATTACAGCCAGTGCCGCCTACTGCACATCTGTGTTGTATGTCACAGAGCGCACCCCAGAAATTTGTGCGAGGTCAAAGCGCACAAAGGCTCTTGACTAAGCCGTATAGACGTCCTATGCTTGGGCTTCTACCTCACTACGCACCCCACTCCTTCACTAGCCACCTTCCTCATCGGTGGCTTCACGACAGGTTTTCACACCGGCCTCATCTCCCTACCCCACCAAACCCACGAGTGCAGAAACCTCCGCTCAGCAGCCTCTGATGAACAGGCCATTGACCTACTGCTGCAGAACGAGGTGGAACGAGGCTTCGTCATAGGCCCCTTTACACAGCCCCCCTTCAATATGTGGAGAGTTAGCCCTATTGGGCTTGTCAAGGGCAAATTTTCGAATAAAAATAGTTTGGTGTACGACCTGTCTGCGCCTCGTTCTTCTCACATTCCCAGCTTAAACTCCTTGATTCCTTCCGAAGAGTTCTCCTTAAAATACTCCTCTGTGGACATGGCAATTCAGGCCATCCTTAAAGTAGGCACAGGTGCGTGGCTGGCCAAAGCGGACATATCCGACGCCTTTAAACTGTTGCCTATCCACCCGTCCCTCTGGTGCTGGCACGGGATTAAGTGGAAGGATCAATATTACTTCGCCACTAAGTTGAAGTTTGGCTCCAAAAGCAGCCCGTGGCTGTTCGACACATTCGCTCAGTCTCTCGAGTGGATTCTCCTGCACAAGGTCGGTTGTCAGCAAGTTATCCACTACCTAGATGACTTCTTGTTGATTGAACAGCCAGGCACACCTCCTAGGGATCTCGACAAATTAAGGACCGTCTTTGGGAACCTCAATGTTCCCATTGCTGAACATAAGGTGGACGGGCCCGCACATTCAGTCACCTTCCTCGGAGTCAATCTAGACACCAGCTCCATGCAGGCCAGCCTGCCCCTTGACAAACTAACCCGCATCAGGGCGGTGCTCCACGAGTTCACCCGGACCAGGGGATGTACAAGGAGACAGCTACAGTCGCTGTTGGGCATGCTCAACTATGCCATGCGCATTATTCCACAAGGCCGCTCCTTTGTCTCACGCCTGTTGGTCTACCTTTCTCAGGCACAAGACCCGGATCAAATCCTCTGCCTAGATACCGCAGCCTTAGCAGACCTGGCAATGTGGGACGAGTTCCTGTCCACCTGGAATGGTATCTCTCTCTTCATCCCGTGCATCTCACCTCTCTCACCACAGGTAGTCACAGATGCCGCGGCCTCTACAGGGTTTGCGGCAATTTTTGGCCACCATTGGTTCGCCGGACCCTGGCCTTCTCAAATACTTAGGATCCCGGGGTTTAGTCAATCCTCATCACTTTTCGAGCTCTATCCCATGGTAGCAGCCGCCCAGCTCTGGGGTCCTACCTGGGCAGGACAAACGGTAGGTTTCACCACTGACAATCAGGCCACAGCCGAAATTGTCAACAAAGGCAGGTCTAAATCTCCCTCCGTGATGTCCTTCCTACGCAGGCTGGTGCAGCTGTCTCTACAGCACCAGTTTAATGTTGTCTGCACGTTTATCCCAGGAAAATATAACCTTGCAGCTGACGCTCTGTCCCGTTTTAAATTCCGGTCCTTCTTTCAACAGGTTCCCAGTGCAGATACGGTGTCAGCTCCTATCCCGCATTGGTCTCAGTTGACCCTGGACTAGAGCCACATCTACTTGGAGCCACGCAGCTCATCAACCATTCACTGTCGGACAATACTCTGAAAGCCTACCGGGTAGCCTGGAAGGCCTTCAATACATTTCTGGTTGCCTCCACAGTAGGCACCCCCACAGATGCTAGGCACATACTAGCCTTCACTTCATACTGCCACAGCCAACTGGCCTTATCCTTCAATACCATCCGCTTATACTTAGCTGGCGTACAGCACTTCCTCTCAATTCAGGATCCTACCAAACCCTCTATCTTTTCGTCCCACGCAGTCCGAGCCATCCTACGCGGCATCCAGAAGCAACAGCCGCCAGTGAAAGTCAAACGGCTCCCCATCACCAGTTCCATCTTCAGGGACATGTCCACCATACTCACCAGCTACCCTTTTGGTGTTCTCCCCAGTCTGGTCATACAGGCAGCCATTTACCTGGCCTACTATGGCTTCCTTCAGCCCGGTGAGTTCACTCATAACAGCCCACACAGCCCAGTCCTTCACAGACGTCATCTGCTCCGTCACCAGGACCACTTCATCCTCCACCTCTCGGTAACCAAGACCCAGCAGACAGGCACCGGCGTAGATATCCACCTCTACAAAACCGACAATGCCTGGTGCCCGGTCGCTGTGCTTACACAGTTACTCTCTCGGCTACCCGAGCTTCCGGACTCTAGCCCTCTTTTGCCCTTCCCGGTCAAACCATTAACTAACCACCAATTCATTAAACATGTCAGGATTCTCCTCCGCAACTTGCTCCTCAATCCCAGTGAGTATTCCGGCCACTCCTTCCGCATCGGAGCAGCTTCATCCGCATCCCGGCACGGGGTCCCGGACCACGTCATCAAAAGATTGGGCAGGTGGAAATCGGCCTGCTTTACTCGGTACATCCCTAACCCTCAGGTAGAGATGTCTCGGGCATTCACTCAACTGGCTCAATAAAGATTAATGGGAAACAATAAAACTCTCTTATCCCTACCTAAGTGTTTTGCCCCCTTATTTTGGTATACCGTCCATTAGACCAGGGCACACTTTCAGGTCCATTTCATATAGGGTGTCTCATGATAAGTTTGTATTGTTCGGATACGTATCGGCCATAGGGCTTCAGCCATAAGTAAGAAGGCCAGTATGGTGGCCTGAATTTATGGGAGGAGCCCGGGGGGGTATTTAACCAGCCCGTCCGCCGATGGTCTTTGTCGGTTTCCGGTGCGCAATACCCTCCCTCCCATCCCCTTTTTTAGGGCATTTATCAAAAACATTTCTCTTCAATCACATTCATTTCTAATTACTGGGTATGCCCCCTTATTTTGGTATACCGTCCATTAGACCAGGGCACACTTTCAGGTCCATTTCATATAGGGTGTCTCATGATAAGTTTGTATTGTTCGGATACGTATCGGCCATAGGGCTTCAGCCATAAATATAGAATATATACTGTATATGTAAAGCACTGTGTAAATTGATAGTGCTATAAAAGTACTTGTAATCATACTATTAGGTATCTGCCTCTGTAATGAAGATTTGAAGAGGAGGAGGTGTTTGTAGGCCAAATCGGTAGAGCAGCCTAGTGTGACCATGCTGCTCCTCTATGCTACAGCACAGCTAATGAGGTAGTGTGTTACTGGCATGGAACGTTGAATGAAAAAATAAGAAACAAATGCAACCATGTCCCCCACACGTACAGAATGGTAAGCTGCAATATATTAGATTTTTATTTTTGCACTTAAGCCACGTACACACAATCAAACAATCTGGTGGAAAAGTACGGCGGACTCAAGTCCGCCGGACAATCCGCCCGTGTGTGTGCTAGTCTGCCGTACTTTTGAAGTGAACAAACTTTTCCCGCCCAGAGAAAAGTCTGCTCATTTTGAGTGCGGCTCCAGGTAGCCGGGACCAGCGATGGAGGCGTTGCTGGCCTGTCATTTGGTATGGACTTAAAGGGGAATCCCTATGCTGAAAAAAAGTGCCGTACCAGGCCGCGTGCCCTCAACATGGGGGGTGCTTTAAGGAAGGGGGGGCCGCCCTGCCCCCCCATAAAGCACCTTGTCCCCATGTTGATGAAGACAAGGGCCTCTTCCCGCCAACCCTGGCCGTTGGTTGTTGGGGTCTGCGGGGAAAGGGGCTTATCGGAATCCGTGAGCCCCCTTTAATAAGGAGGCCCCCGGATCCCGCCCCCCCACCCTATGTGAATAAGTATGGGGTACAATGAACCCCTACCCATTCACCTGTGATTTTTTTTTAAAAAAACACAACACACAAGGGTTAAAATAGTTTATTGCACAGCTCCGGGGGTCTTCTTCCGTCTTCGGGGGTCTTCTCGCCAGACTCCTCCGCTATCTTCTGCTAGCTCTTTTACTAGCAGAGGAGCCCGGCTTTCTTCTTCGCCGCCGCCCTCTTCTTCTGACTTCTGGGGTCTTGTCCCCCTCTTCGGGGGTCTTGTTCCCCTCTTTGGTTCTTCTTGCCGGGCCACCGCGCCTTCTTCTAGCTCTTTTACAAGCGGTGGCCCGGTCTTCTGTCACTGCGTTGTCGCCGCCTTCTGTTGTTCTTCTCTTCTTCTGTTCTACTGTTCTTCTCTTCTTCTCTTCTTGAGCTGTTGCCTCGTCGCTGTCTCTGGCCACAATGACAGGCATGCGGCGTGCGGCGACTTATATAGGAACATCGCCGGATGATGTCCCCGTTCATTATGATGTCACAGTCCCAGCATCCATCATCCGGCGATGTCCCTATATAAGTCGCCGTACGCCACGCACCTGTCATTGTGGCCAGAGACAGCGACGAGGCAACAGCTCAAGAAGAGAAGAACAGAAGGTGGCGACAACGACCAAGTTTTCCAGCTTGTCTATAAAATTTTCCAACAACATGATCCGATCGGACCTTGTCCGATCATGTGTAGAGAATTTTGATCGGACCAAGTGCCACGCATGCTCAGATCAAATTCCTACAGCAAAGCTATTGGCTACTAGCCTGAACGTAGTCCCGCCGTAACAAAATAACGTCATCATGTTCTGAACGATCGGATTTTCCGACAACTTTGTCCGACCGTGTGTATGCAACAGTTTCGGACAAAATCCGTCGGACAAATTTGACGGACAAAATCCGACGGATTTGGTTGTCGGAATGTCCGACCGTGTGTACAAGGGCTAAGTCCGCCGGATAGTCTGATATGTGTGTACGTGGCATTAATTACACTTCAACAGTGGACATGACCTATGTAATATACAGTATATTCATACAGCCACACTTAAGTTGGGATTGTAATAACTTTTACTTTACATTCAGAATTAGTATAACTCCAATTGCAGGCTTATCAGACCGTCCTGCAGACGAGTGAATTGTAGACTGCTTCTTTTACTAAGTGGATTCAGTTTCAGAAACCCTAAAATGGTGCTAAAATATTCCCAAATTACATGTAAAACATGGCAATAACCCTTAAATACTTGTGATCCAAACATAACCCACCATTACTAGAATATAATGCCTGTGCAGTTAGTACCAATTCCGTAATACAGGTACTGATATATTTTCTGTAGAAGCTGACTGCCCAACCTCATATCATTCATTCATGGGAAAATGAGTGCAACTGCACTAGCAAAGTGCAAAGTTTAGTTGCCTTTAATAAATCCTCATTGTCCCACTGAGCTAAAAAGAGTGACAAGAGAATGAGCAGTAAACTCCGGATCCACAGTCAGGGAACCCTTGTGAAAGGTTTACTTAAAGCTGAAATATAAATCTGTTAGGGAGTAATGTTTTGTTGAAAGAGACTTCCTATATTTCAGTTGTCAAAAAACTGCTTTTGCTTTTTTTCTAACGGCACATGTGCAATAAAGTGTACTGTATATTCTTGGTAGAGATCATTCAAAATTCCATGAGGTGAGATTTTGCATGGAGCCCCAGACTGAGGAAGATTGACAGTTATTTTGTGTTTCTTCTATTTGCAAATAATTGAACCAACTGTTGTAGCCCATTCCAGCCTTGTGAAGGTCTACAATCTTGTCCCTGACATCCTTGGACAGCTCTTTGGTCTTGGCCATGGTGGAGAGATTGGATTCTGATTGATTAACTTTTTTCTGTGGACAGGTGCCCTTTAAGGAAGTGTTCCTAATCTCAGCTTGTTACCTGCATAGAAGACACCTGGGAGCCAGAAATCTTGCCAATTGGAGATCAAATACTTATATCACTCATTAAAATGTCTCTCACTGTTTAAATAAACCTACCATTAAAATTATAGTTTGATTATTCTTTGTCAGTGGGCAAACATACAAAATCAGCAGGGGATCAAATACTTTTTTCCTCGCTGTAGCTTGGTGTTACCTGCAAACACTGAATAATATATTAAGAAGTAAGGGTCCCAACACTGAACCTTGGGATACCCCACTGATAACCATAGACCATTCAGAGTAAGAATAATGAACCACTACTTTTTGAATTAGGTCTTTTAGCCAGTTTTCTATCCATTTGCAAACAGATTTTTCCAGACTTGTAGACTTAACCTTAGTAGAGTGTGGGGAACTGTGCCAAATGCTTTTGCAAAATCGAAGCATACCACATCCACAGCCACCCCTCTGTCCAAGGTTTTACTTACCTCCTCATAAAAAGAAATCAGATTTGTCTGATAACTTCTGTCTTTCATGAATCCATGCTGACCATGCTTAAAATATTTTTTTCCAACAAGAACTCATCTATGCAGTCTTTTATTAAACTCTGCAGTATCTCCAGTAACTCTCCAGTATCTTCCCGACTATAGAAGGTAAACTAACAGGTCTATAGTTACTTAGTGAAAACTTTGGTTCCTTTTAAAATATAGGCATGACATTGACCCTACACCAATCCAGTGGTACTATTCCAGTCTTTAAAAATTAAAAACGATGGCTTTGAAATGACAAAGCTCAATTATTTTAGGATCTGTGAGTGTATGCCATCTGGTCCAGGTTCTTTATCCACATTTATTCTGTCTAAATATTTCTGGATCATATAAATTTTGAGCCATTGTGGATCATTGGGGCTGTGTTAATACCATTTTGATTATGGACATGAGCTCCTCCATGCTCCTTTGTATACACAGAGCTGAAGAAGGTATTTGATACATTTGCCTTCTCCTGCACTCAGAATGATTCAAATTCAATATCCACTCTGAACTTTGTGAGGTACTAGCTTGGACTACAGGTATGTAAAGGGAAAAGGTTGGCACACTGAGCATTGTATCTTCAATGATTAACAATAACAATATTCCTAGTACTGGCTCTGTAATGCTGCCACGTTGGGTCCCATGCTGTTTTCATCTGTGCATATAAAACAGGACCATGAATAAAAAAATACAGCACCAAAGAATTTGAAGTGTATGATTTATAATTGTAATTATAAATCTAAAGCCCAGCTGCTGTCCAAACTTCATTGCTATACAGTAATAATAAAATAAAATAAAAATATATATAAAATCACACGTGAGATTATCTCCCCAGCTGGGACGCAAGCAGCCATGGAAAAAAAAAATCCAACATTTCGCAAATTTTTCCAATGCTAAAAAAATGGCTTAATTTAAACTTTGCCATACATTAGTACTATTAAATACAAAACTCTATAAAAAACGACTGATACTCTATGTAAGCAATACCTGCAATGGCTACTACAAACCTATTTATTTATTTTGAATCATTTAAATGAAAACCAGTTCCAATGTCTCTAGGACAGAGAGCTAAACATTGCTACTCCATAAACTCCAGATACCATATTTCTTTGATCTTAGATCTATTGGAACAAGTCAGGTGAAACTACAAATTGTTAAAATAAACATCATTCAGTACAATTTTGCACATAATAAAGAAACAATGCTCTATAACACAGAATGGAATAACAAGAACTCACTTTTTAAGCTCGCTGAGGGGTGATGGCGAGAGATTGAAAAGTTCCACCCTTTGCCACCTGTATTGATGCTATGCCCAGACCAAAACAGCAACCACTGGGCAAATACAGTTCTGCATTTCCAGTAACAACACCCAGTGTTATATTTCTCTAACAGAGTGAGGACTCAGACAGTAGGGAGTTGGTGAAGGAGCATAGATGGGTGAGTATACTTGCCTGGGGAAGCGTTGTATTATCAGGAGGCCCTGTCCATTGGCACTAAATGGATAAGTGACATAGTCTAACAATGTTATACATTTTTTTGTTCTTTTTTTTTATTTTTTTTAAACAAAGGCAAGTAAATGAAAATAAATGTAGTCCTTTATAAACTTATTGTTTTCAATTTAACATGCTCTGTTTCTCAAATACTTTTTTGCTAGGAGGAGAGTTGCTGACTCAAAGGCCTTGTCTATTTATTAATATTGCAAACTTTGGCAGATTATGATTTTTCTTTACTGATTCAATATATAGCACAAAAAGTAATTATATAGAGCTATTTTTCCACAGACCTGTAGACAACATTGAGTATCCTACATTTATCCCACAACCTCTAGTATCTTACACAAGGTCTGTACATTTATGCAGTTGTCAACAAATGGAGGCCTCTGCTGTCTTTTTTTATTTCATACTTTCCACCTAATCAAATTCACTCATTCCATGAATTCACCAAATTAAAGCATTAATTGACTTCTTTGTGTCTGAAAAGCACTTGTCATTACTGAGGGTCTCTTCTTAGGGCCCCCCACCATTCTTCCTAATCAGTGATAGGCATCTTTAGCATTGTTCTGTCCACAGCCGTAGAGAACACAAGGGTTGCCATGCAAAACTAGCTCTTTATAACAAGGTCCCATGGGAGAGACCCCTGTGGAAAGCCATTACTGTAGAAGGATAGCAGTAGATGCATTTTTTTACAAAGCATAAAGCATTGTTAAAGCAAAGTTGTGCTGTACTGAGATTCAATTTTAAAATGAATGACGTTTTACAATATTTAAATGTTAGTGTTGGTACTGTTGTGCTATTTAAGCTTGCTAGAGTGTGTTGATGAGTATGCGTTTGATTCCAGTTTTGTTGTAAAACTGTAGTGGAGAACCACAGAAGTGTCCTGTTGCAGTTACCTTGTTCCCCACCACTTTCGGAAACAGCAAAATAGACACTGAACTCCTTATGGTTTAAGGTAGTTTATGCCCTGCTCCGGCCTATGGTGGAGCACACTTTACAGAGTGGAAGCAGAAGGCTCACCATAGCTTACTAGAATTATTTGTATTGCTGGAGGTGTTTTTGTTGATACCCACTACGTAGGCAGAAATCCTGCACAGTGTGTTTCCTCCCTTCCGGGCTGTAGGAAACCAGGGAACAACAATCTGGGCTGTTGTTTTTCAAGGGCTTTTGTTTTGGAACTGCTTTCATCCTGTGACAGACTGATAAGATTATTTAGAAACGGTCTTCCAGAGTATTTAGGTCTTGAAATATATTATTCTGCCTCCTGATTGAACTGTCCTGTCTGGCAGTTTGTAATTCAAAGATGTGTCGCCTTCATGTGGAAGGCTGAATGAACTGCCTGTAAATATATGGCATTTTATTTAGTAAAAGCAAGGCCCTTAAAGCATCTATGGTGTGGACATTTCATTCTACCTTATCTCCTACATGGGAACATTTGTTGGAAATGGACCAGTGCATGGTGGTCTGAAATAGGGACTATTGAGGTATGGACAGCACAGCCACAGGAACACTGTTTAGGCCAGCCTTGCCAGGTTCCTCCAATGGAACAATGGAAGCCAACCCATCCCATGATAATGTATTCGAGCAGGCTGGGTGAATGCAATAAGCATAAGAAGCTCCCCCACTTCTCAAACTTTGTACATAAGGGAGGCATGCAACTATGCTAAATGGCAGACATATGGATGTCAGAGCCACTGTATGGTGTCCCTGTACGGTATGCCCAGACTGCCATAATAGGGCTAGACTGCTTATAAATATGTAAGAAATGTCAGGCCACATTTTATTCATGTGTCAAAATCCCACTAATATGAACCCCAGCCCCTTCAACTAACACCTACCCCTTCCCTTTCTGTGTCAACACTGGTCCAGAAAGCTGCTCTTCCACTTCATCCATGCAGGGAAAGACCATGAATCACAGAAGAAAATAATATACATCAGCCAGACATCTAAAAAGATGGTATGAGCACGTTTTCATGTTATCTACCTAGGCCAAAAACTTCAAATGATAAAAACACAAACATCCAAACAGCAGTGCACCCACACAGCAGGATCCCTGCCTAGGGCATAACTGAAAGAGGACATACATCTAGTTTTTTCCTTATTATGCCTACTTCCTTCTCAGCATGTTCCTATGTAATTTGCTCTCATCCTCAGTCAGTGTAGGTTGACCTTTTTCCTGCTTCTCTGTGTCCTTCTTTTACCTGCACAGAACTTGCTGTTGAGTTAGGAAGTAATTACGTAGAGCAGGTAGTTGCTTGCTGTAAGCTCCTGTGAGACCCGCTGGTGTAGGCAGGGAGCTCAGTCTACACCACGTTAACACAACAATCCCAGCAGCTCATACACAGATCAAAAGAAGCGTTTCTTTCCTGACGAGAATAAGCCATCTGCTTTCTTTGATCTGTGAGAAGAGATGCTGAGATCAGGAAGAGAACTTAGTATAGCAGAGTACATCTAGCCCCCTCTGCCTACTGCACTGGTCTAAAAGGAAAAGTTTAGTGGTTTTTCAAGAGTTTTAAAATTTTTTATCAACCTACGCATTTGTCTCTGCAACGCTCGTATAGCTTTGGCACTGTCTTATATAAAATTATCTGTGTCCTATGTGTAAACTGAAAATGGAGTTTTGAGACTGGCATCTGAAATTGAGGTTAAAACAGGACTTCAGCCAAAAACAACTACGGTAAAAAAGAAAAAAGAAAAAGGAAATTCCCATAAAAGGTAATGTTAAAAAAAAAATTAAAATTTGCTGCAATATTCACTGTTAAGCCAAAGATTTCCCCCACAATACTGTTTTAAAGGTGTTTGACTGGACTTTCAGGCACTTGGCAAAGACATCTCTTTAGGGCCCTTTCTCACTGATCAGTTTTTCCTCCATTTTTGCCTTGCTAAAGCGGAAGTGGTTCCTTTGTGATTCAAGTGTGTGAATAGGCCCTAAAAGGTTTTGGCTGCAGATGCACTTTAAATTCCAATCCAGCTATTAAAACAAAGATCTTCCCCATTTATAAAGAGAAAAAAGTGAACTTTTACTGGGAATTTGCCTTCAAATACTCATAGCTTTATTCACCTGTCTGCAGTAAATATGGTTTTTCTACTCTATATGGATCTAATAGAAAAACTGTAGAACTGAATCAATTATCATTCTCATTAAAGTTTAATTTATTTTTTTATGGAAAAAAATAAATGCAAAGGGCAAATATAATATCCATTAAGAAGGCTTTATTAAATGTTCATTATATTACATATGATTTGTAACTACTTCCGTTTTTTCATTATTTTACTTAATATTATATTATTTATTAATTATTCATTTATTTTAAATGTTTTCTTTATTACAGCTTCCATTCAAGATAAAATATGTTGTGGCATTAAGCTCAAGATATTCTAATTTCTCTTAG
Organism: Lithobates pipiens; assembly: GCF_037356315.1. Classification (NCBI taxonomy): domain Eukaryota; kingdom Metazoa; phylum Chordata; class Amphibia; order Anura; family Ranidae; genus Lithobates; species Lithobates pipiens. The sequence continues at coordinate 497,116,883 of NW_027507758.1, forward strand.
GGAGACCTCATCTCTTGCATCAGAATACTCTGCACTGGATACGATCTGTGACATGGTTCGTTGCCATGCATGCATGAGGTGAGTGGATAGTGTGCTAAATATAGCTGTGTGATGTCATTATATTCCCTTATTATGCTTTTATATCTCTTATTGTGGCAGCTTTACTTTTTAGCTTGTTAATCATGGCACGTTTAATCTTATCAGTATTATAACAAATTTAAAGTACAACTGTAGGCAAAACTTTTTTTTCATTTTGACTAGTGTAAGGAAGGGTTATGACCTCTGTCAGATTTTTTATTTTTTGCCATCTGTGTCCCATTGAGGAGATTTCCCTTCGCTTCCTGTGCCAGAGCCAAACAGGAAGTAGGAGGAAATCGTTGAAAATTAAGGGAATTTCTTGGGGATGCCCACGCCACCAGAACTAGTGCCCCCATAGGAAGATTTTACATCTATTACTTTTCTGGGGACAACTTAAAATTGGGATTTTCCTTTACTTTCACTTTCAATGATATTGGTAAACAGGACAAATAGAAAGGATGAAAGTCCCTAACAGGGGGCACGGACATAATAAAAACTAACAGGCATTCTAATTCCTTTCCACTCTATCAAAAACGAAGAAAAAAGATTTTGCCATTAGTTATACTTTAAAGTAACGTGAAATGTTTGGGAGGTCAGCGTGGTCTTCTTGCATTTAAGAAGGGTCAGACTTGAGTGCGCATGCGCGGCGCCCTGTGATGGCCGCCTGAACACAGGGCTCCGCAATGTCCCAGCCTTTCCGCTCACTTAGCGGCTGAACACCGCCGAAAAACATAGCGCCTTTTACAGCGGAGGTACCCACCGACACAGGGGCACTAGCGGATGCCAAAAGGGAAAGCGAGGAGAGGGCTGAGCACCCGTCTCGCAAGCCTCCCCGGAGCGGCCGACATATCTAAGATGGCGGCGGAGCGGCCGCCTCACAAGGCCCTCACTGGAACAACAGGCTCTTCTCCCTGGCGGGACAGACTCCACGGAGAGGTATGTGGAGGGGGTCTCCCCCAACAGCTCCAGGGAGGTCCCCAGTCCCCTGCCTCCACAATATCGCTTATTCAGCATACACTGGAGGACATTCATGGCCTATCTCCTGAAGGGGATCACAGATCACAGCATGCAGGTGCCTTCATAAATGCAGCACAGCTCATCCCTCAGCCACCCCAGTCCCCTCAGTCACAGGACATGTCTTCTATGTTTTCCAAATTTGCAGAGCTGCTTGATAGGGGGCTAGCGCAGACGGTGTCTAGAATTACCTCTGATATAAAATCTGATCTCCATATGCTGGGCTCCCGCATTGAAAGTATTGAACTTAAAATGGATGCCACGATCGATCGAGTGAACCAGAATTCCGATCGTTTCCAGGAACTACACGATCAACTTGAGGGGGCTTACGCCAAAATCGACGATTTGGAAAATAGATCCCGCAGACTCAATTTCCGCATCAGGGGGCTTCCTGAATCGGTTACAGATGTACATGACGCTGTCCATTCACTCATAAAGACCCTCATCCCTGACATCAGATCACACCGAATGGAACTGGATCGCGCTCACAGAGCCTTGGGCCCCTCCCGCCAAGATGGTCTCCCACGCGATATAGTGGTTAAACCGCACTACTATAGCGTCAAGGAAGAGGTGATGAAGAGAGCTCGGTTATCACCCCAACTACAAATTATGGGTCACCAAATACAACTATACGCCGACATTTCTCCCTTCACTATCCAAAAAAGGCGATCCCTAAAACCTTTGCTGACGATCCTGACTCAGAAGAACATTAAGTACTGGTGGTTATTCCCATTTGGCTTGAAATTTGATTTTAATGGTAAACCTTTCCGCTTTACCTCACTCCATGAAGGAGAACTGCTGCTCCGCAAGCTAGGCCTCATCCCTTCGGATCCACCGTCCCCCATGCAGGCTACTTCTTCTGGGATGGCCAAACGTCCACCACCATCCAGCCCTCTCACTTCACTCTGGATCTCCCCCAAACACAAGAAAGCTAAAGATGGTCTTCCTCCATGATAATGACACAGTCCTATTTTTGGCACAAAAATGTATTTCTTCTGAGGGACTCCTTTTTTTTTTTTTTTTTTTTTTGTGGAGTCTGAACCTTTTTAGGTTCTTTGGTTTCAGGACCTTCTGTTAATCGTTCTCTCTCATTTTTCCCCCTTTACAACACCTGTGTTGTGTGCAAGTCATATATCACAGCCATTAGTTATGGTTTGCTACAGGTGTTCAGTTTTATCTGTTAATTTTAAACTGATTGCTATTAGGTTGGTGCAGTGGGGGCTGGGACGTTCCTCCTGAGCACTCTTTCCTTTCTGGGTGGGACAGTCCCTGAGGGGCCTGTCTCATCTAGTCTGGACATCTCCTCCGTTGTGAGGATAGAAATGTTGACTTCCTTTGGTGGGTGGATCCGTTATTATCCCCCACCTGGGAAACATATGTCTTATATGTATTTCTCTCTTGTCTGTTTCATATTCTTCTTTTTCCTCCTTTCTCTCCCTGATATAGCTTACGAAGCGGTCTCTCTTTCCCTTGCGGCTCGTATGGAAGCATGGATGTCCTTCCCGGTGTCTCGCAGTCTGCAGCTGGTAACAAGCGAGAGGGTAGGTCATAATGGTATCCCTACCTTCTGTGCCTTTCTGCTCCATGGCTAACATACCCCACCACAAACCATTACTGCGACTAGCCTCCCATAATGTGCAAGGTCTTAATTCCCCAATCAAACGTAAAAAGATTTTCCAGCATTGTCACACCCTAAAAATTGATATCCTCTTTCTTCAAGAAACACATTTCCCGAAATCTTATCAACCCTCTTTCATTTACGCAAAATTCCCCAAATTTTACTTAGCTAATTCTGACAACAAAACCAAGGGGGTAGGTCTTTTCTTTTCAGGAAGGGTTCAATTTTCTTTGGTTTCCGAATTTAAAGACCCAGGGGGTAGATTTATTCTTCTTAAAATTATTATCGATGAACAAATTTACTCTCTTATCTCATACTATGCTCCCAACAAGGGGCAAGCACAGTTTTTCCAATCCATGCTTAGTACCTTGTCTCCACTAACGGAAGGAATAGTAATTTACGGCGGTGATTCTAATTTAGCTTTTGACTCTGGGGTGGACAAATCACGCCCCCCCGGAAGGGATAGGGTTCGTCCGACTAAGCAGAGCCTTAAGGTAGCCAGACAATTATATCACTATGGTTTGATCGATGCCTGGAGGGAACTTAATCCCAGGGTTCGGGATTATACTCACTACTCTAGTCCTCACCAAACCTTTGCAAGAATTGATCATTTCTTTATCCTCCAACAACATATCCCACTAGTGCGTCGGTCATCCATTAGGGACTCTGCTTACTCGGACCATTCCATGGTCCTTCTCTCCATTCAGGGAGGTTCGATCCCTCGATCCGAGTTTCATTGGCTTTAAATGCCTCCATTCTCAGCACCCCTGTACATGTTATGGAAATAGAACAACATATCCAAGATTACTTCCGCCTCAATGATATGGAAGACATTTCCCCCTCAACGCTATGGGCAGCTCATAAGGCCACCATAAGGGGAGTCCTCATCCAAATATCTACCAGGTTACGCAAGGCTCGTAAGGCAGAAATACACAAACTTGAAAGGGAATTTTCTTCCCTAAGCAAAAGTCATAAAGCTAACCCCACACAACTCTCTACGGATAGATTGGATGTAGCCCGTAATGCATTAAACCTTGCACTTACTGCGGTAGCAGAAAAAGAACTCAGATGGGAGGGAGAACGCCATTACCAACATAATAATAGTCTTGGTACCCGACTTGCTAGACGTCTTACCCCTAAAACCAAACTATTTTCACTCCCCAAAATCAGAAAGAATGATGGTTCACTAACCCAGAATCCCCCTAAAATTTTGGATGCATTTCATGATTTTTATCTCTCCCTCTATGGCAATACAGATAGTGGCTCGCATTCCGACGCCATTCGTTCATTCTTACAGTCAATTCAAATCCCCACACTGAAGGATCACCACAGGGACGATTTGGAAGCTCCAATTTCTGCAGAAGAAATAGAAGGGGTCATTAAGGACCTTAAGTCGAATTCGGCACCGGGGCCCGACGGATTCTCGGTGCCTTACTATAAACATTTCTCGCAATCTCTTGCCCCATACCTAGCACGCTTCTTTAATCACCTCAGATCTGGCTCTCCCCTGGATAAAGCCCTAAATTCAGATTTTGTCACGGTTATCCCCAAACCTGGGAAGGACCCCAGTAGCGTGTCTAATTATAGACCCATATCTTTGATCAACAACGATCTTAAAATCTTAACTAAGCTCTTGGCTAATCGTCTCTCTAAATTCATTAGCCTATACGTACATGCTGACCAAGTGGGTTTTATCCCGGGGAGACAAGGCCCGGATCAAATAAGGAGGGTCGTGGACATAATCTCACTGTTGCAGTCCAAGTGGGATGGGGGTCCCCCTCAACAGGGGTGTCTCCTCTCACTGGATCTAATGAAGGCGTTTGACTCAGTTTCCTGGTCATTCCTGTTCCCCACACTTGAAAAGTGGGGATTTGGACAATCTTTCATGAACATCATTCACGCACTTTACTCGACTCCAGAGGCTCGAATAAAGATGCAGGGATATTTCTCGAACCCCTTCTCGATCCTTAGGGGCACAAGGCAGGGGTGCCCCTTATCTCCTTTGATTTTCGCCATGGTCATTGAAACACTAGCTATATCAATTAGAGCGAACCCTGACATTAAGGGTATAAGATGTGGATCGAAAATACACAAGTGTGCTCTATTTGCTGATGATGTTTTGCTTTTCATTTCCTCTCCGGCCACCTCGCTCCCAGTATTATGCAAACTCCTTAATGATTTTGGCGATATCTCTGGGTTAAGTGTCAATTATGCCAAGTCCTTAGTGCTTAATATCAACCTTACACCTATACTAGTTTCACAACTTAAACATAACTTCCGCTTTGATTGGTCGGAATTGAATCTCCCTTACTTAGGGATACACCTTTCAGCTTCAATTGACAAATTGTACTCAGCTAATTTCCCCCAGACATTCCGAAAGCTAGAGGAAGATCTGGCCTTCTGGGATACCCTTAAGTTATCCTGGCTGGGCAGAGTAAATTCGGTTAAAATGACACTTCTTCCAAGAATATTGTATCTCTTTCGGTCATTACCTATCCCTGTCCCTAAGGACCGCATTCGTAGTTTTCAGTCCAGAATCCTGAAATTTATTTGGGGATCCAAGGGTCACAGAATCTCTAAAGACACGCTTTTCCGCCATAAAAATCAAGGGGGTCTAGGGGTCCCAAACATCCTTTCGTATTATCAGGCGGCGCAACTCTCCCAACTGTCTACTATTTACTTTAAAACATCCCAGCCGGATTGGGTCCACATGGAGAGACAGGCGGTCCCTAACCATACTTTGGATTACCTCCTATGGAGCGCACCTAAGTCCAGACCAGCCGTTATGGCACCTACTCTTTCCCACTCCATCGCCCTTTGGGACTCTTTGAAAAATAATCGATTTATTACTTCACACTGGAAACCACTCTCCCACATATTCAGGAATTCCCTCTTCCTTCCAGGGCAGGATATTATGGCCTTCCGTTGGTGGCTAGATAAAGGATTGTATAGGATTGGCCACTTTATTTCACCCTCTGGTCCTTTCTCTTTGGAACACTATATTAAAAAGCATCACCTGTCCGATACTGAAAAATTCCAATTTAATCAAATTTACCATTTTCTAAAGTCTTTGTGGCTTTCTACTGACCCCCCTCTTTCTATCACTGAATACGAACTTTGGTGTGGTCAAGCCATGGAGCAGAAGGGAGGGATATCGGTGATCTATCGCGCTCTTGCCAGGGCGGAAAGTAAAACACTTTTTATGCGAGAATGGGAAACAGATCTACAACAACAATGGTCCTTAGAGGATTGGCATACGGCGTCTCTTACGGCCTTCAAAGGCTTTCTGAATGCGACTCTCATAGAAGCTAACTTAAAGATTCTTATGAGATGGTATATGGTTCCTCTGAGACTAGCTAAAATTTATCCGGATGCCTCTCCCCTTTGTTTCCGTAATTGTGGCCATATAGGCTCTATGTTACATATCTGGTGGGATTGTCCGAAAATTAGGAATATATGGAACAAGGTTTTCCACATTATACGGAAGATCACAACCTTCCCCATTCATAAAACACCTCAAATAGCTTTATTCAATTTCCCCTTGCAGGGGGTCCCGAAATTAACTCAACAACTCATTAGATTTATTCTGGTCGGAACTAAACTCACTATTGCCAGGGCCTGGAAAAAAACGACGGTTTCCCTGAGAGTGGTTAAAAGGAAAATTTCTTGGATCATGGTACAGGAAAAAACAGTAAGCATCTTCCTTAATACGGTAGACAAACATACAGCGATATGGGATCCTTGGATCAATTATACCTCTAAGTGTCTACCTTGACCAGGGACTCCAGGTGCTGTAGGGTGAGAGAGACCCACTTCCTTCTTAGCTATCTTTTCTCTGTCTCCTTTTCTTTTCCTTTCTTCTTTTCTTTTCTTTCTCTCTTCTTTCTTTTGGTTATATTTTACCTCTGATTTAGTGCTTCTTATCAGGCCTAGTATAGGTACAACCTGAGGTTTAAACCCTCAATAAGATCATAAACCTCTAGCCTCAGATCTATATGTTGATTTTTCATAATCTTATCTGGTTCACATGGATTAGTTATTTTTAGTCCAAGATTATTCATTGTCCTCCATTTCGGGGCATTTATTTTCCGATACTTATTCTAGAGGATGATGTTTCATAGATTCCAGATCCTGGGTTAGGTGGGGTCTCAGGGGTCCCGGCACAGCAAGTTCCCATTTGGGGTGCTAGGCCCAGGAGGCTCGACCTCACAGTTCATATATGGGTTCTCTGGAACCAAAGGTTATATAACTATTGAGATGTTGTTTCGTTAGAATTTCTTAATTTAAGTTTTACCTGGTTCTCACCAGATAGCTTATGCAGATAAGCCTCGCTCAATAACTCTCAGGGTTTATTTTCTGTCTATTCGGTACTCTATTGACTTTTATAATACAATTGTGCACTGTATAAACAACCATTTGTTTATGTGTTTAAGCTTTCAATAAAAATCTATTGAAATTAAAGAAGGGTAAGACTTTTGAAACGTACCAACACCACATTATGAAATGACACATCAGTAAACTGGATATCAAAGGGAGGAATCACTGAGCAGAGCAGGTTATATGAGATATTGACACTCCGAGTCCTAGAAGTGTCCATTTCAGAACACTTTTCAGGCTATTTCTCTGCATCAGAGCAGAACTTAGTAGTGCTGCCAGCTGGAGAGGTAAGTATTCAACTGCTGTTTTGTAAGTGCTTGTTCTTGAAAACAACTTTGCTTAAAGTGATTGTAAAGTCTCATTTTCTTTTCTCTAAAAATAACAAACATACTATACTTACCTGCCCTGTACATTAGTTTTGCACAGGGCAGCCCCAATCCTCCTCTTCTCAGGTGCCTCTTTGGCGCTCCTGACCCCTCCCTCCTGTCAAGTGCCCCCACAGCAAGCAGCTTGCTATGGGAGCCCCTTTCTCTCCTGATTGGTTAGCTGACTTTGATTGACAGCAGTGGGAGCCAATGGTGCCATTGCTGTGTCTCAGCCAATCAGGAGGAGGATCCCAGACGGCAGAGGCACTCGTAGACATCGCTGGAGAGAGATGGGGCTCAGGTAAGTATTAGAAGCTGCTGGTAGCTGAGGGGGGGGTGAATGCATTAAAGCCTGAACTCATACACATAACACCCTCCAGGTATTTATTGCCTCTTTAAGATCCTTCCACCCCTTGGGGTTGTAGTTGAGTTCCTGCACCTTTTCTCTGAGAAAAAAAAGCCCTGGATAAATGTATATAGTCTTACAGATACAACCGGCCCTTTAAAGGTAAGCATAATGTTGATGAGGCCCACGATGAAATTGTGTTTGACACCCCTGATCTAGGGGATGTCTTTTTAGGATTTATTCTTGAAGAAGCTTTAATAGGAGAGGGGTTAGGGCATGAGATACATCAAAACAGAATATCATGGGATATGATTAGCACCTAGCAATCACAGGACAATCTTCTCCTTAAATTGATTGTAAAGTCTTTTTTTTTTTTTTTTCATCTTCTTTTGGCATCTGGTTACCTTGCACTTATGCACAAATACTGGTAGCTAAAGTGATTTCCATTTTCCAGAACACTGCACAGTAATAGGAATTTACGGTCAATACTCACCAGTCCCCTGGACAGCTTCCAACTTCCAGCTTCCCCTGGACAAGTGAATGAGACAGTCCTTCTCCAGACCAGATTCCTTATGGTCAAGTCCTTCAATCAGCTTCTAAGCAGATCTATCCAAGCTCAATGCGCTGACACTGCCGAGGTCTCTAGAACTGCTGCATAGTCCATGGGCTACCTGAGGGCAGAAGCCTCTCAGGCTCTGGAACCCTCCTGGGGAGAGAGAACCCAGCTCTCCAGTGTTTCAGACTATTTAACACCTTTCCAGCCCCCTTCTGGACACTCCTCTCCAGGGACTGGCTGGAGGATGATAAAAATGCAGTCTGGTTATTTGCATCTCCCTCCCTAAGCCTTGGAAGTTTCTTTAAAAGGCAGGGGGAAGCAGTCAAAACTCCCTGTCTGTTAAACCCTAAACAGACCAGGACAAATGATCACTGCTTCCTTAATTGCAGAATGAGCCAAAAACTACCTTTAACTAGCACCCTATGCTAGGAGGTTGCTACATAAGCTGAATAGGGTCCCTTATTTATTATTATTCTAGTTGCACTTATGGATTCATGTAATTGTAGCACTACCCCATAGGAGTCGCTAGTGTCCTGGGTCCCCACTGCTGCACAGCCAGTCACATAGCATTTCCTTTACATATTGTAACGCAGAAAGCAGTCCTTTGCTTTTTTTTTTTATGTTTTTTTAAGAGTTGATAACTTGAATGGGGTAGGGAATTATGCGATGTCCAACTAGAAAAATCCCCAGAACTATAAACAAAAGGAATACTTCGTCCCTATTTACAAAAGTCCTCTTCTCCCTTCCTCCTGCAAAAAACTTGGTTTACTACAACACCTGCTGATCACTCTTATGCTGCCTGGCTGGCACACTTCCATGGAGTTTCCCCACTGCAATGCTCTTTAGAGAGCACTGGTACAGCTAACCGTCTCTCCTCTTGTGTTGTCCCTACTCAGTGCTGATCTCTACTCACTGTCTGTCTTGGCTCTGTCCCACAGCCTCTCCTGAAGGTTCTCCTCCAACTGTCTCCTGTGGTGGGATCCTTCTAGGCCAGTTATCCCAAGCTTCCAGCCTGAGGTATTGCCTCTCCCTGGCAGGGGTTCCCTCAAGGGCCACCGACAGCCTTTCCTTCACATTTCATCTCCATCTTCCACCTGACCCCCTGCTGGAATGGACCATGTCTATTTATAAGGTTGTCTCCGCCCAAGGGGTGGACTGGGCCCGGGGGGCAGGGTGGCAATTGCCCCCTGGGCCGCTCTGATGCTGGGTAAAAGGACTGGATTGATTGATGCGCACTGATCAGGCTGTACTGATGGGCACGGATCAGGCTGTACTGATGGGCACTGATGCATTATTTTTGTTAAACCTCCTTTGTTGCTATTAACATTAAATTATGTTACCACATTGCATCATATTTTTTTTGCTTCATAACATCAATATCCCTTATAAAACCACGTGGGCATGTAGGGTGAGTTGATTCAGTGGTTCAATGGGTCACTGAACTTGCCCCCCAGGCCTAAGGCTGCCAGCCCTCCCTTAACTCCGCCCTTGCCAGCCCCCCTCTGGGCATTGGCTGATGCCCCAGAAATATTCATGGCAGCTCCTCCCAACATGCCATCCTCTGGTTATAGAAGAATTTCCTAGGCACCAGAGAAATGTCAGGATGAGTAATGCGTCCCTGAACTCTAATAACCCTGACCAGTTTTTCTTACACTACACCACTAGTAGAACACACTACTCTTGCTGTCCTAACAATAATAAGTTGTAAGAAGCATCAGTGCAGTACTCAGTATGGGCATTTGTGATATGTCATTATTTATGGAATTTACCCTTTTTAATCCTGCCAGTTGATTATGGTTCACTTAATTTCTGGGAGAGGTTTAACAACCTTTGCAGCCAACTTGAAATTAAAGCAGTGTAGTCACCTCCTTTACTTTGTGCCTGCCCATTGAGATTCTTGGAAGACTTTGCACATTGGCGCTTCCTCTATTGTTTTCACCCCAGAGGAAGTGTCGACAATGCCTAGTGCAACCCAGTGTCTACGGCTTCAACTTAAAGCCTAACCCTTTCACATGACATCAAGGGACCACTAGTCTCCAACCACTGGCAGCAGAAGAAGGGGGATGGACATATAAGCTTATGTACAATGGGGCCTTTATAAACACTCTTCTCCAGGCAGGAGAAAAACAGCTTTGAAAACATGTCTAATCTGTGTTTTTGCCAATGCGTTTAGGCACATCAAGCTCTTTGGTGTTTATTATCCTGCATACAGTCATATGACGTCCGCAGGAGGCATCCTATGATGTCCTGGGGTTCCCGGCCGTCTGGGGGGCATGCCACCAGAGGCATGCACGCGCCCCCTGCTGCATCACTTGTGATCCACTGCACGTGCCTGGCGGATGCGATGTCCTCCCGGCACTTGGGATTGCTCGTTAACTGAGCAGGACCGTGGATTTGTTTGTGTAAACACACAGATCCACTTCCTGTCAGGTGAGAGGAGACCGATCGTGTGTTCCCAGTACAGAGGAACACCGATCGGTCTCCTCCCCTTGTGAGTCCCTGCCCCCTACAGTTAGAAGCACTGCATAGGACAAACATTTAACCCTTTGATCGCCCCCTAGTGTTAACCCCTTCCCTGCCAGTGACATTTATACAGTAATCAATGCATTTGAATAGCACAGATCGCTGTATAAAAATTGTGTCAAAAGCGTCCGATCTGTCTGCTGCAATGTCACAGTCATGATAAAATCGCAGATCGCCACCATTACTAGTAAAAAAAATAATAATAATAAAAATGCCTTAAAACTATTCCCTATTTTGTAGACGCTATAACCTTTGTGCAAACCAGTAAATATACGCTTATTGCGAATTTTTTTTATACCAAAAATATGTAGAAGTATACATATAGCTTTTTTTTACAAACTTGTCACTCTTCTTTTGTTTATAGCGCAAAAAATAAAAACCGCAGGGGTGATCAAATACCACCAAAAGAAAGCTCTATTTGTTCATTATATTACATATGATTTGTAACTACTTCCGTTTTTTCATTATTTTACTTAATATTATATTATTTATTAATTATTCATTTATTTTAAATGTTTTCTTTATTACAGCTTCCATTCAAGATAAAATATGTTGTGGCATTAAGCTCAATATATTATAATTTCTCTTAGGGAGACCTCATCTCTTGCGTCAGAATACTCTGCACTGGAAACGATCTGTGACATGGTTGGTTGCCATGCATGCATGAGGTGAGTGGATAGTGTGCTAAATATAGCTGTGTGAGGTCATTATATTCCCTTATTATGCTTTTATATCTCTTATTGTTACAGCTTTACTTTTTAGCTTGTTAATCATGGCATGTTTAACCTTATCAGTATTATAACAAATTGAAAGTACAACTGTAGGCAAAACTTTTTTTTCATTTTGAATAGAGTAAGGGAGGGTTATGACCTCTGTCAGATTTTTAATTTTTTTGCCATCTGTGTCCCATTGAGGAGATTTCCCTTCGCTTCCCGTCCCAGAGCCAAATAGGAAGTGGGAGGAAATCGTTGAAAATGAAGGGAATTTCTTGAGGATGCCCACGCCACCAGAACTAGTGCCCCCATAGGAAGATTTTACATCTATTACTTTTCTGGGGACAACTTAAAATTGGAATTTTCCTTTACTTTCACTTTCAATGATTTTGGTAAACAGGACAAATAGAAAGGATGAAAGTCCCTAACAGGGGGCACGGACATAATAAAAACTAACAGGCATTCTAATTCCTTTCCACTCTATCAAAAACTAAGAAAAAAGATTTTGCCATTAGTTATACTTTAAAGTAACGTGAAATGTTTGGGAGGTCAGCGTGGTCTTCTTGCATTTAAGAAGAGTCAGACTTTTGAAACTTACCAACACCACATCATCAAATGACACATCAGTAAACTGGATACCAAAGGGAGGAATCACTGAGCAGAGCAGTTTATATGAGATATTGACACTCTGAGTCCTAGAAGTGTCCATTTCAGAACACTTTTCAGGCTATTTCTCTGCATCAGAGCAGAACTTAGTAGTGCTGCCAGCTAGAGAGGTAAGTATTCAACTGCTGTTTTGCAAGTGCTTGTTCTTGAAAACAACTTTGCTTAAAGTGATTGTAAAGTCTCATTTCCTTTTCTCTAAAAATAACAAACATATTATACTTACCTGCTCTGTACATTAGTTTTGCACAGGGCAGCCCCAATCCTCCTCTTCTCAGGTGCCTCTTTGGCGCTCCTGGCCCCTCCCTCCTGTCAAGTGCCCCCACAGCAAACAGCTTGCTATGGGAGCCCCTTTCTCTCCCAATTGATTAGCTGACTTTGATTGACAGCAGTGGGAGCCAATGGCTCTATTTGTGGGGTGCACAATTGTCATTCAAAGTGCGACCGTGCTGAAAATTGTAAATTGGCTTGGGCAGGGAGGGTGTGAAAATGCCCTGTATTGAAGTGGTTAATTTCATAGGCCAGAATTATTTTTTTTTAACACGCTTGCAGAATCTACCACTACAGCCTTGACTATACATTTTTGGCTCTTGGAGTGCTAAGCCTTAAAGCCCATCTGCACTGCATGGTCAACTGCTTGTTTTTCTAGGGGTGAGCACAAAGTTTATACTCACCCGAGTCTTCCATCTCTTGGAAAATCGTGTTCCCCCATGGTCCAGCTGTGGACTCTTCCTGTCTATGGAGCATGCTGTGGACATGCTGATGTCAGGAACAGTCCATTGTTAGGGACGTTGAAGCATGGGGTACCATGCAGGTGTTGTGCGGTGAGGATTGGAGGATCAGGTAAGTATATCTCCACTGTCCTAGCCTCTAAAATAAATTACTAGATAACTCTTGCAGTGCGGCCATAGCGCCACTAAACGGAAAAAAAAATTGCCTGGAGTTCAGCTTTAACATCTATTAAATATGATTTGTTTCCTGTTTATGAATGCTGTATGCACTGTAATATCAAAGAATTAATGTAATTTTTGGTTTCTTTTGTTTTTTTGTTTTTCTTTCAGTACAACAATTACCTTATTTTGGAATGGGTCTTTCATACGAATCACATTTCTCCAGTAAAACTCTGAGAAGAAGAGAATATAGATAGAATGACAATAACTATAGACATACTAAGGTTATAATCTTTTATAATGCTTTATGGCACACTGCAGTTCCTTGACTTGTCACCTCAGATGAGAACACAACATTTTTATCCTTGATGCAGACTATAATTATTTAATTACATAAATAAGAACACAATATAAATGCCTGTTGATGTATCCATGTGCTGACCTAAATTCACCATTTATGTCAATTTTTTTGTTGTGCTTGTTGTATTCATTAATGCTCTTTTGCCCTCGAAAAAGAAATGTGTGTGGTTTATTTTCATTGCATTCCAATGACCCATTGCTCCAGATTATGGAAAACTGTGTTCTATGAGTTCTTTGTATTTATTCTATTTTTTTAGCAAAGTTCAAAAGGACCTTCAATTACAGGGAAAAGTTTGCTAGGTGAAGCTAGAGAGCTTTTTAAGAGCAAAAACACCAAATACATGAGTTTTTCCCATTCCATCAAATGCTCCCCACTAGCACCCCTCCACAGCGGTGTAGCAGATGGAGACCACATTCTCCAGGGACAAACACCTGCCAGTGAGTCCAACTCATAATGCTGTCACAGTCTTAGTATTTGATTCGTTCAGTTCACTCTGTTCACAATTTGAGCTAAAAATGTGAGACTGGAAACACCTTAATAACAAGTGCAATGAAACCTGTAGCTACATATGTCATTTTTAATATTTATCTGACTTAAGAAAAAATAAATTAAAAAAATAAACATTTTTATTTTTTAATTCTAAACAAATAAAGAATCCATAAGAAACTATATAAAAAATAGTACACATTGCTTTAATTTACTATTCAAGGTAACTCTCAACAGCAGTTAACACTGAGATACACCTCCTAGTTTGAGGCATGAAAGCTCTGGGCGCCGACACAGGAAATAAAGACCAACAAGGTAAAAACACGCATGCTATAGCCAGACATCCCAATGGATTGTTCATTAAACAGATTCTATAAAACCAATGGCTGAAAATCGAAGGTGGTTTTATTTAGGTAAAGGGAATAGTTACAGTTTTACAACAGGAATGGTTTACTAGACACGAGACGCCTAAGGCAAAAATGGAATGTTGGGTCTAAAGCCCCAAAGACCTGAAAACCCGATGCACGTGTGTCTAAGTCCCTTTTATACTGTCATGCTTTGTGTTTTTAACACACAATAAAGTCTATGTTAAAGCACTCCTATCACCAGAATATAAAAACACCTGCGTCAGCACAGCGTCTGTACTCCCCTTTCGATCAGCATTTCAAGCAACTATGGAAACAGTCATTATCTACCAAATAATAGGTCTGCAGCACTACCCCCACCTTCTTAGAAAGCTAATAAGGATAGCAAGAGATCCTCATAATGGCATGTTTGTGACTTTAGTTACATCATAGTCCATCAAGTGATAAAAGGAGATGGAGGTGGGTGATTAATCTCACCAGAATCAACCAGCAACATAAAGATTGGTTTTGCGTAGATTATCTTCTAAATAATTTCATGCTGAGTTGATGTGAGCTAGCTGCTGCTGAAACCATCTCAGAAATGCCTTGCTACAACCCAATAACAAAACTCTGTAACTATTACTATACACATATGTAATATACAAGGTGTATGCTATAGTAAATAACTTACTGCGAATAATATATAACAACTCCATCTAAAACATATTTCTTTATACTGGGTGAAATGGGTAATAGAAGAGATCACCCTTCACCTTTATTGTCACTGTAACAGTTTGGGCCTAGTTGTTCAGCTAAATTAACACATAGCCAGCTGAAGAGATGAATCCATATAGTTCTATGGAGAATCCACCAGAGAATTCTTCATAAGAATTTATGGAGAACTTGGGTTGGTGATTAAGATAGCTTGGCTGAAAAGCTGATCTCAACCATCTGCAAACATTCCAAGAGGCAATCCTCTTGCTAAAGTCCCACACCACAGCAAAGATTTCAAGAAGGATCCAGCGTTCCGACTAAAATAGAAAAATCTTTCTTTTTTTTCCAAATCAAAAGTGCTTTATTGAAAAACAAGACAATACATCATAAATAGTTTTATAAACAGAGTACAGTATCATACACAAGTAGAAAATTAAAGGCAAGGCAACAAGACCCAACCATACAATGCCATGGTGCATTTACCACATACACTGACAGAAAACAAAAAAAGTCCCAGCGAACGCAAGGGAACACAGAATAACACCTGGTGAGCTATCCATCCAACAACTAAAATGATCAGTAAAACAGGTATGAAGGAAAGAAGGTAAAGGAAGAAAAAAAGAGTTGGGCAAAAGACGGCCATAGTCAAAAGCATCTCAACTCTAGGTCCAAGGAGACCAAATGTTATCATATTTCCAAGGGCAACTTCAATTGATATAGTTACATAGTTAGTCAGGTTGAAAAAACACACCAGTCCATCCAGATATACGTAAGTTTATACATAGGCAAAGCAGCATCCTCCATTGGTTCCCAGGTGGACACAACAGGGGAGTTTGAAGAGGTCTCCTTAAGTAGGATATCTTTTTTTGCATAGTATAAGAGGTATGAGATTAGCAATTTAGTGTGATGGGAGCGCTGCTCACCCTGGTGAATCCCCAGAAGGGCCAACTCCGGGAAAGCTGGAAGTGTCAACTGCAACCTAAGATTAATCAATTCAAATATATCTGACAAGGATTTTGCAACTCGAACAATGCCAAAACATGTGCAGGTAGGACCCTAGATGAACACGACCATGAGGACACTGTGGATTGTGTTTTTAGGTACATCTTATGGAGTCTCACAGGGGTGTAGTACACCCTATGAAGAAACTTGACTTGGATCAATTTTTCTCTGGAAGAGATTACCAATTTAGGGCCACCCTCTAGACAGTCATCCCAGCTTTCTCTATCCAAGTAGGGAATGTCATCTCTTCACATCTCCCACACTCACTCCAGCTTAGGGGAGTTTGTTTTAAGAAGTGTACCATATGAAGTAGAAATGGGTTTTATCAATGTCACCCTGAGCGAGCAATTCCTTAATTGGATTGGCCTGGGGGAGGAACAGCTGATGAAACTAGGCTCTAACCAAGTGTTGCACTTGACAATAGCGAAATTGCATCCAAGCTGATAAATAGAACTTCCCAGTAAGTTGCATTAAAAACAGAATCGGTCCTTGAAGGCATGATATTTGCCAAAGTTTTTACTCCCTTACGTGCCCATAATTGAAGACAGGGAATGGTATGAAGTTGGGGGAGGAAAAGATTTCCCCAAAGGGGGTGAGCAGGGGACCATTGGTTTGGGCACATAACATGACAGCAAACAACCCCCATACCCTCCAGGTGACACCCATTGGCCCCAGAATCGAGTTGTAGGCTTTGGTTCCTATGTAGACCAAGTTTCAGAAAAATCATTCTTGCATGGAGTTCAAGTTTGTTTGTATCATATCTTGTTATTGAATCTTGCCGAACAACGCAGTTTTTGTTCTCTGTCTGTTTAAGACATTTTTAAATGTAAGAGTACACCTGAGCACTTAATAAATATTTCTTTGGTCCATAACACACTACACCATTGGAGGCTATTTTTGTTTTGTTCCCCCTTTCTTACACTGAGGTATTGTGTACTGGATTCAAATTGCGGCAACTGAATGGATTACTTTGTCCACTGGAGGAATATCTATGAGTTCATCTGCAGTGTGTACATCTGAAAGAAGAGTGCATAGACGATAGTGGAGACCATTTATTGTTTATGGATGCAATTTACCTCTATAATTAAGGTGAGAGTTCTGGCAGACTTTAGCATTAAGAGGCTATTTGCGGAACACCTAGGAATAATATGGACATTTATATGTGTGTGTTTACATTCTACATCTCATATATCGGATCCATCCATTTGTGAAGACGGCAGAAGTTTTGCACTTTATACCTTTTTAGAGGACTATTTAGCCTCATTTTCCATTTCTGTGATTTAGTAACATCTTTTTTTGATATACTATATTTGTGTGATTTATCACTTTCTCACGTGATTGAGATACATTGTGGACACTTTATTGCTATTTTGCACATTTATATTTTTATTTATCATAATTTAGTTCACGTGGAGATATTTTTATTGGCTTTCATTGTTTTTTTATATACTGGGTTATTTCACCACAATATTTTATAGTGTTACTTCTTGCGCAAGATCACTTTATATAGATTAGATTGTTCACTTTGCAAGGAAAATTGCACTTTGCAACATCATCAATTTGCATCACTGAACGTGGTGACATTTCCCATTCCAAAAAATACCCAATTGTGTGCAAAGAAAATAAAAACATGGCTGGTTGATGGAAGTCAGCAGAGCGTCACTTCATTCACTAAGCTCTGGGGCAAGTTCTCTTGCAAAGTGAACGGTCTCTTTGCCTTTAGTAAATCAACTCCACTTTCTGTAGTGCTAGGAATCCTAAATTTGCCAATTGCTGGTCTTTTACAACACAATTTACTGCACTTGTATTAAACATCGTAAGCTGAGCTTGTTTATCCATGACAGATGAACATTTGTGTTTGCATGAAAGCAGTAGCTGCTACGGTACTATTTTAACTTTAATTCTGCTTCAGGGTGTTGTTTAGTCATCCAGTCAGCTATCACAGTAACATTTAAATACAGCAGGTTAGGGGTAGGAAACTACTTTAGCATTACGGCAATTTATTATTCACTTTACATAAGCAGGAAACCAGCAATTATGACATTTTACAAGCTTTATTTACAGCAGTTTCTTTCTCTAGCAGGTTTTATCCACATTAATAGATCTTCGTTTAATACTCAGCCACCTGCTCCATTTGGCAAACACACCATGTCACCAGGAAAGTGTGTTCACCTTCTCTGGCCTTGAACATATTAATGCAAGTGTCAGAGAATATTTCTATGTGGCTAGTCCATAGAGCAATCCTTGGCCTGCCTACTAAGTTTAAATAAGATATTAACTGAACGGCTTCACACAACAGACATATAAATCATTTCACAACACTAAAAGGTGTTCAAAATTCTGTATCTCCAGAAAATCATCAGGAAAAAATGGAAACAGGCTGTCTGAGGGGCTTTTTGGGGCCTCCACACAGAAGAGGTAAAATACTATCAGATAGAAACTCGGGCTGGAAGGTCCTCCCTCCATGTCCCTGGAGGTGACACACCAAGCCAGCACTGAAGTAATCTGGTTACAGCAGCAGAAGGCCTCTCACCACTTCGCTTTCACAGGGCCAAATGTCCCCTAGTAAAATCCTCCAGGGTGTGGAACTAAACTGGAGCTGGCAGGAAATACTGGTGTGAAAACTGAAGTGCTAATAGAAATATAGCAGGACAAACCAAGTCCTGGTCTTCTTCAAGTCCCAGTTCTCCAGTACTGTTTGGAACAGTTATATAGAGTATACAGCTCAATGTGAATTTCTCTAGTCAGGGTCATTAGAATATAGTCTGCCTTTGGGTGGAAATATGCACATTCTTAGTGAACTGCATACAGGTAAAGGCTCTGCAGTGCTGTTAGGAAAACATGTTCCCTATGTCTGTAGGTGTGTAGGTCATCTTCTCAATCTCTTAAGCCCCATACACACTATGAGATTTTCTGCTGATTTTTGTCTTCAGATCTACCAAAACCATGTAGTGTAAGGGCCTGCCTGATTACATACATATTGAAACTTCTAAGGTTTGACCTGATATTATATGGTTTTGGTAAACCTGAAGGAAAAAAATCAGTAGAAAATCGGATAGTGTGTATGAGGCTTTTTCCTGTCAGCATGTTTCATGTCAGCATCTGTGAATGTAGCATAACTCATTGGCTTCTAATGTGGCCATCCCTCTCCCAGTATAAGGGGTAGGATCTTAAAAATAAGGCTGAATATCCACTTGCCGACCATGCTTTTTCTAGCACTTTTTGTTTACGAATCATTATTTTTTGTTAGAAAATGTATTATAACACCCAAACATTATATATATATATATATATATATATATACATATATATGTAGCGGCCATAACCCGCTGTAGGGCGGCCTTAGCTTAATAGGCTTAACGGTTACCTCCACTTGGCTTGTTCTTCTACGTCTAGGGGCTCCCAGGGTTGGTACCCAACAACTTGAATGCTGACACAAATAAAGTCCTTTTGAAAGGTTTTATTTTGCAGTAGTAACATCCAATAACACAGTCTCTCATGGGAACAGAGAGCACGGGTAAAGAACGCAGGCACCTTGAACTGAAGATCTAACAAAGTCTCTAGTTGCACCCAGAGAGTAGCCACTCACAGCCGAGCACTTCAAAGCTGAACAGATCTCTAGCCAGAGATCATGGCAATAAGCACATTGACTCAAGACTTGAAACAATCCTATGAATGTGTACAAGTTGTAACTAAGGGTGAACAGGAACCTTTTTCTTCAGTACCTGGAACGTTCTCTGTCTCCTTAATAGTACTGAAAAAAGCATGGATTTGTCATAGTTACATAGTTACATAGTTAGTCAGGTTGAAAAAAGACACAAGTCCATCCAGTTCAACCTTAAAAACAAATAAATAAAATAAAAAATAATCGTACAATCCAAATACCCAATATTATGCCCACAATTGATCCAGAGGAAGGCGAAAAAAAACCCCAGCAGAGCATGCTCCAATTTGCTACAGCAGGGGGAAAAAATTCCTTCCTGATCCCCCAAGAGGCAATCGGATTTTCCCTGGATCAAATTTACCTATGTTAGTACCCAGTTATATTATGTACATTCAGGAAAGTATCCAGGCCTTTCTTAAAGCAATCTACTGAGCTGGCCAGAACCATCTCTGGCGGGAGTCTATTCCACATTTTCACAGCTCTAACTGTGAAGAAACCTTCCCATACTTGAAGATGAAATCTCTTTTCCTCTAGACGTAAAGAGTGCCCCCTTGTCCTCTGGGTTGACCGTACAGAGAACAACTCAACACCAAGTTCACTATATGGACCCCTAATATATTTGAACATGTTGATCATATCCCCCTTATTCTCCTCTTCTCAAGAGTGAATAAATTCAGTTCCTCTAATCTTTCCTCATAGCTGAATTCCTCCATGCCTCTTATCAGTTTGGTTGCCCTTCTCTGCACTTTCTCCAGTTCCCCAATATCCTTTTTGAGAACTGGTGCCCAAAACTGAACTGCATATTTCAGGTGAGGTCTTACTAATGATTTGAACAGGGGCAAAATGATATTTCTCTCTCTGGAGTACATACCTCTTTTAATACAAGAAAGGACTTTGCTCGCTTTGGAAACAGCAGCTTGGCATTGCATGCTATTATTGAGCTTATGATCTACCAAAACCCCCAGATCCTTCTCCACTATGGATCCCCCCAGTTGTACTCCCCCTAGTATGTATGATGCATGCATATTCTTAGCCCCCAAATGCATAACTTTACATTTATCAACATTAAACCTCATCTGCCACATAGTCGCCCAATTAGACAGTGTATTGAGGTCGGCTTGTAAATTAGAGACATCCTGTAAGGACGTTATTCCACTGCATATCTTGGTGTCATCTGCAAAGATAGAAATGTTACTTTTGATCCCAGACCCAATATCATTTATAAAGATGGTAAAAAGTAAGGGTCCCAGCACTGAACCTTGGGGTACACCACTGATAACCTTAGACCATTCAGAGTAAGAATCATTAATCACTACTCTCTGAATTCTGTCTTTTAGCCAATTTTCTATCCATTTACAAACTGATATTTCCAAACCTGTAGACTTTACCTTACACATGAGCCATGTGTGGGGAACTGTATCGAACGCTTTTGCAAAATCCAAGTATACCACGTCCACTGCCACCCCTCTGTCCAAGGTTTTACTTACCTCCTCATAAAAAGAAATCAGATTTGTCTGACAACTTCTGTCTTTCATGAATCCATGTTGTCTGTTGCTTAAAGTGTTTTTGTTCAGCAAGAACTCATCGATGTGGTCTTTCATTAAACGCTCCAGTATCTTCCCAGCTATAGAAGTTAAGCTAACAGGTCTATAGTTACTTGGTAAAGACTTTGATCCCTTTTTGAATATAGGCACCATGTTCGCCCTGCTCCAATCCAGTGGGACTATTCCCGTCATTAATGAGTCCCTAAAAATTAGATACAATGGCTCTGAAATTACAGAGCTCAATTCTTTTAGGATCCATGGGTGGATGCCATCAGGGCCAGGTGCTTTATCCACCTTTATTCTGTCTAAATATTTCTGGACCATATCACTTTCGAGCCATTGTGGATCATTTGGGGCGGTGTCACTATCACCCCCATTATGGACATGCGCTCCCTCATGCTCTTTTGTGTACACAGAGCTGAAGAAAGTATTTAATAAATTAGCCTTCTCTTTGTCCCCAGTCACCCACTCTAGATTATTTTGTAAAGGGCCTACATGCTCAGACTTGACCTTTTTACTCTTAATATATTTGAAGAATTTTTGGGGGTTTGTCCTACTATCTTTTGCAATCTGTCGTTCATTTTGAATTTTCCTTTTTTCATGTTCTGTTAAATTCTTTGTAATATTTAAATGACACTAGTGATCCTTCATTTTTATATTTTTTAAAAGCTCTTCTCTTATAGTTTATAGCTTTTTTAACTTTGGCTGTGAGCCACATAGGTTTTGTTTTTAGCCTTTTAAACTTATTGCCCATGGGAATATACTTTGCAGTGAGGTCCCAAACAGTCTTTTTGAAGAATTCCCATTTCTGTTCTGTGCCCATTGAAGCGAATATTCTCTCCCAGTCTAAGTCCTGGAGAGCAGCCCTCATCCTTGGAAAATTTGCTCTCTTGAAGTTAAGTGTTTTTATCTTACCCGTATGTATTTCTTGTTTAGCGCTAACATCAAAGGAAATCATGTTATGATCACTGCTACCCAGGTGTTCCTTTATCTGGACATTAGTAATAAGCTCTGCATGGTTTGAGATTACCAGGTCCAACAGAGCTTCATTCCTAGTTGGGGCCTCAATAAACTGGACCATAAAATTGTCCTGTAATAGGTTTATCATTTTTTCCCTTTAACTGTCCCAGCAGTGCCATTACTCCAGTCAATTTCTGGGTAGTTAAAATCCCCCATTATTATCACTGTCCCAGCCCTTGCAGCCCTTTCCATCTGTGCAAGGAGCTGAGTCTCCACCTCCTCATTAACATTGGGTGGTCTATGACAAACTCCAACGATTAACTTTGAACTACACCCATCTAAATGCAGTTCCACCCATAATGTTTCAGACTCATCACACTCTCCATCCACCAGGTCCTCTTTCACACTTGCTTTGAGATCACTTCTCACATAGAGACAGACCCTGCCACCTTTCCTTTTTACCCTGTCTCTCCGAAAGAGTGCATAGCCAGGAATATTAATAGCCCAGTCATGTGAGGATTGAAGCCAAGTTTCAGCAATACCGATTACATCATAGCTCTCCTCATGCACCACAGCTTCAACTCACCTATTTTGCTTGGCAGACTTCTGGCATTGGTGTACAAACACTTTAATGCATTATTACATTTTGCTCTGGTGTTTTTCATATTATTTTTAGTAGTACAAATTGCCCTATACTTTTCAATGGCTGTTTGCAACATGGGACATTTCTTGTCACCTGCCATATCCCACCCCCCATCTATCCCCATTCCACCCTCCATTAATGTCTGACCCCTAACTGACCTGTCTGCCCAATGTAATTCTGGTTCACCCTCCCCCTTCAAACCCAGTTTAAATACTCATCCAGCCTTCCCATAAACCTCTCCCCCAGCACAGCAGACCCCCTTCCATTCAAGTGCAAACCATCGTTAGCATATAGGTTGCACCCCAATGAAAAGTCAGCCCAGTGCTCTAGAAACCCAAATCCCTCCTCCCTGCACCAGGTCTTTAGCCATGCATTCAGCTCTCTAATCACCCCCTGCCTTTCCTGTGTTGCGCATGGCACAGGCAATATTTCAGAGAATATCACCTTGGAGGTCCTACCCTTCAACTTGCAGCCTAGTTCTCTAAATTGATTCTTAAGGAGCCTCCACCTTCCATGTATACGGTCATTGGTTCCAACGTGGACCAAGACTGCTGGGTCATACCCAGCCCCTCCCAGTAATTTATCCACCCGGTCCACCACATGCCGAACCCCAGCACCAGGGAGACAGCAAACTATTCGGTTGAGGCGATCCTGGCGACAAATTATTCTATCAGTCCTTCTGATTATAGAATCCCTCATAACCACCAACTATCTCTTTATTTAGCGATTTTTGATGCACCCCACTCCTGATGATTGGCTGAAATTGTCGTGAAACGTGTAGAGTCCATACTCAGGGATGCCAAGTCAAGTTTGCTACAATCATGAATTTCTTTTATTCATTTATAGTTATATTTATTAGGATAACCATGTTCACCTGCTCTGTATGTCCATTCAATTTTTCAATTGTGATTGCTTGTACCAATTATGTCTATCCATTATATACATTAAATATGTCAATATGATTATTACTACAATTAATTATGCTTCTTGTTGCATGACCCATGTATTATATATTATGATACATTATATATACCTACTATTCAGTATCTGTATTTAATTTATTGGATTGATTAGCAACTCTTTATGGGTATCCAGATTTTCCCCGCAGGGTCAGTGACAATGAATAACATTTTAGGTATCCCAGACCATTTCAAACACATATTCATGCCTCATTTAAAGTCCCACAATCCACTTTCATTTTCTTTTATCAATATAGGGATGGAGGCATGCTTATGTTGCATTGGGGTCCAAACAGGTCACGTGCTTTTTATTATAACCACCAACTGTCTAGGCCTATCTGCACTCCCCTCACCTCCTCTACTAGATGGGCTGCTCTCCCGGCTGTTAGGGGGAGCAGTGACATCTAGGGCTGCCACCTCTGTGTTTGCCACCTCCACATGTTCACCCAACTCTGCAAATTTGTTTTGATGCACAAACACAGGACTGGCCTTCCTTTTCTGCGAGCCCCTTCCACTCCCTCTAACTACATTAAGCCATCTTCCTATGTGATAATCCTGACTTGCCCCTCCACCCTCCACATCAACCCTACTGACCACCTGCTCAGCGAGCAGAGGACCCCTTTCAAGGTTGTTGTTTCTGCCCAGTGTTGCAACTTGCTCCTCCAGATCTCTAATGCAAGCTTCCAGAAGGGCAACCTGCTCACATCTGTCTGTCAATGTCCTTCCCAACTCAGTAACCAGGCACTTCTCAGTATGCCACTTGTTGGCCCTCCTCTGAAGAGTCCTCCCTCGGTCACTTCCACAAGCTGTGGTGCCCCTCCAAGCCCAGAGCACACCAGGACAACTTGAATCCTTCCTCAGTTACTGCGCCTCGAACCAGCCAGTTCCAAGACTCGGGAACAGACGGATCCCTACCCCAGACCAGACGGGTCTATTGGGGGCCTCTAACAGGAACATGTTGGGGGATGTCGAACACCCCGTGACCGGGACCCCTCACGGGGCTACCCGGTCCTGGAACATGAACAGACCACAGGGGCCTCACGAACTCCACTCCTGAACACGTGACCCACACATCTTAAGTACCCCTCCAGGTGAGGCCAGACCAGAGTCTTGTAGAGCATGCCATTACTGAACCTATCATCTACTAGATTCCCCCAGAGGTTCCCCCACTAGTGAGTAGATTGTATTCATATTTTTGGCACCCACATGCATTATGTTACATTTTTCTACATTAAACCTCATTTGTCATGTAGTTGCCCATCCCATTAATTTGTTCAGATCTTCTTGCAAATTTTCCACATCCTGCAGAGAAGTTATTGCCCTGCTTAGCTTAGTGTCGTCTGTAAATACAGCGATTGAGCTGTTTACCCAATCCTCCAGGTTGTTTATGAACAAATTAAATAGGATTGGTGCCGGGACAGAACCCTGGAGGACCCCACTACCCACCCCTGACCTTTCCGAGTATTCCCCATTTATCATCACCCTCTGAACTCACCCTTGCAGCCAGTTTTCAATCCATGTACTCACCCTATAGTCCATGCTAATGGACCTTACTTTGTACAGTCCATGTACAGTCCGTTATAGCCTAGGCCTCCTTTATGTAGAGCGCATGTTGCATCAAATACAGAGGTTGTCTTTGGGAAATAGACATATGAGTGCTGCCAGCATTGCTGCAGAGTGTCAGGAAGATCCTGCCAGCAAAAGACAGTCTGTGCCTTCCTCTGCGCGTTCGCGTGTGCGTGCGTGTGCGCGCGCGGGTGCCTGTGCGCGTGCACCTGTTGGCGCCAGACAGGCTATTTAATTTTGTCTGTCACATTGAGATCTTGCTGTCTGATCTACAGCGTGCGAGTATCCTGACCCTGAGAACCTGCCTTCTGTGATCTCTTACCCGGCTTGTCTACCTACCATCCCTGCTATCCACCTGCACCTGATCCCGGCCTGCCTGACTACCCTTCTGCTTGATCATCTGGTACCTCTGCTGTCTGCCTGATTACCCACCCGGCTTGTCCAACCATCCTCCTGCTTGTTCCTTTGGTACCTCCGCTGACCGTCTGACCACTGACCCGGCCTGTCTGACCTCCCTGCTCTCAGCATCCTGGTTCCTGGTGCCTGTCTGCTGTCCTGCTTCCAGTTGTTGGTCCAGCTCCTGCCTGCAGTCCAGCTTCAGCCTGAGTTCCTGCTCCAGAGTCCTGGTTCCTGCTGCCTTCCTGCTGTTCTGTTCCAGCTTGCTGCACCCGTCTGCTGATCCAGCTCCTTCCTGGTCCCAGTCTGTCTCCTGATCCTGCTGGAGGTTCCGCTACACAGTACTTCCTGGGTTCCAGATCCATCCGCTGCTGTTGATCCTGCCAGGCACTCGTGGCACTCCTGACTCTTGTGCTTCCTGTATATTCTACCAGGGCCCTCGAGTCGGAGCCGCAAGAGAGCTCCCTTCCTGCAAGTCGGGCTCTTCCACTAGGTATGTGACACAGAGGTTGAAGGGGTGGAGGGTCAGCCTGTCAGTGCTCAGACCATACACCGCACACTGAATCAAATTGGTCTGCATGGCTGTTGTCCCAGAAGGAAGCCTCTTCTAAAGATGATGCAAAAGAAAGCCCGTAAACAGTTTGCTGAAGACAAGCAGACTAAGGACATGGAGTACTGGAACCATGTTCTGTGGTCTGATGAGACCAAGATAAACTTATTTGGTTCAGATGGTGTCAAACATGTTTGGCGGCAACCAGGTGAGGAGTACAAAGACAAGTGTGTCTTGCTTACAAGCATGGTGGTGGGAGTGTACTGGTCTGGGGCTACATGAGTGCTGCCGGCAATGGTGAGCTACAGTTCATTGAGGGAACCATGAATGCCAACATGTACTGTGACATACTGAAGCAGAGCATGATCCCCTCTCTTTGAAGACTGGACCAAAGGGCAGTATTTCAACATGATAACGACCCCAAACACATCTCCAAGATGACAACTGCCTCGCTAAATAAGCTGAGGGTAAAGGTGATGGACTGGTCAAGCATGTCTCCAGACTTAAATCCTATTGAGCATCTGTGGGGCATCCTCAAATGGAAGGTGGAGGAGCGCAAGGTCTCTAACATCCTCCAGCTCTGTGATGTAATCATGGAGGAGTGGAAGAGGACTCCAGTCGCAACATGTGAAGCTCTGGTAAACTGCATGCCCAAGAGGGTTAAGATAGTGCTGGAAAATAATGATGGCCACACAAAATACTGACACTTTGGGTCCAATTTGGAAATTTTCACTTAGGGGTGTACTCACTTTTGTTGCCAGCGGTTTATACATTAATGGGTGTGTGTTTAGTTATTTTGAGGGGGCAGAAAATTTACACTGTTATCCAAGCTGTACACTCACTACTTTACATTGTAGCAAAGTGTCATTTCTTCAGTGTTGTCACATTACAAAAATGTGAGGGGTGTGCTCATTTTTGTGAGATACTGTATATATATATATATATATATATATATATATATATATATACATACATACATACATAACCAGCCCGTTCGCCTGTCTTCCTCGTCGGTTCCGGTGCGCGATATCTGATACGTCAGAGATCAAGGGCCGACTATCCTCGAGACCAAACGTAGTGAGTTGTGTTCGTGAGTTCCCGTGTTGTCCCGATCGTGTCCGTGTTGTCAGTCGTCTTGTCTTTCGTCAGCGTTCGTGTGTTTTCCCGTCCGAGTGTCGCAATACTCAAAGAAATTGCCGTTGTCGTACAACGCGTCTGGGCCGGCTGTCGCAGGTAGGGCTTCGGCACCCATTTTTCATTTCATGTGTTACAATGTCACTTAAACGCGATATCCTGAACTCACGAACCTCTCACTTTTCATTTCACGAACGTTTTAAAACCGTGACACTCGTACTCGTTACCTCGTATCACTACCCCTTTCTTTCTAAGGAAGTCGTTATCACCTTCTCGGGACATGTCGATCGTGCCACATCAGGCACTTCGTTTCGTAGGCACGTCATTTCTAGCCGAACGACTCCCCAATCATTTCTCAATATTCGAATCGATCGAATCATTTCGAAATCACAGCCGACTGCTCGTTACGTTAAATCAAGCAGTCCGGACCATTTCAAATTTTATGTTGTTTTCAAACCGTAAACCGGTCGGACCGTTCCAAATTCGAAGCATTTCATGTAATTAAGCCATTTCAATCATTTCATGCCGTTCGAATTATTTCTATCATTTCATGTCATTTCGAATCATTTCAGTCTCTTTTATGTCAGATCGAATCATTTCTACCATTTCTAATCATTTCATCATTTCTGTCACTTACCGCGCTCCGGTGCGAATCCTGTCGCATCCCCGATGCACCAATTCGCTTCGAAGTGCCCCAGGGTTCGGCCTCATTTCTGTACATGCTCCAGGGACTGAGTCACTCGCAGGTTCAGGCACAGTCCCTGATTCTAGTCTCTGTCATGGCATACCATTTCTATCACTTATTACGCTCCGTTTCGAATCCTGTCGCATTCATTGATGCACCGATTCGTTCCGGTGTGCCCAGCTGTTACGCCTCATTTCAGTACATGCTCCAGAGACGGATTCTTTGTTGTAACCATCAGTCCAGTCGTTGAGTCTTGTCTCTGTCATGGCATATCATTTCTGTCACTTATCACGCTCCGATTCAAATCCTGTTGCATTTATTGATGCACCGATTTGTTCCGGTGTGCCCAGCTGTCACGCCTCATTTCAGTACATGCTCCAAAGACAGGATTCATCTGTTTCATTCATGGGCTCGTCCTCTGATTCTTGTTTTTGTCATGGGTTTCATTTCATCTCACCTATCACGCTCCAGGTAGGAATAGTCACATCTGTGTGCCAAATTCGTCTCGGCGTGCCCTAGGACTGGCCTCATTTCAGTACATGCTCCAGAATCCGTTTCGTGCTCGGTCGCAAGATTGTGGCATGGCGATCCGGACCTCTGTCATGGCAGATTCACTCATTTCACAGTCACATACCACTTCCCGGTTTTAGTCCAGTTGATTCTTCAATGTTTGGATTCCTATCGGGGGGCCTTGCTCATCAGCCTCATTTCACTATAAATTGCTTCAAAATTTTATACTTGTTCCAGAGTTCAGTTTGGTGTCAGTTGCATCTGCGACGCGACCAAATCACATCTCTGTCATGATATGCATGTTATTCAGAAGAGCAACATTTCATTTGTTTGTTTGTTTCATTTCATTTATGTCATTTCATTTCATTTCTAAATCTCACCTCCACGAAGTCACTATTTAGCTAGCCATCTCTGTTCAGGTATAGAAATCTCAAACAAACTTCACCTTCATCTCCTCAGGTCAGTCGAGTTTTCAGTAGGTCCACCCTGCACCTGGTCGGACGGTGCCTCCTTAGGTAGGAAAAAAAAAAAAAGTCATCTGGGAGGAAACGCGCACGAGCAGAAGCATCCTTCTCGTTAAAACATGTATTTTCTTCAGGAGTCTCCAACGAGTCTTGTAATCCATGTCACCCTCATATAAATTCCGTTTAGGAGAAAACCCGAACCCGAGGACTAATAGGCTCGCCAGGCCTGGATTTCGCCACCATGTCCCGGGCTGGCAGCGAGGACCTCACGGCCCCATTATCTCCGTCTCTTGTCTCAGAGAGTGGCAGCCAACGGTCCCTCAGAGCATGGACCATTCCTAGGCTGACAGCTGAGCTAAGGCGCAGAGGTGTACCCTTTCCGGCAACCGCCAGAAAGGCCGAGCTTTTCAGGCTCCTCTTTCCTCCCCCAGCTGCGGCAGAAGCTAGTACCCAGCAGGCCTCCCTGGGCTCTATCGCTTCTTCAATCTCGCAGCTTCATACCTTGGTATCGTCCCTGACGACCTCAATGTCAGAGGTCCAGAATCGGGTGGCCCTCCTCGAGACCCACCCGCCTGTTTCTCCTCTAGTACCAGCATCCCAGGCAGGGAATAACCCTCTCGCAGGTATCACTGGGTGTACATCAATTGTGTACCCTTCTCATCTGGTATCAGCTAACATCAGGAAGGACATCCTAGAGGGCAAGGACGTCAATCTGGCTTCTCTTCTCATCTCCATTCATGAGCTTGCAGAGAACAAGGCTTATACATGGGGGGACGTGTCAGTGGTCCTCAAAACCAAAGACCCCAGGCTGGACAGGAAGCTTTCTGTCACCGAGTTTACCTTGGCCTTCGGCGTGATGAGGGACATCATCTGCTCAGCCTCCCCCGGCAGGAGGGAGGAGCTGGATCGCTACCTCCATGTGGTAGTAGACCTGGGTTATAAATACGGTGGTTTTTCATTTTACGACTACCACCGCTGCTTCTCCGCTAAGGCGGCCGCCAGGCTCTCCCAATTCCAGACACCTACTGACTGGAGCGTCATGGATACCGAGCTATTCTGCCGCCACTTCGCGGGGCTACAGTCTCCTCTCTGTGCGATTTGCCAGTCGGCTACTCATACCGCGACTTGGTGCGCTAGCTCAGTGGCAGCCCCGCCCTTAGACGGTCCGTCTACCTCAGGTACTGCTCAGGGCCCACAGGCGCCGGCACGCCTGCCGCAGACGGATAAATTCGGGCGCCCGGTCAAGATCATGGGAGGTGCAGCAATCTGCAACAATTATAATAGCGGGTCATGCAATTTTAGTCAGTGCAGGCTGCTCCACGTATGCACGCAGTGTCATAGGGCTCATCCCAGGCTTATGTGTGAGGTCAAACAGATTAAGAAATCTTGACTAAGCCGGGTCAACGTCTCGTGGCTCAGTGTCTACCTTACCAGTCATCCTACCCTCTCACTATCCGTCTACCTTATTCAGGGCTTCACTCAAGGCTTTCACACTGGACTTATCTCTCTCCCTCACCTCACGCACGAATGCCAGAACCTGCGTTCAGCAGCTATGGATGAACAAGCCATTGACCAATTACTACAGTCAGAGTTAGACCGGGACTTCATCATAGGCCCTTTCACACAGCCCCCATTCAACACCTGGCGAGTCAGCCCTATTGGGCTTGTCAAGGGCAAGTTCTCTAATAAACTCAGATTGGTGTACGATTTGTCAGCGCCTCATTCCTCTTCTGTCCCCAGTCTTAATTCCCTTATCCCCTCGGAGGAGTTCTCCCTTAAGTATGCATCCGTAGACACGGCCATCCAGGCCATTCTCAAAACAGGCACAGGAACCTGGCTCTCCAAGGCCGACATCTCGGACGCCTTCAAGCTCCTTCCCATCCATCCATCTCTCTGGTGCTGGCATGGCATCAAATGGAGGGAGCTGTACTATTTTGCCACCAAACTAACATTCGGGTCCAAGAGCAGCCCCTGGCTCTTCGACACTTTCGCACAGACTCTCGCATGGATCTTGCTGCACGTAGCCCAGTGTCGGGGAGTCATACACTATCTGGATGACTTCCTGCTGATCGAGCCACCCGGCTCCCCTCCAGGAGATCTGGATAAGTTAAGGGTGGTCTTCAGTAACCTCAACGTCCCCATTGCCGAGCACAAGGTGGATGGTCCAACGCAGACCATCACCTTTCTCGGGGTCAGCCTAGACACCAACACTATGCAGGCCAGCCTCCCCCCGGATAAACTGACCCGCATCAGGACGGTCCTGAGGGACTTCACCCGCGCCAGAACTTGCACCAAGAGACAGCTACAGTCCCTACTCGGCATGTTAAATTTCGCCCTGCGCATCATCCCTCAGGGTCGCGCATTTGTGTCACGCCTATTGGTCTTACTGTCCCTCTCACAGGACCCGGAGCAAGTCCTCAGCCTGGATCCTGCGGCGATAGCAGACCTTGCTATGTGGGAGGAATTCCTATCGTCTTGGAATGGCGTGTCCCTGTTCATTCCCTCCGTGTCCTCCCTTTCACCCCAGGTGGTGACCGACGCAGCGGCCTCCACGGGCTTTGCGGCAATTTTTGGCCACCTCTGGCTCGCAGCTCCCTGGCCTCCCCAGATACTGGCAATTCCTGGCTTCACCGAGACGTCCTCCCTGTTCGAGTTATACCCCATCATAGCTGCAGCACATACATGGGGCCGCAGTTGGTCGGGTCAAACGGTGACCTTTTCAACAGATAATTTGGCCACTGCGGAGATCATTAATAAACGTCGACTGGTCCAGCTCTCGTTATTATTTCAGTTCAACGTCCATTGTTCCTTTATCCCCAGTAAATTCAATCAGGCAGCGGACACCCTCTCCCGCTTTAACTTTGTCTCATTTTTCGATCAGGTGCCCGGAGCCGGACCAACATCAGCAGCTATCCCGGACTGGTCTCAACTGACCCTGGATTAGCCCCACACCTCCTAGCAGCAACCCAACTCATCGATCACTCCCTCTCACGCAATACCCGCAAGGCCTATCAATCGGCCTGGAGGGCCTTTAACCGCTTCATGACGTATCACAGCACAGAGAGGTCCCGGGTCAAGCAAGTCCTGGCCTTCATTTCCTACTGCCACTCGGAGTTGGCGTTATCCTTTAATACGATCCGGATATACCTGGTCGGGGTACA
Source organism: Lithobates pipiens (assembly GCF_037356315.1). Lineage (NCBI taxonomy): Eukaryota > Metazoa > Chordata > Amphibia > Anura > Ranidae > Lithobates > Lithobates pipiens. The sequence continues at coordinate 497,149,169 of NW_027507758.1, forward strand.
ACATTTCACGTCCCTCCAGGACCCTACCGAACCCTCCTTATTTACTTACCACGCCGTTCGGGCTGTTATGCGCGGCGTTCAGAAGCGCCAGCCAATGGCCTGCACCAAACGGCTGCCTATCACAGGAGACGTTTTTAGAAACATGTCAGATATTCTGGCCACTTCACCTTTCGGTCTCCGCATTAGTATCGTCTTACAAGCAGCCATACACCTGGCCTTCTACGGCTTCTTACGGCCAGGCGAGTTTACCTGTAATAGCCCCACAGCACGCATGCTGTGCAAGCACCACCTGGTCAGGTACGAAGACCATTTCGTCTTACACTTAGCAGTCTCCAAGATGCAGCAGCTTGGCTCAGGTACGGACATACACTTCTATAAGACCAACAACCGCTGGTGCCCGGTCGCCATTCTCACCCGCTTGTTGACCCTTCTGGCCGATCAACCAGGAACTGGCCCGCTTCTGCCATTTCACACTAAACCTCTGAACGCTGCCCGGTTTATGGAACATGTCAGGATACTCCTGGGCATCCTTCACCTCAATCCTACTCACTACTCCGGACATTCATTTCGTATCGGAGCAGCTTCGACAGCCTCCCGCCAAGGGGTCCTGGACCATGTTATCAAGAAGTTGGGTAGATGGAAGTCCACCTGTTTCGCCCGTTACATACCCAATCCGCAAGTGGAGATGGCCCAGGCCTTTGTCAAGCTCACCCAGTAACAGCCTTGAAACAATAAAATGCAACCCCTACCTGAATGTTTTTGCCCCCTTATTTTGGTATACCGTACGTTAGACCAGGGCACACTTTCAGGTCCATTTCAAGTAAGCGAGTTTATGTTAACCTTGTTTGTCATCCTTATCCGTATCGGTCAGAGGGCTCTGGACCATAAATAGAAAGGCCAGTATGGTGGCCTGGAATTATGGGAGGAGCCCGGTGGGGTATATAACCAGCCCGTTCGCCTGTCTTCCTCGTCGGTTCCGGTGCGCGATACCCACCCACCCATCCCCTTTTTCAGGGCATTTCTCAAGCATGATACTCCTCAAGAGAGTACTCATTTCACTCCATTTCATATTCATTTCATTTATCACCCACTTCTCTATCTAGGGTATGCCCTCTTATTTTGGTATACCGTACGTTAGACCAGGGCACACTTTCAGGTCCATTTCAAGTAAGAGAGTTTATGTTAACCTTGTTTGTCATCCTTATCCGTATCGGTCAGAGGGCTCTGGACCATAAATATATATATATATTTACAATAGACATAGCAGGGGGACATGGTTACTGTCTTGGTGGGTCTGATCGAGGAAGGAGGAAATCAAAAATCTTACTTCTTCTCCCGGGATTCTCTCTTCTCTCCTCAGAGGTGGTGAATCGGGGAGGGTGAATTCTGACACAGATCGCCAGTGAAGTGCTCAGATGGCAGCTTTATAAACTGGCCTTTTCTGTATCAGTCAGTTACAGCTTCTCAGTGTGTGGAGATAATCGGCAGAGAACATGTTCTCCCCGATCATATCTGCTTCATAAACTGTTATAGGACTGAGATCAGCAACGATCCTTGGGATCACCGCTGTTCACAGTTTTATAAACGGACCCCTAAATGGGATGGCAGACTATAATCCACAGAAACAGTTGTGTAAGGGGAGGAGATTTAACAGTTTGCCCAGGCTGTGGAGATTGGAACTCCCCCTGGCTGCAAGGGAGCTAGAAGGGGCGTGCATCACTGTCACAAGGTATGCATTCACCAGTCATACCCTGTGGCCGCATAGAGCACTCTGAGGTGTTCAGTTAGTACTGATAGCAGCAGAGCTACTGGGTGATTACTCATGCTTAGCGATATGGTCAATTGCTGATATTGTTCTTTGTTAGAGTTGTGCTTTCACGGTGCAGTGGTCTAGACTGAGCTGCCACAACATACTACTTATATCATTGAGCATGCTGTGAGTTAAAAAAGTATTTTCATTAACTCATTATTGTATGGTCATTTATTCATTCAGTTGTGTTTGCTTGTTTGCTCTTAACCTGTGACAATATACATTCTTTACTCACAGAGGAGCAGTTTTGCGTCTGTTTCCTGATTCCTTATCATAGTTGTGTGCAGGATACTGATACTTGTTCTTATATAGGAATTATTGTTATTATACAGGATTTATATAGTGCCATCAGTTTGTGCAGCACTTTACAAAATGAAGGCAGACATTACAGTTACAATACAATTTGGTACAAGAGGAATCAGAGGGCTCTGCTTGTTAGAGCTTACAATCTAGGAGGGAGGATCATGTGATACAAAAAGTAATAACTGCGGGATGAGTTCATAGAGAGAGAGTAAAAAAAAAACTGTGTATTAGTTAGAAGCAGGATATGCTTCTTTAAAGAGAAGGGATTGTCTAAAGATGCATAAATTAGGAGATAGACAAATTGGAGTAGGGAGTTCCAAAGGATGGGAGAAGCCCTGCAGAAGTCCTGCGGGTGAGCATGGAAGGAGGTGTCGAGGGAGCTAGAGAGCAGGAGATCTTGGTAGGATTGAAGAAAGCAGTGTGGTTGATATTTTGAAACATAGTAATGTAGCTGGGGGCAAAGTTGTGGATGGTATCGTAAGTTATTGTTAGTACTTTGAATTTTATTAGTTTGGCGAGCGTAAGCCAGTAGAGGGATTGGCAGAGAGTGGTGCTAGACACTGAATGGTTCATAAGGTGGATGAGTCTTGCAGCAGCATTCATGATGGACTGAAGGGGGGTAAACCTGTAGAGGTAATCCAAAAAGGAGGGAGTTGTAGTAGTTGAGGTGAGAGAAAATTAGGGAGTGAATTAGAAGCTTTGTGGTGTCATTGGTTAAGGGGCATATTCTGGAGACGTTGCGTAGGTTGAGGAGGCATGATTTGGACAGGGATTGGATTTGAGTCTGAAAAGGCAGTTCAGAGTTTAGGATTACCTTTAGCAGGTATTTGCCGCAACCCTTTTACTCAACCAGGTGTGCCAGAGGGGATGAGGCTGTTCACAGAGTTGTGGCCTAATAGCAGAGATCTTGATATACCAAGTGGCTCATGCAGGGGTAAGCACTACAGTGGAACTTAAGTCCACTGTGCTTACTTCTCCTCCAGTGTTTTGAGGTTTGCAAACTCCCACACCAATGCTCACATCTTTGCTTGGTCCATTGTCTTTGGCCATCCCTAGTGGAAATTGATACTCTGCTCCTCTTGTGTCCTACCAACTGCACATGTCGGCTATAGGCAGATTAACATATACTGTACTTCACAGGGTCCTTTAGGGGCAATTATGTAATTATTTAGGATCTAAGATCCAGCCAGGGGGCATATTTCAATACAAGGTACTAGCAGAGCTCTTGGCATTTGCTAAAACTGTTACCTGATCCTTTGACATGGGTTGCACAGTGCAAAGATCTGCAGAGAAGGAGGCTTTTGTGTATATACATGTACAGTGAGTTATATAGGGTCACTATGCTGCGCTGGTTCCATAACGTAAGGGGTAATGTATGGACAATCCCTTTACCGTGGCAGTACACATGACTCTGTACACCTTCCTGCATGACAAGAGGCCATGTTATATGCAAGCTGAGAGGAGCTTAGCATTAACACCCACACCAGGAGAGTCCCCATCTGGCCGTAACCCAACTTAGGCTGACCATACATGTTCAATTCTCTTGTACAATTTTCCTTTAGATTAAATTTGAACTATGTAGTGCAAGGACCTGCCTGACTTGATACAATTGAAATTTGTCTTGTTTTGACCTCATATTATATGTTTTTTTGTAAATCTAAAGGAAAATTGTAAAAGAGAATTAAACATGTATGGCCAGTCTTAGACGCTACATACTGTTGCTTGGTAAGTGTTTCAATGAAAGCAGGCTTTTCTGGGGAATTTTTTTTTTTTGGGGGGGGGTAGCATGGGCTTGCTGGGGTCGTTTCTAGCTTTTGTTTGTATACTGTATTATCACACTTACCAATTTGTTGTCCAATTATTCTGACGTTTGCCCGTTTGTTGTCCACATTTAGCCATGATTGCCTGTTAGTTGCCTTCATATTGTCATAATTGTTCATACATTCTCATGATTGCTGGTTTATTGCTTGCATATGATCACAAGTGCCAATTTTCTGCATGTTTACTGTCACAGTTAAAATCTATATATTATTCTCGAGCTGCCTTTAAAGCCCACACTCTGTGAATAAAACAGGTGTACAAAGCTGCTAAAAACAATTGTGTATCACTTTTTATAAAAAATAACTTACAATATACAAAATAATGAATTCAAAGAAAAATGTTTAGGAGTGTATGAGGCACTAGTAATCTTGCTGTTTATTTGTTTCGTTTCATTTATTAATTTGTATATTGTGAGTTAGTATTACAAAGTGCTGCACATGTTTTGGTATATTTATTGTCACAAATGCTCATGTATTGTCACAATATTTTGCTTATTCCCCTCATATAGTAACAATTCCCCATTCGTTGCCACATAGGGGGTTATTTACTAAAGGAAAAGCCATTTTGCACTGAAAGTGCACTTGGAAGTAAAGTAGCTGTAGATCCGAGGGGGACATGCAAGGAAAATAAAATACAGCATTTTAGCTTGCACATGAAATAATAAAATCAGCAGAGCTTCCACTCATTTCAGATCTACCCCTTAGATTTAGAGGGACTGCATTTCCAAGTGCACTTGGAGTGCAAAGTGGAGTTGCCTTTTGTAAATAACCCCCATAGTGGCACATTTGTCCACATATATTAGCTGTTTTCTGGCAGTGTACTGTAAATATTAGTGTGGTGTGTCCGGGTCACTTATTGGCCCGGGTTGTCTGTCAATTTGACAGCTGAGGCCGTTACAGGATTCTACAATGCAGACTTCTTTTAAGCAAAAAACACTATTTGCATTTCTGTATAGGTGTAACCAAACGGACAGCCTCACTATACAGGAGTGCTGCTCAATATATTGGGATCCAGCTGTTAAAATGACAGCTTGCCCACCCCCATCAACTGCCAGTGCTATCTGCCCGGGTCCTCATTGTCACCATTCCTTGCATATTTTTGATGTTGGGATAGTGTACATGTGTATTTGCAGTCCCCCCTCTCCTAGAACTGAACTGGGAGCAGTGTAGGGTGACAGCTTGCTCTACTCTATTAGCCATTGGTGCAATGTGTACTGCTACAGCATGGTTGAATGACTGTCCAAATGCCTAGGATAGGCATAGGATAGGCCTAGGATAGGAGGCAGGAGAGGTGCAAAACATTTGCCCTAGAGACTAGAGAAGCCGGCCAATTGTATTGTACTTCCATGTGTGTACAGTTGCATATGCACAGTGCTGGGTACCGGAATGCCACATAACATAAAGGGACAATGGCATCCTGCTGTCCATGGTATATAAACTGAATCCTAAAGTTATTCAGCTTAGGTCTATGGTTTTCATAAAAAACAAACAAACAGGTTTGATTAATGAATACTTTTCTTTGAAATATAAGCAAACTATTTGTGACAAGGCCAGATATTTAAATTAGACATGAATATGAATTTAATTAAGATTGTAATGATGTAGCTGCAGTATATATTTAGTTGGCTAGTATGTAATTCTTTGAATCTATTTCTGCTTCTTAATAAATAGGGAGGATTTTTTTTTTTATTACCCAGATTCTATATCTTTTTTTTTTTTCATTTTTGCCAGCCATTTCTAGTGCACAGCCTGAGAGAGGCACACAGCGCCATATGCTCCTTCTTTCGGAAAGCAGGGAGAATGTAATTAGGAGCAGAACGTGCCTATGAATGTAAGCAGCTGCTTTCATTTCATGTACCATAGCACATATTTACATAATTGGGATATGTTTTTCTAATTATCATTGAGCCACAGCTGGAAGGAAGGCCATGCATGGTGATAAAATAGATGTGAGGGTGCTATATAGACTTTTCATGCCTAGTGAGGGCCATTGGTCATACTCCCTCCACACTCTGCCAGCACCTGTAATAGGAAACATGCTGCAATGAGATTTTAGCTTCAGATCTAGACACAGATGTTCTCTTAATTGATTGATAGGGTGTCTCTGCCATTCCATCCATCTTCTACGTCACAAGTGAAGCTCATAACACCATGGCATTGCCTATAGCAACCAATCACATAGTTGTTATTTTGTAAGTACAGGTAGGAGTAGATGATTAAAGCTAATGGCTATTTTTCCTCTACAATATATAATATGTTTTGTCAAGGATTATGAAATTGCACTTCATTATAGACTTTATAGAATGAATACATTCAATAACACTTCTGTATTATGTCAGTCTGCAAGGTTTCAGCTATGAGCTTGCTGGATTGGACCCATCCATTTTCTTTGCTAGACCCATTTCCTTCTTTCTCCCACAGTTCCAACACACCGGATGGAGAGTTTTATATATAACACAACTTAAACAAGTCTCATGCCATGTACACACGATCATACTTTCTGGCAGACTTGGTCCGGCGGACTTTGCAGCGGAGGTCCGCCAGATTTTCCATACGAGTGGACTTGCACACACACAAATGGACTTTCCGGCGGACTAGGTACGACCGACTTCCCGACGGTCTTTTGGTGGAGGTCCAACGGACTTTCCAAATGAACGGTCTTGCCCTCACATGGGCTAAAGTCCGTTCATTTTGAACGCGACTCCAGGTACGGCGGGACTAGAGAAGGAAGTCAGTCTCGCCACTTTCATCGGTGAGATTGACACCTTGCGAGCCCCGTCGCCTGATATGGATTTTAAGGGTAACCCTCTACACTGAAAAAACAGCATGGGGGTTCCCCCAAAGTCCATACCAGACCCTTATCTGAGCACGCAGCCCGGCCGGTCAGGAAAGGGGGTGGGGACGAGGGAGCGCCCCCTCCTGAACCGTACCAGGCTGCATGCCCTCAACATGGGGTGTGGATGCTTTGGAGAAGGGGGCGCCCTTCTTATATATTATATATATATAATCTCACAAAACACACCCTCATATTTTTGTAAATATTTTATTATATATTTTCATGTGACAACACTGAAGAAATTACACTTTGATACAATGTAAAGTTGTGAGTGTACAGCTTGTATAACAGTGTAAATTTGCTGTCCCCTCAAAATAACTCAACACACAGCCATTAATGGCAACAACAGTGAGTACACCCCTAAGTGAAAATGTCCAAATTGGGCCCAATTAGCCACTTTCCCTCCCCAGTGTCACGTGACTCTTTAGTGTTACAAGGTCTCAGGTGTGACTAGGGAGCAGGTATGTTAAATTTGGTGTTATCACTCTCACTCTCTTATATTGGTCACTGGAAGTTCAAGATGACACCTCATGGCAAAGAACTCTCTGAGGATCTGAAAAAAAGAATTGTTGCACTACATAAAAATGGCCTAGACTATATGAAGGATGTCAAGACCCTGAAACTGGGCTGCAGCACGGTGGCCAAGACCATACAGCAGTTTAACAGGACAGTTTCCACACAGAACAAGCCTTGCCATGGTCGACCAAAGAACTTGAGTGCATGTGTTCAGCGTCATATCCAGAGGTTGTGTCTGGGAAATAGACGAATGAGTGCTGCCAGCATTGTTGCAGAGAATGAAGGGGTGGGGGGTTAGCCTGTCAGTGCTCAGACCATATGCTGCACGCTGTATCAAATTGGTCTGCATGGCTGTCGTCCCAGAAGGAAGCCTCTTCTAAAGATGATACAAAAGAAAGCCCGCAAACAGTTTGCTGAAGACAAGCAGATTAAGGACATGGATTACTGGAACTGATAACGACCCCAAACACACCAGAGGCGACTGTCTTCTCTTTTATATTCGGTTGTGACATAACGCTACTTGTATATCAGGACATCGCTTGTTTCTCAAGTCAAAATGTATTAAAAAATGTTACTTGTCTTGCAATACGCTCTCAAACCAAGTTACTCTCAAACCAAGGTTTTACTGTATATACATACTAGGACTGATTTACAAACGATTTGTGCCATGAGTTGCGGTGCATGCCGATGTGCAACAGCCGTTTTTGTATTCACAAAGCATTTACGCCTGTAACACAGTGGAATTCTCCATTTACTATTATCATGCCGGCGCACGGGAGGCAGCATTCGGTGCGCCACTATAGACATGGCACACACATTATTGTTAACGCATTAAGGAAGAAGACCAGAAGAAAGAAGATGAAAGAAGAAGACTTTAATAAAGGAATTGTCTCTTGTCATTTTTAACACTTTTGTCACTTTTTTGGTGGAATGCTAGGGGTACTTTTACCCCCTTACCATTTCACACGGGGGGGGGGGCCGGGATCTGGGGGTCCCCTTGTTATTAGGTCCCTGCCAGCAGAGCCCCACAACCACCGGACAGGGTTGTGGGGATGAGTCCCTGGTCCTCATCAACATGGGGACAAGGTGCTTTGGGGGGTACCCTCCCAATGTTGAGGGCATGTGGCCTGGTACGGTTCAGGAGGGGGGTGCTCTCTCGTACCCCCCTCTTTTCCTGTGGCCTGCCAGGTTGCATGCTCAGATAAGGGTCTGGTATCGATTTTGAGGGGGACCACCACACCATTTTTTTTGATGCAGGGTTCCCCTTAAAATCCATGCCAGACCTGAAGGGCCTGGTATGGATTTTGAGGGGGGCCCCCACACCAAAAAAATGGCGTGGGGGTCCCCCCCTTAATATCCATATCAAACCTGAAGGGCCTGGTATGCTCTTGGAGGGGAACCCATGCTGTTTTCTTTTTAAATGAAAGTCGCCTGGCCTGGGGGCGACTTAAAGTCATGTTGTAAGGCGCCCAAAGTCACGCTGTGATTCATACTCAAGTCGTGTCCAAGTTGCCTCCCAAAGTCGTGCTGGAAGTCGTGTTGCCCCTCTGTGAATGGACTGTTAATGATACGGTGTGCGCTATTATCAATGGCATATTAATATCGCGTGCGCCGGCATATTATCTGTTGCGGTTATGCGTGCGCTGGTTCATACGCTCACTTACTAATTTATCTGGTGCACAAAATAAGGTATGAACCGATGCAGCGCATTCATCTTAGTAAATTACCCCCACTGTGTCTTTGACGCTGGCTTGTTTATTTGTCAGTTTATTGTTTTTAAAGGATCATAGAAGCAGAGTAAGCATGTGTTAATAGTGAGACAATCTCAATATTGTGCCCATCCTGAAGCTTGGATTGGTAATTATTTGTTCTTAACCGAAATCTTGTTTTAATCGTTTCCTTTTCTGCAATTAGCATACAATACAGCTACAATATGTAGGCTTTATTAGCGTTCATAAAAGTCATAAATAATTCAGAGCACTGGTGTATACTGAAGGGCAATACACTGTTTGCGCCACACATGAGAATATATCGCTGATAAACTCATTGAGTTGCAGATGGTGCTGATAATTGCTGGCTACAATACCCACAATGCATGCTTAAAGCATAACAATATTATCACACTGTGAGAACAATGATGTCATTGCGGTACAAGTGTTTTCGTCCATGGATGTGGAAAAGTTAAAATAGTGATATTGTGCATTTTAACTAAGCACATTTTATAACACAGTGGACTCTCATTGTGGATTGATAACCCTTATTTTCTATCAGAACAGTTCTGTTTTTTTAATCAGTTGTCCACACATGGGCTGGTGGCATTTTCTACTAGGCAAAATGTCAGTCTCATAACAAAGGAGGAAGGACATGGCAAAACTGTTGTGTCAACAGGGGTGGCCCATTCATTAGGGTTTGCAACCAGGTGTCACCCCCTCTCCCCAGGCCATCCGCTATATGCAATGGATAGATTCATGCATAGCATCCATGGCTGCCGCGGACTTACCCTATTCATGCATCCGGCCCCTTTCAGGACACAAAGTGTATAAATTACAGCGGCCAGGTTTTTTTAAGCACCTGATTAGAACCAGAGACTCTAATAGGCTCAAAATAGGGTGGGCTCAGTTCGCAGAGGTTACGTCCAGAGACCACCACCCAGGAGTGTTGCAACAGCAAATGAATATTTGCTGTTGCAACACTGATCCTCCTTTGGGCCAATCAGGAAGTGGGTCTGATACCCGTCACCCGATTGGCTAAAAGGACAAGCAATCCTATTGGACACCTAGGAGGAGATGTGAAGATGCACAGCGGAAGCTAGGAGAAGAAGAGACGCTGGTTGATACCTGGATGCCCGATCCCTAGCGGTGCTCCTTGGATGCCCGTCGTTGGGTTAAGTGCCGATGGACCGACCGGCAGACAGCGGACAATGGGGGTGAGTGTTTGAGTTGCCGTGGGGGGGTTCTCTTATTCGCCCCCCCCAAACAAAAAAACACCAGCTGCCACTGGGTGCAAAATAATGTAATCTGTTGCAGCTTACCAGTCCATAGGTTTAATTTATTCATTCATGAGACTTTTCAAGCAGCTTTAGACATCAAAGTTCCATGACAAGTTGTTCCCCATGTTTTTCAATGACAACTATTCATATATGCGTGTATAAGTTGCAGCAACTTCAAAGTACTTCATGTACTACTTGGTCTGACTTTGATGCAACTTGAGTTCCATAGATGTCAATGTTAACCCTCAAAAGTTGCGTGAAAGATGTACCTAAATGTTATACAATGCAACAGTTGTGCAAGAGTTGTCCATTAACACTGGTCAAAGTCATATCCAAGTCGCACCCATCCAATGTTGTGTCAAAGTTGCACCAAAGTTGCACTCCAAAGTTGTAGAAGTGTAAATGGAGCCTTAGATGTGATGGTTGCATTCGTTTTCTTTCTTAACCACTTCATTACTAGCCTGTAATACCATTTCTTTACCAGGCCATTTTTCCGTTTTCAGTGCTGTGATATGTTGAGTGATGTTAAATGGTAACTCCACTTTCATGGAAAAAGAAAATGAGCAAATAAAAAAATAATAAAGCGTATACAATTGTGACACAAGTTATATTGTAATAAAATGTTGATAAAAAGTACCTTTATTTTTTCAAACTGCAGCACTGTAATTCTCTGTAAAATGCAATGCAATATGGCTACCTGGAGGCGTTCTGGAGGCGTTCTGGAGGCGTTCTGTACACAGATGGTGTACAGAACGCCCCCCGGGTATGTCATTTCCTGCTTGTGTGATTGGCTTACTGATTTTCCCAGAAGTCTGCACTAAAATTCAAATTCTATTTTGCGCATCCCCTGCAACAACAAATTTATTTTTGGTGAGATATTGCCAAAAGAGTGCCATAGAGCTCCCTCATTAGCGCTCTGCAGGTGCAGCAGCTGATTCAACAGCAGACTCATTTAGCACATGGATACAGACTAACAAACAGTGATTTCTCCAGCATAATAAAAGGTAGGAATCTGCAACAAAGTTTGCTACAATCCTTGTATGTAGATCGCCCAGAGAGGGATATTTTTTTTCTCATCTAAAGTAGTTACCGTTTAAATGATTCCATTGTGCAATAATGTACCCTGAGGAATTTTACATGATTTGTTTGAGAAACGTTCAGAGTTTTCTTTTGGTGATATTTGGCCAGTGGAGGACACTGGCCATTCTACACGTTATCCAAGTTCACAGAATGTGTGTAGGACGTCCACGTCTTCTGCCCCTCTGCCGCAACCCTCCCTCCCAAAAGCTGCCAAATCTTGGCTCAGAAACTGAAGTCAGGACTCAGGACTCGCTGTATACATTCAGCAATTCTAGCACTTGCAGCTCGCAAAAAAGACTCTGTGTTTATCAGCATCATTCAGACCTGAAGCAGAGAGATCCAATGGAACATTGTTACTTTTGCATCTATTCTGTTTCATTCATCTGCAGATCCAAGCAAAGGTCCATGCTAGTCCAAGATCTTCACTGGCAGATCCAAGATGCTGCCGGTAAGAAACAATCTGAACAGTATAAAAAAAAAATGTTTTTAATAAAATTTGTATATTTAACCCCTTAGTAACCCATAGTTAACAATTAATATTTAAACATTTTTCATTTTAATTTGTAAATTTTTTTTAAGTGTCACATTTACCAATTGCAACATTGAAGAAAAAACCTTTACATCAGGTTGGCACCCATGTGCCTGCAAGCTGTGTATAGGCCACCCTATTCATTTCAATGGGCTGCCCTAGCTTCAGAAACACAAAGAAAGATGTCCATGACACTTTTTTAAAAATTGCTGTGCACTGATCCGAATGGTACCGCAGCAGCAAGCGGTTTGGCTTGCGCAAAATTGCAGAATGTTTTGCCGATGCATGCGGGCGCTATCCAGAATTATTGGCAGCCCTGTTCATCTGCTGCAGGGCAACATGTTTCTCTTACATGTCAGGAATGTACACAGTTATGCACTCATTCCAAACACACTATAATGTTAAGCTAGCCTAGTTTCATTTGTAAATAACAACAATGCTTTGTACAAGAATCCTAATTCTAGTGATCTGGAACTAATCGGTGAATGAGTCACTCATTCATTACTTCCTCCTGCCTCTGTTGGAAAAGAAAGTTGGGAAGGCTCACAAATGCAAACATTACACTGTTTACATCATGTGATCGCCAACCAGTCACAGCAATCATTTAGTACAGAGCTACTCAGATAAGCTCTGTACGCAGTGTCTGTGAACACTGTGAAGAAGCAAAATTGGCAACCTAGGACAGGACCACACTACTAATCCCTCTCCTCTTCTCCATAACACAGAGGTATGGGATTCTGTAGCCCTTGGTGATAGCTGGGAACAGTGTAACAGATAAGCGTGCAGCACAGTAAGAGAGCACGAGAAGTTACCAGTATTTCAAATTTATGTCAGAATCATCAGGTATTTATGACTCTTATAAACATATAACAAACCCTTGTAATGGTTTATTTAACAGACCGTTTAGATAATATACAGTATTTCACAAAAGTGCACCCCTCACATTTTTGTAACTATTTTATTATATCTTGTCATGTGACAACACTGAAGAAATTAGATCTTCAATCTCTCCCTCACCTCTGGCATTTTCCCCAATGCTCTAAAACATGCATTGGTCACCCCCATACTTAAAAAGCCATCCTTGGACCCTACCAATCCTAACAACCTACGCCCCATCTCCTTGCTCCCCTTTTCCTCTAAACTCCTTGAGCGCCTGGTTTACAACCAAATGAGTGACTACCTCATCAAAAACAACCTTCTTGATCCCCTTCAATCTGGATTTCGCCCTCAACACTCAACAGAAACTGCTCTTTTAAAACTCGCAAATGACCTACTAACTGCAAAAACCAACAGACACTATTCTGTACTCCTACTTCTGGACCTTTCAGCTGCCTTTGACACGGTTGACCACCCTCTCCTCCTCAAAAAACTTTACTCCCTTGGTCTCCGTGACTGTGCTCTTCAGTGGCTCTCATCCTATCTATCCCAACGCACCTTCAGTGTCACTTACAATTCTACTTCCTCCACTCCTCTTCCCCTCTCTGTCGGAGTCCCCCAAGGTTCTGTTCTTGGACCTCTTTTATTTTCTATCTACACCTCTTCCCTGGGTCAACTTCAATATCATTTCTATGCTGACGACACACAAATCTATCTCTCCACCCCTCAACTCACTCAATCAGTCTCCTCACATATCACTAACTTACTAACAGACATATCTATATGGATGTCACACCACTTCCTCAAACAACTTGTCCAAAACCGAACTTATAATATTTCCTCCCCCATGCGCCTCTTCCCCTGACTTCTCTATCAAGAGTAATGGCACAACCATCCACCCATCCCCACATGTCAGGGTGCTAGGTGTTATCCTGGACTCTGAACTCTCCTTTCAGCCCCACATCCAATCACTTTTCAAAGCTTGCCGCCTCAACCTCGGCAACATCTCTAAACTACGTCCCTTCCTAACCAATGAAACCACAAAGCTCCTGATTCACTCCCTGGTTATCTCTCGCCTTGACTACTGCAACTCCCTCCTCATTGGTTCACCTTTAAATAGACTATCCCCCCTTCAGTCCATCATAAATGCTGCTGCCAGACTCATCCACCTTACAAACCGCACAGTGTCTGCTACCCCTCTCTGCCAATCCCTCCATTGGCTGCCACTTGCCCAACAAATTAAATTCAAAATACTAACACTTACTTACAAAGCCATCCACAACTCTGCCCCCAGCTACATCACTAGCCTAGTCTCAAAATACCAACCTAATCGCCCACTTCGTTCCTCCCAAGACCTCCTGCTCTCTAGCTCCCTCATCATCTCCTCCCATATCCGCCTACAGGACTTCTCCCGAGCCTCGCCCATCCTCTGGAACTCACTACCCCAATCTGTCAGACTGTCTCCAAATGTATCCACTTTTAAGCGATCCCTGAAAACATTCCTCTTCAGAGAAGCCTATCCTGCCTCCATCTAACTGCACTATTGTCTCCATTAGCTCATCCCCCACAGCTATTACCCTTTTGTATAACTTGACCCTCCCTCCTAGATTGTAAGCTCTAAAGAGCAGGGCCCTCTGATTCCCCTTGTCTTGAATTGTATTGTATCGTCTACCCCAATGTTGGAAAGCGCTGCGTAAACTGTCGGCGCTATATAAATCCTGTATAATAATAATAATAAGAAATGACACTTTTTTACAATGTAAAGTAAAGTAGTGAGTGTACAGCTTGTATAACAGTGTAAATTTGCTGTCACTTCAAAATAAGTCAACACACAGCCATTAATGTCTAAACCTCTGTCAACAAAGGTGAGTACATCCCTATGTGAAAATGTCCAAATTGGGCCCAAAGAGTCAATATTTTGTGTGGCCGCCATTATTTTCCAGCACTACCTTAACCCTCTTGGGCATGGAGTTCACAAGAGCTTCACAGGTTGCCACTGGAGTGTTCTTCCACTCCTCCATGATGACATCACAGAGCAGGTGGATGTTAGAGACCTTGCTCTCCTCCACCTTCCATTTGAGGATGCCCCACAGATGCTCAATAGGGTTTAGGTCTGAAGACATGATTGGTCAGTCCATTGCCTTTACCCTCAGCTTCTTAAGCAAGGCAGTGGTCTTTTTGGAGGTTTGTTTGGGGTCGTTATCATGTTGGAATGCTGCCCTGCAGCCCAGTCTCCGAAGGGAGTTGATCATGCTCAGCTTTAGTACGTCACAGTATAGTACATGTTGGCATTCATGGTTCCCTTAATGAACTGTAGATCCCCAGTGCCGGCAGCACTCCTGCAGCCTCAGACCATGACACTCCCACCACCATGCTTGACTGTAGGCAAGACACACTTGTATTTGTACCAACTCCTCATCTGGTTGCCGCCACACACGCTTGACACCATCTGAACCAAATATGTTTATCTTGGTCTCATCAGACCACAGGACATGGTTCCAGTAATCCATGTTCTTAGTCTGCTTGTCTTCAGCAAACTGTTTACAGGCTTTCTTGTGCATCATCTTTAGAAGAGGCTTCCTTCTGGGACAACAGCCACGCAGACCAATTTGATGCAGTGTGAGGCATAGGGTCTGAGCACTGACATGCTGCCCCCCCTCCCCTTCAACCTCTGCAGCAATGCTGGCAGCACTCATACATCTATTTCCCCTAAGACAACCTCTGGATATGATGCTGAGCATGTGCACTCAACTTCTTTGGTCGACCATGGTGAGGCCTGTTCTGAGTGGAACCTGTCCTGTTAAAGAGCTGTATGGTCTTAGCCACTGCAGCTCCGTTTCAGTATCTTGACAATCTTCTTATAGTCTAGGCCATCTTTATGTAGAGCAACAATTCTTTTTTTCAGGTTCTCAGAGAGTTCTTTGCAATGAGGTGCCATGTTGAACTTCCAGTGATCAGTATGAGAGAGTGAGAGCGATAACACCAAATTTAACACACCTGCTCCCTGTTCACACCTGAGACCTTGTAACACTAACGAGTCACATGACACTGGGGAGGGAAAATGGTTAAGTGGGCCCAATTTTGAAATTCCTTAAGGGTGTACTCACTTTTGTTGCCAGCGGTTTAGACATTAATGGCTGTGTGTTGAGTTATTTTGAGGGGACAGCAAATTTACAGTGGTGTACAAGCTGTACACTCACTACTTTACATCATAGCAAAGTGTAATTTCTTCAGTGTTGTCACATCAAAAGATATAATAAAATATTTACAAAAATGTGAGGGGTGTACTCACTTGTGAGATACTGTAAGTCTTGTCCCTCCTTTACCCTGTGACTGGACAGCAAAAGAAGATGCAGCAGACGGATAAGCCCATCCCTCTGCTATCTCCTCCTATCAGCATGTTTTTTGTTAGCATATGAGCAGTCTGTCAGTCTAAGCTCTGCTGTACATGGGTTGTGTGAGGCTGATACTAGGTCAAATTCACGTACCTGCACTGCTGGAACTTAAAATATACATTTAATGGTGCATTAACCTCCCTGGCGGTACAATTATTTTGGATTTTAGGTGCTAAAAGCGGTACAATTATTTTGCATGAAAATTTGGCGTTTTATATTGTAGTCCTGTAATTCTTAGGAATAACTCACTTAAATCTGTCCAAACCAGAGTCTAGCAGACATCCCGGGTATGATAAAGTTTGAAAAATGAAATCATAAATTATAATATAATAAATAACTATAAATAATTATACCAAATAATAATATAACAATAATAAAAATTATTCAATAATGTAATCAAATCAAAAACACTGAAATTTGCTCAGTTGGAGAATTGTCACTGTCATTACTTTACAGTATTTGATGACGGATCTCCCCACAAATCACTATCCCTCAATTCTGCGAGTGATTCCAATTTATTATCGCTGTTTTCTAGCTGGTCTAAAACCACTTTTGATGTAAAGGGACAGTTTTGGTTGCTATGGACAATCTCCAGTTTCCAGGCATAAAGAACAGTTTTTATAATATAAAACTGCATGCAGGACACTGGACAGACCACTAGGGACAAAGGGGATGTGAAATAATTACATACAGCAATGTAACCTGTAAGATTACATTATACTGTATGTATACTGTGTGTTTCACTTTTTGAATTTGGCGCCGATCTCCGTCCCCGTGCGTCGCAACGCTCGCAGGGAACGGAGATCTGCTCCGTGATGAATCGAGCGGAGGACGAGCCGCTAATACAGCAGGGGGACATCGCTGGATCCAAGGGAGAAGGTAAGTAAACATCCTCCTGGATACAGCGATGCGGTCCCGAGTCTGGCTCGGGTTTACCACTTTTGGTACAGAATCTCCACCCCGAGCCAGACTTGGGAACACCGCCAGGGGGGTTAAAGGTGACAAAGTTGCATTCATGTGTGTCTTCCCTTTAAAGTGTTAAAGGAAACCTGTAGCGAAGATTACAGAAGCTGACAATGTTGAACTCATGAAAATGCTAGTTGTCTGGCTGTCACGCATGATCCCCATGACGAAGCTCCAGGGGGCGGAGTGAAACGCATTGGGGGCGTGACCTGGCGGGAGTCCAGGCTGAGGTTGCCTCTCCATTCACCTCCTTAGGATCTTTCAGATGTGCTGCAAGAGGAGTCATCCATTTTTCTCCCTGTATCATGCAGATCTACTGGTTTCAATACTTTCTAAGTCACTTGCTTAGAACTGAATGAATGCAATGAATCCTTGTTTAGCGGATAAGAAATGATCGAATTCAGAAACAAAAGGGGCTTGAGTTACTAAAACTGGAGAGTGCAAAATCTGGTAAAGCTGTGCATGGCAGCCAATCAACTTGTTCAATTTAGTTTCTATGCAGAGCTGCACCACATTTTGTACTTTCCAGTTTTAGTAAATCAACCCTACAGTGCTCTTAAGAGGAGCTGAGCAATGGCAGCTCCCTTATCTTATCTCTTTCAATACAGGGTTCCTTTAACTATCATTATTTTTATTATTATTATGCTAACAGTGTTTTTCAGCTTCTGCCTACAGCCCACCTCCCCTCTAAACCAAAACCTTGAGAAGCCTATTAAACATTATAATACTTTAACATCTCTTCTCTGAGTTTACAGAAAAAAAGAGTGCTATAGTTACCACTGCTAAAGGTCAGACTATTGTCTGCTCCTAATTACTTCAGCCTTACGTAAGCCCAGACCTGGTTTTCAAAAATACACACTGAGCTCTCGTTAGAAGTCTGAACAGTGGTTTAGAATTAGAATTGTATTTATTGTATCTTTTTTGCCTTTCAGAATGCATGCTGTGGTCATGGTTTGAAAGCAGCATATTCATAACACTGGGCTAATTACAGTATGTCAGCAAAATGTACGTTTTTGTACAGTGTCATCCTATAATTCAGGGGTCTCCAAACCTTCTAAACAAAGACCCAGTTTACTGTCCTTTATACTTCAGGAGGGCCAGACCTGAGGTCAGTGGGAAAAAATAATGCCCCATCGTTTGTTTCAGTGGGGAGTAATTGTGCCTCATTGTTGGTGTCAGATGGAGGAATTGCGCCCCTTTGGTGATGTCATTGGGCCCCATTGTTGGTGTCATTGGGAGGAGTTGTGCCCTTTCATTGGTGTCAGTGGGGTGAATTATGCTTCATTTTTGGTATCAGTGGATGAAATAGTGCACCAAGGGCCAGATAAAAGCAAGCAAAGGGCTGCAGTTTGGAGACCACTGCCATACTCTAATTAACCACTTGCTTACTGGGCACTTAAACACCCTTCCTGACCAGACCAATTTTCAGCTTTTGGTGCTCTCACACTTTGAATGACAATTACTCAGTCATGCAACACTGTACCCAAATGAATTTTGTGTCCTTTTTTTCCCACAAATAGAGCTTTCTTTTGGTGGTATTTGATCACCTCTGGGGTTTTTATTTTTTGCGCTATAAATGAAAAAAGACCGAAAATTTTGAAAAAAAATGCATATTTCTTTGTTTCTGTGATAAAATTTTGCAAATTATAATTTTTTTTTTCATACATTTTGGCCACAATTTATACTGCTACATATCTTTGGTAAAAATAACCCAAATTAGTGGATATTATTTGGTCTTTGTGAAAGTTAGAGAGTCTACAAGCTGTGGTGCGAATCGCACAAAATTGATCACACCTGATGTACTGGTGGCCGATCTCATTTCTTGCGACCCGAACAAGTCAGGAAAGTACAAATACCCCCCAAATGACCCCTTTTTTGAAAGTAGACATTCCAAGGTATTTACTAAGATGCATGGTGAGGTTTTTGATGTTGTCATCTTTTTCCCACAATTCTTTGCAAAATGAAGATTTTTTTTTTTTTTTTCCTCACAAAATTTTCAATGTAATAGGTTATTTCTCTCACATGGCATGTGTATACCACAAATGACACCCCAAAATACGTTCTGCTACTCCTTCTGAGTATTACGATACCAAATGTGTGAGACTTTTACACAGCCTGGCCACATACAGAGGCCCAATATTGAAATAGCACCATCAGGCGTTCTAGGAGCATAAATTACACATCTTATTTCTCAACCACCTATTACAGTTTTGAAGGCCCTGGAGCACCAGAACTATGGAAATGCCCACAAAGTGACCCCACGTGGCACTGACGACACGTGGCACTGACAGATGGCACTGGAGGCAGATGGCACTGGAGGCAGATGGGGCTGGCAGATGGGGCTGGCAGATGGGGCTGACAGATGGGGCTGGCAGATGGGGCTGGCAGATGGGGCTGGCAGATGTCGCTGGCAGATGGGGCTGGGGCTGGCACTGGGGCTGGCACTGGCAGATGGCACTGGCAGATGGTGCTGGCTATTTGCTCTGGCTAATTGCTCTGGCAAATGGGGCTGGCAGATGGCACTGCGGCTGGCAGATGGCACTGGCGCTGGCAGGTGGCGCTGGCAGGTGGCACTGGCAGGTGGCACTGGGGCTGGCGGCACTGGGGCTGACGGATGGCACTGGCGCTGGCAGGTGGCACTGGCAGGTGGCACTGGCACTGGCAGGTGGCACTGGCAGGTGGCACTGGCACGTGGCACTGGCACTGGGGCTGGCGGCACTGGGGCTGGCGGCACTGGGGCTGACGGCACTGGGGCTGATGGATGGCACTGGCGCTGGCAGGTGGCACTGGCGCTGGCAGGTGGCACTGGCGCTGGCAGGTGGCAGTGGCAGGTGGCACTAGCAAGTGGCACTGGCGGCACTGGCACTGGCGGCACTGGTGGTGGCAGGTGGCACTGGCAGGTGGCACTGGCACTGGGGCTGACGGATGGCACTGGTGCTGGCAGGTGGCACTGGCGCTGGCAGGTGGCACTGGCAGGTGGCACTGGCACTGGCGGCACTGACGGCACTGGGGCTGACGGCACTGGGGCTGACGGCACTGGGGCTGACGGATGGCAGTGGCAGGTGGCACTGGCAGGTGGCACTGGTGCTGGCAGGTGGCACTGGCAGGTGGCACTGGGGCTGACGGCACTGGCGGCACTGGGGCTGACGGCACTGATGGCACTGGGGCTGACGGCACTGACGGCACTGGGGCTGACGGACGGCACTGGGGCTGACGGGCGGCACTGGGGCTGGCGGGCGGCACTGGGGCTGGCGGGCAGCACTGGCGCTGGCGGCACGGGCTGACGGGCGGCACTGGGGCTGACGGCACTGGGGCTGACGGCAGGCGCTGGCAGGTGGCACTGGCGCCACTGGCACTACTGGCAGATGGCACTGGGCTGACAGATGGCACTGGGCTGACAGATGGCACTGGCACTGGGGCTGACAGATGGCACTGGGGCTGACACTGGCACTGGGGCTGACAGATGGCACTGGGGCTGACACAGGCACTGGGGCTGACACAGGCACTGGGGCTGACACAGGCACTGGGGCTGACACAGGCACTGGGGCTGAGACTGGCACTGGGGCTGAGACTGACACTGGGGCTGCACTGGGGCTGACACTTAGATCGCTCTCCCTCCTCACACGCTGTCTCTGTGTGAGGAGGGAGAGACACGGCAATGGGAGATGATCTCATATGTTTACATATGAGATCATCTCCCATTGGCAGCTGCGATCGCGCTGTGAACGGCAGCTTTGATTGGCCGTTCACGGCGATCTGTATTTGCCTGTCTCCGGGAGACATGGAAAATACAATACTTCCGCGATGCGCGCCCCCGGCGGCGCGCATTGCGGAAGTAAACACCAGGCCGTCCAGGGACGGCCAGGCGAAAGAAGCCGCCCGCTCTAAGGCCGTCATTCGGCCATAGGGCGGGTGGGAAGCGGTTAATGATAGATGATATGCACTCCAGTAGTTTGTACACATATAGATTTGGTAGCTGTTGCCTTGATAACATTTTAGTTCTTTACCTGTAGCTTTAGCAACTGCTGCCCTCTAGGATTCATGTCTTCATGTCCAGCTTTTCCTCCAGTGATCTCCACTTTTCTGCATCTCATTGGAAGGACAGCTAAAGCACAGTAGCATTGTTCCTCTGTTCATCACTAAGCTTTATCCGAAAAAAGTACGTCACTGATCATTACTAATACTACCATCTCTCACAAACAAGCATTATATCACTAAACAAATACATCTATGGTATTTAAAATGGAAGTAAACCCTTCCAAACAACTTTGACCTACAGGTAAGCCTAGATTAAGGCTTACCTGTAGGTCCAAGTAATATCTCCTAAACCTATATGGTTTAGGAGATATTTGCCCGAAAATGGCCACCGCTGTCTACGGCGCATGCGCCGTAGACAGCGGCGCGCATGCGCACTAAATGCGGCAAGTCCAAGAATGGATTTGCCAAATTTGTCGACTCCCGTGCGCATGCGCGGGAGTGACGTCATCGCGGCCTCGCCGTATGACAGCGGCGGAGCTGCGAGGCGCGACTCCCGTGCGCATGCGCGGGAGTGACGTCATCGCGGCTTCGCCGCTGTCATTGGTCGGAGCTGCGAGACGCCACCAGCAAGATGGACGCGGCGGACTACAGGGATCAGCGGCGACTTCGCTGGCTCCTGTGTCAGGTAAGTGACACATAATGAGCTACTATGCGATGCATAGTAGTCCATTATGCTTTACCTTTGCAGGGAAAAAAAGAGGAAGTAAACCCATCAGGGTTTACTTCCTCTTTAAAGTCCAACTCCAGGCAACTAAAAAATTATCCCATGCATTGGGGCTATGCCTGCACTGCAATGGTTATTTGTTTGTTTAGGTTAAGGGGAACAATTAAAGTGTAACTAAACCCACACCAGAAAAACCTGGTATATGCAGTAAAGCATGCTTGTAATACTTGCTGTGGAACTTAAGGGTCCTGCGCATTGAGTAAAAAGGATGTTTAATACTGTCTTCTCTGACCTACCCCTACTTCCACAGTCCCTGATCTATCTGCAGATAGAACAGAGACTTGGGAGTACTCTGCACATGCTCAATTTGGTATGTATTGCTAAAGAGGTTTTTTTTTTTTGGAAGGGTGCATGTGATCAGCACAGGACCAATCAGCACTGTCCAGACAGAAAGTCAGGAGTCATGCAGCCTCATTGGACAGTCAGAGGAGAAAGAAAACTCCTCCTACAAGCTTTAACCAGTGCTCAGTTGGACACTGATAGAAGTCACAAGTCTGCTATATACTGATGGTGAGAAAAGGTATTTAGCAGTTTATATTTATTAAAATATTTTCATTTCCATGTTCTGTGTACTGTGGGAGACCAGTTATATTAAATGCAGGGTCCTGGGTTTAGTAACACTTTAAAGGACATTTACTTATCCAATTCTCAGCTCCTCCCTGCAGCTCAACGGATCCCTGCAGTGTCTGTACCCCCACACTCCACTAGTCTAGGATTCGTAGCCCTGCACTGGACATGAGAATGTTGACGGACAGTTCACCACTGAATTAGGTGGAGCGCTGCCTGCCAGAGTAGCAGAGGATCAGGTAGGTAAAACGGTTTTATCTCTCCCCTACACAAAACAAGCTATTAAACCTTGCAGTGGGATGCTGTTGACAACTTTTTCACACTAGCATTTGGGGGCGGGGGGGGGGGGGGGTTATAAAAGCCTTGCAGTCAAACCATACTTTTACTGCTCTCTGTGCTTCCAATGGTCTTCAGCGGAATGGGTTAATGCTAACTCCCCTCCATCCACCAGGGGGAGCTGAAAAGCAGAAGGAACTCAAGAGACTTGATGATTGACATCATTGAATCATGGGAGATGAAGTTTGAGAGAAAAAAACTTTACTATGGCAGTTAATGGACTACTGGACTATAATTTTCAATGTGAACCAGGTATAAACAGACAGAGCTGTATTTTTGCAGGCTGAATACTGAGGGATTTTCTGTTTGCTGCAAGGAGACCGAATTGTGCCTAGTATTGCTCCTGTATGCACTTCAACCGCTGAGGATCGGAGTCACTCTAGGCAGATCAAGAAGTTAGCTGACTTTAGGACAGCGGAATCCCGGTTGCTGTATTGCTGGGATTGGTGAGAGGAAACTGCTACCATTGACCTGTTGCTGCTAGCAAAGACTGAGCACATAGGGACTGGCCATTTAACTAGGAGTATTATTTACTGCATGCAGAGTTTACTGGGACTGTACTCATGTGCACCACATTCAAAAAATGGGCCCCAATGCTAGCCGGCTGAAGAACTAAGGCTAAAGACTGCTCACTTAGATAGCTGCCTAACCATAATTTTGCCTACTGTTCATAGTAAGAGGTACCTCTTTAGGGAGTCTTAAATTTCATCTCTGTTATTCATATAGATTGCACTCTATCGTGAATATAGCCTACTGTTTACAGAGGAGTTATCGTAGTATTGATTATTATTGTTGTTACTGCTTTCTAATACCAATACTTATTGCTGATTTTATGAATTATCAGGTTTACTCTAATTTCGCTGCATAGAACTCCATTCTATGCTGTTATAGCCTAGGAAACATATTGTCTAGTGACCTGTGATTTACCTAACCCTTTACTTACTCATTTATGTGCATACTGCTATTTACTGCAACCCGTGACAATATATTGGGTTCATTTACCTCCAACCAGTCTGATGTTTGCTCTTTGATACTGATTACTGAACCTTAATTGTGTGCAGGATATCTATATTTGTGCTCCCAATAGCAGGGCAGTATCAATTTGCTTAACCTGGTGTGTTAGTGTGGGTGAGGTTGATCTCAGATTCAAGGCAGAAGAACAGAGAACTAAATCTACCAAGTGGCTCCTACGTAGTGTTACATTGGTAAAGCTTAAAGCCGAACTCCAGATTTCTGTCACTTTAAATTTGATAGTTTGGATAAAGCTGATCCAAACAAATTACTTCCTTCACTATCAGGTACATCCGGTGTGAACGCTGTATAATATGTATATATATGCATTAGTGGGAAAGTCACTGGGACAGGGACTTCCCATTTTGTTCATAGAACAAAATGAAGTTGAGCTGCCTGCTGATCAGCCATTCAGAGGAAGCTTTGTTTTTTTTTCTGAATGAGTATAAGGCTTCCTCTGTTTGGCTGAGATGGAGATAGTGATGTCATCCGCCCACCAATTTATCTCTGCCAATCAGAGGAAGCCTTGCATTCATTCAGAAAATGCAAAGCTTCCTTTGAATGACTGAGCAGCATTCAGCCCAACTCAATTTTTTTCCTGGGAATGGAACAAGAATCCTTGTCCTGATGCCAGAACACATCATTGTAAACTATATGTAGTTGATTGATGCTGCACACAGTGCTCACAGTGGTGTCATCTGTTAGTGAAGGAAATAGTTTGTTTGGTCCAACTCTGTCCACATAAATGTTTTAAAGTGACAGAAACTTGGAGTTAGACTTTAACTGCTGTTAAGTAACAGTCTTACTTGTATTCCGCCGATACAGTACATTCAGGGCTGAACTGTTTTGGAGTACACAGATCATAGCAGGTTGCTCACTCTACTGCTGGTTCATTCAGAAAATGTCTTGCATTCTTTTCAATGAACAACATTTTGTGATTGGAGGAGGGGGGTCATAATGTTCATCCACGCCTCCTCCAACCACAAATTGCCTTGCATTTATTGAAAAGAATTAAATACATTTTCAGGATGGATGCCCTGTTGTGACCTGTATGCTCCAGCCAGAACTGTAAGTTTAATCGCCGGAGGATCGGCATTGACTGTACTGAACGAGGGCATAGAAAGTAAGAGTATTACACAATATAGCTGCAGCCACACATGGCACACACTTCATTAGCATTCATCTAGTATTACAGTTCAAGTTTGGCTGGAGTTCTGCTTTAATATCCATATTTCTTGTCTAATTTGTAAAGTTCAATATGAAAACATGCAATGTTGAAAAAAAGAAAAATAAAAGTAAAAAAACAGGAATGGTAAAAAAATGAATCACTCGGATATTAGTTATCTTGCTTTCCACCAATTAAAATTGAATTACAAGAAAGGAGAGTAGAAGATGTACTGAGAGAGGTTATGGCCACCACACTTAATTGGCTGGCTTCTCTGTCAATCATGCCTGCAGTAATCTTCTGCTATCTTTTGTACAGCATTTCCCTGCCTGGATGATTACATAACTACAAGCAGTACTAATAAAAACTGAACATGTGGAGTGAGATCAAATAATTTGATTGTCCCCAGCAGTCTTTGAACGATGTTTATTTTTTTAGTCTGTATAACCCCTTTAAAAAAAAGAGGAAACATGTTTGTATGCACCCTTTGTCTGACTAGCATAATGGTTTATCGTGTAGACAATAACGCCATTCCCTCCAGCATATTTCTATGTAGCAGTCAGGTGTCTTTCTCATCTGAAATGAAAACAAACAATGAGGATTTTGATTCATTTTTATTGAGTGCAATTTAGATTTTTCTTCTTTTTAATACAATGTTTTTCTTCTTTGAAATTACTGTTACAAACTCCAACATTTTGAACACAGGTGACAAATCCGAGAGGGGTAATTGTACAATGCAGGAACTTACAGAAATATACAGCTATGTGGTAGTCATGGAAGCTAAGGGGGGCTGGAGGGGAGAGAACAGGCGAAGAGGACCCATCATCCACCTCATCTTCTCCCGGGGGGGGCGGATACATACTTCCGCACTGTCACATGACATCTGATGGCATTCACTGGGCTGGACTCTGCAAAAGAAAGTCAATCACAAAATCAGACAGGTCACACATTTCATTAAACATAAATCTAGACCAGAGTACCTATGCTCATAACCACTTGCCCTCCAGAAGATTTACCCCACCCTCCCTTCATGACCAGGCCATTTTGTGCGATACGGCACTGTGTTACTTTAACTGACAGTTGCACGGTAATGCAACTCTGTACCCAAATAAAATGTACATATTTTTTCCACGAATAGAGCCTTCCTTTGGTGGTATTTGATCACCACTGGGTTTTTTTCTTTTTTGATTTATAAATAAAAAATTAATGACAATTAAAAAAATAAATAAAATATGTTTTACTTTCTGCTATAAAACATATCCAATAATTTTTTTTTTAATAACTAATTTTTTTCATAAATTTAGGCCAACATGTATTCCCAATAAGTGTATATTGATAGTTTGCATAAAATATATAACATCTACAACTATGGGATGTATACTGGAATGTTATTTTTTTTTATACTAGTAATAGCGCCGATCAGTGGCTTATAGTGGGACTATACAAGCAAAATATAATTACTGCTCTATCAAAATCAAAGTGATTAAATGAAACCAAGCTGCAACTTCTTGTACACACAATAACATACACTTTTCAATAAATATGATTGAATGAGTAAAAAATAACAACAAATAAAGTCCATCCAGTGTAGTGACATCAATGTTAAATGACGAACGATGTACCCAAGGAATGTGATATGAGAGATAAGAGAGAGACATGACTTCCACCACTAGACACTCTGCCGCTCATTGACTTCCTATGATCTCCTATTATGGGAGATCACAAGCGCTTTCGGCTTAATACCCAGCAAGGGCCTTTGTTAAACACAGCAACAGTCATAACCACAACGTCTTCATAGATTTCCACCACTCAAAGGAACATAATACCATACGGTCCCCATGAATAAATAAAAGGCTTCCATAGTGTAAAATCTTATGGTAATTTTAATATTAAAAATGTATTGCACTTACACTTACTGTAAGTAGATAAACAGAGCATAAAAATCAAGCCAGCCAGCTCTCCCTCCGGTACCTGTGCAAACGCAGTAAGAGGAGAGACGTGCTGACGTCACCACGTTCACGCTGGTCCCGGAATGATGGGCTGCATTGGAGAGCAGAGCCGGCTTCATTTGTTATGGTCTGTTTATCTACTTAAGTGTCAGTGAAATACATTTTTTATATTGAAATTACCATAGGATTTTACACTATGGAAGCCTTGTATTTCTTCATGGGGATTGTATGGCATTATGTTCCTTTGAGTGATGGAAATCTATGAAGACTCTGTGGCTGTGGCTGTGACTGTTGTTGTGTTTAACAAAGGCAGTTGCTGGGTATTAAGCCGAAAAGCGCTTGTGATCTCCCATAATAGGAGATCATAGGAAGTCGGTATGCGGCAGAGTGTCTAGTGGTGGAAGTCATCTCTCTCATATCACATTCCTTGGGTGCATCGATTATCATTTCGCATTGATGTCACTACACTGGATGGACTTTATTTGTTGTTATTTTTTATAGTGGGACTCCAATATTGCGGTGAACAATCTGACACTGACACTTTTGACACTTTGTGGGAACTAGTGACACTAATACAGTAATCAGTGCTAAAATTTTGCACTGTCACTGTACTAATGACACTGGCTGGAAAGGGGTTAAACATCTTGGGTGATCAAGGGGTTAAATGTGTGCCTGGTTAGTGTTTTTGTGTCTACATTTACTGTTTTTACTAAAGGAAATTTTGGATTTTTTTTCCTTGCTCAGCAGGGAAAGAAATTCTGTCTCATCCCTGCTGTCAGGATGGAGCGCTGCATTCTTTACTTATGCAGAGCTCCGTCCAGTCTGTAGATCAGTGGGTGCCGGCGGACATCCTTTGTCTGGCACCCGCTGATTGCATGCCCCCTATGGGAAAGTGTAGAATCACATATATAGGTGATTCTGCACAGAACAGCCACCCTGTAGCACTAAATCTGCTATGGGGTGGTCAGCAAATGGTTAATACATTTCTATACCACTTCATTATCAGCCTGCAATACCCCTTCATTACCAGGTCATATTTCAGTTTTCAGTACTGTGATAGTTTGACTTACAATCAGTCATGCAACACTGTACCCTAATAAATGTTATATAATTTTTGAGACAGATAGAACATTCTTCTGCATATATTTAATAACCACAATTTTTTACTTACACTTTGTACATTGTGTGATCATTGTGACTGATCATCACAGCTATCACATGGTACAGAGCCACTCAGCTCTGTACATTGCGCCTATGAACCAAGCTTTCTGATGGCAGATTGGTTCACAGCCATTAATGCAGAAATCCGGGCTAAACTTAATACCTACGCTGACTAACCTGTGTAAAAAGAATGCATATACTTACCCATTTTCAACCCACTCTGATCCATTCACATGATCTGGTTTCCCTATGTTAGTCAGACGTGGCTGCTGGGGAGAGGAGGGCGCATCGACAATGGCTGGGCCATAGGAGATTATGGGTGATGTCACCACTCCCAGGCATTCCAGCATTGTCGGTGCTTTTTCCTCTCTCCTGCAGCCACTGCTGGCTGACTCAGAGTAGATCATGTGAATGGACTGGAGCAGGGTGAACATGGGTAAGCATATACATGTTTCTTACATTGGTTACTCAACATGTTGGGAGGGTGGAGGGAGCATTTTACTGTGTTGGTTAGGTTTAGCCTGGAATTCTACTTTAATGAGTGCACTTGCCACCTAAGGGTGGTTTCTGCATTGCCATTTAGAAAATAAGCATTCACGACTTTGCCAATTATAAAAGAACGGCGGTAGATAAGTGTCCCACTTAGGACAATCTAACAGGTTTGTTAAGGGCTCATATCATGAGCATTGTTTACCTGCGTTTGACATGCATTTGGAAAGCCTGTCAAATGCAAGTCAGCAAAATCCCATAGACTTTAATTAAGAAGTACACAACAGGTCAGAGACTGCATTAGACCTGAATTTTTTTGAATGTAGCATATTTTTTTGAGATGCATTTCAACTGTATGCAAAGTAGGTCACATGCAGCCTTTTGTTATCAAGTACTGCATTTGTAATTCAAATATAAAACACAGTGTCCGACAAAATCGGCTGTAAACATTACCCCCGAATACCTTCCCCCCTCCCCCCCACATACTTTTTCTTCACCCCCTCTCTTCATGTATACTGTGTTGCAATGAAAAATGTAATTGTTCCAATGACATAAACATTGAGAGAGGATACAGACATTCCATGCAAATCTGTCTCTATGAGGTAATGCTTCCTATGCTGGAAATGATCTGGGAGTTACATGACCCCCATCTGTGAAACATTGAAAACGAACTATCACTTCTGAGTAATGCAAGTTGTGACATTTTCCAGGGTATGTTATTCAGCAGAAAAGTTTGTTTTTAGAGCTTCCAATTTCCATTTCAATACTGGACTCTTGGCTAAGGGTCTCGCCTACTGTGTCTGTTTTAGAATATCCCCCTATGTATTATTATTATAATTATTATACAGGATGTGTTTACCACCAATGGAGGAAGACACTACAGTTACAACACATTTCAATACAAGAGCAATCAGAGGATTTGTTAGAGCTTGCAATCTAAAACGGAATGGTCAAGTGATACAAAAAAGTAATATCTGTAATGGA
Source organism: Lithobates pipiens (assembly GCF_037356315.1). Classification (NCBI taxonomy): domain Eukaryota; kingdom Metazoa; phylum Chordata; class Amphibia; order Anura; family Ranidae; genus Lithobates; species Lithobates pipiens. Next base: position 497,178,710 of record NW_027507758.1, read on the forward strand.
TGAGCTGATTGGGAAAGTAAAAGTACAGATTATTATAGGTCTCTCTGAACAGATGGGATTGCCTAAAGAGGGATAGAGTAAGAGATATACAGATTGGGGTAAGAAGCTTCAGAGGATGGGAGAGGCTCTACAAAAGTCCTTGATGTAAGCATGAGAGTAGGTGACAAGGGAGCTAGAGAGCAGGAGGTCTTGGAAGGAGCGAAGAGAATGGTTTGGTTGGTATTTTGAGACGAGGTTGGTGATATTGTTGGAGGCAAAGTTGTGGGTGATTTTGTACGTTGTTTTTTTGTTTGATGAGCAGAAGCGAATGAAGGGATTGGCAGTGAGGGGTAGAAAACACAAATTAGAACCTTTGTTCTTCATTTTTTATGTAACCTCTCTTAACCCTCCTAACATTACCACCTGGTCACTTGTATAATCCAAAAAAAACACTGCTCCTCCCCTACCTGGCATGGCCAGGTATATATACTGCACCGGGTAAAGGAAGCAGCAAGGCTGTATTGGAAGGATTCCTAAATTTAACAATAGGCCAGAATTTTACACAATCTTCTGTTTAACATTTTCAAGAAAAACTTGTGAAAATATAAGTTTTGTAAAAATATATTATAGATATAATAAACAGCATCAAACTGACTGATAAATAAGATGTCTTACTGCGGTGCTGGAATTCCAAGACTTCAATTAGTGGGCACACAATTGTTGTCAAATAAACAGTATCATCACCTCTAGAATCTTTTATTTTACAAAAAAAAAAAAAAAAATTATTGTACTAGTCTTTTTTGCTTGGCTTAAAATATTCTGAAAATATGTAAATAAAGTGGAACTACAGCTAAAAACTTAAAAAAATTGCGAATAGGTGAGGTTTTTATTGCAGAATGGGCCTGCAATACCCAATCAAAATGGAAGAAAAACATGGAGAGATGATACCAGTACCAGTGCTATGACTGTATATTTATTGATATTGGAGTACAAAATGTGTGGCTGATAACAGTCCAGGAAAAGGCTACCACAGGCCTGATGTGCCTCATAGTATATCTGGCCCTGGTTTCCTGTCTGGAACCTCTCCCCTCTCTGTTAAATAGGACTATAAATGATGACATTTCAATTGAAGATACTGTATTCTGAATGTGAAATCAGAAATCATCCTTTTTTGTAGCAAATTAATGATGTTCTTCTAAAGTGTATTATATCATCTTTATATTAAGATTTAACATGGAAAGTTTCTTGAAAGCAACCAGCTGTGTTGGTAGTGATGGGGAAAAAGAGAGGATGCCCAGAGTATCCAATATGGATAACATCTTCACATTTTCCTTAACACAGTTTGTAAATTTGAGCTTCTAAAATAGGTTCTCCAGCTTTGAGACCAACTGTCCAAGTTAGTGAGGCCTGAGAGGCTTTACTAAAATTGCCCATTTTATTTATTCTTTTCATTCAGATATTTGCTTCATTGCTAATTATGCTAAGTGGCGTATGATGTGTATAGCAGTTCAATTTTCTACCAGCTCCCACAAAACTTAAATTTTTACTTCTCTGATATCAAATAATGAAACCCCAGGAGTTTTCTGTGACCAAGGTGTGAGGCCTTGGTGAAGAAAAAAATTGAGAATCACTGCTCTACAGTATGTAGAATAATTCAAAACTTATAGGTCGGCACTGTCCCTCATCTGGAGGGAATGTTCCTCTTTTGGAAAAAAAAATCGCCTTTTTTCCTCCTCGGTTGTCATTGCTTTTGGTTTGATGAATGGACCTCAAAAGTTAGTACAAAGGAAAAGTAGTAGTGCAAAAAAAAGGACTTATGGGTTTAAGCAGTCATTTTTTTCATATTAATTCTTCATGATCTGTGTAACTGGAAGTGTTGCCACTGGTGGTATATTTTTTTGGGAGTCAAACAACTCGCTGACACCCCCCCCCCCCGGTCGGTAGGTCAGGCGGCTTCACCCGGCATCTTCTCCTCCTGGGCTTCCTGCGTCTCCTTCCTCCTCCTCCTCAGTTGCCAATAGGATTGCTTCTCCTCTTGGCTAATCAGGAGACGGGTCATGCTTCCTGATTGGCAGGGAAGAGAATCAGGATGACAATAGCGGATATTAATGCTCTGTGCCCCGAGCCCATCCCTTTTTTGAAGCTAATTAGAGCCTCAGGCTCTAATCACGTGCTTCCAAAATAAAACCCATTGGAATCCATGCATCCGGTGCCCTTTATGTAGATTAGGGGCCGGACGCATGGATTAGGGGGTTTTAAATAAAGCAAAGGAGAAGGTCTTTATACATTTAACGGACATGAAATCACATTGAGCATGTATTAGTCTCTCTTTACCTATAAAGAAAACCTTCTCCTCACATCTCCAAGTGTGTTTGGCTCTGAAGAATTTATTTAATACTGTAAGGCTGCGTACACACGCGGGGACTGTTCGCCCAACTTTGTCCGTCAAACAGTTTCAGCGGACAGTCCGCTCAAAATTAGCATGGACGGACTTGCCCACACACGACGAACGAACAGTCCGCTGAAACCGTGCGCGATGACGTGAACGGCACGTACGACGGGACTAGAAAACGACGTCCTATACACTGCAATGCAAACTTCGGCGTGTAAATCCTTTCTGAGCATGCGCGGAACTTAGTTTGACGAACAAGCCTACACACGAGGGGACTGTTCGCTGAAACAAAGTTTCAGCGGACAGTTTTTCGGAATTTCCGAAAAACTTTGTTCAGCAGACTGTCCGCTGAAACTGTCCGCTGAAAGCCCACACACGAGCGGACTGTCCGCCGAAACACTGTTCAGCGGACAAAGTTGCGCGAACAGTCCCCGCGTGTGTACGCGGCCTCATAGACACAAATCTTTCTGTGTATCCTGGTTAGTTTTATGCTAATTACTGTGAAATGAGTTTATATTTATATATCTATGCAGTGGTATGTATGAACACGAGGAAGGGAGAGGAGAGAAGAAGGGAAGTGGTTGGGGAAGATGATCCTCAGATTTATAGTGTGATAATTTCAGAATCCATTTCTTCACAATGGGGACAGTCACAGACAGGAAATGTTAGTTGCTATATTGCGTAAGTCAATTTTCCTGTTCACATTCTAACCTGACATTCCACGGAATTATGATCTACCATGTCATATAGTACTGAAACCGAAGAATAGAGATAACCAAAGACAGAGGTAATGGAAAGATATAAAATAATACAAGGATAATCAAAGAGTGCAAATATAGTCACAACGTGCCGTTGAATGATGTTGGAGCCTCGTTGTAATGGGCTCTATCAAATGTAATATATTGTGGCCCCTTAGTTAGGGCAACTACTGATGAGAAAGGAAATGTACCTGCCGTTCAGTTCAAACACTTGGAATGCTTGCAAACAGTTTTTTTTCTGGCATACTACAATTCTGTTACACTATAAGCTTGATAGGCAAATAGACTTTGCAAAGAACAGTTGCGCTCTCCATGTGCAGTTGCTCCAGAACCTAGAAAATCGGGTAAAGTACCCAATCACACACAAGGAAAATAAAAAAAACTGCATTTTTACTTGCACATGATTGGATAATGGAAGTCAGCAGAGCTTCTGCTCATTTACTAAGTTCTGGAACAACTGCACTTTGCCTTTAGCAAATTAAACCTATTTGCCTTCAGCAGATTAACCCCCTTGTTTACTAATCTTTAGACTTGTAGATTTCTTTATTAATATTATTGAATGCAACTTTTAAAGGCCAGTGTTGACAACTTTATGTTAGTTTAAAATCGGTTCCTATATGAGTTTATAGAAATGCAAGACAGAAGGTCACAAGTCGCATTTGCAAGTCACATGTGCCGCCGGTCAACAAATTCCTAAATTGATATTAAAGCCAATTCGTTTGTAAAATGAGATGCTGATAGCGGGACTTGCATGCTCTTCCTGTCCTTTCTCCTTTGTTTGCTCCTTATACTGTCTCGGGGCTGCATTGCTCTACTTCTCATATGTGGCATTTCCCTGTGCCTGGCAGAACCTTTAAAGTCCCACTGGAGTCGTCACTTTGTACATGCTCTCGTTTTGAACTACAATCTTATGTGCAGCTGCTCCCAGCACTGCACACACAGGCAGCATGAGAGACACAGAATCAAAGGCAAAACTAGGGAGCCGCTGTCAATCACCACTTTGTAGAAGGAGAGGCAAAGCTTTGGTTCTGTGTCTGGGGCTGCCTGTGTGTGGGGTGTTTAGAGCAACTACATCTAAGATTGTAGTTCAAAACAGGAAAGCACACCAAGTGATGATTGCAGGGGGGAATGCATTGGAACATGGGGCACCCACTTACCTGAAGACAGGCAGTACAGCTTGGGGCAGTATGAGGAGCAAAGAGAGCAAGACAAAAAAAAAATGCCTATATTATTTAATGATTTTAGAAAAGTCTCAAATAGATGCCACTGACACAAGCCCAAAGATCGGCAACACAGACACTAAGTCTAACGTTATTTTTTTTTAAATGTTGAAATATGACACACATATGATGCTTAAGAATAAATATATATATGTGTGGCTGTATTACAATATACCTAAATCAAATCACTAAAATAAAATCTTATATGATCTTTAAAGTGATAGTAAAGGTAAATTTATATGTTTATTTATATATATATATATATATATATATATATATATATATATATATATATATATATATATATATATATATATATATATATATATATATATATATATATATATATATATATATATATGTATGTATGTATATATATATATATATATATATATATATATATATATATATATATATATATATATATATATATATATATATATATATATATATATATATGTATGTATGTATATATATATATATATATATATATATATATATATATATATATATATATATATATATATATATATTCTTACAGAAGTGGAGTAGCCAAGAGCATCAGCGGGAGACCTGAGAAGAAGAGGATCAGGGATGCTTTGTACACAAATCCATTGCAGAGAGCAGGTAAGTATATCATGTTTGTTATTTAAATATATATTTTGGGGTATGTGCTTATCTACACATAAATACTAAATGCATGGGAAGACTTACAAAATCCATCCACTTTTAGTTATCTCACACATATTTTAACCTGTTTCTAAAGAGCTTTTCCCTTCCTTATAAGCAGCGGCTCGTGTGCACCCCACTGAACCTGCAGACTTGTAATAACGGACCAGCAGACACATCCCCTTAATTATGGTATACCCAGCTGAGGAGGTTAACCTTCATTCATACAGGATAAAAGTCACACTGAACTCATGTTCAGTTCTCTTGACAACTGAACATTTAGTTTTGCTACTTGACTCACTTCCTGGAGAACTGTGATATTTTCCATTATTAAACATGGGTTGAGCATAGCCTTTAATTACCACAAGAAATGTGCAGGTAGCAGAGCTTATACAGAATGACGCACCGCTCATCAGAATACGTACAGTACAAACCTCAAGAATCAGATGGAGGATGGAATCAGGCCACAATGTGTTCATACAGAATAAGGACAAATTGCAAGGATAGGTTTAGCAGTACACACTTAAGCCCCATACACACTATCAGTTTTTCTGCTGAGTTTTTCCTTCAGATTTACCAAAACTAAATAATATGAGGTCAAACCTTAGGAGTTTCAATTTGTATGCTATCAGCCAGGCCCTTCTACTACATGGTTTTGGTAAACCTGAAGGAAAAACTCAGCAGAAAAACTGATAGTGTGTATGGGGCTTTAGAAACAAAGTTATTCAGAGTAGCTGGAGAATGTGAAAACGAATCTTAAATATTGCAGTGAAGAAATGGATCCAAGTACAGTATTTCCTGAAAACGTGTAATGGTTCATTATTGTGTACAAGCTAAGGTTTCAAGAACCAGTACAGTGGCACCAGTGATGATAAGGGGAACATCTCAGCCAAAATTCCAGAATCTGAGGTTACGACCAGGCAATACCTGGGAAACTCAAAAAACATCCATTATTGCCTGTTCCAACATTGACGGACCCAACCATGCCCAGGTCTCTATACATATGTGCTGCCAAGCCTACCAGTCACTGACCATATTCTAAGCACTTCTACCATTCATGGATGAGTTCTGTGTAAAAAGTGGAGCTAGTATGTGATCATTTAGCAGTTGGTGCATATTCGCCTCAGCAGAAAAACAAGCCTTTCACAATAGGGCTTCAATGTCTATTGGGAAAACTGCTCATATAGGTACCACCAGATATGACAGTTGTCAAAGTTGTCATTTTGATCTAATGTGTGGTCATAAGATGTATGGAGACTGTAAAAGTGAACATGCCATGTCTACCATAGTGAATACTGGTGAAGGGCAGGCACAAAGTTTCCCTTCTTGTCTTCAATTCAGTTCTTCCATGCCTGAGAGGACCCTGGTTCTTGGGCCCAGGCTGTATACAAAGCCCCCCAGTCTTTCAGATTAGTGATACACCTCGCAAAATTCAAGTTGTTAGAGCCATTACTTTACAATAAGAATGCAAAGAACCCAAATGACCTGAAGCACCACTCAAAGCTCCATCCAATTCATGTGGTGATTCTAACCCTGCCAGGTGCTAGTTTCCCAAGGGCCCATCCTGTCCAATAAACAACTCTGAAAATAAAATAAAATAAGCGCGCACAGCAAGCCACCTGGTTCACAGAGTATCAGAAAGTCTTCAGCTCTGCCTTCTCCTAAGCCACACCCCTCTAACACGTTTCACCCACTCATGGGCTTAGTTGTAGAGGTCATCAACATTACTACAGTTGAAACCATCCTTCTATTAAATGTATTTATGCAGATAAAGCTGAATTCATAATTTACCATGTTTACCTTATTTCCGGCCATATGCTATTTTCAGCTCTCATTGACTATTATGGCTACAAATAAGAGTTGTTATTAAACCAATTATAGCTTAATGAAGTTAGCCTTTAGTATTATGGTTTCTTAGACCCTCTATGATGACTCACATTGTAAGGTTCAGAGTTATCTGTTACTGAACTTCTCTCAATTAACTATTTCACAGTATGTTTAGCTGTCATGTGATTTAAGTTGCAAAGATAAATAGAAGTATCCTATACAATAGCAAGTGTGGCATGGGTTAAATTTTCAATACTATCCTACATAAAACACGTTGACAGAACACATGATACAGAGGGAAAAAATGAAAATAATTACTGTAATGAACTAATGTGTATGAAACACATTAAAGAGTATGTAAACCCAGCATTTAATATTCCCGATAGAGCCTGTGCTGTACCATGTACTTGTTTGAGAAAGTATCCTGTTCTCTTGTTATTGCTTCCTTTGCTTTAAATCCCTGGTGATCCTGCCAGTCCTTCTGCTTTCCTATTAAAAACTGACCACAATAAGAAAGAGTACATACCGTGGTCCCATGGTCAGTTCTCGTACTGTGCTGGGAACTCAGTCTGCTCTTCTCCAATGAGAAGACTTGTCCTGACACCCCCCCCTCACACGTACATTCTTTAACTGGGAAGTTCAGTGTATTGTTGCTTTTATGCAGCTGAGAACAGAGGGAAAGTGATCACTTTTAAATAAAAAGGGGAAAAAAGGTATTGATAATGTGTTTTATATCTATACACAAATGTTTTGCCTTTCATATCTAAACTGAATGGGTGATTGTTTACTATCCCTTTAATAACAAAATGCGCAAACAGACATACTGTATGCTTACAGAAATATGTGAGAATACTTGCCACCTGTCTTGACAAACATCCAAGGTAAGCCTATGTGAAACAAGAATTTATAGAAGTGTTTTAAATTCCTGAAATACGTAAAAAATAAATATTTCCAGCAGTGTAAAATTAACATGCTTTAGGTCTGTCCATTATTTTTGGGTTTTGTAAATTTTATATATTTACTTATTTTTAAAAATTTTAAATTGTGCAAAATATGGACACAAAGTGGCAGCAAAAATACTACTTTTTTTCTGCCAGGCAGTGCTACAAACATGGGAAAATATCTAGAATTTTTATTATTTTGTTTTAACTTTAATTTTGCAAGTGGATTTTTTAATTTGTGTTTATATGGTACAATTAGAAGATTAAAAACTATAAACCTTTGGGAAGACAAAGGCGCAAAATATATATATGTATAAAGCACAGAATGTTACGTAACACCACTGAAGGGGGGGGGGGGGGCTGCAAAAATACACCATATGAAAGATACAGCAGGAAGAATGAGTGGGAAATTACATGAACTGTTATTAGTAGAAATAATTTTTTTTCCACTAGAAATACAAGCATTGAATAGGAAATAAATGTTTTTGTAATTTAGCATACATTAACAGGCAGGCTCATTATCCGCACTAAAGTGCTTGGTGATTATTCCTTGTTAAATGCTCATCCCAAGTCTTTGTACCATTAATGAAAACCCCATGATGAGCTTCGCACAGAGTACTACTTGCCATTAAGTAAACACCATTCCAAAGGAAATAACCAAGTGTATACAAAATAATCAGTTAAGCTTCAGCCAACCTTACAGTACAGTATCTTTTAGTTCTAGGTTAGAAAAAGGGTTAAATCCTTTTGACATTTTTTTTTTTTTTTCGTTGATGTTCGTGGCTCGATAAGATTCCCCATCACTTATTTTCTTGGAAACACAGAGAGCAAATATCTCCACAGTACGGGGAACAGCTGTAAAATTGTGGATTTGCAATCACCTTCTGTCCCACTGACAGTGACCACAAGAAAAAGAGTGGGACTCAGATAATAATACAAAATTCAGGTTTAACACATTCTCTATTCTATTTTGGTTTTAGATACATTTTAATTCCAGTGGTGTGTAGGGAAGGTATTTTACATCCTCAATAAGCCACCATCTCTTACGCTGAATTTTTTATATCAGCTTTCAAGATTTTACATCTACCAAATTTTGCAGGCCAGGGCACTATGGGTTTCATGGGCCCCTAGACAACCTTGAAGAGGGTTGAAGAAATATGGTGCTTGCCTTATATTCACTTTATATCTTATTCCAGCAACATATGTACTTTAATATGTATGAAGTACCAATGCTTTATTGCATGCCGTTGGCTAAGAATTAGATTGTCTTAACATCAGTGTCCCTGAGAATTATTTTAAAATGCTAGCAAGCTAGGCTCTTTCTCAGCAAGACAAGTCAGGAAATGTTAAGGGAAAGGATGGGTGGTTTAGTGCAGGGGAAGAAAAATATTCTAAGGGTTAGCTATGAGTCACGTCATTATCTATAATTTTAAATGCTCTCAAGGGACATAGGATGTTTTAAACATTTGTCCCCTGAACATAATTTCCCAGTGAAGGTCCTTTGGTCTTCAGCACTGGACATATGTACTATAGAACATATTTTTTGTTATACTAGGTTCATATCATTATTAATGTATTCCAAGATAATCAGCATTTAAAATGTGTTGATTTCATTTGCACAAATTAAGTCACATAAGTCACATTTCGCACCCTAACCCTCTGAGCAATGAGTTTTATTGCTAAAATCAGTATTATGGTATTCTTTTTCAAAAGTCAGCAAAAATAGCAGACAGCCAAGCACAAATATCTAGTTTTGGCTTCATGCCATGTGACTGAATAAGGCACTGGTACCATAGATCGGAAATCTGGAGGTCCACTGTAGGCAGGAGACAATGATATGTAAATTAATGTGACACAATTGGCATAGTATAGGATAAATGTTCTGTTATTGAAATATTGAAGAATGGAGTTATTTAGTTGTTTTGTGTGATACTTTTTGATACTTTGAAAAGTAGAAATTGCACCAGGATTATGGTAATTGTACACAATGGTTGAGGTTAAGTGTCAAAATTCATAAAAGGAATAAAAGGACAATTGGTAATTACTATTGTTACCATTCACTCAAGAACTTAAGGATTTCGATTTTCAGCTAGACAGCACAGATATAAGAACAATGTTAGGTTGGAAAGATTCACAACCCAATTGGTTCAGTGTAGGGATGGGCGAACGGTTCAGGCCGAGCATAAGTTCGGGACGAACATTGGTTGGTTGGACGATCAGCAAACAACGAACATTATGTGGTGTTCGCGGCAAATTCAAAAGCCGTGGATCCCCGTTAAAGTCTATGGGACATTAACATGAAAAACCAAAAGTGCTCATTTTAAAGGCTTATATGTAAGTTATTATCATAAGAAGTGTTTGGAGACCCGAGCCCTGCCCCAGGGGATATGTATCAATGCAAAAAAAGTTTTAAAAACAGACGTTTTTTCAGGACCAGTGATTTTAATAATGCTTGAAGTGAAACAATAAAAATGAAATATTCCTTTAAATATCGTGCCTGGGGGTTGTCTATAGTACGCCTGTAAAGAGGCATAGTTTTCCCGTATTTAGAACAGCACCACAGCAAAATGACATTTCTAAAGGAAAAAAGTAATTTGGGACAAGTCCTTTATTAAAAAACAAAAATGCCCAGCGATGAGATCTTCTATCCCGCTGCCCAATGAACCGAAAAAAGAAAAAAAACACAGCAGCTCCACCTCCATGGGAGGCTCCCGCCGAGTGATGCTTCTCTGTGACATATAGCTGAAGGCGGGGCCACCCAGTGACATAAACGGGTGACCCCCCCTCTGATGCCTTGTGACTCCAATATTTTGTACTATTTTTGACACTGTTTTTGTGAAATGATAGGGGTACAATATACCCCTTACCAATTCACATGGGGGGCCAGGATCTGGGGGTCCAGACTCTGATATGCCCCCTGCCTGCAGACCCCCACAACCGTTGGGCAAGGTTTGTGGGGATGAAGCCCATCAACATGGGGACAAGGTGCTTTGGGGGACAACTCCAAAGCACCCTCCCCATGTTGAGGGCATGTGGCCTGGTACGGTTCAGGTGGGGTGGGGTGGGGAGCTCTCTTGTCTCCTCTCTTGTTCTATAATGCCAAGACCCGACAATTCATTACTGCCGCAATCAGTTTTAAATTACTTATTTTCCTTTAGAAATGTAATTTTGCTGTAAATTTGCTGTCCCCTCAAAATAACTCAACACACAGCCATTAATGTCTAAACTGCTGGCAACAACAGTGAGTACACCCCTAAGTGAAAATATCCAAATTGGGCCCAATTAGCCATTTTCCCTTCCCAGTGTAATGTGTCAAGCATCTGATGATGCCCAGTGGGAGGGGAAAAAACGCGTTAAGCTAAGGAGAATCTGGATCTCACATTTGATGAACTTTATTGATATAACTTTATTTGCATTATATTGGCACTGAGCACTTTATTTTGTTATACATGTTATTATATTACACATGTTGATGTATGTATATATGCATATTAGTAGTTTACAGGTGCAGGGCTGAGTTTAAAATTATTTTGTCTCTTTTTTGGGGTACTTACCTTGCACTACAGCAGCAGCTCTAGTATACAATTTTATTTCCACAGCGCAGGTTTGTAATTACATATTTTTTCATTTTCCCTCCCCAGTGTCATGTGACTCCTTAGTGTTACAAGGTCTCAGGTGTGAATGGGGAGCAGGTGTGTTAAATTTGGTGTTATCGCTCTCACTCTCTCATACTGGTCACTGGAAGTTCAACATGGCACCTCATGGCAATGAACTCTGAAGATCTGAAGAAAAGAATTGTTGCTCTACATAAAGATGGCCTAGACTATAAGAAGATTGCCAAGACCCTGGAACTGAGCTGCAGCATGGTGGCCCAGATCATACAGCGGTTTAAAAGGACAGGTTCCATTCAGAAAAGGCCTCGTCATGGTTGATCACAGAAGTTGAGTGCACGTGCTCAGCATCAGAGGTTGTCTTTGGGAAACAGACATATGAGTGCTGCCAGCATTGTTGCAGAGGTTAAAGAGGTGGGGGGCCAGTCTGTCAGTGCTCAGACCATACGCTGCACACTGCATCAAATTGGTCTGCATGGCTGCCATCCCAGAAGGAAGCCCCTTCTAAAGATGATGCACAAGGAAGCCTGCAAACAGTTTGCTGAAGACAAGCAGACTAAGGATATGAATTACTGGAACCATGTCCTGTGTTTTATGAGACCAAGATAAGCTTATTTGGTTCAGATGGTGTTGCCAAGCGTGTGTGGTAGCAACAAGGTGAGGAGTACAAAGACAAGTGTGTCTTGCCTACAGTAAAGCATGGTGGTGGGAGTGTCATGGTCTGGGGCTGCATGAGTGCTGCCAGCTATGGGGAGCTACAGTTCATTGAGGGAACCATGAATGCCAACATGTACTGTGACATACTCATCAGAGCATGATCCCCTCCCTTCAGAGACTGGGCCGCAGGGCAGTATTCCAACATGATAATAATAAACACATGTCCAAGACGACCACTGCCTTGCTAAAGAAGATGAGAGTAAAGGTGATGGACTGGCCAAGCATTTCTCCAGAACTAAACCCTATTAAGCATCTGTGGGGCATCCTCAAATGGAAGGTGGAGGAGCATAAGGTCTCTAACATCTACCAGCTCCATGATGTCGTCCGTGGAAGATGACTCCAGTGGCAACCTGTGAAGCTCTGGCAAACTCCATGCCCAAGAGGGTTGAAGCAGTGCTGGAAAATAATGGTGGCCACATAAAATATTGACACTTGGGCCCAATTTGGACATTTTCCCTTAGGGGTGTACTCACTTTTGTTGCCAGCAGTTTAGAATTTAATGGCTGTGTGTTGAGTTATTGGGACAGCTAATTTACACTGTTATACAAGCTGTACACTCACTACTTTACATTGTAGTAAAGTGTAATTTCTTCAGTGCTGTCGCATGAAAATATATAATAAAAAATTTACCAAAATGTGAAGGATGTACTCATATATATATACATATATATATATATATATACAGTGCTGTAAAAAAGTAATTGCCCCCCTAAACCTAACAACTGATTGTGCCACCCTTGGCGGCAACAACTGCAATCAAGCATTTCTGGTAATGAGTCTTTCACAACACTGTGAAGAAATTTTGGCAGACTCTTCTTTGCAGAATTTTTTTCATTCAGCCATATTGTAGGGATTTCCAGCATGAATGGCCTGTTTAAGGTCATGCCACAGCAGCTCAATCATTAAGTCCAGGCTTTGACTAAGCCACTCCAAAACCTTAATTTGTTACTTTCGAGCCATTCAGAGGTGGACTTGATGTGTTTTTGGATCACTTTCCTGCAGCATAACCCAAGTGTGCTTGAGGTCTGGAACATTCTCCTTCAAGATTTTCTGGTAGAGTGCAGAATTCATGGTTCTCTCAATGATGAAAAGTCGTCCAGGTCCTAAAGCTGCAAAGCAGCCCCAGACCATCAAAATGAGAAGAGCCTATGTGTTCTTTTTGGTCAACAGTGGGTTTGGCCTTGGAACTCTCCCATGGACCCAGTTTTTGCCCAGTCTCTTTCTTATTGTTAAATCATGAACACTGACCTCACCTGAAGCAAGTGAGACCTGCAGTTCTTTAGCTGTTGTTCTGGGTTCTTATATGACCTCCTGGATGAGTCATTGTCGTACTCTTGGAGTAATTTTGGTTAGCCGGCCACTCCTGGGAAGGTTCACCACTGTTCCAAGTTTTCTCCATTTGTGGATAACGGCTCTCACCGTGGTGGGCTGGAGTCCTAAAGCCTTAGAAATGGCTTTGTAACCCTTTCCAGACTAATACATGTCAACTACTTTGTTTCTCATCTGTTCTTGAATTTCTTTATATTGCGGCATGATGTGTTGCTCTTTTAGATCTTTTAGCATGCTTCATTTTGTCAGACAGCTTCTATTTAAGTGATTTCTTGATTCTTTAGGTCTGGCAGTAATCGGGCCTGGGTGTGGCAAGTAAAATTTAACCCAGCTTTCCAAAAAATTTGCTCATTCATGATTTAGCAAGGGGGGTCAATTATTTTTCACATAGGGCCAGGCAGGTTTGGACAGCTTTTTTCCCTTAATAAATTAAATTATCATTTAAAAACTGCATTTTGTATTTACTTGGGTTATCTGTGTGTTAAAAATGAAAATTTATTTGATGATCTGAATCATTTAAGTGTGACAAATATGCAAAACAATAGCAAAATCAGGAAGGGGCAAATGCTTTTTCACACAACAATATATATATATATATATATATATATATATAAATATATATATAATTTTTGTTTTCACATTGGAATGTAACATCCTCTAGTTGCCAGGAAACACCTAAACAACTAAATGTTGTTAGTCTGTGATTTCAAAAGCCAGAGGTTCTCATTTGTGCCACCCAGCGTTGTAGATACACATTACATTATTTACATGCAAGAGTCTGCAGTCCCTGCCAAAAAACTCCCATTGTTGATGGACTTTTGTTTGCTTCAAAGCTGCTTTTCTCCCCAAACGTGAAACTTGAAAGCATCTCAGATACAAACTAAATGAACCTGAAAGCATGGCGCATTTGGCAATTGATATAAATCCAAGTCAAGTCATGTGCAACTTAGCATTGAAAAAGCTATATGCAATTAAAATGAAATTAACAAGTGAATTTAGCTAGGTAACATGGTTGCCTAGATAGCCTTACTAGCACACTCATTGATTTTACTTGCTTTGATTTGCTCTTTAGCCATATTTCCACAATGATTATTCCACCAAGATAGCTTCATATAAAAAAAAACCACCTCTATAAGCACCATAAACGAAATCCGCAAAGAATCTGTTACAAAGAATCAGGATGCTCAGTTAAAAGGTATCCTGACCTTCAACACCGCAAAGCCTTTAACACAACATCTCAATCCCGAGAGGTATTTTTAGCAACTTTTAATAACTATTCACCTTAAAAAAAAAAGACATGCAAAGTCCTTATATATCTAATTTGCCAAGCAATAAAAGATTAATCTCCTCCTAAATTAGTTTCCCTTTTATTATGAATTAAGTGCAGCACTCTTCAAAAGCTCATCATTTCTCGAGCTAAGGATTTATCTCCACAAGATTATCTTTCCAGGAGTGAGAGGAAGATTTACACCTCGTTCCATATTTCCAAAGCAATTACTTTTGAAAAACACTTCCACACAGATAATAATATGTATACATGACTTGTGGAATTTAATCAGTTTACTGGTTACTGTCTGCAAGATGGGAGATCGGATCTTCCGCTAAAGGTAATCTATGCATCTAGTTGCAGAGGGAAAAAATACATTCAATTTTTGATTTTCAGAGCCGCCAGTATAGGGAATTCAGTGTTTGGGTACTGCATATAAAAGCCACATTCACCGAGTCTCGATGTATTGACGGCTGGAGACGCCAAGTGAAAATTATGTGTCCTATCAAAAGATTTCATTGTGAAAGTTGGAAATTATTTTTTTTATTTGCTGGCAATAGCGTTTAAATAAATGTGATTAGCACAGGAGGAGGAGATAAAACGTCGGCTCTTTTCCACATTCATGTCATTTTCCCAGTTAAATCCACAAGCCAGTAGCCTCTAGGCAGTAGATGGGCAACAATAATTCAGTTAAAGCTACAATGAATTTTCTGCTGAGGATTAAGCAACGCTGTTTAACTCCTCTCCTGCCAGAAGGGAGGATTAGGCAAGTAAAAAAGCTTTATACAGGCCTGGGAAGGAAAGCAGGAAACTATAAGAAGGCTAAATTAAAGCAGGCTTAAAAAGTGACATTTGCAAGATACTTTAAAATCAATGAAAGGGCCCAGTAAATAGTCAGCCTCATTTATTTCACCCATCACAGATTTATGTTTAAAAATCCCAAAATAGGCACAATCCACAGGACTTGGTAACAGAGATAATATTCAAAAGTCTTTTTTTTGCAGTGTAACATTTTGAAAAATCCCAGCCTGCCTTTCCCAAGACACAGACTTGATAAAACAATGTTTTTGAATGTTATCGCTGTTGCCAAGTCCCATGGAGAGCTCCTATTTATGGATTATGTTTGTACATACTTTATATAGACTGCATCTGGGCCATCATCTTTATTAGAGTGTGTGGTGATCGCCTTTATATAGTACTTTCTGGAGGCTTTGAAAAGACCAACGAATGATCATGATCTCCATACAATTGACAGTTAAAAGCCAAGTGGTCTTGCTGCATGGTAACATTTTTGTGGAAGTAGAGATGTGTGTATTAACTCATGAGTGTTGATATTTGTCTAAATACATTTACACAATGTAGCGCTCCTGAATAGTCTCAATCTCTCACTTTATTATTCAAAATTACATAAATTAATCAAAAGTAACACAAAAAAATCTCTTTTGAATATTCCTCAAGTCACATAAAAAGACTAGGCTCACACTAGCCCATGCTCTTTCTTTTTTGCAGAACAATTTACAATAGCGCTACTGCACCACAATTGCAAGGCAAGCATGTGGTTCCTAGTTGTGACATGCACTTGAATGGCTGACTTTGACAGGTAGTGCTGCCGGACAACTGTTATACATTTGCAGTGGCCATGACACACAGCACCGTGACCATGGCATGTAATCCGATTCCTTGCGTCACCACTCCAATAAAGGTTATGGAAAAAACTCTCCAAGAAATCTTTCTCAAAGATCCAGAGGGACTCAGGATAGGAACATCAAAGC
This sequence comes from Lithobates pipiens, assembly GCF_037356315.1. NCBI lineage: Eukaryota > Metazoa > Chordata > Amphibia > Anura > Ranidae > Lithobates > Lithobates pipiens. The sequence continues at coordinate 497,195,192 of NW_027507758.1, forward strand.
CATGGAAGAAAGATAGAACTCCAAATAGTGTAAAACCCTTTATTACTCAAGATAAAAAAGTAAAATTGCACTTACAGTGTATAAAAGATCAAAAGCCTTGAGTCCGTTGCGCCGGCCGGACGCATACGGACAGACTCATTCTCCTGGAACCGTTACAAACACGAGGTGACGTTTAGTGTATCGCTCAGCCCTACGCGTTTCGCAACAAAATTGCGTCATCCAGGGGCCCCTGGATTTATCATGACTTACTGCAAAGCACATTAATATGTGATCAAGGGTGTGTTGCAGCACCATTCATTTTAAATGTAAACACACTGTGCCAAGACAACTCAAAGGAGTTGATTTACTAAAGGCAAATAGACTGTGCACTTTGAAAAGTGCAGTTGCACTCTACAAGAGCACTTGCTCCAGAGCTTAGTAAATGAGCTGAAACTCTGCTCTCATCGTCCAATCATGTGCAAGTAAAAATGCTGTTTTTGTTATTTTACTTGCACATGATTGGGTATTCTTTGTAAAGTGGAGCCTTACCTCATTTACTAAGCTCTGGAGCAACTGTGCACAGTCTCATTGCCTTTAGTAAATCAACGCCAATACATCTTCTTTTCTGAGCACCACAATACATATTTCAGTGGCATGGCAGTTTAGGTGCAAATCTAAACTTAGCCTAACTATCAATCCAATGTGTTCTTTGTGCTACTGGCTCTTGCTTTAGTTGAAATTTTACCCCTCCGATCATATCCTGCCCCATAATCTTTCAGTGCATCTGGGCTTAAATAGAGACGAGAGACCTGTCATACGCACTAATCAAAGGTACTGACTATGCCCCCCCCCCTTCAATTCATAGAAGCTGAATTATGGCTCTTATGAATAAAATGCTATTTATGAATGGAGGACGGGCAGATGAATGAAAAGTCTGCCTCCTCCATTCATAGAGCACTTTTCATTCACAGAAGCTATAGTGTGACCTCGGTGAATGATGAGATTGGGTGCAAAGAGCAGGCATCATCAGCACTCTTCAAGGGTGCATATGACACGTCCCTCCCGGCGGCATGGGCTAGGAAGGGTGTCACCAAGCTAAAACAGGTAATGCCACAGGGTGGTATGGCAACGTTCAGGGAATTGCAACAGGCCCATAACCTACTCAAGAAATTCTTATTTAGATATTGGCAGCTCCAGCATGCCCTCCGAGCCCAATTCCCCTCCCGCCCCACGCTAGAATCTGACCCAATCGAACGCCTCTTAACCTCGGGAGGACTAGAAAAACCTCTCTCCTCCCTTTATCTCCACCTGACTGTAGCCCATGGCAGAGGGATATTCCCTCCCTGGGAGAGGAAGAATGGGAGGAGTGCCTGACTACCTATATCCCCTCTATGATTGCGGCTAGGGATAGATTTATACAATTAAAATTTGTACACAGGGCCTATTACACACCACAAAGATTAGCAAATATATACCCAGGCCTCAGCCCCAACTGTACTAGGTGTGACTTGGAAGTAGGAACCTTTTTCCATATGGTCTGGTCGTGTCCGTGGCTGCACCAGTTTTGGAGTGCGGTTGCGGATACCTTGGGAGAGGTATGTGGGATGCCGATACCAATAGACCCCTTGACATTCTTACTTAGCCACTTGGATGATATAGAGGGGGACCAATATGTTAAACTGTGCCTAACCTACACTCTATTCTATGCGAGATGAGAAATACTACTCAAGTGGAAACAAGCAGACCCACCATCTAGAGAATCATGGCAAAAGACAATAAACAGTGTATTGCCGCTATACCGCATTACATACGAAAGCAGAAATTGTCCACAGAAATACGATAAGATCTGGTCAAACTGGGTCAATGCATGTGGCTGACCCTCCACAGAGGGGGCGGGCCTCATGCGGAGCTCTGCGTTGGTAACCCCCCCGGGCCCTTTAGTGAGTCCGCACTTGACCTCCTCAACATGGTGTCTGGTCTCACATCCTCGTCAGCCTGAGCCGGAGGTGGAGTTTCCCCCCCCCCCCCCCTCGGCCTGAGCCCCCCCCCCCCCCCCCCCCGCAGTTGTCTGGCTGTGGGGTTGAGACTAGCCCCCGCAGGTATGCTTTTTGGTTAAGTAAGTCCCTCCCATGTATGATCCTTCAGCGCCCCCGGGCTGAGATTGATCATGCCTTAATAAGAAACAGATAGGGGATCCAACCATTCTTCACTCTGTGTGATGGGTTGCTGTGGCTGTATATTACTTTATAATACTGTATATGTACTGAGTGTCTATTAGCGTGTTCATGTTATCATCTACTTGTACTTGGATCCTTTTGTAAACGAATGCTATGCATGTACTGTCTTAAATGGTTATCACAATAGAAAAATAAAAAAAAACTTTCTGTTAAAAAAAAGCAGGAGCCAGCAGCATAAGGGACACATCCGACTTATAGTAAGTAATGTTTCTTTAACTACTATTAGAACATTTTTCTTTTTTTTTTTTTTTAATTATTCTTTATTTTCAAGTTTTTCCAAATATACAGGCATAGACCATTCCACATAATAATAAATACAACACCATTTCTTTAAGGATAATCTACCTTATCCCTCCCTCCCCTCCCCCCTCACTCGGTCCCCCCCTTTGCTAGCAATCAAACAGCTTTAGATAACCTTCAGTTTTTCCGAATTGTATCCAAAGTCGCCATTTATACTGATATCTCCCTTCTGAGTTATCCAGTTTATACATTGTCTCCTCAATGTTTCGTATCCTTTCTAATCTTTCTACCCACTCCTTCATCGAGGGGGGGTCGGATTTCCTCCAGCTTCGCGGGATCAGTGCCTTAGCAGAATTCAATAAGCCCGGGACCAGGGATTGCCCATACTCTCTCTCACTTTTTTCAGAGTCATGGAATAAGCAAACCCATGGGTCTCTTCTAATCCCTTCCCCAGTTATTTCAAGGATAACTTTTATAATCTTCTCCCAAAATAACTGTATCTTAGGGCACTCCCACCATATATGGGCGAAGGAACCCACTACTGAACAGCCTCTCCAGCATAATGGGGAGGTCTCGCTGCAGATTTTATTTCCTTGCTGTGGGGTTATATACCATCTTGTTAAGAGTTTATATGACATCTCTCTAGTTTGAAGGTCTTTGGCAACCGAGTACGTTCGTCTAATTATCCTGTTTCTATGAAGGTCGTTATCCAGCAGTCCCAATTCACTTTCCCACTTTTCTATATAGGGGGGGAATTTTTGTTCTTCTACTTCCCCTAAGATTTCGTATATTTTTGAGATCCTTTTTACCAAGCATTGGGGATTCCCTATCCACTTCTCCAGAGGTCTAAGTTGCTCCTGTCCTCGTAGTGGTTGTGGTAAAGACTGAGTAAAATGATATAGTTGTAAGTATCTCCACCTATCTAAGGGCTTGTGGCCCCACTTTCCTATAATTTCCTCATATGTGCATACCCTATTCCCTTCCATAACCTCTTGTAATTTAATTTTATCTTTCTTAGCCCATCTACTATAATATATATATTCCTCTTGACCTGGTGGAAAAGTTTTAGTGTCTAATAGTGGCATAAATGGTGAATTGTGCTCCCACTTATTTCTCTTATTTATTATATCCCATATTCGTAGTACCCCTTTTGTCAATAAACTTGTGTTAATCCCTAATTCTCTATGTTTTGCAGGTATCCATATTATCTCCCCTAGCTCCCTTCTACTTAACTTAATTTCTAATTCCACCCAATCCTTCCCTTTTTTGTTATGTGTCCAGTCTGTGATTCGTGAAATTACTATAGCCTCGTGATACCTTTTAAAATCGGGCATTGCTAATCCTCCTCTGTCTTTAGTTCTTGTCAAAGTATTAAGGGCCACCCTCGCCATTTTTTTTTTCCATATAAATCTTTTGATCATCATATTTAATTTATTTAAATATCCCTGTGGTAATAGAATGGGGACCATTTGACAAATGTAAGTAAACATTGGTAGAATGAACATTTTTACTGTGTTTATTCTCCCTATCCAAGATAAAGCTTTATGTTGGGTCTTATCTAAATACTGTTTGATTTTATTAAGTAGGGGGATATAGTTAGCCTCAAACAAGTCTTCTCTCCCTGCCGTAAGCTTTATACCCAAATAGGCCAACTCCCTCCCACACCATCTAAAGGGGTATTTGATTTGCAGGGTTCTTTGCTCTTCTACTGGTATATTTAAGTTTAGAATTTCAGATTTAGTTGCATTAACCCTAAAGTTGGAGACTTTTCCGTATTTTTTTATTTCTTCCATAATCGCCGGTATAGAGGTCCCCGGGCTAGAGACATAGAGCAAAAGATCATCTGCAAAAGCAGCAACCCGATACTCCCTCCCTTCGGCCCATATTCCGTGGATGTTTTGGTTCTTTCTAATAGCCGTCAGGAGAGGTTCTAGAGCCAGAACAAATAATATTGGGGAGAGCGGGCAACCCTGTCTTGTCCCGTTGCACAATTCAAGGGGGCAGGACATTAGACATATTAGAACATTTTTCTATCCCTGGTTTGAATAAGCACTAAAACAGACTAATGGGTCACACAATAAATGCAAAAGGGTCTGCGTGTGGCCACTAGGTCGCAGGTTGGGCCTCATTAACTGGCCGGCTCTGGAATGCATAAGATTCAATGCAACTACAATTTGTTTGTTCTATTTTCTTACCTATTTCCGAGAAGAATTACATGTATAAAACATACATTTTATTGTGTATTTATTTATTTATGAAGCAAGGCATGTAACCTGCATATTGAGTATTTTTATAGGGTGATACATTGGTGAGAGTTGGTCTAAGCCCAAATGTCAAGGGAGGTAAAAAAAAGAAAAAGAAAAGAAAGCTGACTGCACTTTGCACATAAGATATGAGAGATATGCTGACACTTGAGCGTTTCTTGCTCTACATTACTCTGGCCCCCTCCGCTCCGCTGTGTTACACAGTCACTGTAAAAGAGTATAAGCAGCACTTGGCTGAAGTGGTCTACATGGAGACAGTACTACACAGGCCATTATTGTACTGACAATTCAAACGATTATGAATCTGCCAAATGGAACCAGTCATTTATTGACAGAGGATCATACTATCTGATTCCACATCACACTAACATTTGCATGTGATTTGAAAATAAATGATGTTGCTCCTCCATTTAACATGCACTTAAAGTGGTTGTAAACCTCTGACATGAAATATGAACAAAGCATATCCCTCAATAATGTGGATTTGTCTGAATCCAGAGCACTAAGGCCGCGTACACACGCGGGGACTGTTTGCCCAACTTTGTCCGTCAAACAGTTTCGGCAAACAGTCCGCTCAAAATTAGCATGGACGGACATGCCCACACACGACGAACGAACAGTTTGCTGAAACCGTGCGCGATGACGTGAACGGCACGTACGACGGGACGAAAAATACGACGTCCTATACACTGCATTATAACTTTCGGCGTGTTAAGCCTTTCTGAGCATGCGCGGAACTTAGTTTGTCGAACAAGCCTACACACGGGCGGACTGTTCGCTCAAACAAGGTTTCAGCGGACAGTTTTACGGAATTTCCGAAAAACCTTGTTCGTCAAACTGTCCGCTGAAACTGTCCGCTGAAAGCCCACACACGAGCGGACTGTCCGCCCAAACACTGTTCAGCGGACAAAGTTGGGCGAACAGTCCGCCCGTGTGTACGCGGCCTTAGTGTCATTTACACCTGCTGATTCGTTCCTCTGATCTCTGCATTAGTAATTTCTGACATGTTTTCCTGACACCATGAGATAAAAATTTGATAGGGGGATCCCCAGCACAGAGCCTGTGAATGACAGCCTTAGCTTTGTTCCTGTGTGAAGTGTGAAGTGGGTTGTGTCCCTACCATCCAATCAGCTCTCATTGACCTCTGCAGAGTGTAACTTAAAGTGGTTGTATACTCTTTTTTTTTTACTTTTACCTACAGGAAAGCCTATAATAAGGCTTACCTGTAGGTAAAAAAAATATCTTCTAAACCTTTACGGTTTAGGAGATATTCCCCTCGGTATGCGCCGCTGACTGCAGCGGCGCATGCGCACGAGGGGATTCTCGGCCTGAAAATCCGGCAGTGTCCGGCCGGCCGGAGTGAAATCTCCCGCGCGCATGCGTGGGAGTGACGATATCGCGCCTCCCGCCACTCACAGCGCCGGAGCCGCGATACCCGGAAGAAACGCCGAGGGAGCATGTCAGCTCCCTCGGCGTGGATCGTGCCAGATGTCGGGGCCTCGTTCTAAGGTAAGTATTTCATAATGAGCTAGTATGCGGTGCATACTAGCTCATTATGCCTTTTGCTTTGCAGGTGTTAAAAAAAAATAAAAAAATAGCGGGTTTACTACCGCTTTAAAGAGGAAGTAAACTCTCCCACTCTAATGCTGCTTTTCATTTAGTCCAATATAATAAGTAATTATCAGACTATAACCACTGTAATCCAGCCCAAATCGCATATTACTTACTGTTTAAAGAAACTTTAAAAAATCTTGTTTCCAGGAGTAAGGCAGCATAAGGCAAATATTGTTTTCTGAGTCCACAGTGGAGTGTATTTCCGCCTTTACATTGAGTACTTCCTGTACTGTTAACCAAGCCTCCTTCTCAGTCCAACGTTTCTATGGCAACCCTGCTTCCCTGCTCATAGCTGACTTGTTTTATTTCATAGTATTTACTTGTGCTGCTTATCTAGTGTTTGCTTGTGTGAGTCCTATCAGCTTCACCTGATAAGACTGCAGTGATGCTGTCCCATGCCCTGCTTTACACTGTATGTGAAGTCACATTGTCACATGGTGTGTAGAAGGAAGCTCTGAGGGATTCTGCAGTCTCCTGGGAGTTCAGTGTTGTGCCATAGGAAGTCCTGATAACAGATAGACTAGCACATAGGGAGTGTGCCGTAAATCAGGGGAGATCTGGGCATGCTCAGTGACATCATTCTAAAGAATAAAAAAAATTACAACAATACTAAGAAAGTAAGGAGATTTCTACAAGCAGTGTTCATTAGGGTTTTTTATGCTGATTTTCATGGGACAAAGTTGTGGGGGAGGGTTTACAACCACTTTAAAGTGATTGTAAATGTTTTTTTTTTTTAAATAACAAACATGTTATACTTACCTGTTCTTTACAAGGGTTTTGCACAGAGCAGCCCTGGCCCTCTTATTCTGGGATTCCCCCGGCGGTGCTCCTGATTACTCCTCTTCACCGGGTGCCCCCTCGGAGAGGCGCTTTCCATATAGGCACCTGTGTGGGCGCGCTCTCGAGTCCCGCTACTGCGTCCATTGACACAGACAGCAGGACTCAGCCCCGCCCCTGCTCTCATGTCACTTGATTTGATTGACAGCAGCAGGAGCCAATGGCTGTACTGCTATTAAGCTATCCAATCAGTACCTGAGACACCGGCTGGAGCTGGTGTGCTCATCCCCGTCGCTGGAAAGACCGGGTTCAGGTAAGTAAAAGGGGGGCTCTGGGGGACTTCTGCATCACAGGAGGTTTTTCACCTTTATGTATGGAAGGCATTAAGGTGAAAAACCTTGAGGGTTTACAACCCCTTCAGGGCCTGATTCACACCTATGTATTTTTAGTTCCAGATAAACAGTTTCCACTTATGTAGTAGTATTTAATTAATCTCTGTGTATTATCTGAGGATAGTGACTTTACTGGGTATATGTTAAGCCGCGTACACACGTGGCGGACTGTCTGGCCAACTTAGTCCGTCAGACAATCCCACGGACAGTCCGTCATACTTTCGAATGAACGGACTTGCCCACACACGGCACTTTTTGAGCGGACTAATACGGCGGACTAAGTCCGCCATACTATCCGCCCTACTTTTGAAATGAACGGACTCGCCCACACACGCGGAGGAAAGTCCGCTCATTTCGAGCGCGTCTCCAGGTAGGCGGGGCCCGCGAAGTAAACGTCGCTGACCCCGCCGCCTGGTATGGACTTAAAGGGGAACCCCAACGCCGAAAAAAAACGGCGTGGGGGTCCCCCCCAAGTCCACAACAGACCCTTGTCCGAGCACGCTACCCGGCCGGCCAGGAAAGGGGGGCGAGCGAGCGCCCCCCCTCCTGAGCCGTACCAGGCCGCGTGCCCTCAACATGGGGGGTGCCTTGGGGAAGGACAGAAGACCGGGCCACCGCCTGTAAAAGAGCTATAAGAAGGCGCGGTGGCCCGGCAGAAGAACCGAAGAGGGGGACAAGACCCCCGAAGTCGGGAGAAAAGGCCGGCGGCGAGGAAGAAAGCCGGACTCCTCCGCTAGCAAAAGAGCTACAAGAAGATAGCGGAGGAGTCCGGCGAGAAGACCCCCGAAGACGGAAGACCCCCGAAACTGTGCAATAAAATATTTTAACCCTGTGTTGTGTTTTTTTTGCACTTTTTTTCACAGGTGAATGGGTAGGGGTACATTGTACCCCATACTCATTCACATAGGGTGGGGGGTCGGTATCAGGGGGCCCCCTGATTAAAGGGGGCTCCCGGATTCCGATAAGCCCCCCGCCCGCAGACCCCGACAACCAACGGCCAGGGTTGTCGGGAAGAGGCCCTTGTCCTCATCAACATGGGGACAAGGTGCTTTGGGGTGGGGGGGCCGCGCGGCCCCCCCTTCCCCAAGGCACCCCCCATGTTGAGGGCACGCGGCCTGGTACGGCTCAGGAGGGGGGGCGCTCGCTCGCCCCCCTTTCCTGGCCGGCCGGGTAGCGTGCTCGGACAAGGGTCTGTTGTGGACATGGGGGGACCCCCACGCCGATTTTTTTCGGCGTTGGGGTTCCCCTTTAAGTCCATACCAGGCGGCGGGGCCAGCGACGTCTCCGTCGCGGGCCCCGCCTACCTGGATACCCGCTCGAAATGAGCGGACTTTTCTCCGGGTGGGAAAAGTCCGCTCATTTCAAAAGTACGGTGGACTGGCACATACACGGGCGGATTGTCCGCCGAAATGCGAGTCCGACGGACTGTATTACGGAAATTCCGAAATACTTAGTCCGCCAGACTGCACGCTGAAAAAGTCAGCTGAAGCCCACACATGAGTGGACTGTCCGCTGAAATGTGTTTCGGCGGACTAAGTAGGCTAGACAGTCCGCCCGTGTGTACGCGGCTTCAGGGTTTACAACATTTGAATACTAAACACATTGCCTTGAAGGGTGAAGAAAGTAAGCAGGCTGTTGTATTTGATTTAGGCTTTTTGGTTACTTTGTAAGTAAAGTTTTTTTAAGGCAGGGTCAGACTGGCCTATAGGAGCACTGCACAGAAACACTGTGGGGGTTATTTACTAAAGGAAAATCCACTTTGCACTGCAAGTGCCTTTGGAAGTAAAGTCGCTGTAGATCCGAAGGGGACATGAAAGGAAAACAAAAAACAGCATTTTAGCTTGCACATGATTGGATGATAAAATCAGCAGAGCTTCCCCTCATTTAAGATCTACCCCTTAGATTTACAGTGACTGCACTTCCAAGTGCACTTGCAGTGCAAAGTGGATTTACCTTTCGTAAATAACCCCCTGTGCATCTTTGCCTCAGTTTCAGGGTCAAATTCAGGCAAAGATACTGCTCGAATTCATCCCTGAAATGGAGAATAAGGACAGACAATGTTGCTGTGCGATTCCCGGCCATTTTAGGTGTGAACCGAGCCTCAATGGTAAATTCCATGCATATATAAAAGACACAAATTAATACAGCTCTGTATGCAATGATATATCATTAAAATGATGTTAACATTTTTTAACACAAGCAGTGTGGGTATCCAGTGCAGCTTATAGTCCCTATACAGCAAAGCTCAAAGTGGAGGAGGGAAAAGCAGCACAAGGAGCCAATCGATGGTGCTGCAGTACAATCAGCCATACTGAAAGGAAGAGAAAACAGAGTGACAGAGAGATGAGCTAGTCAGTGTGCTGCTTCTCCTTTTACTGTCCAATCACAGGCTGGGGGAGGGATTACACCTGTAAATATTGCTTAACTGCAACAAAGACAAATGGGATGGTGTTATATACAGTATGATGGAGATGTATAAATCTATAACATAGAGAGAAATATGGGTACATATTTGTTTACCTTAAAGTGATTATAAATCTTTGTTTTGTTTGTTTTTTTTGTTTGTTTTTTACAAATTAGTAAACAGGTTTATAATTACCTGTTCAGTGGAATGGTATTGCACAGAGAGGCCCCAATTCTCCTCTTCTGGGGTCTGCCATCTGCACCCTGGGCTCCCCCTCTTCTCTATGTGCCACCCTAGGAATCCACTTCCAAGGGTGGCACATGTGCAGGTAAGTTCCCTAGCCCTGCTCTGTGTGTCTATTGACATACAAGTGCGGCTTTGCCCCATCCCCGGCTTTCTGCTCACAGAATTTGATTGACAACAGCAGGAGCCATTAGCTCCCACTACTGCCTGTTGTGTATGAGAGAGGAGAGAGCCACTGCAAGCTGGCACTGCGATGAATCAAGTGATGACTCAGGTAAGTATTTATGGGGTGATAATAATACTGGAACATGTTTTACCTTAATGCATTATGGTAAAACATGTTTTCCCTTTAGAACCACTTTAAATACCCCTGTGTCTGCTACCTTACTCAGACCTCAAATTGCAACGAAGGCAACCGACTAGTAAAGAAAAACACAGTGAGAACTCCTGGTCCTGCTAACTCCCCCGCTGAAGTCACATGACGTGACGTAACACGTAGGGCATCTCGGACCGGAAGTGATGCAAGAGGCTGGCAAGTGACTGTATTTACACAGTACAAAGTTTTTATTTTTTAATGTAAGAGTTACTATTTTAATAAAATTCATGGTCTTAAAATACTACACCATGGGGGATCACTTTCTTTTACCCTAACATGAGGATTGAGCGTTGGAGTAGGAGTCTTAAAAGCACCATCACCAAGGCATCACCTGGATACTCTGGAACAAGCCAAGATTGATGTAATATCATTTCAACACTACAATCATAATGCTTACTGTATATTATTGCCTTTTAGGCCCCATTCACACCTGAGCATAGGCTTTTCAGTCAGAAAATCGAGCGGTTTTACGGCGTTTTTGCAGTGTTTTTGAAAGTTTTTTTTAAAAACCTAAACATCCGATAAAAAATATCTACTTTCAACAATGGCTTTATATCTTAGCATTGAAGTTTCCACATTCTACAAGTGTAGTTTCTGAATTTTTCAGATATAAAAAAAGGCAAACTCACTTCAAGACCTGAGCAATTTCTATATTAAGAATAAATAAACACATTACTTTTCATTTGCCATGTGATACGTTAAAGAAAGCAGGTGGCCATAATGGACTTAGCAAATGCCATAACTGTCCACAATTTCCTTTTAAAATATGTCAACCATAACTAAAGGCTCTCCACTATATCAATCCAGCAAAAAGTTATGATTCATCAACCTAATTATCAAATGGCAGTGCTGTGTTCTCAATTACCTTTCACACTCAGACCTCAAGGCAGCCCTAATGACACCTCTGCCACACAGAGTACAAATAAATGATTGTCCTTACAGTGACCTAAAGAGAAAGGTATAATGCTAAGCCAGTCTCAATCTGTCACCAACAACAAGTCACTTTAAATGGGCTCCAAACTGGGTCCTGTAATGTCTTAATGTTACTTCCCACAAATAATGAGCCCGGCTGCCAGTTATTTAAAAGCTGAGCTCCAACTGAGTTCACTGCCACATTATATACTTTCCATCGGCAGGGTTTAAAAATTTAAATCTCTTTCGTGCCTGCTCAGGATTAGTTCCATAAACCATCCAGCCTGTAGTTAAGAAAAAGACAAATCTATACATATATCAGTGGTTGTATCATTTTATTTAGTTCTAAAAGAAATCACAGCACATTGCAGGGATGGAATTAAACGTCTACATTTAGAGATGCCTTCAATATATGGCTGCTTTGTAGAAAAGTCAATAATGAAAAATCTTCTTACAGTGTATCCAAAACCAAAAGAGTAGGGGGCGCATGTGTGCAGCAACCCAGAATAGACTTCTTAAGTTGCACCACTTGTTGTGGGTATAAACTGTGGTGTCTACAGTACTGTGAAAGCCCAGTGCTGTAGACACCACAGCTCTCATTTATGCTGGCAGCCTGTTGGGGATGAACTGGCACTCTAAAAACTGATGGAAACCCACTGACCCATCGACTCCATGTGTCTGTCCTGTACCCACTAAGATGGCGTCTGGCACCATGAGAAATGTCAGTTTGCCCAAATTAACACCCAGCTCGAAGGACATCCAAGACCTGTTCATAGAAGAACAGACTGCAGCCGGCAGCTCCCCAGATGATTATCTTCTTTCCCCCCTCGAGCTTATTGTACACGATGAGCTGGCCAAAGTTACCATAGCCATCACTTTGGATATCAATAGCAAGATCCAGAAAATCGGCCGCCGCACAGCATCCTTGGAATGCAGGATAGACACTGCCACAACAGTGCTCGAAGGCCACGAACAAGGCCTGGAAAAACCCCCAACACATTAAGCTTGATTCTTCCTTTCCTCTCCTCCCTCACCACCACCCCTTCCCTTTTACCACCCCCACACCCTTTTTTTCTTTTCCTTCCTTCCCCATCACACAGTATTCACAACGATCTAGCCTGTGTGCTACCCGCAGTCAATTTTGCCATTTTTCTCTTTTGGATGTGTCAGATACCTTAGCTTCCTAGTATGATTTTGTTGTTATTTCATTTTCTGGAACCTCTTAGAATGCTTACACACAATCATGACGACGGGTGGGTTACATCCCTGGTTCCCCATCAGGGGCCTCCGGGTCCACACCTCCTTCCTTCTCCTTTAGCCTGTCCAGGCCACACCATCACCAGCTACTCTGAATATTGAATGTTCCGTTTAGCTATGCTGATGGTACTGTCTATTTTTCGAAGCCCCATGTGTATTCCTCATGATCCTCTGGCATCTACCATACATTGTCTTCTTATCAGCAATTCTCTGTTGTTAACTTAATCTTGTCAGAATTTTTCCACCATACCTCAGCCCACACAGTGATACCTGTCGTCTCCTTCTGGGTGTAGTTTTTTCCTGAGCTCCATTTGGATTGAGACTACCTAGTTTCCTAGTAGGCTTCTCTGTCTATCTACCACTACTACTTTCTTTACCTCATGCTATCTGTGCAGCAATACCTTTTTCTGACCCTTCTTCCTATCTTTCTCCATTCCCCTGTATGATTCCATCAAGGAACCTAATCTCCTGGTCTCATTTCTCACAGATACTGTCAGTTCTCTTGCTTCACTGCCCACCATGCCCCTCAAAATCCTAATCCTTAATGTGCAGGGTGTGAACTTCTAAAAGGAAGATAGCCTTTAATTATCTGTACTTTCAAAGAATAGATTTAGCTTGCCTACAGGAGACACATTTCTCAACCAGCTCAACACCCAGATTTTTCCATCTCTCTTTTTTTGCTGGTCTATGCAGGCCTCAGTCACCACTAAGCATTGAGGGCTTCTAATAGCCTTCTGTAAAGTCCTTAATTTTGCCTTCCAAAAGCAGTTATCAGACCCATAAGTCAGATACCTATTTTTTCAAGTCACATTCCATGAGCATCAACATGACCATATTAGGCTATTATGCCCCCAGTGTCCACACCATATCCTTCCTTTTTCCTCTCCTGGAACTGCTTGTCTCTCATGCCAAGGGAACCTTTATCCTTTGTGGTGATTCCAAACTTAATTACACATCCAACCACAGACAAATTCTATGGCCTTGTCATTGACCACACCCGGACTCAAAATGCTTCCTTGATCGTTTTATCCAGGCTGGTCTAGTTGACGCATATAAGAAACTACACTCCCTTTCGAGGGACTACACGTACTTTTCCTCCTCTCACAACCTCAATACTTGTACTCACCATTGTGGATACAGTGTACTTTCCTCCCAGAATAAATTAAAGCAACAATTCTTCCCATGCCCTGATGAGATCATGATCCAGTAGTTACACTTTAAAGATCTCTGATACAGAAATCTAAGCCCTCTGCATGGACCTTAAATGATTCTTTGTTGTCACACCCTGAAGTCTAAGATAAACTGTGCTCCATTACCACTGATTAATTTTAGCAAAATGTCCAAACAGTCGTTGCAGTGGCCAAAGTGTGGGAAGCATACAAGACTGTTGCCCAAGGTTTTTTGATACACCTAATCTTGCAGAGGCGATGGAAGATAGAACAACGTAGACAGCAACTAGAGCTAGAACAGACAAAAGCCTTTGAAGCCCACAAGCTCCGCCCCTCACCCAAAACAAAATCTTGCCTGGACAGAATCAGGACTGAGCTGAACCTCTGTCTTCCCCATATATTGGAAAGACAGCTGCGTTGGGCCCACCAAAAGTTCTAAACCCAAAGCAATAAGCCTGGCACTATGCTGGCAAAAGCTTGTGGCACGTCACTCCCTGGATAACACCTATCGCTCTTCGTATGTGCCATCATTTTCTCACTTCCAGCCCACTGGAAGTTTTGGCTGAATCTCAGCATCACCTGCCCCACCTTTACTTGGCCCCAGCTCCTTCTCAGTAACCCATTAAGCACCTCAAGATACATAAAAGGCCAGGCCTATATGGATACACTGCATTATTTTACAAAAAGCTTTCCAATCTCTTCATTCTGCACTTGCAGGGTACCTTTAATCATCTTAAATCGGGAAACTAATTTTCTCCAGAATCCTTGAAAGCCAACATGGTCATGATCCCTAAACCAGACACTGGCTCACATTCTTGGTCCAACTACTGCTCTATATCTCTTTCCTGAGGACCTTCCATGCAATAATCTACCTATTTCAGCTTTATTTATTCTGTGGATTTGCTTCCTCCAGTTCTTCTGTTGCTTTTTCATTATTACCCACAACAGTCATCAGATCACCCAACATCAGAGGGGTGGCAGTTTGGAAAAAAGAAAGCAAAGTTCTGCTCCTGTGCCAATACAGCATCCTTCCCCCATGAGATGCAGTGCAGACCAAGGAATGGCAAGTCAGTAATGGGTAAAACAAATCACCCACGGCTAACCTATAGGCAATACTGGTAAATAGTCCTTTGCCCTCTGCCTACATTTCACAGTTCAGGAGTTTGGCTAAAACAGAGTGTATGCAACAAACAACACTGTTTTGGATCTATAGGGTCCTGTGCTTTGACTGATGAAGTAGACCCATGGAATGTGTAGAGAGAGACCACCCACTGATGGCATAAATATGCTGAATTAAATACAACACATGGAGACTCTTAAGGATTAGAGTTAGGACACTTTACAGAGTGGCCTTCATGGGGCAGTGTGGCTTCCACATATATCGCAAATGTTGTGCAACTAAAACCTCTGATTTAATGCAAATTTTTAGACAGTGCATTTTTTGGCTAGTCGGTGAGTGTGCTGAATAAACTTTTGCTGTGTTTGTTAAACACAATAGAGATATGACATAATAGGTGTGTAATAGGTTTGATTGGTATGGATGGAGGCTAAATGATTACATTCTCAATGTGGACAAGCAGTGTTGAAACAGATTATAAAGCATGTGTAATTGAACAACACGTTTAACATATTTTTAATGAGGATTTCATTAAAAATACAAACATAATTGAATAGTTGATGGCAATGTGAAAAATCTTTTTTTTTTAAGTCAGAAAAGTTTTGTGTTCTTTTTGGTCATGGTGGGCCTCTTTTCAAAAAGAGTCATAGCAAAAAAACATTTTAAAATGGTCATGCAATGTTTTTGTAAAGCCAGTGTTTAGTAATCTCCAGCCAGACATTTACCTGCCCCGCACATTTTCGCTCAGCTGTTTATTCGTTGTGACTTAGAATTTGAAATATGAGCTGTCAGAAGTCTGTGAGCAAATCCAGTACAAGGCAACAAAAAATAAATAAATAAAACCATGTGAATGCTAAGCTGGGATTTTACTGTTGCTATAGAAATGCCGTGATGAAAGTGACAATTGAAAAGCATCTTGTACTTGATGGCGGCAATGAAAGAGACAGAATTATCGGCATAAAAAGCAGGGACAAATAATAAAGATGAGATGGAGAAATGCAGTACAAGAGACGAGGCCCATTAGGAAGTATGGCAAGCTGGCAAGTGCCAGCTTATTTATATTCTGTTAATGCAACACGACGTTGCTCTGTATTTGCACTTTTCTCCTAATTGGAGTCAATGTGCTCTACAATCACAATACAAAGTAGAAAATAGTGAATTATCCACAGCAACTAGAAGTCTCCAGTAATGAAATGGCAAGGAAAATAAACATTAAAAGCCAGTAAGTATCTTAAGAGCTACGTTCATAGAAAACGTTCTATTGACTGAAAAATAGCTGTCCAGTTTTTTTTGTTTTGTTTTTTTACAGATGAGTGTAGAAGTAACACTCCACCTGTAAAGTCTCACGTTTTTTTAAAGATTTTATTTAAAAATGTTATTCAAAAAATTTTGTTTGAAAAAAATGCTTTTAAAAATGTTATCAATTTATAATTTTTTTTAATGCTCCAAGAAAAGCCTACATGTTTTGGGGATTATAAGAGCCCCCCTTCTTCAGGGTTGAATAAGAACAAAATAATGAAATCTGGAATGGACAGGAGCATAAAAAGACCAGTATTTTAGCTTTTAGCTTGTGTGAAGCTTATTTTTGCACAAGATCAGCAGCCAAGAGGAATGCATTACTGAATCTGATTTGAAAGCGAAGACATCAACTTGATGTGTAAGGTGACATGCAAGCAACAGTGTCAGTAGCTGTGCCTCGATTGCACAAAAACAAAAAAAAATCTCCACTACTTGTAGCGAGCTTGTGTATTTGCGATTTCCATTTTTATATAAATAAATATGCTAAGATTCTTAACATTTCTTTCAGCTGTTCTGTTCCTAGAAATCCATGTAAAGTAAAATCAAGCTATTGACATCTCGTATGAGTATCTCTGATGATGATGACTTTATCAGTTTGGTGAAGGGGATATGGGGACATAATGGGCAATCCATTGGGGGTCTGTAAAAGGATAAGAACCCCTGTTTTAAAGGATCCCTTTACTCAAAACATAGTACAGAGTAAATGACAGCATGGAAGGTAACCAAATAACTTTCTTTTCTCTTAAAGCGGAAGTAAACCCATCCATAAAACCGTTTCATTTCCGGCACGTGCCGGAAATGTAACACTCCCATTGGTTGTGCTCTCAACCAAACTGTCAAACCATCCAATGGCTGGTGTCTAAACTGATCACATGTGCAACATCATGCCAGTTGTAGATTAAACAGAGGCAAAGATGGCAGCTTCCTTGGCTGAAAACGATAGGGGGGGTTTACTTACACTTCTAGTGCCACAATTTTCCTTGGAATTGCTTACTCAATGCATGAATAAGATAGCAATGTTCCCTCTAACATATTCTCAGAAAAGGAAAGTAAAAGGGAAGTTCTATGATTGTATTGCTTAATATAAACATGGCAACAAAATCCGCTTCAAGGATTGTTAGTAAATGCATTGAAAAAATCCTGCTGCTTGAGTACTACGGAGATACAAGAAGCCAGTCATTGCCTGGACACATCTGACACCAGTATACTTGTATGTTAAATAGATGCATAGGGACCCTTTTATAAATGTTTTCCAACAATGTTCACACAACTTTGGCATTAAGCCCCAAGTTTTTTGACATGCAGCCCAGCCTTCTCTACATTTGTTGGCTGTCCTAGGATATATTGTAAACAGAAAATTTGATTTTCAAGCATTACTACAGAGTAGCCTGGGAGGACTTTTTTACTTATTGCCATCTGCATACCTTACAGTGATTATTGCACGTTTTGCGGAAGAAGGTCTACCTCCTTACATACCTACTACAGAAGGGTCTATGTTAAGTGGGAATCAGTTTGGGCTCCATTTTGTCTTCCACACTTTATCCCTTTCCTTACAATCTTGGGCTGCTCCCTAATCAGATGCAGTGCTACATATAAATACTTATCCAGTAATATGTGGTCTTCTGATGAAGCACTAAACTTCAAAACATGTTGGGACCTCTGGATACTTCCTTGCATTCTCACTTTATTTCCTATGGAACTAAATTGGTTAATTGTGTAACATACATGTGTTATGTCACTACTATGTATGAAGGAGACGTGTGGATAGCGATAGCAGGGAACAGCGTTTCCAGGGATGGCTTTGCAATATCAAGTGTGATTTTATGGAATGATTGTATCTATCTTGAGCTATAATAAAACGTTTGTATTTTTATAATTGAGGTTGTGTGTCCTTTATTTTTGGGATTATGTACAGCAACTAAAAGTCCCCTTCTCTTTCCTTTTTTTTTTTTTTTTTTTTTTGCAGTGTTCACACAACTTTCACCCAGATTTCACACACTTTCTAATTAGATTCAAATAAAAAATTGTATGAATTCTAGGTGAAAGTTGTGTAAAGCGTGTGTAAAATCATGTATAAATATATCCAGGTTTTGAAAATATCTAAAAAGCCAAAACCCAATTAATTTTGGATAAATCAGCATCTTTCAGATTTTTACTGCTGTCTGTGTCCCTGTTGGGGAGATTTCCCTTCAAGTGGTTGTAAACGCAGAAGATTTCTTCCCCTAATGCATTCTATGCATTAAGATAAAAAAAAAAAACTTGTGTCCAGCAGCCCCCTCAGCCTTCCTTACACTTACCTGTGCCCCCTCTCGTGATGTTGCACAAGAGACTCGGCTGTCTGGACACTCTCTCCTCATTGGCTGAGACAACAGCGATGTGCCCTTGGCTCTCAAAGTCCACAAACCAATGAGGAGAGAGTGGGAGCGGGGACGGGCTGTGGTTCTGTGTCTGAATGGACACACGGAGCTGCACAGAGCAAGTAAATATAACATGTTCATTATTTTTAAAGGAGAAAAAAGCGAGCGGGCGGCAGTTGCAGGCACAATCACATACCTGCACATACTTGACTGGACACAGCATGATCGGCTGTGTCCAATCATACACAGAGTTTTGTGTTGACAAACAATATGTGCATAGAAACAGTGATCCATAGGAACAAGCAAGAAGAAAAAATAGGCAGATATTAAAGTAAAAGCAACACACATTACACAAATTACACATTGTTAGGCACACAGTCGACTCCCTGAATGCCCCTAGATGGTAACCCCTTCCCAGCCATTGTCAGTATCAGTCAGTGATAATACTATACAGTGTCAGTGTACAGTATTATCACTGATCACTGTTTTAGTGTGACTAGCATGGTCAGTGTCACTTAGTGATCCTCCCAGGTAGTATCTGTTACCTTCAGATTGTCTTATCACAGTGCCACTATAAGTCATTCATCACCACCATTAGCCCTTGTACACTCGGTCGGACAATCTGACAACCAAATCTGTTGGATTTTGTCCAACGGATTTTGTCCGAAACTGTTGCATACACACGGTCGGACAAAGTTGTCGGAAAATCCGATTGTACATAACGTGATGATGTTATTTTGTTACGATGGGACTACGTTCAGGCTAGTAGCCAATAGCTTTGGTCTAGGAATTTGATCTGAGCATGCGTGGCACTTTGTCGGTCGGAGTAGGCTACACATGATCGGAGTATGTCCGATCGGAGCATTTTGTCTGAAAATTTTACCGGCAAGTTGGAAAAGTTGGTCCGTCGGATATTCCGACAGAAACAGTCCGATGGAGACCACACACAGTCGGAATATCCGATAAAACGGTCCGATCGGACACATTCCGTCGGAATCTCCGACCGTGTGTACAAGGGCTTAGAGTATAATAGCTATAGTTGCGTAAATTCTAGTATAAATACCATAGATTGTAAACGCTATCATTTTTGGACAAACCAATTTATACACACTTATTGGGATTTTGTTTTTACCAAAGATGTAGCAGAATACATTTTGGCCTCAATTTATTAAGAAATTAGATTTTTACATTTTTTAATTGTATATATTTTATAACAGAAAGTAGAAAATTGTTTTTTTTTTTTTCCCCTTTTTGTGGTCATGTTTCATTTATATAATAAAAAAATAAAAAAAACTCAGCGGTGATCAAATACCACCAAAAGAAATCTTTATTTGTGTGACATAAATGATAACAATTGTTTTGGGGTACAGTGTTACATGACCATGCAATTGCCAGTTAAAGTAGCACAGTGCTGAATAGCAAAAAATACCCTGGTCATGAAGGGGGTGAAATGTACCGGAGGTCAAGTGGTTAAAAGTCTACAAGACGCTTTTGATTGTAAGCCTATCTGAAACTCACAAGCTGTAAATTATGTTACACATTCCAGAGAAAGCTATGTTTTTATTATTCTAGAATAACATCATGACACATTGGGGTTCATTAAAAGAGTATACAAATCTTTGTTCCACAGCAATGGCCCATTCATTTATTGGGCATTTGTATTCACTGCATAGTAATGGCTCATCCTACTCTGTAAAGGGCTACAGATATATCCAAAACATGACCCCAGAATGCAGTTTCAACACTGTTTAGCAGAAGACACCAAAATATGCTGGTTCTCACCTCACGATCTAGAAGATTCTGCTGCCAGGTGTACATTAAATAATTCCACAAGTGATAAGATGGTCTTGGGTTTATGCACATGCCCAGTGTTCTTTATGTCATGTTATTCCAGAATCACACCACAATCAACTTAAGCAGATGTCCTCATTGTCCCCATCCGTAAGCCGGTTCCTGGCATTGTTTGGCTTCCAAGACAAAGTCTGATATTATCCAGATAAAGTTCCATAAGAAAGAGAATTTGTCCTCTCTGTGTAGTAGACCTCAATCCCTCTATATACATGGAATCCATAGCTCTCGTATCTGTATTTTTAATTTTTTGACATACAGGACACAAAGGTAGACACAATGTCAGGTAATCATCCTGTTTTTTTTTTTTTCTTTTTAGGTTTTTCCTTTTTTTTTGTTTTTGCCAAAAAATGCAAGCAAAAAAAGAAGAAAAAAAAATGTTTGTTCTGCCATACAAACGCATCTTCAATATGAAGACAATCAAAACAATAAAGAGAAGATGGAAGTGTGCAGTTGCCTTCCTCCTTGATGCAGCAACAGTGTCAGAAATGAGGATACATGTGGCATCCATTCATGGGTAAAGCGGGCTTAATGTGGCATCCTCCGTCCCTTTGCAATTGTATGAAGATGAAATTAAGCACCTTTATTTCAACCAATACCACTGATGGTCACAGGCAAGACCTTCTCAAGAGATGTCCATTCTGAAACATCAGTCATCTGAAAACACAGTGTATATCCATCCATCGGCTGATGTTTTTGTTTATTTAATTTTTTTAGATCTGCACTGCTCTATTTGTAAGAGGCAAGGTATTGGCCTTTACGTTCCTGACGGGTGGTCCACCATTGATCCTGAAGTGTTACTTCTTGAATTGCAAAGTTCATCTTCCCCCACTGCCCAAATCTTTTATACCTTCAACCTCTTCTCTTTCCCTCCCCCACCCTTGAGGGATCCCTCACCCATCCCAGAGTCTCATGCCATAGAGGTGGGTGACTGGCTCATTTGGACCCTCATGGACTGAATACAGTTCAGGATTTTTTTCTGGTGTCCAGCTAATGTAATTCCTATCCTCAGGAGGTCCCTAAAAAGACAAAACAATATTTCAGATATATTATATAAATAGACAGACATATACTATTAATTGACACACGGCAAACCATGAAAGATCTAATATGAATGGACCAAATATACAAAACGCTGTGAAAGTGTTTCTGCTCTCTCTTCTGTTAGTATGGCTTTTGAATTCATATTTTCTGTTGTTATGTAGGCAACTGTTGTGAAATAAACAAATCAAAAATCTTTATTTTGTGACCTCCCTCATTTGGTTGGTTACATGACATCTTGGAGCCCCAAACTAAGTTGGTGCTGGAAGATTACCCTTTACCAGAAGCTAATATTGCAGGTCTAAACAGGGAGCAGGTAGCTATATAATGCTCCGCTTGTGTCACTGACTATCGGTCTCATTCATCTGATTATTGAAGTATCATCACTCTGGACCACCACCCCAACATTTCTAATCATTTGTGGCCCTGAAGGCAACCTAGCCCCACTCCTCCCATGATACCCCAATTAACCTTACTTATATATTGTTCCAACACTGGCATGATGCATTTTAGTTTACAGCCAGTCTTGGTGGTAACCTCACTGAATCATCAAGGGCTATAATCCCCTACACAGTTTCCTTGTTTGCTGCTCATATTTGAATGAAGATCAAAGGGAGACATTGGCTCTTTCTTTGACAGGCAGCAAAGGAAGAAGCGCAGGGGAACATGGTAACTTGAAACCCTTAACATCCTTGAAGAGGTATCTCACATTAGGTATTCATATCCCAAGTTTTAGCTGAAGTCCGCTTGACAGATGAATACATACTCTGGAGTCATCTGGGCAACAAGCTGCAATGAGGTGAAACCAGAGCTCAGGAAGTTATCTCTGTACTGTCCCATTTTGATAGCACTCAACCAGTCATCCACTGAGGTAAAGGCTGTGAAGTCTGGGATGGAGCGGTCAAGCAGTGGCTGGGAAGGCCTGTAAAAAATATGAGACATCATTAGCCTATTATGGTGGCACCTAGTGTTCAAAATATTACAGGTGGTACATAGTCGGCAGTACACATATGCCTACACATTTAACACAAGCCAGCACCTACATATTTAGAAATAGAAGTTTGTAAAACAGCTCACCACATTAAAGTTAAACTACGTTTAGGTAGCAAACATGATCTTGTATAGCAGGCAGGTCCCCTGTAAGTCAGCTCGAGAACCACTTGTCTATGGTTGATAGGTGAGGTTGCAAGGTGGAAAAGGGGGCTGTTGGAAGGGTGAATAAAGATAAAAGATGGGCGCAGGAGGGGTAAGAAGTTCCTGGATGAGGTGGTACAAGTGGAATAATCAGTATGAAGAGGTATTACTAGAAGAGAGGCAATCATAGGGGAGGGGTGCAGCCAAGTTGATGAAGGGGTACAGGGTGCTGGAAGATTGATTGAGGAAGGGATCATGGCAGGGAAGGGAATGATCAGGGTAAATGTGACATACACCCAACAAATATTCACCCATGCTCACAGGTCTTTTTTAAAGGGCAAACGTGAATTGCAAGGACTTGCAAGAGGTGTCTAGAGAGGCTTCATAATACTAGACAGGGGGGTTTATTTACTAAAGGCAAAACCCCTTTGCACTACAAGTGCACTGCAAGTGTACTTGGAAGTGCAGTTGCTGTAGATCTGAGGGGGACATGCAAGGAAAAAAAAAAACATTTTTGCTTGCACATGATTGGATGATAAAATTAGCAGAGCTTCCACTCATTTCAGATCTTCTCCTCAGATCAACAGTGACTGCACTTCCAAGTGCACGTGTAGCGCAAAGTGAATTTGCCCTTAGTAAATCAACCCCAATGCAGATAACCAGGTGGATACTTTCCCAGGAAAGCAAAAGGTGTTACCTGATTTTGCAAACCTGTCCGCAGATCATTCATTTCAGCAAACATATTCACACACTATTATATGTGCATTTAATGTATTTTTGAATGTTATTTATCTGTTAAAATCACCCTTGTGTAAACAACCAAAAGCCCTGAGACTGAGCACTGCCATCTTGGATGGGATGTCAGTAGCGCCAGGACACTCAAAGCTAACACTCTTTAATATTTCATTTCACTCCTCTCTTCTGCTGTTACATAAAAGGATATGTAAGGAAGTGGGATGAGGGGAGCTAGGCCAGCACAGACAGGAATTAGTACCAGAAGTGAGGGGGCTGTGCTAAGGAACTGACTAATAAAAATTTCTAGAAAGTTTAAAGGCACGGTTCAAGTGAATATAAAATAATTTTATGGAGAGAAAAACACTGTAAGTAAGCATTTAAAATACTTTATCTTGTAATCTTTAGCTTTTACAATACTTTAATATTTGTATTTCTCTGCTTTTACCTGCATTTTTTAAGATGGTGTCAGGGTCTATTTAAGCCTTAGAAAGCATTGCTGAAATAGATAATTTTTTTTTGTACAGAAAAGATACAGTCACAACATTTGAAGGCCTAAGTGTATGACTCAGGCCACAACCGTATAGCTTTGTTTGGCAGTGCTGGTTTATTACACCTAGGGGGCTGCTCTCTAAACATAACACACCAAGATGGAATACTATGACGGTGTTTGAATGCAATGTGTGCCGTCATTAAAAAAACAAAATGCCTGTCTTCTTCCAAATGTGCCTCATCTACTAACAGCAGACCTATGATCAGGCCAGACTCACACAGCAGGGATGGTGGCCACTGTTTTGAGGCTGGCGGGGTTCCGGATCATCTTGTCCAGAGTATTGACAATGTCCCCAAAGCGCGGCCGGCTGTTTCGATCCTTCTGCCAACAGTCCAGCATGAGCTGGTGCAGGGCTGCTGGACAGTCCATGGGGGGAGGCAGGCGGTAATCCTGCTCAATGGCATTGATGACCTGTGAAGAGAGGAAGAATCAGTGAGGAGACATCACTTCCAATGCAAATAGCCATAAAACAGCAGAATAGAAGAGCCAATGACTGAACAGAGAACCATAAAACAGACATAAACATTAGGAGAACAAATGTTGCATATATTATATCTGTCTACCAGTTCTGTGCTCACAGCAGACATGGTTAAAATGCTATCAAACTTAAGCAGGAACTTTATGAAGTTAAAGTATAACTCCAGTCAAAACCTCTTTTTCTTGTTTTTGATACAGAAGGGATGGATGAGACCTCTGTCATGTTTTTTAAGGCTATCTGTGTCTCTGTTGGGAAGATCTATCCTTTATATGTGTCATTGCCATTGTTACAGGAAAGAGAAAGGGAGGATAAGATCCCACATTTTCTGGCTGCCACCAGAACAGAAGCTGAGGGGATATCTACAATGAGGACACTTGTTCCACTGACAGCTATCAGAGGTGGAATATTCTCTAATTTTGGGAAGTTTTCCATTTATTTCCCAATTGCGTTTAAAACCTGACAGGTTTTATTCCTTTGCTATAAAATATTTTGGCTGGAGTTACCCTTTTAATTATAAACGATAAAAGGGTTTTCTGGTTCAGTGTTGATTGTGGGTTAGGCTTAATGACATCATGGCAACGTTGTGATACCGTTTTAATGTAAATGTGGGCAAGGTGTAAAGACATCATGGTAAAGACCTGGTACAGTGTTGATGTAATTGCAGTTGAGGCGTAATGATATCATGCCAATGCCATGGTACAGTTTTGATGTATTTGTGGGTAAGATGTATTTACATCATGGTAATTTTGTGGTGTAGTATTGATGTAATTGTGGGTGACGTATAATGAGGTCAAGGCAGCGCCTTGGTACTTGATTTGAGGTATACAGACATCATCGTGGTGGTGATTTACTAAAGGCAAATCCACTTTGCACTACAAGTGCACTTGGGAAGTGCCGTCACTGTAAATCTGAGGGGAAGATCTGAAAGCAGGGGGAAGCTCTGCTGATTTTATGATCCAATCATGTACAAGCCAAAATGCTGATGTTTATTTTCCTTGCATGTCCCCCTCGGATCTACAGCGACTGCACTTCCAAGTGCACCTGCAGTGCAAAGTGGCACACCCTGTGCGCACGCCTAGATGTGGAGGGCACACAGATATGTCATTGGTGGGAGTAGGTCTCAATACTAGGATGTGAGTCATGTTTAGAATGCTGTAAAAGGTGCATCCAAGCCTCTACCTCGTGTGCAATGCCTGGTGAGCCTCAAGAACACAGCACTCAGCCTGTGAAGTTTCTGTAAACTTCCATGTAAGCCAAGGCTTTTTTGACTGCTGTTCACATGCTATAATAAAACAATGTTTTAAATGACTTCCATGGCACCAGCCTTTCTCTCTTTTTTGCAAAGTTTAAAAAGCTGGTAGAGGTTCCGTACGATGCACCCAAAATGAAAAATCTATTTTTTAACTGTAGTTCTACTTTAAATATCCTGAAACATTTACATGGCTTTTATCAAAAAGTTATTTGCATAAATTGCCTTGCAATCCGCATTTAGTGGTCTCTTACATGCGCTGTTGGATATTTATAATACCACTTGTAGTCCGGTAGTGGCTTTAGTCTAGCACACTGGTCGCAGAGCAGTCTAGTTCTTCGCCACCATGCCTTTGCGTTAATTGCTCCGTAGCGCGACAGTCCCCCTTCTCCCCTCCTGTGCAATTACAGTGGTTTGGAGAGTGAGGGCAGTCAGGGAGCCGAGGCTGCAGCAGGTTAATCAAAGGCACACACTGTTCAGAGCATTGTTCTGCTCTCGCCTTCATTATATCTGCCGCTCACTGCATTACTGTAAGAGCTGAGCATCTCCACCAGCCTGACATGTTCAAAGCTTCTTCAAGTCCATTACTTCCCAGTGCACTGGCTGCACTTTCCAATTTTCTTGCTTTATGTGGATTCTTTTCTTCTTTTTCAGCCTGATCCATCTGACACAGCAGTAGTTTTCAGTGCTCTCCCACCCGCCAGCCCTCCCTCTCGCTCTCTCATGCTTTGATTTGTGCAGCATTTCAACAGAATTCTGAGAAAGTACAACTTCCCCTGCTCGCTATTTGGTAGGCACAGTGTGTATAGTGCCAGACGCTTCCTGTGTGTTAGGACCAGGCTGGTAAGAATGATCTTCATATACTTGGATGCTGTGATCAGCCGCCTTAGTATGTATGTGTGAGTAGAAGGTAACGGGAGTGACAAGTAGGTGTTCATGTTGTAAGACCAGGGCTGTGGAAGCAAACATCCAATTCTCTAAAGGTGGGTCAGCTTGTATCTTGTCTCTGTAGAACTACAAGTCTCAGAGTATAAGACCATTGTCCCTCCTGTCTCTGCGCAACCATAAGTCCAAGCAAACCCACTCATGCCAATTGACTGGCTGTGCCCTCAACATAATTCACCAGCAAATACAGTATATACTTTTAATAAATGCATTACATTTCATGATTACAGATATTTTACATTTGTAAGACTGTACGCATAAGAAACATTATAGAATTCTGAATAATCAAGCAGCTAATACAACTGGTTTTCAGTGCTGATGGTAAAAGCGCATGATGGCATAATATAGGCTCAATCACAAAGCCTTACACTGTAAGCCCTTGTACACATGGTCGGAGATTCCGACGGAATGTGTCCTATTGGACCGTTTTGTCGGATAATAATAATAATGTGTGGTCTCCATCGGACTGTTTCCGTCGGAGTATCCAACGGACCAAGTTTTCCGACTTGTCCGTAAAATTTTCTGACAAAATGCTCCGATCAGACATACTCCGATCATGTGTAGCCTACTCCGACGGACAAAGTGCCACGCATGCTCAGATCAAATTCCTAGACCAAACCTATTGGCTACTAGCCTGAACGTAGTCCCATCGTAACGAAATAACGTCATCACGTTATGTACAATCGGATTTTCCGTCAACTTTGTCTGACCGTGTGTATGCAACAGTTTCGGACAAAATCCGTCGGACAAAATCCAACGGATTTGGTTGTCAGAATGTCCGACCGTGTGTACACGGGCTAAGGCTTTATCAAAGTGGAACTAAAGTCCACCTCTGCTCCAGCAATGCGATCTTTGCAAGCTCCCTAGCTAGTGGTGATATTTTCACCTGGGCTTCTTCCACGTGTGGAGTTTAATAATTAATAAAGTGTGTTGAGAATGTACATTAAACTCAATGTATATTCTAAAGAAGATTGTGCACAAGCACGTAAGTTTGCAAAGGACACATACTAAAAGCCTGCCTTCTTGCAATGTTTTATTTTTTTTCCTTTAGTTCCGCTTTAACTGCCACATTACTTTTTTATTCTTATCGCATTGGACTCTCCTGAAAAAAACTAACTTTTTAGAAAATAAGAATACTTATACTTGGTGTTTTAGGTTTCTTAAGCCTAAAGGGATTGTAAAGGTGTTTTTTTTTTTAAAACAAACATGTCATACTTATCCGCTCTGTGTAATGGTTTTGCACACAGCAGCCCCGATCCTCCTCTTCTGGGGTCCTCCGCTGGCACTAATGGCTAATTCACCCTTTTGAGTGACACCATAGCAAGCCACTTGCTATGGGGGTACTTGTGCAGGCTCAGTTCTGAGCCATTCTCTGTGTGTCCATTGACACACTTAGCACAACTCTTCACCAATTCCTCTCCCCACTCTCTCCTCACAGGCTGCAATTGAGAGCAGCAGAAGCCAAAGGGCTCCTGTTGCTGCCTCCATGGCCAGTGAGGAAAGAGAGAGAGGAAATAGTGCTGCTCTCCAGCACATCGCTGATCTGGCTCAGGTAAGTATTTAGGGGGGCTGGGGGTTGGCGCTGTACACAGAAGGTTATATACTTTAATTCAGAGAATGCATTAAGGTAAAAACCTTCTGCCTTTACAACCACTTTAAACTGTTCCCTTTCTAACACCTGTACTAACTACCCTGTAGAAGGAAGGTGGTTATACCTATTCTCTGGGCACACCGATCCAGTCCCATGATCAGTTCCCAGTGGCCTGGTTTCACAGAAGAGGAGGGACAGCCCACCAAGGATGACCCATAGTACGACTATTGGTAATGTTATGATAAAGGTATTTTATTAATTGTGTGTCACTGCTCTCTCCTCTTCTCTGAAGCCGGATGTTCTGGAGATCGCGTGGTAAGTATAAGCATCTCCCTTCTACAGGGTAGTTGAAATCGTTTTTAGAAGTGAGTTGGGAGTAGTTTTAATGTTAGTTCTAACCTGGAATTCCACTTTTAACTTATCAACCAATCAAAATTCAATACTCATTTAATAGTAAATGAAAAGCCTAACATAAATATATTAACGGAGCCATGAAATCACCCAGTGAGCCTCATGTACTTAGATGTCAGTAGTAAGGCCTATGTCACACATGTGACATTGATAGAGCCATGATTTCTAAAGAGGGCAGAGAAACTACTCACCTCTTTGCATTAAATTGATCCCTTGGTGTCTGGATTTGTGAGGCATCAGTCCCTCTCTGGTGAAGAAGACACTTCAGGGTTTAAGTCAGTGAAGGGGCAAAATCTCACCTGTCAAGCCAGTGAGGAGGCAACACCATGGAAACAGGTATGCAGTTTTTTTAGCCTTTTAACTAGTGAATTTTCACCAGTGACAGTATCACAGGTGTGGCTTGGGCATTAAAACTGTTAGAGTGGAACTGGAGCAAGCACTTTTTTGGCTAACCCCTGGGCGCTAATTTGACAACCGTGCTGGAAAATGCACCATTGCAGGGTTCCCTGAGAGCCCTTGAAACCTGGAAAGAAGGTGTCAATCTATGGAGAACTACCCTGAACTGTGAGATGC
Organism: Lithobates pipiens; assembly: GCF_037356315.1. NCBI lineage: Eukaryota > Metazoa > Chordata > Amphibia > Anura > Ranidae > Lithobates > Lithobates pipiens. The sequence goes on from NW_027507758.1 coordinate 497,224,384, forward strand.
ACTGGGGCCATGGCAGGATGAAGAATTGGGCACCCTGCAGCTATGGCGGTGCCTAGTGTTCAAGTATGTGCTTATTTTATCCTGTCACTGCTAGTAACAGGTTTGCTTTAATCTGATTAGTGGATTACAGGGAATGTATTACAATTCTCAGTATGAATAATCATATTAATGTTTAGGACAGTAGCGTTTTTAAAAATAAAATAAAAAAAGGGAACAAATCAATATAACAAATGCATAGAGCATGAGAAATGCTTTCTTACATCCTGATTGGACATGTCCCAGTACGGCCGTTCCCCAAATGACATCACTTCCCACATGACAATACCATAACTCCAGACATCGCTGGCTGATGTGAATTTGCGATAAGCAATAGCTTCTGGTGCCGTCCATCTCACTGGGATCTTCCCCCCCTGAGAAAAACAAATCAGGCAGACATTAGTAAAAGTGTATCTGTAATGCATACTTTGTAGAGTAGAGAATGGTTAGATCCTCTGTCAGGGTTTTATTGCTATCATTGCCCCCCGACCACCCCTACCCCCCTTCCATTTTCATTTTCTCAAGTAATGGCCACCAGAACAGAGAGAAAAATAAAAACAAGGTAACAACCATTTCTAAGGGAATTTTGCCCTCACTCTCTAAATTCTGATTTCTGGGACTTTCTTCTTAGAGACAGAAATTGTAAATGGTAGGAAATCTCCCCACTCCCCAAGCCTCTTGCTCTGGTAACAATGCTACAATGTTGGTCTCCCCCAATTTTCTTGGAGACAATGGTCATAACATGAAAAGAAGATTTAAGGGCCATACACGTGGGCTGAATGTTGGGAGGCATTGGCTGGTTCAATAGAGACCGGCTGACATTTGGCCCGCGTGTAAGGCATCCGGCCCAAAAGAAGCCAGGCATTCAGTCGGCTTCTGTCGAAGGGGCATGACCGAAAAAGGTCTGTCAATCAAAACCCAACGTGGTCTGGTGGGGTGGGGCAAAGTCCCCCTGTAATGCCGCGTACACACGAGCGGATTGTATGGCGTACTTAGTCCGTCATACAATCCGACGGACAATCCGTCGTAGTTTCCACTGAACGGACTTGACCACACACGGATACACAAACAGTCCGTCGAAAGCTTGCGCGATGACGTGTACAGCACGTACGACGGGACTAGAAATAGGAAGTCCAAGACACAGCAAAGCACCCTTCCGCCGTGTAAATCCTTTCTGGGCATGCGCCATTCTTAGTCCGTCGAACTAGCATACTGACGACCGTATTGTCCGCTGAAACCAAAGTACGATGGACAGATTTTTGGAAAAACCGAAATTCTTAGTACTCCGGACTGCACGCTGAAAAAGTCCGCTGAAGCCCACACACGAGCGGATTGTCCGCTGAAATGTGTTTCAACGGACTAAGTACGTCAAACAGTTCGACCGTGTGTACGCGGCATTAGAAACACAAAAGGTCAGCTGGATAAATTGCTGTACTTACATCGGATAGTTAATACAGCAGTTCTTCCCGAGCTCTTATGTTTTTTTTAAAACAGCCTGCTGGGTTGAACAAAAAAACTGATAGTGTGTACTATCCTTAAAGGGGTTGTAAACCCTTGAGGTTTATCACCTTAATGCATTCTATGCATTAGGGTGAAAAACCTTTTGTAGTGCAGCAGTCCCCTAGACCCCCTTTTACTTACCTGAGCGTGATCGTTCCAGCAATAGGGACGAGTACAGCAGCTCCATTTCTCGCTGCTGTCAATCAAATCCAGTGACACAAGAACAGGGGGGGGGTCCTGTTGCCTGTGTCAATGGATGCAGCAGCGAACACGCATGAGTGCCCCCAGAGAATGCGGGTCTCTGTGGGGGCACTCGAGAAGAGGAGGAGCCAGAAGCGCCGCTAAGAGACCCCAGAAGAGGGGAACTTTGAGAATGTAATGATGTAAATGATCACATATGACGAAAACAATAAGGCCCCATGCATGCAGGGGCCCAGGGCCATACAATGTAAAAATGTGGGTGTATTTCCCCAGTGTGGTGAGAGAAGTTCTGAAATCAGCCACCCATAGACAGTCTACATCCTGGGTCATACATCTGTACCTATGTGCATGCGTTTAGGCAAGTTTTGGCATATATTGTCACGCAGGCGTTGATTTCTTTGGTCGGCTGTAAGCAGCGCCTATGGCTCTAGGGAAATACTCCCCAATTTTACGCTACACCCATATGCATGAGCCCCAATAGAAATGTTGTAAAAGAACAACTTCTACAGTAAAAACATGAACACAAGCATACATCTTTGTCTGAACAACCCTTCATTCTCTAGCAGCTGTACTGAAATCCAGAATAATTATAAACCATAATTGTATCACAAGGTTTTGTGTCTTTTCTTCATAGTCCTCCATGCACAATATGAACATTGTGTGCATTAACATCATAATAGACACAGCCAGCGCTACAACAAAGCCCATGTCAACACTAAAAAGGACACAGTGGACTGCAGCACAGAACGTGTGTTCAATATGCTGCAGAATTCAACAATTCCTGTTCCCTCTTCCGAGAGGGACTGTATCTCAAAGCTCAAGGTGGCAGCTCCCGGCACTGAGCAAGTCTATTAATATTGCTGCTTATTTCAAGGGCAAAGGGAAGCTTGACTTGAAGAAATGCATATAATCTAGTGTGATAAAGACATCTCATTCAGGACCTCACCACATCCACCCAGCAATGAATTCTCCCCAGCATCTGACTAACATAAACTGAAAAGTGCTTTATTCACTCATCACTTCTGAGAAATAAGCTATGCATTATGGATGGGATTTAGATGGGATTATAGTAAAAAAAAAGTAAAGAGTGGGGGGGGAAAGGAAGCAACAAGAGGATCTGTAACGCTGACCAGATGTGAGCGGAGCCCAGAGACAAATCAGTTTCATTTAAACACTTCATCTCTATTATGTTTGTTGAGCAGAGATTTGCCATTATCCAGTGTAAGAAGTGGTATGTGCGGCTTTGTTCTTTTATTTAACAAAGATTTATTCTAAGGCACCAGCTCCAGATTTTTATGACTATTTATCTGAATTAAAGGTTTTGTGGATTAACCCTCCCTTTACTATGGAAGAAGAGATTTTATTCCTACCATGAAATTTAAAATGAGCAGACTGCAGATTGCCCATCAACAGTACACTGGATTCCAGAGCTAAGCACGTTCATGTGCTACTCGCTGTCTGCGGTGCCGCATTGTTCTGTGTGTGGAATTACTGCAAAACCAAGCTGTGAGCAGATAAACACTTGACAGGCTTCATACTGCCCTACAGATCATCCAGGAACTATACCAGTATCAGACAATTTTGTTTGTTCTTCTCAAGTGTCCATATAATATGATGCAGAGAGCAGTCTACCTGATCAAGGCTTCAGTTTTCCTCCAGCCAGAGCTGTAGTACATCAGCATACCCCACTCCTCTTTGTTACTACTATTATAATCTAAGAACCCGTTTTCGGTTCCCCGTTTGTAATGCAGGTCAGATATTCCCATAACACCTGCTGCATTCTCCTTACTGTCTCAAACATTAGGAAATATAAGATATCTTGGTGAGACCCCTAAACCCTCCCCACCTTGGGAGTTTGAATTTGATGGATGATTCATGAAGCAAAGAGAGAAAAGGTAAAAATCTGAGGATTCAAAAAGCCAACCTACCAATCCAACAATGAATAGGGCCAATAGTGCTGACTGCTAGAATCTGTAATGCCGCGTACACACGATCGGAAACTCGGCCAGCAAAAGACCAATGAGAACTTTTCAACGGAAAATGTGACTGTGTGTATGCTCCATCGGAATTTGGCTGGCCGAATTCCCACCAGCAAAAATTTGAGAGCACGTTCTCAATTTTTCAGATGGAAAAACTTTCTATTGGAAATTCAGATTGTTTGTGGCAATTCCAACGAGCAAAATGCCGACGCATGCTCGGAAACAATTCGACGCATGCTCGGAAGCATTGAACTTCATTTTTGAGGCTCGTCGTAGTCTTGTACGTCACCGCGTTCTTGACAGGTGGAATTTGGTGTGACCATGTGTAGGCAAATTCCGTCGGGAAAACCATCAGACATTTTTCTGACCATAATTCCGATCGTGTGTACGTGACATTAGAACAATTAGAAGCATGCCTTGCTCTCGGAGCTGCTGAAGGAGTTTTCTAACTGGGTGTAATAAAGCATATACAAACACAATTATGCCACGTTTCCCAACTGGATCAATTCCTGAAGCTGATTTATAGACTTGGGAAATTAAAAAGATCCTATATACCTCTAAATAGGTGGATGATTGCGCACCAGCTATGTGGTCGATATCTTTATTAAATCCTAAAAACTGGCATACACGATACAATGGGGAACAAATCCTCTTATGCATTTCACACTCTCCAGCCCTTAGTCATAGATTAGACTAAGGCTCTATGACTGAGCGCCAAAGAGCATGAAATACGTAAAAGGATTTATTCCTTGTTGGATCATATATGCCAACTTTTAGTATTTAATAAAGATACCAACAACATAGCTGTATGCAATCATCCAGCTATTTAAGGGTATATGTGGTAGTGATGAGTTGCACTTGCACCCAGAAAGAGTGGACCAGACTGAAGCAGATCTGTTTTACTACTTTAAAGAGACCCTGTCACCACACCATTAATTTCAACAACAACAAAAAAAACACGTGGGTTAAGCCAATGAGGTGTATGGCACCTTGTGGACTTATCTCTTTTATTTACAAGTGACCGTTCTACAGCTATCCAAATACTCACAGGTGTTCTTACAGGTGAGACTCTGCCCACGCTGCCTCTTCCCTCCTCTGTCCATTCACAGAATTCTTTGCATTTTGTGAATGGGTTTGCGTAATACAAAGCATTCTGCGACTGGGCAGGAGGACGAAAGGTGAATTGACCCTACTTACTGTATATTGTATGTCAGGTGGAATATAAAAACTTTAAACTGTTTTGCGTTAATGCCAAGGTCTTAAATCTGTACTGTCAAAAATTGAATGAACATTATTGAAACAAAAGGAGATACTAGTTCTGGTGGCCTGGGGGTCCCCAAGGGATTTCCTTAATTTTCAGGAATTTACTCTCACATCCTGTTTGTCTATGGGACAGGAAGTGAAGGTAAATCCCTCAATGGGGCACAGATTGTAAATAATAAACCAACAGGGTCAATAACCCTCCCTTACTCTATCCAAATCAATAAAGTTTTGCCCATAGTTCTATTTAAGCATTTCATCAAGGAGACCTGCCAATGGTTTCTCCAAGAGCTACAAGAAATCATTGGAGGGTTTAACTCTACAGCATCTTTCAAAATCAGAAGCATTCATTTTGGGGCAGACTGACCCTTTAAATAACCCCGTCACTGTTCTTTAGAAGCACAAATGATCTTACCAAGGAGCTGGTGTATGTTGGATCTGATGTATCATCCTGCAGATAGCGAGACAGCCCAAAGTCAGACACCTTGCATACCAGGTTGCTATTCACCAGGATGTTCCTGGCTGCCAGGTCTCTGTGAACATAATTCATTTCGGATAGATACTTCATGCCAGCTGCAATACCTCGGAGCATTCCCACCAGCTGGATCACTGTAAACTGCCCATCATTTTGCTATACAGAATAAAAAAAGAAAAAAAAAGAATTAAAAGTCTACTTTGAATAATTATCATCAAATATACAACTTAAACTTGTTTATTAATAAAATACAACATATTTTTTTCTGGAACAGTATACTTATATGTATTTTGAATAAAACAACTTCATCTACCCTATAGAAAAGTTCTGTAAATCCTTGTTGAGGTATTACCTTTCTTTCTGCACCATAAAACACCAAGGACTTTATATTCCGTACATTCAGCTAATAAACAGGCTAAGCACACAGAAGCTGCTATAGTACAGCTGTGCCCAAAATGTAATAAACCACGGTCACTCTGTTCACTGGGGGACATAAGGGAGAGCCGGGACAAGGTGGGCACTAATATGAATGATGCAGAAAATAAAGTGATAATGCAGATAATTAGCAAAATATAATTATTACATAGCTCAGTAAGACCATGGACGCAACTGCTTTGTTCTCTGACGCTCTCCTATGTTTTTGTGGAAAAACAGATGGAAGACAGAGGGTGGCATAGCATATTCAAGAATATATTACATAAACACGTTGGCCTCAATATATAGAGCAAAGAAAAATGTGAGAACAAACACGGCAAGGTGCTTCCCCCCCGCCCCCTCCCACCAACACTCTTTTTGTAATTACTAAAGCTTAACTTCAACCAGATATAGGAAACACAAATTAATGCAATTCTGTACCTCTAATGTCGTGTACACACGACTGGACATTTCGACAGCAAAGGTCAGACGGAACAAATCCGCCGGACAATTCGATCGTGTGTGGGCTTCATCGGACCTTTGCTGTCTAAACATCAGATGGACTTTAGATTTAGAACATGTTTCAAATCTTTCAGACGGACTCAAGTCTGGTCGAAAAGTCAGTTTGTCTGTATACTGGTCTGACAGATGAAAACCAATGCTAGTGCAGCTATTGGCTACTGGCTATGAACTTCCTTATTTTAATCCGGTCATACGCCATCACGTTCAAATCCGTCGGACTTTGGTGCGATTGTGTGTGGCCAAGTCCGTTCGTTCGTAAAGTCCATCGGAACTCCGCTGAAAAGTCAGTCGGGAAGACCGTCGGACCTAGTCTGCCAGAAAGTCCAGTCGTGTGTACGCGGCATTAATGTTACTTAACTATAGCAGATAAAAATCACGTCTCCTTTCATGCTAGACAGAACTGGATGCGCAGAAATATAAATCCTTTTTCAGCTCTCTTATATGTATTTTATCTGTGTATTTAGCCATTTGCCTGGAGGTCAGAACGAATGTAAAGCTGTAATGATCTGGATTGGGAATAAAAGGTATCTATGCTTTCCTACTATGCCCTCTGTCACAAAAAGAGGGATAACTGTGTAAATGTGCCTCAAACAACAATTTTTACGTTAATGTTTTTGCAGAATGGCACAGAAATGCATTTTTAAACATCTAAATGACTTGGAATTTTGCTGAATCTCTAATTACCAGTGTGAATTAGCTAGATACAGGCACCTAATGCTACATTTATTTATACATAGAAAAGATAAGTGGCTTAAAATAGGACATGTAGACATGCTCTGTTTGAGCTACATACATATCATTATTATTATTATTATTATACACAATTTATATAGTTTACGCAGTGCTTTACAATGTAGAGGTGGGACAGCACAATTACAGTACAGTTCAATACAGAAGGTACGGGAAGGCCCTGCTCATAGAGCTTACATTCTAAAGGGAGGGGGTGGTGGTACAAAAGGTAATAGATAGAAGGAATGATTTGATGAGGGTGGCTCGGGAACAGTTGTTAGGTGGGTGTGGGACAGGCTTCCCTGAATAAGTGAGTTTTCAGTAATCTCCAAAAGGTGGACAGGTTAGGGGCTGGTTAGGGGTTACACTTGCCTAAAGTAGTCAGCCAACCTAACTGTTGGGCAGATGCAGTCAAATTTAATTCAGCTGCAGATACTTTCTATGTGAGGGAGGCAGGATGGCCTATTGTCAGGCCTATTCGAGTGTGATTAACTGGTGAAGTGGGTTGGTTGGAAATGAACTGCTCTTTTTCAGACAGTCCATGTTAGATGTTAGATTGGCTTAAAATATGGCAAGCAGTCCTGTAAATACACCACTGGTACCATCCCACATCACAAAGAGGGATAACCAACCTCCTGATGCCTTCCTCAGTATTACACCAATTCTGCAATGGTTTCAGAGGTCCACTTTGCTGCAGTGACCACACAGTTACCATAACGGCATGACTTCTAAACCACATCTAAATAGATTGAAAGAAGAATGCATGATATATATTAACTCATGCCATTGTGAATACCAACTGCACAAAAAAGCATTGGCCTTGGCATGTACTGTATATTATGAGGTTGATTTACTAAAACAGGAGAGTGCAAAATCTGGTGCAGCTCTGCATGATAGCCAATCAGCTTCTAACTTCATTATTCAATTAAGCTTTTTTACTAAATCTACCCCTATATGTTTATAATTAGAGAACGGGTCATAAAGACTCTCCCTCAAGCTAAGCCCAGTCTGGGTGAAAGTCATTTATGCAACTATAATTGTAGATTGAAAGATGGGGTTGAACAATGCATACATACAAATTCCATTTAGATAGAATCTATGGAAAGGATGGGGGTGGACAAATACCATTTAGATATAATCTACAGAAAAGACAGCAGTGGACATACATACAAATTCTATTTAGATAGAATCTATGGAAAAGATGGAGGTACGCATACATACAAATTCTATTTAGACAGAATGTATATAAAAAACGGAGGTGGCATACATACAAATTAAATTTAAATAGAATCCCCATTTAGACAGAATCCATAGATTTATACATATTTCATTAGGAGTGAATCAAGGTGGTAACAAAAGCCAAGCCCCATTGTAAAAACACAAAGGGAGAGGCACCTCTGAGTATAGATATAGGACAAGGTTTAATATAGATAAAAATTCACAGGAAACTCAAATTTTTGTGGTTAAAATAAGCATTGGTCCCAACATATAGGTCAGTCCGTTCCTGCTTTGTAGGCACTCTTGGCTACAGGCACCGCTGGATGGTCATCAGCTGGCTGCAGTAGTGGTTTGCTCAGAATGAGGCTTGAGGTGCAAATGGTTGCAGGTGAGGACGGATGATGTCACTGGAATGTGACACGTTTCATGAGCATACAGGCTGCGAGTGACGTGGTAGCCGCGCTTCTTCTTAAAGCTTTGAGTTGCCTGTGAATTGTTATCTATATTAAACCTTGTCCTATATCTATACCCAGAGGCGCCTCTCCCTTTGGGGCTTTTCAGTGTAATTGGAACATGATTTTTGCCCCCCTCTGATGGGAACAGAGTGTGGAAACCCTCCCCTTCATCATCACCCTATATGGCCCGTGGACTTTTTAAATCATCATGGACTTTTATTGTGTTATCTTAACTGTGCATATATTATATATGCCTATACAGAACATTACCTAATACTGTGGGATATTGACTGTTCTAGTTCTCTGCACCTCTTACTTGTATATCAAGCCCCATTGTAGCTAGGCCTGAGTACTAACAGCTAAGCTATCACATTGTAATATGTTCATTGTGTGCTTTCACGTGTACACCAAAAGACAGAAATATCCTAGCAGCAGAATGTCTTTAGAATGTAATGAAAAAAAAAAAACTTTGCCTCGAGTAAAAACATGACGACATAAACAGAAAATCCTGACAGAAAACATAAGTGAGTAGAAAGCAGGTGATATGTTTGGAAGACTCCCCTGACACATACAGGCTCCTATGTATTCTGTACAGGTGCACTACTATCCAGGCTCTACTCTACTCTTTATTATGCTCCTTCTAAGACACAGGAGCCCCCCCAAGGACTGGATCCTATAACCTACTTTCAGGAGGAACCAAGGCTCCAATTAATGTCCCTATTTTTATCTGGAGGCTGAAATTAGATTTTTTTAGGTCATCTGCAGCCAGCATTTGGCTGGTACTTAATCTTCACAATCACACTGCAGTGTCTCCAGACAAATTAATCAATATAGGACAAGCATGTTCACTATGTATATATGTCTGTGTGTGTCTGAGCAGAACCTTTTTTTTAAAAAGAAACAAATAAAATGCACAACCCCTTCTAATTCTCAAATAAGAAGATGGCGACACATGTCTGCATAAAATAAACGCCTGTTTTTGCAAAAACATCCCTATGCATGCCATAAAAAAATAAAACTGTAGCTTGTCAATGTAATGAAATAAACCATAGCTCTGCATATACCGTATTAGGGTTTTGCACCTATTATAGAAAAAGTTAAATGTCAGTAATCAAAGATTCCAGAATGGGATAACATGTATACTTTTTGTGAGCTCTTAGAGGCTTAGGGGTATGGCTATGCAAGGAAAATTTCAACTTCTTAGGTCTAGGTGATACTTCATTTCAGGGTAGGAAAGTCAACTAGTGGTCTTAATTTTATAACCAGCATTAGAAAACTAGCAGATTAATTCATGTTCTTTTGTCAGAGTTTAAAAATCAGCCAGTGAAGCCATCATGCAATGACGTTTCTAGCACTGACATTTATTAAAGGGCAGCTCCAAAACTGGCTTGACATAACTCTGTGAAACCTGAATAAAGGATCACATGCATTTAGGTTTAATTTCATGAATCCTCAGAGTTGAGAAGGCTCTTCAACTTCTTTGTAAGCCCCATCCCTTTCAAACAAGTGTTAGTGAGATAAAGAGTAGGTACCCCTGTAACATACATGGGGGCTTTGGAGCAAACTGGTATTATTAACAAAACTTATAGCACAAAGTAAAAGGTTTTACTTTGTGTGTTGATTCAAGACTACACACAGACAGTAGAAGAACTGATGTCAACACTATTAATGCATTGTCCTCAAGTTTTTACAGTCTAAAACTGAGGCTTTTGTTAGTCTTGCCCACAAGACTCGTTTTCTAGGCTATACAGCAATAATGTGCAAAGCCCAGTAATCTACAGCAACTAATCAGATTTCAAATCTCTGGAGTTAAATTCTAGAAATAGGAATTTTATAACAAGGAAGTATATGACAGAATAGTGAGGAGTGGCTTACCCGTAGGAACGAGTCCAGTGCACCATTTTCCATGAATTCAGTAATGATCATCACAGGTCGGCTCTTGGTCACCACACCTTCCAGTCGAATGATGTTGGGATGATCAAACTGGCCCATAATGCTTGCTTCACTCAGGAAATCCCTTCTTTGCTTTTCGGAATATCCAGCTTTAAGGGTTTTGATAGCAACATAGATTTCCCTCTTCCCAGGGAGCTTCAGACGGCCCTTGTACACCTCCCCAAACTCTCCTGTAGGCCAGAAACAAGCAGGTCACTAAGCGCTGATGTACAAGAGATGTCTGTGATCAGACAGGATGCCAGAGATCAGAAGGATAACTAAAAATTCCTTCTGATCTTTAGCATCCTACATATTTCATGGTGATCCCACATGCTGTTAATGAAATCTACTTTGTTTATACTTGATGTTCTTCCACTGATTTTAATAATATATTTCTTTTTAATAATTTAGAACACTCACATTTGTAAAGAAAATACCTATGTGCAAACATATTCCATTAAATATGTCAATCCAAAACTTTTTTGTGGCGTGGGGGGGGGGGGGGGGGTAATTAGGTTTTTACTGCTATCTGGGTCTCTGTTGGAGAGATTTCCCTTCACTGTCACAGTGATTATAGTTTTACCGGACAGGAAGTGATTGAAAATTTACAACAGGAACACAGAGAAAAATATTGCTGAAGACTTCTCTAGCCTTCCCCCACTATACAAAAAAAAGCATTTCTGTTTAAATTCAGATTTTTACCAGTTGCAGCCAGTGCGTTCGAGGAAACTTCCCAAGCTAACTCTCTGCTATGCTGCATATAGCCTGAATAGTCTCATCAAATTACACATACACATACCTGTATGGGGCTTTAATTATATGCAGATAGTCAAAGCGGCAAAGGAAACATGGGATTTCTTATTAGACAGTTTAGCATTTTTCATCTACAAAATGTCATGACAGCAACAACTGTTAAATTTAAATTTAATAAGGTTTATTTGTAAAATATTTTAAACAGGTAATAAAAGATTTTATGGGTACATGCATACGGCCATATAAAACACGGCAACTAGTATGCAGAATCTTGCTGGCAGAAGGTAGCAGTAAGGTCTTAAATAAAAAAAGGTATCTATGCGCTGTATGAATATGATATTTGAGCTACATTTACATGTGTACAGCATACATGGCCTTGTTGCTAGTACACAAGGTGGACGCCTAGCATCCTTTCATTGCTTGGATACATGTAAATTCTCAAGGACACAAGCAGCTTCTGAAAGAATGAAGCAGCTGTCTGTATTGGCCCATAGAAGACAAAACACTTGTGTTCAATTCAGAACAGTAAATAAAGAAAAGCTGCGTTTTTCACCTCTGTGTGCATGAGTGAGAGATTGGACAAGATGAAGACCTTACTTCGAGGTGCCTCCTGCACATACGAGTAAGCAATGCTGTGACCATGTTTTTTCCTTGATGTACTCAAAATTTTTGTAAAAATTTCTGCTATTACAAGCAGGTCAGGTTTGTCTCCATACATTGTACGCATTGCCATAAGTGCCAGTATTTATAGAAGTTCTCTTGAATGTTTCTGTAAAAGCTAATGCCCACCTGCCCCAATAACCTCTTCAATCTTCACAAAGGAGACATCAATCTCCTTAGCAAATTCTCTCACAGCTTCGTTGGGATCTTCATATGTGAAGGGGTCGATGTAAATCTTCATTCCTGGAGAGCCTGAAAACAACAAAACACAGATAGGTTAGTTGGACGCTCTTTGGTAATAAGTTCTCCAGTCCTGTTTTGGCTATCACTATCTGCTGCATAGAGGAGCTGCCACAGTTAGAAACATAAACTATACTGCATCAGTGGCTGCTTGCCAAGACCTCTTAGGCTGAATGGTCCTAGACTAAGATGATTACTGTTGACACTGAAGTGGATCTGTTGAGTCTCTGCACAATGTTCCTGTAGTTGTGTAGACTTCCAATGACTAACGGCTAAAGCTAAAAACCTTACCATGTACAGAAATATTATGTAAATTTTCCTGTACACATGAATCAATGTGCATATATCAAAATTATACCAGGGTCTGGTGCACAGGATGAACTCTGCCATGAATAACCGTGAATTAGTAAAAGAGTGTTACAGCAAGAACGACTGCACTGGTTATTAAAGTAAGACCATTTTCCTGGAAAAAGGAAGAAGCCATAGCTGGTAATATTTTTATTTATTTTTTACCTTACAGTAAACCTTATGACCTGTACACATGATCCGAAAATCGGACGACAGATCGTCCAACTTTTTTCGCTTAATATTCGCAAGTAGAAATTGAATTGTTTCCTAAAGTCACGAAAAAATTCTCTTACGACAGGAAAAAAAAATTGTAAGTTATGTAACGTGTTGTAATGTATTTGTATTGTATTTTCGAATGACAACTCTACTGACTAAATGCAAATCATATGATCTGGTATCGTACGAGGAAAATTTTCGTGCTTGTCCGATCAAATAATATCCGATGAACTGTCCTGATTGGCTCTCCAAAGCTCTGCACCAACGATCCGATTATTGTACGATCGCGTTAAAAGCAGTATTTTATGTCCGATTTTCTAGGCGTGTGTACAGGCCATTACTTTAAACTTTACTTTATATTTACAAAAGTAAATATATACAAATGGGCTTTATAACAAATGCTCCGTAACCTCTGTAGCTAAAGAAATTTGACCTCATGTTGTGCTTAGCAGCTCCTGTGTGCTGATGCTATGTATTGGCATTTGTGTTTTGCAATTCATGCAGTTCCCCAGAGACCAGAAAGCACCAGGGATTTTACACCTAACCACACAGGAGCTGCTCACGTGTATGACGCTTTTTGGAGTACTTAATTCTCAAGATTTAAAACAGCTTAGCTCATCTACCTTGGCTTTTTTGGTGACATGGACTTGGCAGTCTGTTGCGCTTTTAAACCTTTACTAAACCCATAAGAGAAAAATGAGTCTGTATATGGAGTAAAGAATGCTTGTTATCCTCACTGTGGAACCTAAGGGAGTAATCTTGCGCATTGTGTAAAAAGGCTGTTTGATCCTGCCTTCTCTGGTCTTCCCCTTATTCCACTCTCCCCAATACATCTCCTGACAGTACAGAGCCTTGGGAGCACTCTGCACATGCTCAGTTTGGTGTGTATTGGAAGGGTGCATGTGATCTGCACAGGGCCAATCAGCACTGTTCAGACAGAGGGTCAAGGGTCATACATCCCCATTGGACAGTCAGAATGAAACCCCAACCTACAAGTTTTAACCAGTGCTTAGAAGTCACAAAACTGCTATATACTGTTGATAAGAACAGGTATTTAGCAATTAATATTTACAAAAATTATTGCATTTCCATGTTCTGTGTACTGTAGGAGACCAGATATAGTGGATGTAGGGTCCTGGGTTCAGCAACACTTTAATGTTAACACAATGCAGGTGCAGTAAGCTATTCAGAAAACCAACTACAACCTTATTTCAAAGTTTCTGTGGTGAACATTGAGTATGAATTACTCCACAATGCTGCAGCTACAGAGGTCAGGGCAGGCATGTTGAGGATATGTTTATACCTGAATGTCCATAGCCTGGTAAAAGGTTAATTTTAAAGTGGTTGTAAACCCTTACAACACACTTTGACCTACAGGTAAGCCTAGATTAAGGCTTACCTGTAGGCCCAAGAAATATCTCCTAAACCTACACGGTTTAGGAGATATTAGCCGAAAGACAGGCACCACTGTCTAGGGCGCATGCGCTGTAGACAGTGGCGCGCAGGCGCACTGAGCGCGGCACCTGTCAAGGTCGATATGCGCTTGCACGGGAGTGACGTCATCACGGCTTCGCTGAATGACAGCGGCGGAGCAGTGAGACCGATCAAGAAGATGGATGCGCCGGACTACAGGGGACAGCGGTGACATCACTGGCTCCTGTGTCAGGTAAGTGACACATAATGGACTACTATGCGATGCATAGTAGTCCATTATGCTTTACCTTTGCAGGGAATGAAAGAGGAAGTAAACTCATCAGGGTTTACTTCCTCTTTAAGGAGATATGAACGTAAGGTTTAGGTAAGCACACTTTTAATTTAGTTCCTACTATATCTTTCAGTCTTGATATTTTTTATGGACAACATTAGGAAACACACTTGCAGAGGCACTTTGATCTTGGTGTGCGGATTACAAGTGATGTTTGAATATGCGTGCAGATCGTATTTAATAAATTGTTAAAACACAGGTTCCCTTTGCTAGCTTCAAATGAATGCAAGGGTTTTTTTTTTTCATTATGCATACTATATAGTTTTACATTGATATATATAGACCTATACATGTTTTATGCCTACTGCAGATACAAACTCGCAAAGATCTAAAGAAAGATAAGTAATATGTACAGAAAGGGTTTATGTAGTTTATCCAATTTCTGACATATAGTAAAAAAATAAAAATTGAGCGAGTACTCATATATTTTTGTTGGTATATATTGATGCTATCACATCTTCAGTTCCATTGCAGCAAATACTTCTTATTTTTACAGGAACTCTGACTGTGCAGGTTCTTCTTCCCATCTCATCTCTAAAAAATGATTTCTGTGGATCTGACAATCTTTCAGAGGACATGATTAAATCTTCTCCAGTCTTTGTCCGGTATGTGAGGAAATGAAGATTTGATATTGCAGTGACACTAGATCTTCTCCCTCTCTCCCTTCACCAGTTTATCTTACCTTGTGAGTCCCGTATATCTATACAGCCATCAGTCTCTTCCCCTCCTTACCTTACTCACCTCTCAACGCTTTCTCAGCCCCTCCTGCTCCTCTTCCTCCTCTCTTTACAGGAATCTTGGTTCCTTTCTCTCATCCCTCATCACTCACCAATCCTCCATTCTGGCTTTATCTGCATTTGATAATGAAATCATCATTCCATTATCCTCCTACTTCATCACTGTGTCCTGGGGTAAAGGAAGGTTTGTTCCTTGTGTCCCAGGTTCTCTGTTCAGTGTTGTCGATAATATGCACTTTGTGAAAAAAAAAAAAATTCAATTTGAAGTTCTCTGTTCTGCTTCCAGGAAGTCATTGGCATTTGCGTATCAGCTCGATCATTTGTTCTTTCACAGCCTAAGATGACAGCAACACATTGCAAAGGAGGTTAATCTTTCTGATCTTAGCGGGTTAATTAATTTTCACCCTGACTGCAGCCAAGAAGCTTTCTTGGGAAAGGACAGACATAATTTCTGGCTCTTCTCTCCAGCTAAGAGGCCTGCTGTAAACAAATTGGGCAATAAGAGATGCATTTATATGCCCAAATGGCGCACTAAAAAAGGCTGGCAACTTAATTCTCCTGCCTGAAAGAACCTTTACATAATGCAAAATCTTTATTATTTTCCTAATGCCACCTTTCAGCATGTTTATGGAAATATGCATAATCAAAAGATAATTTTCACAAGGATAATTATTTCTTTTTATATGTTTGCATATATCTCTGCCCTCTTTTGTCAGCAATAAATGCGTATTGCCAGGAGCGCTACTGGCTGCGATTTTCCATTAACCCTTTACTATTGGTTTATCCTTGGTCTATAAACTATACCAAACACATCACCTGCCTCTCTAACATTGAATGAGTAGTATGATTGAATTTGTCTTCCTGACATCCTCCATAAGATGATACATGATTGAAGTTCTCTTGAGAATGTCTACAAAGTCAGAGTCGAATGGGCCTTTGATGCAAAGAAATGAAGGATGATGCAAATGAGCACAAAGAATATAAAGGTTGGAGAGGAGGGTTGTGAAAAAAATGCTTAAAGGATAATCCCATTAAAAACTGTTTATATGTAAAATGGCAGGTACAATTTTAGGCTGGGTTCACTCAATGTGCGGCACGGGGCACAACAGGGGTTCTGGTACATCCTCGTTTCAGGTCCGAATTAGGTCTGAATTTTTGTCTGAAGTTGGACCTGAAACAGAGCCAAAGATGCACAGTACCCTTCTGCAGTTCCATTGAAAGCCAGTCATACTCTCCCTCATGCAAATTGCATCTTGGGAAACCTGCCTCCAATTCACATAAGTGTTACCCCAGCCTCAAACTATAAAGCATCTTTCACACGGCTACCAGGAGGTGGTAAAAACAGCACCCCCCCTTTCCCCCAGCCACCCACCTAAAAAGTGTAATACAGCCGGAGAAGGCCACATGTCGCGGTAAATTTAATACGTCATACTGAGTTGGGAAGGCAGCATCGCCTGTTAAACTCGGCCATTCAGGTCAATGTGGCTGCACCACAACTGCAAGGGAAATGCTTGGCTCGTAGTTGTGGCACATGTGCCTCATTATAATTGTGCCCCATTATATATTGCTGTATGTAACTGCAAGAAGTCCTTAGGTGACAAAATGCATACAGAGGTGCAATGTGTCTATGTCATCACGTTTACCGGAAGTGACAGTGGATGCCATTGTTACCTACTGGATTTGTTTGGTGATATGTGCGTTCTCATTAAACATATGTGAGTGTATCAAAAAAGGTTTTTTTAAGGTAAACCAAGCCTAAGAGAGTGAGTGTAATTTTACTTTAATAAATTAGGTTTTTTAAAAGGTTTTACATTGTCCAGTGCTTTCTTATTTGCATGTTCCTGCGAGAGTATTGGCTTCTCAACTCAGTATGATGCATTCAATTTACCGCGCAATGTGAACTGCCTCCTCCGGCTGTATTATACTTTTTAGGCGGGTGGCTGGGGGAAAGGGGGTGCTGTTTTTACCACCTCCTGGTAGCCCATGTGAAAGAGGCCTTATCAGATGTCTACCCCAATTCTGTTTACCTGAATGCTGATCTATAGAGGGAATTTCCCTAAAGCCTGCCAGACCTGCCTTTAACTAGGAGGTCCTGGCCACATGGTAAGCGCACACCTGATCCCTTTTGGTGGTGGTTGGCCTTTGAGGTGAAGGAAGTTTCATGTGGCTGACGCTTTGAGCTGTGACAAAAAGAATCCTCAACAATCTTCTATTGGGGACTCTGCATGTATTTTCACTTGGGACTATTCACTTATATTTTGATGTTTATTATTTAGTGCAACACATTGATTATCAATTCTTCTACTGTGGGAAATATCTCATGGGTGTGTTTGCACACTTTATATACTTTGTATTGTAAACTTTAAAGTGGTTGTTGACAGAAGGTTTTTTATCTTAATGCATATTATGGTTTAAGATAAAAAGCCTTCTGTGTGTAGCAGCCCCCCTCAGCCTCCCTAATATTTACCTGAGCCCCAGCTCTGTCCAGCAATGTGCGCGAGTGCCATGGCTGTCTGGAACTCTCCTTCCTAATTGGCTGAGACGCAGCAGCAGTGTAATTGGCTCCCGTTGCTGTCAATCAAAGTCAGTTAGCCAATTATGAGAGAGAGGGGTGGGGCTGAACTGTGGCACTGTGTCTGAATGGACTTGTGGAGCTGCTGCTCGGCTCGGGTGCCCCCATAGCCAGCTGCTTGCTGTGGGGGGGGGCACTCGACAGGAGGGAGGGGTCAGGATTACAGAAGAGGGACCAAAGAAGAGGAAGATCTGGTCAAAACCACTGCACAGAGCAGGTAAGCATAACATGTTTGTTATTTTATTTTTTTAATATGAAACTTTAGTATCACTTTAAGGTAGACACAAGCGCAGTATTTTATGCTTCTATATGGTTATAAATTGCTGTTTGGCAAAAAAGAAAAAGGCTATCAGAATTGCCACCCAAACACCTGACAGCAACTGCTTAGTTGCATTCTGAAAAAATGATCCACCGCTGATCTAAGTATGAACCTAGCTTAAACCTTTCATAAAAACACAGCATAAAGCTAAACTCCAGGTAGAAATAAAGACAAGATTAAAGCATACTATGTGTCAATTCCCCCTGCGCTTTAAATAAATTTCAATTTCATATAAAATAACCAGTTTTGTGACACTACTTAAAAAAATTATATAAATCAAACAAGTGAAAATACAAAAAAATATTATATTAAATGTAAATCTACAGTAGCGCAACAAGATTAAAGCATAACTAAACCCAAAAAGTTCTTAAATGGGGTGTCTGTCTTCATTTTACTTTTTCAGTCTAAGATAAAAATGCAGTGTCCTTGTCACTTCTCGTAAGCTGATTTGGAAGCATAGCTACCCAGGGACAGGAAGTGTGTTAATAATAGGATCACCAGGTGAAAATAAAGATCAAAAAATACTGCAAAAAGAAAATAAATACAGGCACCACACCTTGGTAAGCCGCCATATATTACTTTTTTTTTCTTTTTTTTTTAGTTTAGATATATCAATTGCAAGGGAGTCTCTGTGTTTATATAAATATATTTTAGCATATAATATTTGTGTTGTTTGTCACATTGAGAGACTGCTGCTTTACTATTGACAAGTTTCAATTACGACAGTAATTTTCTAAAGTACAAGCACGAAAAATATTTAGGACAAAAAGTATTGTGGGCAATAAAGTATATTATCCCACTGCTTATAATCGTTACATCTTCGTGGTTAAAAAGCTGCTTACCAGCCCACATCCTGTTAGCTTTTCTCATGTAACAGTATGCTCCTTAGCCAGACTGGTGGAAGAATGTGGGCCATGCTCAGCGCTAAGACTGACAGATTGGGGACAAGCAGTGTGGTGCAGGCTGGAACCTGCAGCCTGGCTATTATTTACTTTGTCAAAAGAAACCTATTAGCAGATAAATGAAGGGACAACTCTAGCAAGAAATCAAGATTCATCATATGTGACAAGTGCCTGTGATTGGAGGCCATAGTATAGGCGAGAGCTGGCAGCTGCAGCCTCTGAGTGATGTGCAATGGGAGCCTGACCTGATAACATGGGAAACAGGAATACGGGGGAGGGGGACAGGTAACAAAGACAACATAGTACAACACACCGAAAAACAGCTTTATATAAAGGCATTTTTTGTCTTATTCTCTGAAAAAAACTATAAACCTTTTCACTGAAAAATAAATAAAAAAAATTTAATTCAAAGAAAAAAGTAGCAGTATAGGAAATGATGAACTTTAAATGGAAACTGTAATCATTTTTGCCAGATTTAATTAATATTTAATTATGAATGTTTCAAGTTTCTAAACTGATCTTTTTTATCATTTTTCTCATTATACATAAACCAGCTGCTCACTTGTGGTCTGTCTCTCTCCGATTGATACTGCTTATATAGGAAGGGGGTGGGTGGCTCCCTTTTCTGATGCCTTTAGCTGAGTGTGCTTTGCAGTGTTAAACAGCAGGGGGTCAAATACCACCCTTTCATGTGGAACAGAGGTAAAAAAAAATTAAAATAAGTAAATAAATAGATAAATAAAGCAGTATTAAACTCAAAAGTAAATATTTATTATATTGCAGCTTACCAATTCTTATATGTGATGACTACATTTGCTTTCTTTTTAGGTTTTCTTCTTTTTCTGCACTGGCTAGCCCTCAGGTTTCACATAGACTTTAATATCCTCTTGCTCACCTATAAGGCTCTTCATGCCTTGGCACCCCATTATCTCTTTCTGAACTTTTATCAACTTACTCCACCGCTCGTAACCTCCGCTTCTCTAATTATGGTCTTCTGTGTGTCCCCTCTACTCACCTACGCTCGTTGGAAGACAGAGTCTTCTCCTGCTATGCTCTAAAACTCTGGAATTCACTTCCAAAGAGTCAACTTCGCTAAACTCAATTAAATCAAATCTAAAAACGTTTTTCTTTAGACAAGCCTTCACGTAAATTGTCTCTTTTTTCCTTTATACCATACAGTGTATTTCTTGTGTTATCCTTGTAAAGCGCTTTGAGGAGCTACCTTTAAAGACACTATATCCAATAAAGTTTATTATTATTATTATTATTATTATATTTCTTTTACTTTCATCTGGTAATCCAGCAAACAAGTCTGTTGTTTTATAAAAGCTGAAAATCTCCAGCAGAATGTATCAGTTTACATGGATGAGACAAGCCACTTAACAATGGCAGGAATGCTT
Source organism: Lithobates pipiens (assembly GCF_037356315.1). Lineage (NCBI taxonomy): Eukaryota > Metazoa > Chordata > Amphibia > Anura > Ranidae > Lithobates > Lithobates pipiens. The sequence continues at coordinate 497,245,017 of NW_027507758.1, forward strand.
ACAATAGTCAACTTGTATTATGAAAACCTTTATCCCAAAAGAAAAAATGGTTTGTTCTAACTGATTGTAAAGTGTTAGCTGGAGTTTGTCTTCAATTAGTTACTGATTTTAAATCTCCTAATACATTTAACACTCCCTCCTCCTGAGTGACAATGCTGCTGCCTGCTGTTCCTCCTGTGCTCATTTCTCCAGAGTTGTGTCTCACTAATCAGGAGGGGTTTTCCTGGCCAGATCACCAGGTGAAAATGGGGGAGGGGGGAACCAAATAAAAGAAAACTGATACAGCCACCACATCTCATGATTATTCAGTTGCAATATATTAAATGTTTAGTTTTTTTTTTTTTCTACCAAATTAAGTGAGAAGACTCTGGAGCCCCAGACTTGCTGGTTGTTAGTGGTTGATATTTATTTAACACATTCCCCTAAAAAAAATTGTACGTAGGATGTACCAAAATATATGCGCTAAAAAATCCCCTGCTCTATACACATACCCTTTTACTCAATGGCAGCACTGTTGTTTATGATATTCAATTCAAAAAGGTATATAGTACCTCTAAAGTAGGTGTTTAACCCTTTTGTAAGCACAATTAACCCTTTTGTAAGCACAATATGACTCTATGAATCCAAATGTTAAATGTCCCTTGCCGTGAGAACTAGGAATGTGCACCCGTGTTTGTGTTCCCAGTTCTCAGATCTGCTGTGTATCAGAAAAATTTGTTATAAAGCTACTGTTAAGTTAACTGATGTATACAGGTGCTGATAAACTTGGTCCGGGCATCTAATCTTAAAAAGACTCTGGTCATGAAAGGGTCTAATCCACTATTTAATGGCTCTATTTTCCATGCCACTGCTTTATGAACACCAAATATCCCATAGTACTTAGTACATCTTGGGAGAGAGGAAGAAAGGGTGGCTACATTCCTACATACAGTGGGACTATGGAAAATGAACATAGCCACTCTCTAAAAGGAAGTCAAAGCACAGAGCAGAAAAAAAGAAAAGATTTATAGAGATTTGAAGGAGGCTGAGAGCAATAGAAGGTAATTTTCTGAGTTTTTGAAGTTAGGAATATTATATATATATATATATATATATATATATATATATATATACCCCCTGTATATATATTGTGACAGTGCAGTTCCCTGTCATGATGTATGTGGCCCTGGATTCTCAGCTAGACAGATTGAGGGGCTTCAGGATGGTTGTGCAATTTTGAGGAGCCACTTCTTCCAGTGGTTGGTAGAATCCAGTTTGGGACCTTGAGGCTGGATATTTCATAGTGATCCAGGTGGGATGATATCTCCAATCCTGGGAGCAGGATTTAGGAATCTGTTCAGTTTTTTTTTGTAAGAGTCAGGACTATGGTTCTGGGCTCCACTATCCCAAGGAGTCCAGGTGGGCAAGGGAGAAGCCAGAAGGCTGCATGGTGCAGTCTATGATGGAACAGAGGGCCCACGTCTGTGGGCTGGAGCAGCAGTAAAGCTGTGGAAGAAAGAGTGCTAACTGAGGTATAGTGTTTGCAAGTGGATACAGGCACTCTGTTACATGGTCAGAAAGAACGGGACACAAAGCTTGAGCAGCGGTGTTGCTAAAAAGAGCCAGGAGGCTGAACATTATTTTGTGTTAATTGTGAAAACCCACTCCATGGGAAACCTAGATTGTTTGGACATTTCCTTTCCTATTAATAAATGTTGGTCAACAAGCCCTTAAATGGCATACATAGTGTGGACTATACTGAGCTAAATACCTCCAAGCATTTCAATATAATATACTCACTTTAATAGACTTCAAAAAGTAGTTCAACGTGCATGCAAAGTCATGTAGTACATGTAACCTCTATTTTGGAAGCCCAATTTTTCTAATGCCTGCCTTCACTGTATAAAGGACCAACAAAGTTTAATGAAAACAACCATAGCAGTATAAGTAATAATCATGATAATACTAATAACAACAATAATAAATGTAATTATTGTACATCTAAAGTCTTGGAATGGGGAACCTTACCTCTGCCGGTGCTGTAGTGTTGTAGTTTATCACTGTACACTGCTTCTTTACTGTATGTCCTTTTCCTGGAATATATAACAAAACTAAACTTGAAAAATTGTGGTGCAGAGTCATAGATGGTGTTTGTCTTATACAAGTGAAGAGGATAAATGCTTTATGGACAACTAGGTGGATCTAGCCAGAGAGCAGAAAATGGATATCAGTAGGAATGGTATAATGTAGACATAATTCATTAATAACAATATCTGCTTTATCTGTTTTCTGCCAACTTACTAAATTGTTCCAAAGGACATCTAATTTCCTAAAGAAAAGATTCACATGTGATGACGATGAAATTCCAGAGCACCTAGTGACCTTTATGGTTATGGCCGTGAGAAAACATTGTGAGATAACGCCATAGAAAGAATACACAATCACCTTGCATTGTCAGAAAGTACTGTTTGTAAAATGTGTTTTATTTACCGTAATTGCCTTCTGTAAATTTCTTAAAGCTACATTTACGAATAAAGTGCCAGTGGAAGTGGCTTTTTGTGGAATAGGATGCGACTATGATAGAGAAGATCAGACCTGGCTTTGAAAAAGTACAATATATTTGTACAATTTTATTTTTTATTGCATTGTTATCATATAGAGAGGAAATGGAGTAAAATCTTTATGGAATAATCCTAGTTTAAATGAGCTGACAAAACCAGTTAAAATGTCCCTTGCAGTGAGGGATAAGCTCAACGAAGCCCAGACTTGATCCCCTAGTACAGTGGTCTCCAAACTTTGGCCCGGGGGCCGGATGTAGCCCTTTGCTTGCCTTTATCTGGCCCTTGAGGGGGTATTTCATCCACTGATACAAATAAGATGGCATCATTCCTCCCACTGATGCCAACAATGGGGCACCATTCCTCTCACTGATGCCAACAATGGAGCACCATTCCTCCCACTGATGACAACAATGGGGCACCACTCCTCCCACTAAAACTAATGGCACTGGGGTATTTTCTATTACCACTGTAAGTCCAGCCCCCCTAATGTCTGAAGGACAATAAACTGGCCCTTTGTTTAGAAAGTTTGGAGACCCCTGCCCTAGTATATGATGTGCCCCCCTCCTCCTCAATATCCTGCATCACAGCTTACACAGAACAGAGGAAGAGCCTATGGCATTGGGGTAGCTCAGTTTTTTTTTTTTTCTCTGGTACAGGCCTGCTGAGGACTATGAGATGACCACTTACAGCAACCAAGATTTAAATACCCGTATTGGACACAAAAAAGTATATTGTTTCCATTGAAATTCATTAATTAATTTTTCTAAAATGATCACTGGTTCATGTTACATGGTATGTAGATACAAACAGAGCTTGGGGGACGTATTATTTTATATTGTTCCCTTTTAGGTGCTTGCCAAGTATTATGATGAGAAGCAGGCCTATTCTCTTCTGTTCCTACAGATGAAAGGTTTCCAATGAATGAAAAGTATTAAGCTAAACTCCTAGCAAGTATAAAAAAAACTTTTTAGCTTTTGTTAACTTTGAAACACTCATATATTTGTTTGGTGGTAGGATTTGATGCAGGATAAAACAAACATTCTGCAGCTTCCCTGTGTGGAAAAATGAAAGTATTCTATATAGTGTTTCCTAACACTTAAAACCAAAAAGAAATTTTGAATACAAACCCTTATCTTGTCTAATAATGAGCAGGGCCCTCTGATTCCTATTGTATTAAATTGTATTGTAATTATACTGTCTGCCCTTATGTTGTAAAGCATTGTGTAAACTGTGGGCGCTATAGAAATCCCGTGTAATAAAAATAACAATAATAACATTGAACAGCTCCCCGGGATCTGGGCCTTGTTTTCTGGCAAGGGCGCTGCCAGTGCCGAATGGGACAAGGTCATCTAAAGCCCAGAATGAACATGCCAAACTGTGCACCCCCCCCCCCCCCCCCAACACGTATGAGAATTATGTGTCAGCAAAAAATCTCCCCAAAAAAACAAACACTGATCTGTATGCTTACCCTCTAAGCATAAATCCCCCCTCCTCCCAATACAAATCCAGCTCCTGCTGAAATCCTATATCTCAGCACAGATCTTTACCCCATCCCCCAAATCCCCCCCGCTCAAATCCCCTCCCCCAATGAAAAAAACAATTCACCACTCCTAGCACAAATTCTCTACTCCTAAAATTTCCCCTCCTAGTACACATTATCCCCCTCACTTCAAATCCCCCCTCCCAGCACAAACTGCCCCAAATCCCCCCCACCTAGCACAAACCCAAACTGCCCCTCATCCCTCTCCCAACACAAATCCCCCCAAATCACCACTCTTAACACCTAGCCCAAATTTCCCCTCCTAGAAGAATACTTAATACTTTAACACAAATCTACCCCCCTCTCCTTGTGGTGCCCCCCCAGCTCACATGATACCATAGTGACCAGGGCAGCTCCCCCCCCCCACCCGGCCCACCCCTTATCCCGTCCCCGGATGCTGTTATCACAAGGCTGGCTGAACAGTTCACATGCATTTCAACTGTTTATTCAGCTGCTTACCTGGATTTCAGCTCCAATTCTGATCTGAACATGACCTCAGTTAGTAGATTAACAAGCTGAACATTATCCATAGAGACAATAATTCATCAGATGGTACTTACACTGATCCAAAATAGGAAATGTACAGATAAAATGGGGTGCTTAAATAAACCTATGTAATATTCCAAAGTAGAAATCAGCACAGCCACTTGTGGGTGTGACAGTGTTGATTTATACTTTTGAGTAGAACATTATCTTTAAACTATAAAATAATTTGCTTCAATTGTGAATATCATACTATGTATGATCAGACATGGTACTTTTGTGAAGGAAACATATAAAGACAGAAACATGTACTTACCTGCTGCACACAATGGAAATAGCCACCAGAGATACTATGAAGACAACACCCGCTGCTGCCGAGCCAGCAATCAGTGGAAGCTGCTCTCTCAGCTCTGATTTGTAATCCTCTAAAAGTGGAAATAGGAGAAATTACACAGGATGGTGCCAGGTTGGCCTACAACAATAAACCTTTTGTAATGGAGCCTATCATTTGTGTCAAAGAGAAAGAGTACATGAATGTGCAGATCCAGAGCTTGACTCAGATCTTTATTATACATACTCCCTGTGTGATTCATGTTGAACCATCTAAAATGTCAAGTTTCCATTATGTGCCTCCACACTTCCCACCCAGCAAAGGTCAGAGAATCTGTCAGGAACCTATCTCCTACTAATTTCTTGTGTATGTACAAATATATTCATAGTTCATATTGCAATAGAGAGAAATCTCCAGAATTTGAATCTATGTTCTTAGGATTAACTCTTTGTTTGGAGCTTTCACAGATTCTGATTAAAAATTGAAAAATGGATTGTCTCTGAAAGCCTTCAAATAGTTATTTGCTTGTCCCTTTGACAATTCCAATGTTTTGCTGTTCTTCCTTTTATACTTGATTGCACTGCAGATTTATTTGTGGTAAAAAACTGTTTTCCTATTGCTGTCTAAATCAACCTCAAAACCCTTTGAATAAAGAGATATTTGATTCAAAAATGCTACAGTATAAAATAAACACAGATGCTAACCAGGTAGTGAAATTATAATAATGGATTCCCTACACATCTATTGGTTGTTCAATTTGTTTTAGTCTAAATAACATGCTGGGTCTACTCTTTGAAGGTCTTGTATAGTTATATGTCTAAAAAAGACTAATGCGTCTTTTAGTACTGCCTCTAGTAATGCTACCTTGCAAAAAAAGACCCTCCACCACATCATAATCTTCACCTCCTCTCAGTTAAGGCTGGATGTGACCATATGGGCACTGGATACTAACCCCTATCTATTTAACTAGGAGATAGGTGTGGGGTTCCAGAACACCCCTTCAGATTTCATCACCAGAACAAAGATACGTTTCTACTCTCCGAACCCCTTCTTAAACAAGAAAAAATACCTCATCTTTGTAGCTCCTCATTGGTTTAAGTACATCTATTCATACAATGTAACTCAGTACCATGATCTTTGTAAAAATGGGCACATGTCTTTAACTGCATAAATCTGATACAGATGACCACAGAGAAATAAGGTATGTGAACAGAAGGACAGGGCATGATGCTTCCTGAAGGAAAGGCTTATTTTCAAAATATTCTGATACGTAAAGTGTATGTAAACCTGATTCATGAAATTTTACCTGTGCACATATATCTGTAGTGTTTACTTATCTCTCTCCAAAGCCCTAAGTACAGTGTCTTACTGCTGCTCTGTACCTCTGTTAACAGATGATAATTTCTCCGACACAGGAGATAAAAGCAGCTGAATATTTGTCTCGGGTATGCCAAGACTCCACTCCCACAACTAAAAGAGGAAGAAAAAAATCTAACACAATGTGCACTTTCTAAACAGTATATACAGCTGAAGACAGCAGATATACAAATAAAACTTATATAGGGAAATTTGTTTCATATCTGTGTATCATCAGAGGCTGTTCACTTCACTGGGTATAGGAGAGGGCTTACATCCACTTAAAGGATCTGAACGGAAAGTGTTCCTGTTTTCCATAACAAGTCAAAATGTATTTTTATTTGTTCAACTCAAATAATTGATGCTGTATTATAACTTACTTAAGTATGAACTCAGAAAGATTATTCAACTTGCTCTATAGCCACCAGTCTTAAACCAATCAAATTACACTTTTGTCTAATTTTCGTCTATTTTTCTTCTACATTTGTTCACTGTTGTTGGGTTTTGCTTACGAAAGAAAAAAATGTCAAATTCTTTTAGATAAATCATTGTCTAAACATATATATATTATTCCCTCCTGCACTTCCTGTACTTGTCGTGTGTGCTTCCTGCCCCTGTTCTATTTTTCAAAACATTCTTCTCTATCACATTCAATAACGGACTCATCCAACCTAAAAGTCCAATGATACAAGATGTTACCCCTATCATTATGAGACATTCACACTAATAAAAACTTCAGTGTAGTGTTAATATTATGGTTCTCTCTTGGTTGACTCTGTTTCCATGTTGATACAGAAACTCAAATAACATGATGGTCAGGCCTATTTCAAATCTTTTCTGCATATGAATAATAGCTACAGGTCAAATACCATCTGAATGGAAATGGGTGTAATGTTTGCTATTTTTTATTTTTTTTGGTCATCAATGTTTTCTTCCCCTCCCTTTGTCAGTTACGTTTTAAAAATATACAGATCTTTTACTTTGAATGCCTGGAAACTGAGCTTATGCAAGACATCTTTCACTAATTTGAAATACTATCTCTAACATATGATGAAGGCTAATAGCACCCAAAAATTTCTAGATTTAAGTGGTTGATGGTAATTTTAGATGTTCACGCCTGCATCCAAGGAACACCGGCCAAGCAATCTACCCATGTAAGGCAAGTGATTATCTCACACTCCAACTACTATGCCTAAAATATTACCTTGTGGAGAAGGGACAGGGAAGAAAACAAAGTAGGTTTGTGTGTGTGTGTGTGTGTGTGTGTGGGGGGGGGGGGGACTTTTAAATTGAGAAGAACACAGATCATTGCATGTTTGTTGCTCATGCACATCTACAGATACCATATTGGTTCCAGTAAATAAAGAGATTCCTGTCATTCTAGCTCAGACATCATTGGGAACCTCAGTAACTATGGGAGATGCATTGAGAGTTAAAGCTCACCCAAAGTCAGGGGCCTAAGTTTGATTGCACCTGATGTAACCATAAGCGTTCTGCCACAGCTCATAAAAAAAGTACAATTCCACAAATGATACATAGTTACATAGTTAGTCTGGCTGAAAAAAGACACAAGTCCATCTAGTTCAACCAATATGACATTGGAGTCTTGCAGCGTTTCATACACTGAAGATGCTAGATGCGGGAAATCAGTAATTTTATGCTTTGCTGTCTCTTTTTATTTCAGAATTTCCAGGATAAGGGCCTGCCACATGCCTGTATAATGCTTGTTCAAAGCAAAATTAATTTATAACATATCTAAATGCCCATTGAGTTCAATCTGTTCTAATTTTGATACAGTTTCATTGCTGCTGATCAAGAAGAAAGCATAGAAAACACAAAGCGAGCCAGCTGACTATTACTTCACCATGAAATGATAATTCTTTACTGGGCCCATCAGTTGTAAAAAAAAAAATGATTCAGTATCTGGATCAGTCTCTCCACTGATGAATCCTATTAATTATATCTGGAGATGCCATTCCTAGTACTAATAGTCAAATTAAAATTCACTTATAAATCTGGCCATCGGCACCTGCTTTTGCTGAGAATGCCAAACTATGATCACACTTGTAGCAAAGAACCCTTTCCATGGTGGGGATAAATGGTTTTCCTTTTAAGTCTGAGTGGATATCCCTGTATACCTCACATAGTCATAGTCTTAAATGCTCAATGAATAGTCTATAATCTATGATCTGCTTAGGCATATTCTTCGCATATTTTCTAAAGCACTTTTATTCTTAGTGTAAATTTACCTAACCTATACAATTTTTAATTGAAGATGTTGCCCACTTCTGAACCCTCTCAAATTCTGCTGTCCTTACTCAGATAGGCATGATCAAATAGTCTTGAGACTGAATTCCAGGAAAACAGCTAAATACATGGAATACTGGTAAACTGTTTCACTTGTCAAAGGACTTGCAATTCTGTTCTGCCAGACATGTGATCAAGGCTGAATAGAATCATAAATTCTAGAGGAGTTAAAAAGTTCACTCTTGTGAGACAGCAAAGTCAGGTCCTGGAACTACCTGTAAACTTCAATGCATAATAGCAGTACAAAATGGTCCAGGACCGCTCATCATCATCATCATCTCCTCCATCTTCATCAACGTTACCACTGGAGACAACTTGGCAATATGCTGCGGCTAGGGGAACCTAAATGCCAATTTGTCTACCAGTTTTCTTCCCTCTCTCTAGGCTCATGTTCCTGTCATTCTCAACCTCAGAACCAACATCTGAATCTAGTAATGGCTGGGCATCATCAAGGAGCAAGTGGCTGATGGGTCAAATAACTCAGCTGACTCCTCCATGGCTGATATTGGGGCTATGGCATGAATATATGTGGACAAGGAGGCAGCTTTATCCATTCTGGCAACTGCAGGGGAATGCACACTTGTCTCTGCTTGCGTGACAGAGGATGAGGAGGATGAAGAAGGTTTAGTAAGCCAGTCCACCACCTCCTCTGCATGCTGTGGCTGGATAGCATAGGCAAACTCACTAAACAGAGGAAATTATGCCCTGCTGACCACCACGTCCACCTTTGCCTGTGAACACATTTGTTGCTGGCCCCTTTACAGTGCCAAGGGAACATCTGCCTATCCTGGTTGTCCTCCCCAGACATTATTGTGAGGAAGGGGCGGTGCTTATAAGCAAATGTAAAGAAGAAGTGGAAATCTGTACGTTGATGTACTTTAATCATCAATGTAAATTGGTGTTTGGTGCACTTTAATTTGAGTACTCACACTACACAGACACACTCCACGGATGCACTATAATATACTGCAATATAATGCGTCAAACGTACAGTGGCGCACAGAACTATATGGCAATAAATTTGCAGTAACACACACAGAAGTAAATGGAGTTAAACTTGCAGTAATGCACACAGAAGTAAATGGTGTTAAACTTGCAGTAACACACAAAACTATATGGCATTAAACTGACAGTAATGCACACAGAACTATATGGTGTTAAACTGGCAGTAACACACAAAACTATATGGCGTTAAACTGGCAGTAACGCACACAAAACTATATTTCATTAAACCGGCAGTAACACACACAGAAGTAAATGGCATTAAACTTGCAGTAACACATAAAACTATATGGCGTTAAACTGGAGGTAACACACACAGAACTATATGGAGTTAAACTGGCAGTAACGCACACAGAAGTAAATGTGGTTAAACTGGCAGTAATGCACACAGAACTATATAGCGTTAAACTGGCAGTAACGCACAAATAACTATAGGGCGTTAAACTGGCAGTAATGCACAAAAAACTATATGGCGTTAAACTGGCAGTAGCACACACAGAACTATATGCCGTTAAACTGGCAGTAATGCACACAGAACTATATGGCGGTAAACTGCCAGTAACGCACACAGAAGTAAATGGCGTTAAATTTGCAGTAACGCACAAAACTATATGGTGTTAAAGTGGCAGAAACGCACACAGAACTATATGGTGTTAAACTGGCAGTAATGCACACAAAACAATATGGCGTTAAACTGGCAGCAACATACAGAAGTAAATGCCGTTAAACTGGCAGTAATGCAATCAAATAGACAGTGTTCAACCGTCACTACACTGACCCTATCTGAACTGTCCCTACTCTAGCTATATACTAATGTAATGATTACTGATTACTCACTACACTACACTAAAAATATCTGAGCTGTCCCTACTCTACTAATGTATGTATGAATGACACGGTCTCACTACACTACAGTGAAACTATCTGAGCTGCCCCTACTCTATCTGCACACTATGCAAAGCTGAATGATGGTCCTCCTCACTACACTCACACTATCCCTAGACTGACACCAAACTAATATTCTGCACTAACAATTGGACCAAAGTAGCACAGTATAGCACACTAACTAACTAATAGCACTGAACAGAGCCCTGTTCTATCTCTCTCCATGCCGAAATCACACTGAAAATGACTGCCATTGAAAGAATACTTTTATACTCTGGGGCAGGAATGAGCCATGATTGGATAAAGTCATGATGACAGTGTCCAATCATGACTCTGACCGTGCTCTGTGCCCTGATAGGCTGAAGCTTTCACTGCTTCAGCCAAACGACCCGTTTGTTCAGATGTTTGTCTAACGTCCGAACACCGAAAGTTCGGTCCAAACTTATGCTTGGGCCGAACCGTTCGCCCATCCCTACCAATAAATACTGATGCTAAGCTCCCTGTGCCAAGAGTGAACACACTGCATGCAGAGAATTACAGAAAGCCGATATCAAGGTATTTACACTCGTTTTGTGCAAAAATATATTTCATGATTTAATTGGTATTTTTATACATGCCCGAAGCTCAGCTTTTAATAACTGTAGGTAAACTTTCACCACTTTCCCTTTAGCCAAAGATCAGTCTTAACCTCAACAGGGACACAGGCCAAGTAGAACTGGCAGAGAAGGCGTTAAGAGCTTTGGAACAATACAGAAGCACAGCATCCCTCTTGGCTTCTCTACCTTCCTTTCTAATGCCCAGACTTGGTAAGGAAAGATGCCCAGCAGAGTTACGCATGTAACAGCCTGGCTCAGTGCCCCAAGCCAGTGTAGGAGGAATGTTTCCGCTCGTGGAGAAGAACCTGTCTTGCAAGCAGTGAAACATGTTGGAATCTGATTATTTAAAACGTGGGGGAAATTAAAGGAAATCAAATAAACTAAAATAGTTTGATGGAGCAGAAACCATTTCCAAACAGAAGGGGTCAAATTAACAGATATTTTGCAATGCTGAACTGAAAGATCATGCATGTAAATACACTGTATGACGAGTGTGAAACAGCCAGGACCAATCAGGCAGAACTAGTTTGCAATCTAATATATGTTCCTATTTTACACTTCATTGCTATTATATGAATATGATGTCATGTCAATCAATTCTTCACATGAAATCTGATGGCAGCAAACCAGCAAATGACCCATACAGAATGCTCATTTTCATTAAGATAGCCCAATATAAATTACATGTAATCTCAAAGCCTTCTGCTGGAATGTTGCATATTATCATTACAATGTTTGAAACAACCCCTAGCTGCATGTTTTTGACACATATTTATAGTTTGGGTATAAAATATGTATGGGGCTCCTCATACATAGTATCATACAAAAACTCCCAATAGATTCAGCCTGCAAAACAGTTAAATGCCATCCAGCATTGGGGTTACTTTATTGGAAATGGAGCAACTCCACATTGGATCTCTCTAAATAAATAAATTTGTAGATAAAAGTTGTAAATAAAATTATGTGAATGTATCCAGTGTATCAAATAATGAAAAATAATAGTCAACCTACTAACGGCAATAAAAGTGCATAAAATATCAATATGACCTGAATGATAAAGTGTATCAACAATGACAGAATGAAAATAAATCTCAGTTGCAAAAATGCATGCAGCAGTGCAAATAGTGGAAAATCGCCTAACATATTGCTGCCATAATTCCAAAACAATTAATGGATAACAAATGCTTAAAAGTAAAATATAGCAAAGATAATAATATACTAAAAAAATATATATATCTATATTAAAAGAAAAATCCGTGCAACAGTGAAAAATAGTGCAAAATCACATTACAGCACTACAAAAAATATTTTAAAATTAGTGAACATTAAATATCCAGTGCAAAGTGAAACCAATGTGTAAACAGTCCACTCCAAAAAATGTGCAGTCCGTTTAGCAATAGATAGTATTCATGCAATGTGAGCAGTCAATCTGGTGTTCCCTCTTCCTTTGACTTTCAGTGCTTTACATGCACCCCTTGTTTCCCCCAGCCTCTCACCTCCAATAAAGGTCCCTACGGACCGGATCACACTTGAGGGGTGGTTAGTAAGTAATCTTCCACCATTAATACTAAAGCCTCCAAGAACTCCAACTAGTTCCTCCAATATCCGTAATCCAAGCAGTATATAAAATAATAAGGGGGGGGGGGGCTCCAATGAGTAGTAACGCACAATATTTTATTTGCAATAAAAAAATCCACACTTACATTATAGTAAAACGATTCAGGAAATGTACCCTTTGAGAAAGTCACGTGGTTGTGACGCAACGCGTTAGGGAGGAGTTGAGGTGTCACTTGTTACTTCTGGTCATGGAAGAGACCGGAAACTCCACTGTGTACATTTCCTGAATCGTTTTACTATAATGTAAGTGTGGATTTTTTTATTGCAAATAAAATATTGTGCGTTACTACTCATTGGAGCCCCCCCTTATTCTTTTATATACTGCCTGGATTACGGATATTGGAGGAACTACCCTGTTTCCCCTAAAATAAGACCTAGCGTGATTGTCGGTGTTGGCTGCAATATAAGCCCTACCACCCAAATAAGCCCTACTCTGTTTCCTCAAAAATAAGCCCTACCCTGAAAAGAAGACCTACAAGGACTTTAACTAGGGCTTATTTGGGGGTAGGGCTTTTATTGCAGCTATCACCGACAATCACACTAGGTCTTATTTTAGGGGAAACAGGGTAGTTGGAGTTCTTGGAGGCTTTAGTATTAATGGTGGAAGATTACTTACTAACCACCCCTCAAGTGATCCGGTCCGTAGGGACCTTTATTGGAGGTGAGAGGCTGGGGGAAACAAGGGGTGCATGTAAAGCACTGAAAGTCAAAGGAAGAGGGAACACCAGATTGACTGCTCACATTGCATGAATACTATCTATTGCTAAACGGACTGCACATTTTTTGGAGTGGACTGTTTACACACTGGTTTCACTTTGCACTGGATATTTAATGTTCACTAATTTTAAAATATTTTTTGTAGTGCCGTAATGTGATTTTGCACTATTTTACACTGTTGCACGGATTTTACGTTTAATATAGATATATATATTTTTTTTGTATATTATTATCTTTGCTATATTTTACTTTTAAGCACTTGTTATCCATTAATTGTTTTGGAATTATGGCAGCAATATGTTAGGCGATTTTCCACTATTTGCACTGCTGCATACATTTTTGCAACTGAGATTTATTTTCATTCTGTCATTGTTGATACACTTTATCATTCAGGTCATATTGATATTTTATGCACTTTTATTGCCGTTAGTAGGTTGACTATTATTTTTCATTATTTGATACACTGGATATATTCACATAATTTTATTTACAATTTTTATCTACAAATTTATTTATTTAGTAATATCACTTTATAGTATTTATCTAGGTAGCGCCACATAAAACATCCCCTGTAATTTTACTTTGAGTGCAGAGAACACTTTTATATGTGAGCAGCTTCCTACATTTCATACTCATTTTTTCCTAGCGAGGGTGTTGCGCAACAGGACTTTCCCATTTTTATATCCACATTGGATCTGCTGCCATAACCACAAATTGAATGATTGTTTTTTATTTAAACATACATTACAAGAATCAGAGATGGAACTTGGTCAATTTAGAAGGGAACTAAACTCAGAAAGTGCTAATATCTAGAAACGTTTATCATGCTAAAGAAGTGGAAGCCTGAAAAAAAATTCCTTTTGCCTTATTTAACTTCTAAGATGTACCAATGACCTTTTAACACTATTTTTTGGTGTGGTACCTGTGACGGGAGTCATTTTGGGCAGAGGGCCGTGGAACCCAGAATTCCTTGGGGAGGCTGGGAAACCTTGGTTTCAGCTCCCCATGCACCTCCTATGTCTAAGTCACCCTGTGTCTCTCTAATAGGGGCACAGGGTGACCGAGAAATCCAGTCTGATGTGTACTAATTAGACTCACTGTTCAACCACACTGAAATTCTCTGTATATATATATATATATATATATATATATATATATATATATATATATATATATATATATATATATATATATATATATATATATATATATACTCTCTCATTTTAAGGTGTACTCTTTGCTGGGTCATTTGGAGTGAGGTTGTAGTCCATTGTTCTATTGTGTTTGTCTGAAAAGTATGTTATGGGATGTATGTCTATGTCTATGTCTATGTCTATGTGGAGGAGGGGGGGGGGGGGGGGGGAATTCCTCCAGCAGGCCTTCCCCGTTGATAAGACTGATGAGAAGTTTAAATACACCTGACCTGTGTGTCTATTGTTATTGGACAGTTTACCCCACCCTGAATGCAAAGGGAGGGGGAGAGGTTGGCTCTGAGTGTTACCTCTATGTACATGTGTTTCCGTGAACAGTTCATGTTGAGCAAACAAACGGGTACTGCCTTGTTATTGGTTGTCAGCAGTTTGGAATATCTGATATCTTTATTCAGACTGTATTACAGTACCTTCAAAGTTCTATTTGGCTTTCTATGGTAGGGATTTTTGCCTTTAATGTCTAGTTATCTGAAGGTGTGGTGCCAGAAAAAAAACCCTTATAGACACAGAGACTGTTGGTTTGAAGTCTCCCTCTTATTTTAAATTTTTACTTATTTAAGGGTTCTTCACTTACCATCAGTCAGTGTTTGGAAGCACATTTTTCCACTGTACTTTCCATAACCCGCCACTGTGCGCGCCCTGACCTGTACCACATACACCACACCAGGCTTCAGTCCTTCTATGCTGGCTGTGTTGGTTTGGCTTCTCGCTATAGAAGAGTTAAATTCATTTTGATCCTGTTAGTAAGAAAATGTATAGAAGTGCATAAATATACAGTGCAGTAAAAAAGTAAAAATAAAACATAAACAGAAAATAAAACAGAACTTGCTATAATATATCTAGGCACCGAAAATTGCTTTGGCAATAAAATCTTGAAAGAAGAGCACGAGTAGGAAACATTACATTTTAATCTGATATTTAGTACAGTATATACACTTTCGTTACTTGAAAAAATACTGGGTCCCTTATGCTTTAAAATGCTCTAACATATTTTATAGCTGCTAGTCTCTAATGTTTGCCTTATTCTAAAAACAAAGGTATTTCCCTGAAGTGTAACTACTTTGCCCCCTCCATTTTTTTATTCTATGCAAAGATCTGCTGTCCTGTTGCTTTAGAAGACAGCAGAAGCAGCAAATCGTGTTATTTTGAAATCCTGCTGCTGGTTGCATGGTGAAACCTTAATTTGTGTGTGGCTGACTTGTGCCAAAAACTGAATTAATGCACAGTTAAAAATCACAATCTCAACAAAAGCCACTGCCTAAATTTCTCAAAGGGGGTTGTTACCTGCACACGTTATAACCATGTTTCAGATGGCTTCCAATCACAGATGTTTAAAAAATCAAGCAGGAAATAATATGAACTCACAAAAAGAAAGCTAAGACTTCTATATCTACATTATATTACCAAATGTATTGGGACACCTGCATTTACACGCACATAATCTTTTAATGGCATCCCGGTCTTAGCCCATAGGGTTCAATATTGAATTGGCCACCCTTTGCAGCTATAACAACTTCAATTCTTCTGAGAAGGCTGTCCACAAGGTTTAGGAGTGTGTCTATGGGAATGTTTGACCATTCTTCCACAAGTCTTCCATTCTTCCATTTGCCAGGTGATGTGGAGGAGTTAGCCTGGCTCACAGTCTCCACTCTAATTCATCCCAGAAGTGCATTTGTGAGGTGATGCGGACGAGAAAACCTGATAGAACACCTTTTGGATGAATTTGAGCGGACACTATGAGCCAGGCCTTCTCATCCAACATCAGTGCCTGACCTCACAAATGCGCTTTTGGAAGAATTATCAAACATTCCCACAGACACACTCTTTAACCTTGTGGACAGCCTTCCCAGAAGAGTTGAAGCTGTTATAGCTGCAAAGGGTGGGCCAACTCAATAGTAAACCCTACGGACTAAGACTGGGATGCCATTAAAATTCATGTGCGTGTAAAGGCAGGTGTCCCAATACTTTTGGTAATACAGTGTATAAAGCAGTTTATAGGCTGTTGCTAATGCATTTTTTCTTAGTATCGTAGAATGAAGGTCAGTAAATGATGCTACTTAATTTGCTTGAACTGCTAATACAAGCAATTTTTCCTTTTCTTCCATCCTTCCTTCCTGCTACTAGGATCCTGTCTGCAAAATGTCCCCTTGTTATTAATGCAGAATGGGGTAAAGCCAGAAATTCCTTTGTTTTGAGGAGGTTATTATTCTGATCAGAGCATCCTGTGGGAGGTGAGGGGATATGTTACTTAAAGAAGTGTTAACACTATGGTTGGGTTTACAGTGTTGGGGATAAGGTTGGGGGTTACAGGAAGAGTTAGGTTAGATGGTACAGAAACTGTTAAGGTGGGGTTACAGGCTGTGTCAATTTGAGGATTTCCCTCAGCTAAGGGCAGGAGGGGGTATGAGGGGGTATGTTACTTAAAGAATTGTTAACACTAAGGTAGGGTTTACTGTGTATGCAGGGCCGTTTCTAAGTCAGGGCAAAAGGGGCAGCTGCCCTGGGCCCTGTCATCGTTGTGGGGCCCAAAGCAGCTTCTTCATACTTGCCAACTATCCTGGTTTAAATTTGCTCGCCCCTTGAGGTTTTAGTCCTGTGCTGTGTCCCAGATGACTCACCTGGAGACCCTGTGTTTACATGTAAATTATCAGCATTCATATGTAAATGGCATATCAATGGCAGCATTGATATGTATATCATGCCCCCCTGAGGTCATATCCACAGTAATCTCTAGCAACCAATCAACAAGCAGAAATCATGTGCGGTAACCTCTAGCAACTAACCAGTGAGCTGTAATGTGTTCTGTAACCTCTAGCAACCAGTCAGTGAGCGGTAATGATACACTGAAACCTCTGGCAACCAATCGCAATATCTGCCTGATCTGATTCAGTAAACTGATTTTGAGTCTAACTGCTATTTATTGTATGTCTCAGAGCAGGTGGAGAGTGAAACTGCATGGGGAGGGGGCCCCCAAGAAAAGTTTTGCCCAGGGTCCAATCAATATTAAAGACGGCCCTGTGTGTATGTTAGGGATAAGGTTGGGGGTTACAGGAAGAGTTAGGTTAGATGGTACAGAAACTGTTATGGTTGGGGTTACAGGCGTAAAAATTTGAGGGTTTCCCTCAGCTAAGGGCAATCACGCCCTGCTCAGGAAGATCTGCCAACATTTATAGAGGATATCATTAGGTAAGCTTGGTTAGTTAGACAATCTCCTTAATAAAAATCTGTTAGCTCAAGGGCATCTGTAGGAAAAGATTGTTAGATAAAATCTTTTTTTTTAAAAAAGTCTGTTAGCTAAGAGGGAATTTTACGGGAATTATTAACAATCTGTTAGAGAGCATCCTGGGATAATGTCTGTTAGGAAAGGCATCCTTAGGAAAGTTCTGTTATTTATAGGGTATCCTTAGTTAAGGTCTAGAGTGCATCCTCAGGAAAGGTACAGAGAGAATCCTTACAATAGGTCTGTTAGAAGATATACTGAGGGAAGGTCTGTCACTTAGAGCAGGGGTCATCAACCCCCGGGCCGCGGCCCACTGCCGGGCCGTGGCCTGCTTGCAGCCGGGCCGCGAAGGCTGCACTCTGATGAGCGGCGGCGGAGCAGGCAGAGAGATGACATCATCTCTCACCGCCCGCCCGCATTACCGCTGTTCCGCGCTCAGAGCGGGGCCGCTATATGGAGGCGAGCGAGCAGTGAGATGAGATCATCTCCGCCCGCCCGCATCGCCGCTTTTCCGCACTCACAGCGGGGATGCTATAACGCTGGAGTTGAGGCGGGGGAACAGAGAGATGAGCTCATCTCTCACTGCCCGCCCGCTTTACTGATACACTATTGAAGCTGAGGCAGGTGAGAACATTGCTCACTACTGGCGCCCCACTGCTGTTCTTCCTTACTATCCATTAGTGCAGGCTTGCCTCTGAACTAATGTGCACACCTGTGCTGCCACCACTGCAGTGACAACAGTCATGTGGTGGCAGGTGACAATCCACATTTGGTGGCAGGTGTCATGGCAAATGACAAGCTGCATCTGATGGCAGGCGATGCCGCAAATGACAAGCTGCATCTGATGGCAGGGGACGTGGCAAGTGACAATCCAAATCTGGTGGCAGGTGACGTGGCAAGGGACAAAATGCATCTGGTGGCAGATGACATGGCAAGTGACAAGCTGCATATAAAGGCAGGCGACATGGCAAGTGACAATCCGCATTTGGTGGTAGGTGACGTGGCAAGGGACAAATTGCATCTGGTGACAAGTGACGTGACAAGGGACAAGCTGCATCTGGTGGCAGGTGACATGGCAAGGGACAAAAAAGCATCTGGTGCCAGGCGACGTGGCAAGGGACAAAATGCTTCTGGTGACAAGCTGCATCTGAAGGCAGGCGACGTGGAAAGTGACAATCTGCATCTGGTGACAGGCGACGTGGCAAGTGACACTCTGGCACATTCTGCGTTATGGTGAGTTGAACTATTTCATTATATATTACAATGTAATAATAGAAATAATGCGCTTCAATCATCCTGACATCATATCAATGATGGTGCCGGGATGATTGAAGTGCCAACGCCAGCCATCGCCCGATAAATTGCCCGCGAAAAGCTGCATACGCCCCCCTGGGCCTTGGCACAATTTTCTTCAACTACGCCGGTCCCCGGCGCCAAAAAGGTTGGGGACCACTGACTTAGAGGGCATTCCTAGATAAGGTCCGTTAGAAGGCATCCTCAGGAAAGATCTGTTAGTAGGAGAGCATCCTTAGAAGAGTTTTATTTTAGAGGGCATCTTTAGAAAAGGTATGTGAGATAGAAGTCATCCTAAGGTAAGATGTTTTAGAAAGCGTCCTTATTACAAGGTCTATAGCAGTGATTCTCAACCAGGGTTCCGTGGACCCTAGGGTTCCTCCAAAGGTTCCTTCAGCATTGGGCAATTTCTGCCTCTCAGATAAGTTCCCACTCACACCATTGATCTTTTTAGCTATCTGTAAGGTGGTAATTCTTCCCAATGACCACAAGTGTAAGGACCATTCTTCCCACTGACCATCACACTAATGTATCATGAGTTTTTAGATTTCTAATTTTTAGCAGGGGTTCCCCCAAGACTGGAGAATTATTTCAAGGGTTCCTCTGTGTTGAAAAGGTTGAGAAAGGCTGCTCTATAGGATAGAGGACATCCAAAGGAATTGTCTTTTAGAAAGCATATTTAAAAAAAGGTCTGTAAGTTATATAAAGCATCCTAAGGAAAGGTTTGTTAGATATAGGGTGTCCTTAGGGCAGGTCTTACAGTGTATCTTTAGGAAAAACCTGCTAATTAGATTACATATTTAATAAAAGTTTGTTAGAGGGAATTCTGTGGAAAGGTATGATAAAAAGGAAAGGTCTATTTGTTAGAGGGAATTCTTATGTAAGGTCTGGTAGAGGGCATTCCGAGGCTTACATCTGAAAGAAAGTAAAGTTATTTCCCCTAATAATTACCAATGGTGTTACTATCTCACAATAACACTACCTGAGTTCTTCTTGAATAGAAAAGCTATTTTTCATTCCATAAAACCAATGGTTTATCAACTTAAAATTAGCCGAAATGTACAACACTATTTCACTCATATTAGGCGATTCAAGTAAGCATAATGATGATTACTACACTAGCAGAGCAGAAAAATTAGGTCTAATCACCAGTATTGTTCTTTTAGTCAAAAACACAGAAATAAATGTATTGTCTGTAAGCCAGCGAGATCAATAGAAGACACATTGATCACCATGCATTCAGCCTTAATAAGAATGAAACTAGGAATAGAATAGGTAAGGTAAAACAGACCGCTGGGCTTTTCTTCACATAAATGTTGTGCAGCTTTGGAAACACTCTGAGGGTAAAAAGGGTCCAATTTTCAAAAGGACAAGCTAATCACCAGCAAGGACAAGGAAAACACTATTTGTGATAAGAGATTGACAATGGCTTATTAGAAAATATTTGTGACTGATTTAAAGTAGAACTAAAGGCAAAACTTGTATTTTTTATTTTTTTGCCATTTGTGTCCCATTTGGGGATATTTGCTGTTACTTCCTGTCCCATAGCCAAAACAAGAATTGAGAAGATATCCCACTAAAGTGAGGGAAATCCTAGTTATCAACAGGGTCACCAAAATGAGTGTCCCCATTGGAAGATTTCCTCTCTATTACCATTCTGGAACAAGTACTGAGGTGTTTTTTACCTTGATGCATAGAATGCATTAAAGAGGAGGTCTGCCCCCTGCATGAAAAATTAGAAGTCAGCAGCTACCTATCCAGGGTGCCCGCAATGTTGTTACCACATCTTTGGATCAGCTGTCGGGTGCAGCCGCAGCCATTGCCAGTAAGGGAGCCCGGCAGTGAAGCCTTTCAGTTTCACAGCCGGTTCCCTACTGTGCATGCACAAAGCGCACTGCACTTTCTAATTGGCCCAGTGGCTGAGGAAGGAGGAGGGGGGCGAACTTCCAAGAGATCGCGCAGTGGCCCGTCTCCTGGAAGTGGGGAAGGGTACCAGTCAAAAACAGGTACCCATTCCCCCCGGAAGGGTGCCAAATGTAACATTGGAGGGGGAGGGGGGGGAGACAAATAAGCGGAAGTTGCATTTTTGGGTGGAACGCCGCATTAAAGGTAAACAAATATAGACTTTAGAACCACTTTAAGCACCAAAGCCCACCCTCTCTCTGCAGTGGTCTGGTAGGCTTCCAACTTTCTAATCGAACATAAACAGAGAGCAGGTGCACAGAAAAAAGAAGACGCATACTGCTGAGACCTGATTTGAATGCCTTCACTGCATCTATTGTAAGCTTTAAGGATGAACTACTCCATAGTATCTGTATCTACAATGGCCATTAAAGATTTTATTTAAATATTATTTACCTCTTGTTAAAAATATATACGTATTTGAACGTACATAGTCTGTTCACAGTTCTACTTTACATATTATTATTATACCATTATAAAGTAATTGAATTCTCTCCATGTGTGCTAAAATAAACAAAAGTTTCTTGAATGGACCAACAAGTTACAATGGGCCCTGTAGGTGAAGAAACTATGCTGTAGTACTCAATATTCATTATTAACATAAAAACAAATAAATGTGTAGCGCCGGTATTTAAGTGCAAACTGTAAAAAAAATATGTGGGTAATAATAAGTGTATAAAGTCCCAAAATGAACATGCTTCACAATAAGTCAGAAAAGCCATTCACTGCCATATCACATATGTTGACTCTTCCAAAGGTGCTCAGAAAATGAGCCACCAACTTAGGCC
The DNA here is from genome assembly GCF_037356315.1 of Lithobates pipiens. Lineage (NCBI taxonomy): Eukaryota > Metazoa > Chordata > Amphibia > Anura > Ranidae > Lithobates > Lithobates pipiens. Next base: position 497,266,865 of record NW_027507758.1, read on the forward strand.
GGCCATATTTGGTTCGAACTGTTAATGGACAGGCTGAATATACCAAGTTCAACTTTGGTACAACCAGCCAGCCAGATTCTCCTGCGATTATTGCTAGTGGCTGCTATAGCTGCTAGCAACAATCACTGTCTTCTTCTGGTGGGGACAGCTTCCCCCCACTGGGAGAAGACAATGGCCACTGTCTGTGTTGATGGGGGAATCATTCAAATTTCTTTGCAGCGATCCATAGTTGGAAGAAAGACATTTGCACTGTGTATGGCCAGCCTTAGGGCTGTCTTTACAACAGCATATATGTCGGTGGCACATAAGAAATCCCTCTGAAATCTGTGCAGCAACCAAGGGTGGAGGCGGAGTTTTTAGTGTTGAGGTCACGCCGCTGCAGGATTCTTGATTGGCATCGGCTTTCAATGTGAGTGATTTACACTTTTATATTTAATACTTTTTTTATTTGTGCTTTTATCATAATAAAATAAACGACTGCACTATTGGAAATTACTTTTGGCCCGTGGTGAGCTTTGTCGGCCCTAGATGGAGTTCAGTAGGTGCCATTGAATACGGGTTGCTGCACGGATTCCATTGGGATTTCTTATGTGCCGCAGGCATATATGCTGTTGTCATGACAGCCCTAAATTTTCGCTGGCCACTTCGATCTTAGCTTGTTCCATATATTAAGTAACCGAGTTGAACAAAAATTCATCTCAATCACTTGGTTGGCCAAATTCTCATCTATATTAAAAATCTCTGGTGAAACCAGACAGAATGATGTTTGATTATACTCCCGTTAATCTACAAGATTGTCTGGTCTGTGGGTGCCCTACAAACTACAAGTCTCTGTGTGATTAAATGATTTCCAGTTACCTCTTCTGAAAGCACTTCAGCTGTAAGTCAGCTGCATAGTATTTCTCATTGGTTCCTGACTTATGACATCTTCTTATTCACTTAATAGACTATCTATAAATGTGATAAGCTTTGGCAGCAGCAGCCAAGTTTTAAATTATTGAGTCAGTAAAGACTGAACACTTTATGGCACTCTAATGCAAGCAACTTTTATAATAATTATAGCTCTGAAGAGGGTGTTAAGAGGATTGGTTCTGCTCACAAGCAATTCTGCTACCATTAATTTACTAAGACCATTGCTACCATGTAAAAAAAGAGTTGTCATTCAACATAAAATCATATACTTATTATGAACTTTGTTGATGTTACCTTCTCATAATACCGGATTTCATAGTCCAGGATAATACCGTTGGGCTGCTCTGGTTGGGGCCAAGATATAGTGATACTCTTCATGGTAGCTCTGACCTGGTGCATGATGGGAACAGTGGAAGGAGCTGGTGGGAGAGAGGCAAAATTGTTACTGCATGAATGTCATGTAGGTGAAAACGCAGCCAGTACAAACAAGCAATTCTGAAAACAGAGATAAGATTTATTTGTTTGATTGGTACTAAAATATAGCAAGGACTTGTTGTCCTTGCTATATTTTAGTAAGATGCAGACCATACATATGAAAATTTAACCAAACTTTGTGTTTTGTTTTTTTATCGTAAAGCAATTGAAGGTATGAAAGGAATCAAAATTACCCTGGAAAAAAATTATTGATTTATATGAAATGGCTGCTGTTTCATTCCATTACAATCCCATTTCAATTTTACATCTTTATTGAAACCTTCCATTTATTTTCCAATTTTGACTTCACAATTGGACCAAATTCTGGTAGTTGATCACACTCATGGGTGGTGGATTGCTTTGTTTTTTGTGATTACTTTAGATTTTATTTGTTATTTTTGCTGGCTCAATTTCAAAATGGTTGAAATTGAACAAAAATATCAAAGTTCTTGGTCAGCTTTAAGGGTCACAAAAAACACCAACAGTGGTCCGTAAGTGGCATTATGTTTTGCTATGTGTATGATAAAACCCTTTATTTTCCTTAAGATAATGGAGTTAACAAAAAAGAAATAATCATAATCCAATGCTTTGCTGAACACTAGACTCCCTGTGTGGAGGTTCGTGGTACAACAAGGAAGCCTTGTAAAGCCAATCATTTCCAATAGAAAACCAGCATGTTTTTCTTGAGGGGGCTCTTTATTTATACAGTAAAGATGAGATTACAGGCCCAGAGGCTGAACTGCACAGTTCAGATTGCTCTTCCGACCTCCCTTTTAGAACGTCCTGCATTCTTAGAAACATGCTTGAAGTCATTGTCAACTGATGTAACAATGTACAAAGAAATATGATGAGCAGGATGACCAAGAACCTAATTAGATGTCACGCTTCAGCGGTTTAATCTAATCACAGAAATATTTTTTTTATTGGTTGGTATGCATTACAATACAGTGCTCCTCTTTATACATAAATCATAATGATGTAAAATTCCTCAAAAAATCGGTTCCAGGCAGCAGGTAAAACCCACCAGTGACCTGCTAATGCAATCTAGGAATCAGACTAAAGCCTTACAGTTGAGCCCCACGGAAACAGCTAAATACACAGATGAAATAAATATAAGGTAGCTGTGCTAACATGCCAAAGGATTTGTATTTTTTACTATGCAGTCCTGAGATTTACATATGCTATACCATGCAGTACAACCAGCCAGGTGATTGGGTTTTTGTTTCTGTTGCTGCAAAGTAACACAGCCAGATCATCTCCCTGCCCCAGCCTGTAATTGGACAGTGAAGGAATAGAATCGGACTGATCAGAACATCTTCCTGTCCTCATTTCTGTCAGGCCTGATTGGCCTCTAGTACTGCCAATCCCTCTGCCAATCTCAGTGCTCCTCTACAGGGATCACAAGAGGCCAAAAAATATGTTATATCTCAGTGAATACTGTATACTAGTTGCATTGAGATTTTTTTTTTTTATATATATCAATACAGAACTGCAATAAACTGCGCTTTTTTAAGTTTGGCTTTAGTAATTTCAGTATCATATGATTTCTTAAAGCTAGACTAAGCTGACTTCTTGCACTGCTTATGTGAGAGTCTCTTGTCTAAGATTCCTGTGCAGCCACTGACTGCAATTTGTGTGGTTGAGACTGCAGAGCTATGATAATGGCCTGAATTATCATAAGGTCAAATTTAGGGCCATATTTAAGATACATATGTAGCACTGACCCCCGAAGGAGCTGCTGGTTTTGTTGGGCTTACCATTACCTTCTTGACCTCTTCTCCGTCTAGGGGTACCCATGGCAAATGGCCCAAAGAAATGTGGAAACTGACACTGAATCTTCTTTTGGGTTATTTATTTGAACCAGAAACAGAGTCTTTAGACAAGGGTAGAGGGTTAGGATTAAGCTCAGGTACTTTAGACTGCAAAAATGGAAAGTCTCTTATAGGAAATATCCAGAGAGTAGTAACTGTTTCACAGCTGGATTTTACAACCTCCGGATAGACCTCCTCTCACTAGGCCTAGCAGCCGGTAGGGTGTTAAGCAAAGTCTCTGCCACCGACTTGAACGTAGGATATTTGAGAAAGTCTCTGCCACAGACTTTAGCATTACTGAGGGACATAGACAAATTTAAAGAGCTATCATACGGTACCAGTATCTCTCAGCTGATCCGGCGATACCGTAGGAGTGTAGATCCATGTAGTGTCCGTCAACTAAGCCTCCAGGCTCCTTCAGAGAAGCCAGCCTGAAGAGTCCTCCCCTGGGGTTTCTCCAGTTGCTGGGCCTCTCCCTTGGATGAGATGGCACCGGACCACCTTTGGATCAATAGAACCCAAAATCCATTCAGGCCTGTCCCTGCAGTTGTGTTGCCTCGGGCTAGCCAGCCCCGAGACTCGAATTGCATGGTTCTACACCCCAGGCTAGGAGGGCCATGGAGGCTGGTCAGGAGGACCAGCACCAAACAGACAGAAAATATTCTCTGGACAGACTAGAACAGAACCCCGAAGCACGTGATGTCAGTACCTTAAATACTACCTCCCAGAATGCACAGCAGGAGAACACGCCCACTGGGCTGGTTGCGAAAGAACAGTGGCATTCAATACACCCAGCTAGACTGCGTTCTCAACTTTGCCAGTGGTGACAGCGACACCTGCAGTCAAAGACAACCCAGTACAACCCAGCTAGACTGGTACTGAAACCAGAAATTTAGAAAATTTGCCCCAAAAACCCAACTGTGGTTTCAGGAAAGTTAACTTTGAAAAAAACATAGCGCCTGCTTGTCAGGAGCCAGCGCTACACATATATACTTAAAATGACAACCAGGTCCAAGAATTGAAGACTATGAAATTAACCAAAGCCACGTGGCAGGTAACTTTCTAAAACACCTCTGAAACAATATGAGTGCAAGCTCTGGACCATATTGGCTGCTCTGCCGTTTAAAGAAAAAAGAAGTAAACGTATTTATTGGGTACATATAACTAAATCCTGAATTTTAATTAGACTAGACCTGTTGTAACTCGGAGAACCTAATAAAATGTCCACATGTATCACTAATGCTGACTGGAAAGTAGTCATCTGCTCGAGATGGCTGCATATGCTCATTTGCCATGCAAAGCCGAAAAAGTCCCTTACACAAATATTGCTGTATGTTTTGCTTTTCACATGGAGGAAGCAGATGTAAACGTACAGTCTTCCCTATGGAAAAGCCATAATGTACAGTGTTCTCTGTGGAATAGCCAATGTATACATTGCATCACAAAGCCTTCAAATGATCTTATGGAATGAAGGTCTAATCACTGGAGTCTGGGCCTCCCTCCCTCTTGCTCTTCCCAGCATAATGCTTCATTTTGGAGGTCAGCTCTGTTTACTTCCCCTACACGAGGTCCCTCTCTCGAGTGCATGCAGGAGGCAGAAAGCCGTCGCTTCTTCTGTTTACCCAGCTCTCCTCTAATCCGCCTTTTTTGTTTTCTATTCCCATCCTTTTGGAGAAGGATGTTAATTTCCTGAAATTAAGCACTTAACTTGATTGCTGTTTTGTTAATTGCAGGCTTCATAGCTATGGCACTGTTGCGTGGTTAGCATGGATAATGTAGCGAGGATCCGGGAAGCTCCAACAACAAGATCACTGCTTGGTACAGCTCATTATCCCATAAACCTGAGTACTAAACACCTCAGCCAGAATACCTGGACACGTTTGTTGATACTTAAAGGAAATCCATCAGTAAAGAAGGCAGCTGTATGAATATGCTCTGATGAAAGAAGCAATTTCATAATTATGTGCAACATACTAGTTTTAAGTAAGTAATTACTGAGTCAGCACCCTGGATCTAGTATGTAAAATGAGTCAGGGAAAGGCTGCTTCTATCACAGCCTAATCACAAAGGTGTCTTGCTATTTGACAGGGTTAGTTAACAATCACGGATTTAATCAGGCAGAAGTTAGCTAACCAGTTTACTAAACCACAATCAAAGGTTAGCAAACATAAAGCTGACGTTAATGCAAAGTGATGACCTGAAGCAAAGTGTTTTCTACCTATTGGGGTGGGTCATGTTAAAGAGCCTGACATAAGCATAGTTTTACAGGCACTGGGTATCATTTACTTATCATTATAGCTATTTTTTCTCTTGTATAAGCAGACAATACTTTTTCAAGTGATTTTTGCAAAATTTCTTGTAACATTTTTCAGGCTCTTAGTTTACAATCTCACAGTCTAATCTTGCAACCTGGAAGATGTAAGATGAGGTTACAAAGAGCTGACACTGCTATCTGAGCTGACGACTCCAGCAAGTCTCTCAGTCTCACAGTTATTAAGTCAGTTCATATAACCAACAGTCTCCTTGTTTTCCAAACCTCTCTTTCACTAATCAACACATGAATTGTGTGCAGGAAAACCTTCACTGGAAACACAAAACAAAGAGGTATTGGTGACACAGTATGAATTAGTAAAGGAAATCTGCCACAAACTACCCAGAACGAATGTCTATTCTCCATTAAAAAGCCTAATTCCTCCATCACATATGCTAGCTTCTCCACTACACAGCCTAATTCCTCCACCACACATCCAGTTCCCCCACAATATAGCCTAATTCCTCCACTACACAGCCAAATTCCCCCATCATACAGCCTAATTCCTCCCCCACACATATACTTCCCCACCACACAGCCTAATTCCTCTACCACACATCCAATTCCCCCGCCCACACAGCCTACATCCCCCACCATACAGCCTAATTCCTCCATCACACAGCCTAATTCCTCCTCCACACAGCCCAATCCCCCCACCGCACATCCTATTTCCTCCACCACACATCCAATTCTCCCATCACACTGCCTAATTCCTCCACTACACAACCCAATTCCCCCACCACACAGTCTAATTCCTCCACCACACATCCAAATCCCCCACCATATAGCCTAATTCCTCCACCACACATCCAATTCTCCCACACACAGCCTACATCCCCCACCATACAGCCTTATTCCTCCACCACGGAGCCCATTTCCTCCACCACACATCCAATTCTCCCATCACCCTGCCTAATTCCTCCACTACACAGCCCAATTCCCCCACCACACAGTCTAATTCCTCCACCACACAGCCTACATCCCCCACCATACAGCCTTATTCCTCCACCACGCAGCCCATTTCCTCCACCACACATCCAATTCCTCTACCACACAGCCTCATTTCTCCACCACACAACCTAATTCCCCCACCACACTGCCTAACTCCTCCACCACACAACCTAATGTCTCCACCACCTAATGACTCCACCACACAACCTAATGTTTCTACTGCACAGCCTAATCTCTCCACCACACAACCTCGCTCCTCTACTACACAGCCTAATTCCTCCATCATACAGCCTAATGGCTCCACTACGCAGCCTAATGCCCTGTACACACAAATCCATCTGATTTTTTCCAATGGATGTTGGCTCAAACTTGTCTTGCATACACACGGTCGCATAAAGTTGTCATAACAACAAGTACGACGGGGCTATAAAGAGGAAGTCCAATAGCCAGTAGCCAATAGCTTCCGTCTCGTAATTTATTCTGAGCATACATGGCACTTTGTGCGTCGGAATTGTCTACACACGATCGGAATTTACGTAATCGGATTCTGTTGTCAGAAAATTTTAGATCCAGATCTCAAACTTTGTGTGTCAGAAATTCCAATGGAAAAAGTCTGTTGAAGCCTACACACGGTTGGAATTTCAGACAACACGATTCGATCGCAGATTTTCCATCGGAAAGTTCGACCATGTGTATAGGGCATTATTCTTCCACCACATTTTGTACAAAACCACACTTCTGTCCGGTTCCCTTTAACTGATTGGCCAAACTAGTGTCTGTACAACACTGAATAATTGCTTCATCACACAGCCTAATTCCTCCACCACAGACCCCTTAACCGCACAGCCTAATGTCTTAACCGCACAGCCTAATGTCTCCACCACACATCATAATTATAATGCCCCATCTCAGTCTACACTAAATTTTGCTCTAATTATTTTTTTAAATATGCCTAAATCTGGCACCTTACTGATGCTTATTGCAGCAAACAAATCTTCTCGATCACACCTGTGTGCATGGGTTACGCAAGTATCAATCTGGGACTGTAAAAAAATACAAAGGCTGCCATTGCTGACCTTTCCTTCTGCAAGTGCTAGCTGTCAAGCTGTCATTTTGATCCAGTGGCTTCAACTCTGCCTGACTCATTTATACAGATAAAGAATTTCTTACGGATACTAAGAATTTCTGGCTTCAGTCTGCCTTAATTTGCTGCATATTCCTTCCAGGTAAGTGAAAGAAAAAACATTGACATCAGAAGCAACCAGCAAAGTAATATTTTTAGGAGGTCAGCAATGGCAACACCCGTATTTCTTACATTAAATATAAAACTATAGAGTGAACCATCCAGTAAGGAATGAGCCAATGCAATAAGTCACCACTGCGAGTTTCATCTGTGTAAAAATTACAGCTTGTGTTTTTGGGGTTTGTAAACCTCTAACTAGATTTGTGAAAATATAAAACGTGACAAAAAATAAATAAACCTGCTGACTGGAAAAAAATACATTAAAAATACATAAATAAATACATTAATAAAATACACTTAAAATATAAGTTATAGCCATGACCACAAATTAATTTTTTTAATTTGTACAAAACCGCTCTTCTGTCCGGTTCCCTTTAACTGATTGGCCAGGCAGCAATATAAGATTCACCAGTAGATGGCACTGAAGGCGAAATAAGAGATTGCACTTCCAATAAAGCCATGGAGCTAGAAGTGACAGGTCCTCTTGATGTTGGTACAATGAGGAGTTTTGAATCTGGAAGGATTTTAAAAAGTATGGAATCTCCCTATAAGTAGATCTGCATTACATCATCTTAGACATCGAGAGGGAAGGACATTAGACAGGCATGATGATCTTAAATGAAATGGACAGTCTGAGGACAGACAGAGTTAAAACAGAAATGGATGTCTAGAATGAAGCTTACGATCTGCAGTTTCATGATATAAAACAGATAAATGGCAACACTGAGGTGCTTTGACTGCTCCTGATAAATGCATGTGTATTAATGGATATTGAAACCAGTTATGTATGTGACACAAATAAAAATATGAAGAGACGACAAAGTCCTAGATAATATGGATGGATGCTAGACTGAAAAACATGACGGGGAAAGATAAGCATCTGATAGGCTGAAGGTGAAGGAGAGCGGGGAAGACACGTGCTTCATCGCTTCGAGCTTCTCTGGGCTCTACGCAGATCTCTGGCCAGAATCCAACAACAGTCACATATTCATAATCATTCAAAACCTGTCAATTACCTGATGAGAGTTTAATGCAGTTACTAGAGACTATATAAATTAAGTGTGGGATTAACACACACAATGAATTATATAAACCCTTATACCTGCAGCCATTTGCTGTTCATTTTCTCAATTAAAATGAACCTGAGAGGATAAGTTATGGAGGGTGACATCATTGCTGACTTGTTTTTAAATGACTCTGGGGCTGTAATCCTCCTCCTGGCTTTATTACATTCTGCAAGCATGCAGCCAGTGAAGTGTAGGGATACCTGATTTGCATATATCTATTTTATATAAAAGAAGCAAAAAACAGAAGAGAGCAATGGAGCCCGCAATGACAGCTCATATATTCTCTTATCTAGATTAGTTACATTTCTTACCAATTTTAGAATTCTCTATTTATTGTGTCCTTCCAGCTCCTATACATATACGTAGGTGTATATATATATATATATATATATATATATATATATATATATATATATATATATATATATATATATATATAAACTTTGCAGAGCTCTTTGCTATGTAAAACTGTAGGGACAAGACCAAATATTACTAGGCTATTTTCTCGCCACATTAAATATTCTTTATAGAATGAATCAGGAATATAATGCATTGGATGCAGTGTATGATCATATGAAATAAGTATTTATCAGCTCCATCTAGTGCCCATAATGTGGTATTTCCCTGATTCACTCTAGCCTGTTTGAACAATAAACATTTGACCTAGAGAGAATATATTATTATTATAATACAAGGTTTATATAGCGCCAACTGTTTGTGCAGGGCTTTACAAAATGAAATAGCCTAACAACATTCAAACGGTGTCACCGGGTGCTAATTGTAGACTTCCTGTTGCATAAACCTCACATGTGAAAGATTTGTTTTTCTTTTGTTTATATGTGATATATACAATTATATATTCATGGGTCTGTCTTTCACATGTGAGGTTTATGCAACAGGAAGTCTGCAATTAGCACCTGGTGACACCTGTTATAGGTGGGACTATATAAGAACTGTTTTGCAGACATACATGTGTAATGACTAAGTGCGTGTAAAGTGTGCGAAACGCGTCTACCCAGCATTCTGATGCCTGTCATTTTTGGGATTTCCAAATAAAGAGGATTTTGATATACAGTAGTGTGCGGCCATTTCTTCTAATTTCAGCCACTCCTGCCCCTGACAGAGAACTGAGTGATCAGCGGTCATGTGATCGCACTGTTCTTCGTCTTAGAGCAGGTGTGGGACAGCTGCAGCATCAAGTCAATGCTGCAGGCATATAGGTGAGTATGTATTTTTTTTTTCCTGACATCTTGTACTTCTCCTTTAATGCTAAGTTATTCTCTAGAATAGGGTAATAAGATGGCAAGCAAACTTTTCCTGACAAAAATGCTGGTCCAGACTCCCTCCAGTGCTGACCACGTGACCGAGCTTAGGCCTTTGGTCATATGATCACTGCCAAAGGGGAGAATCAGTCATTATTTGAAAATTGATCATCCGCCCCATCAACTGAGATTGCACAGCCTAAAGCTAACTGTTTTGGTGACATTTGGAACACTACTATAGGGACTCTTCATTTTCCCCAGGAAAGGCAACCATTTGTGCCCTTCTTATACTCTTAGTTTATCTATCTCTGCATGCTTGCCAGTGCCTTCACTGATATTGAATAGCAACACAATGCACAAAGTACTGTGCATTACCATGTGTTACACTACTCCAAGGCAGGATCGTCGCTAGGGGGTGGCTATTGGGGCTATTGCCCCGAATCTGGGGCCAATAGCCCTGAGTCTCTTGCCACAGGGTCCCTGCCTAACCCGTGGGTTGTGGCCACAGCTGCTGCTGCGTGCAGGCTGGCTGCATGAGAGAGGAGGAGGAGAGGACAGAAGTGAGCGGGCGGACGAGCAGAGATGAAGGTGTGCCCCCCCGGACCTGCAAAAAAGTTGGTGACCACTGCTTTGGGCTCCAGCCCCAGGTCTTTTGCAGACCTAGCAACGCCCCTGCTCCAGGGTATAAGGGCTTTAATAGATATATACCTATGGATCTTCCTAACATTTAACATATAGTTTACAGTGAGGATAATATCTTCAAATTCAAGGTTTGTGATGATTTTTTGCTGTTTGTGTTGTTTTTAAATAAACCTGTATTTGTTAGTACATGAGCAACTTAATCCCAGCAGGAAGCTGGGAAAAATGAGCATGGCATGGACAACATATTATTTCATGTACTAAGGACAGGACCAAACAGTAGCAGAACAATTGCGGTTTTGTTGTCCTACATACACAGTAGCCATTCTGATGATGCCCTCAGTGAAAGCATTCACTTCATGGAGGCCCACACTTAAAAGTATATAAATAAAAGGAAACAATCTTCTTAGCGTCATTAAGCATTACATTTTACAGCTATCATTTTCCAAACCTGCCACGTCACCGCTAGTCCCTTCCATTATATACACGCCGTTCTGCTCTCTTTAATGCCTACCCCATGTGTAAGCAACCCAAGTTCATAGGTTTATGAAGCTAGGACATTATTACTGCACTTATGTGAACAAGCTTACAAAAACAGCTATTGACCTTTTGTTATTTAATTTAACAGTTAATATTAAGCCATAAATCACACATTGTATGAGCTTTTTGCTATCGTCTGGCAATAGGCTTTTTTATACTTTAGGCTCTTTAGATAAGAAAATATATATAAACAGTGCTAGCCTTTTGAGTAAAGTAAAACAGAATATAGAAAAGGGACTCACCTGCTTGGTTAGTGGTTATATTGACGGACACATGTTGAGGAGGGAATGGGCTTTTATTGGTCACTCCATTTACAGCCTGGATCTCAAACGTATATGGTGTGTGGGCCCATAAATTGCTAATGAAGACACGAGTGTCTGTGAGCCCCATTTGGCGGGGAACAAAATCTACATTATCATCACACCGCGAGCAACTCCTCCGATCAGAGCGACACTTCTTGCAGATAATGTTGTAGGTGACATCGTCCCTGCCTCCAGTTTCACGTGGGGGGTGCCACTCCAATGTGATCGATGTCTCATTCACTATAGAGATAACATTACGAGGTCCAGAAGGAACACCTATTAAAAAAAAAAATAGAATTAATTAAAGCATAACTAAGGGAAAACTTATTTTTTGTTTTAGACAGAGTGGAAATGGATTAGAATACCTGGCAGGTTTTAACTGCGACTTCTGCACCTGTTAGGGAGCATTACCCTCTCTATTTGTCCTATATACCATTATCATTGAAAGTGAAAGTAAAAGAAAATCCAAATTTTAGGTTGTCCCTAGAACAGGAATAGAGAAGAAATCTTCTCTGATGACCTGGGGAGCCCCAAGAGATTCTCTTAAATTGCAGGGATTTTCTCTCACTTCTTCTTTTGGCTATGGGAAAGGAAGTGAATGGAAATCTGCCCGATGTGGCAGAGATGGCAACAAAAATAATAATGACTGGAGTTATACCCCTCCCTAAGGCTGGGTTCACACTGGAGCACGGAGCAGATCACAGCAGGAGTTTGGTGCGTCTCCATTCACAGGTTCGGGTCTGATTTCAGCCCAAATTTTTGGCTATATTTGGACCTGAAACAAACCAAAAGACGAACAGGACTCCTGTGCATTTTTGCATCGGAGCTGCTCTGGAGATGTGTGAACTGGCTCCATGGAGAGTCAGTCACAATCTCCTGCATTGCGAATTGGATGCGGATTGTGCACCCAGCCTTACTCTATCCAAAATTGACGAAAAAAGTTTTGCCTATAGTTCTAATTTAAGTTTTACTACCATGTTTGAGTTGAGAACACACTAAAGCCTGTTAGACAATTTCACATTCATGGTAGACAAATTGCACCACAATTCTGGTTAAAGACATTAAAGAGAACTGTCCGGAACAAGCATTTTAAATAACCTAACTCTCAACCGTTAACATGTTATAATAGTGCAGTTCTGCTTTTTATAGATGGTTTGTGTGCTGTTACTTGTAGTGTCTTCTTGTTACAGCATAATAACATAATATTGTCCATAATAATGGACAATAGTCCAATGTAAAGCCATAAAGCCCCCAAGTAGGCTCACCTTTCCCCTGCCTGACCTAATACTTTGTAAGGGCTGCCAGAAGGAAATAAAACTGCCAATTAACAAAGCCTTCAGTTTTCCTATCAGCAGGCAAAGTGATAAGACCTACACTGACACTTCTGCTCAGATGGGAGGCGAATACAAGAAATAATAAACAGTAATTCATGAACGGAAAGGAAGCCCTATTGTAACAATGATTCACACTATTACAGAAGGCTTTTGGTGACTGATCCTCTTTGAATATAGACAATAGACTGGTTGCCCTGTGCAACCTCACTACTATTCCTTTATCATTATTACAAGATTTATATAGCTCCAACAGTTCGTGAAGCACTTTACAATATAAAGAGAGACAGTACAGTTACAATGCAATTCAAAAACAAAAGGGTTAGGAGGCCTTGCTCTTGAGGGATTTACGGTACTTTTTGATATAAGATGACCTCTAAAGCAGGCCACAGAATGAAAATACTAGATGATATAGGCAGACAAAGCCAGTTGGTCATGTTGCATGGAGAACAATTGACTGTATAGGGGAGATCATTTTGCCCTATCCCTATTGTTCTCCTGGAGATAAGTTGGTGCTGGTAGTGGCTCCTCCATGCTCCCTTCCCTTTCCTCCCCAATAGGTAGAAACGTGAATGCTCAAGTGACCTCTATATTCAAGTTTATTCATCTAGTCAACAAGACCTCTTCCATTGATTAGATTATACCTAAATATCAGGCTATCCCCAAAGGTCTATAGTCTGCTAAACCAAAAGTTGAAGTAGACAAGCCTTAAAGGGGTTGTAAAGGTAAATGTTTTTTCACCTTAATGCATTCTATGCATTAAGGTGAAAAAACATCCGACAGTGCCTGCGCCCCCAGCCCCCCTGTTTTACTTACCTCGAAAGTCCCGCACTCGCCCCCCGACATCCTTTCCACCGTTCAGCCTGGCCGCTGATTGGCTGGAGTGGATGGATGGAAAGCAGCGCAGCCATTAGCTCGCGCTGCTGTCAATCACATCCACCGACGCGGAGCGCCGGGGGCGGGGCCGTGTGATACAGCGAGCGGCTATAGCCGCCGGCTGTATCATGGGAGCGTGCCCGCAGATGCTTCTCACCATGCGAGGGAGCTCACATGAACGTGAGAAGCACCTGCGGGAGGAAGCAGGGACAGCCGCCGAGGGACCCCAGAAGAGCAGGTTCGGGGCCACTCTGTGCAAAATGAGCTGCACAGTGGAGGTAAGTATAACATGTTTGTTATTTAAAAAAAAAAATAGTTCACTTTACAATTCCTTTAAGAGAAATACAAGACTGTCCTTTTTGATCTCCTTTTGAAAATGCTAGTTGTTTTGTTTCACTGACTCAAAATAAGTTCTCCAATCACGGAGGTCAGAGGAAAAAAAAACAGAAAGCATTTTCTTAGCCTCCAAGATTGTCTCAGGGCAGCCAGAAACAAACAGTACATCTTGGTGGGTATACACTACAATATTCATACATTGTTGGACCTAAGGTAGGGACAAAAATGACATACAATAGAGGGACCAAGGAGTTTGGATTCAAGAAAGTTATGATATTTCACAAAGCCTAAAAGCACTCTGCTAAGCACTAGTCACGTATCAGAATGTAATATATATATATATATATATATATATACACACACACACACACAGTATCTCACAAAAGTGAGTACACCCCTCACATTTTTGAAATTATTTTATTATATCTTTTCATGTGACAACACTGAAGAAATTACACTTTGCTACAATGTAAAGTAGTGAGTGTAAAGCTTGCATAACAGTGTAAAATTGCTGTCCCCTCAAAATAACTCAACACACAGCCATTAATGTCTAAACCTTTGGGTAATGTTCTGCTGGAAAACCTTGGGTCCTGCCATTCATGTGGATGTTACTTTGGTGTCCATGCCTCAATGGGTCAGGGCTGTTTTAGCAAAAGGGGGCCATACTCAATATTAGGTGGGTGGTCATAATGTTATGGCTGATCACTGTGTGTGTGTGTGTGTGTATATATATACCGTAGATACACAATGTAGTAAATGACTGCTGTGAGATGGATGTCTGGATGAACTGACCCTTTAAATCATATTACTTGCACTTATAACAAATGGTACCGTTTTTTTAGAAGATCAAATTCTTAGCCTTCAGTCTGCACAGAGATACAGATAAAGCCCATGAACTAAAGCCATTTTTTGCTACATTAAACCCAGACTCCCAAAATAAGCCTGCTAAAAAGGAGTAGCAAGGGTTGTGCAACCATGAGATGCCCCCCTTAAGGCCATACATATCTATTATAGGCTGTCACTGTCCAGTGACCTATTTTGGTGAAAAAAAGAGGACCTGAGAACGATCTGCTTTTTCTTTCAGGCTATAAAGCTTTCGCAGACACATCCGTTCTTTTATACTATTTTACTTTACAGTTATCAAACATGTCCGCTGGGATTCCTTGTCTAACATTTACTATCCGTTCAATAAAGTTAGACTTTGTGACTTTGTGAACTCTTTCTATTTTAACACTCAAGTGCCACAGCATGATCTTGCCTCCTTCTCTATGGAAAATGTTGTCGTTTTGAACCTTGCTGTAATGTTAATGTAGTACTAACGCATCTGTGGTTCTGTCTCTGTAGACTGTAACGCGGACACAATGGAACAATGACAATTTACACAAACTTCTATAGTTACTATGATGAGGAAAGTTCAATTCCAAAAGCTGCTCACAAAAAAGGTTGATTCCACTGCTAGGTTACGCTATCTCCAAAAAAAATCCTTTGTACTTACAAAAATGCAAACAGATTACTTCTGGTTTTAAATATTACTCCTCCCAGGGTTGCCGGCCTCCCAAAGTGAAATTTTCTGACACAACAAAAATTTTTCTGACAGAGCCAAATTTTTGCTGACAGTTCAAAAAGTTATCCAAAATTGTGCTTTTCAGTGCAAATATCAATATTTACCCACTTCAGCTCTGAAAGTTTCCCCCCCCCCCCTTCATGACCAAGCCATTTTTTGCTATGCACCACTGCTGTAATTTAACTGACAATTGCGCGGTTATGCAATGCTGTATCCAAACAAAATGTATATCATTTTTTTTCACACAAATAGAGTGGTATTTGACCACCTGTTTTTTTTTATTGTTTAATAAAAAAGGACCCAATTCCCTTGAAGAGTGCAGAAGTTTTTCACTTCGTTTTTTTGCTTAGTTCCCTTTTGTGTAAGGGTTTGCCAGTTGGACATTTTTTACGCACTTTGTGGACTTTATGACCTTACATTTTTGTCATGTGAATTTTTACACTGTTAATACTCTTATAGATTACCGCACCTGTTTCTTTGAATATTCTTTTAATTATTAATAATATACACTATCACTATACTACTGACACTGGGCAGGAAGGGGTTAACATCTAGGGTGATAAAGGGTTTAAATGTGTCCTTAACAAATGTTTTTGCTGTGCATGCCAATTTATGACGGCAGAATGGCGCTGGTGGACAAAAGGGCATACAGGTACATCCCCTTTAAGAAGCGGTGCTTCGTGTGAGTGCGCACCGCGGTCTCTGTGACCATGATCATGGGTCCCGCGGACTCGATGTCCGCCGAGTGCCCGCGATCATGTCACGGAGAGGTAAAAGCAAAGCATTTCCCCGTTCTGCCTAGTGACAGGACAGAGATCACTGCTCTATGTCATCAAGAGCAGTGATCACTGTCATGTGAGGTGTAACCCCCCCCACAGTTAGAATCACTCCCTAGGACAGACTTAACCCCTTCACCGCCCCCTAGTGGTTAATCCCTTCACTGTTAGTGTCATTTACACAGTAATCAATGCATTTTTATTGCACTGATTGCTGTATAAATGACAATGGTCCCAAAATAGTGTCCAAAGTGTCCAATCTGTCCGCCATAATGTCGCAGTCCCAATAAAAATCGCAGATCACCGCCATTACTAATAAAAAAAAAAATTAAAAATAAAAATGCCATAAAACTATACCCTATTTTGCAAACGCTATAAATTATGCGCAAACCAATCAATATACGCTTATTGCGATTTTTTTTTTTTTACAATATTTTTGGGGTATATTTATTTTAGCAAAAAGTAAAAAATTGCATTTTTTTTTTCAAAATTGTCGCTCTTTTTTTGTTAATAGCGCAAACAATAAAAACCGCAGAGGTGATCAAATACCACCAAAAGAAAGCTCTATTTTTGGGAAAAAAAGGACGTCAATTTTGTTTGGGTACAACATTGCATGACAGCGCAATTGTCAGTTAAAACAATGCAGTGCCGAATCACAAAAAGTGCTCTGGTCAGGAAGGGGGTAACTTATTCTGGAGCTGAAGCAGTTAAATTAGTTCTAAAGCCCAAAGATGTTTTTTACTTTAATGCATTCTATGCATTAAGGTAAAAAACCTTCTGGGTACCAGAATTCCCCCCGCCCCCCCCTAATACTTACTTGAGTACATTCTTGACCCAGAACTGTGCATGAGAGCCGAGGCTCTCCCAGCTCTGTCCCTTTTCTCTGGGAAGTTTAATAGCAGCAGGAGCCATTGACTTAGGGAGCAAGGGGTGGGCCGAGTCACAGACAGGATTTTTCCGGTGGTATGCATCGATGCCGCATCGGGGACACCCGAATCGCGATGCATCGATGCAGAGATTAATTTCAGAACCCCTAGTACTTAGCATATTTTTCACCCATGGCTGCTTTTTTTTTTGCTAAAAAAAGAAAATTGTAATAAGAATACTGAAATTATTTAAATACTGAAATTAAAACAATAATAAGTATGACCAGAAAAGGAATGCAGAACACAAAAATTACAGTGTTTTCTCCCATTGGTGCTAAGTGGAGAAATACTTGTTGACATTATTGGTTGCTGAAAAGTTGTTTCTTTACATTTGTGGTCAATGAAGTGCCCCTTTATACTAGTAGTCAGCTTGTGTCCGTTTATATTTGTGAGCAGTGAAATGCTGCACTACATAGGTGATCAGTGTGACAAGACCCTACTAGATTTGAAGTCCTAGAAGGACCCCTTTACATTAGTAATCAGTAGGAAAATACTCCCTACAGATAGGTAAAAAGATCATCAGTGTCAGCAATCACTTATCTGAGAGTCAAAAGTTGCTCATAGCTCAGGTAACCACTAGAAACCTCTGGAAGGACCCCAGGCTTACAGTATACCTTGGATGGAAAAGGCTAGTTTAGAGACTGAATGAAAGATTCAATACCATCTAACAAGTTTTTCAGTTACATAATACATTTCTATAGACCTGTACACCAAAGCAAAATAAGAGACATTTGGGGAGGAAGCAGAGACATTTGGTTTCAAAAGAGGAACACTTCCTCCAACTTAGGGACAGCTGGGACTATGTTTATAGGGGATTGTATGACGCTAATAACAAGTAAAACTCAAGTACTTTACATAAATTTAATAATTTCTTTGAATAAATGGTTGTATTCAGTTGTGTCTTTTACTGTATATCTGTATAGGGTCTCTTCTTAAACCCATCACCCCTTTCACATTCCATATAATATATGCACGTTTGGAGTTAGGAGGATATTTTGCGGGTCACATTAATAATCATGTGCAATTTATTTTCTGAGTGCTGACCATGAGACTTTCAAGAGGTCTATTTTTCCATCACACATGCAGAACAATTAATTCCACTCAGTGTACTGAGGCTGGCTATATCTCCAAGCTGGCTTTTCTCTTTCAGGAGGCTTTATGCGAAGATCATGCTCCTTTTCTGTTCTACTTGAAGCATATTACAAGGCCCAGAGATGTTGCATATAAATCCCCAAGGCTGTAAGCACAGTCAGAGCTACAAGGTGACTTCTTTAGTTTATGTATGACAATTGTGTATTATAAAAATGACAGCCATCCAGTAAATCTCTGTATTCCTCGCATAAACCCGCCACATTCTGCTCACAGACTGCTATAAGTAGGTTCCCAATCTACAGATCCAATCTTCTTCATTAAAAAAACACTGGCCATTTTCAGATTGGTATAATTCAAAGGCCTGAGTGAGCTATAAGATGAGAGAAATCATATGGACAAACCGACTTTAAGAGCTTGCAGTGTACATTATAAAATGAAAATGTATATATAGAACAATAGTACGCTGGTATCTCATACCTAAAAAACTACAGAAATTTAAACCATCAATCTCAAACATATCCCTGAGATTTATGAATAATTCAGCTACAATATATCATATCAACTAGACCTGCCAGAGATTGTGTCAGTCTAGATTCCAGTAAAATCCCTTATTTATACTGTCATATGAATATCACTGAAACCGCTGGACGGTGTACTAGTCTTACCACAACAGGGTCCCGTAAATCCCCTAGGAAACTGATGAACCATATTCTTACAAGTGCTAGATGCAAATGTATCTATAGGGATTTTCATAGAAGAAATAATATATCATATTCAATTATTATTATTATTATTATTATTATACAGGATTTATATAGCGCCAACAGTTTACGCAGCGCTTTACAACATTAGGGCACACATTACAATACAATTCAAGACATAGGGCCCTGTTCATTAGAGTTTACAATCTAAGAGGCAGGGTCAAGTTATACAAAAGGGTAATAGCTGTGGGGGATGAGCCAAATCATAATTGCAATGTTAAAATTACATATTACAAATTACATTTTACATAATTGTTTAAAAAAAGTGCAGAAACTTTTTGAAGAACCCTTGTATAGCTATTGTTACCGTGCACTAGATATAATCATTACCGGTATGTTATTTCACTCTTAAAATAAGTGATATTTATGTTTGCCCCAGGCAGACTCCCAAAGACCAAAGATGTGACCTCTTTGACCCTCCAGAGCTTACTAAATTAAAGGTTAAAGTGGATGTAGGACAAGTAACTAGAAGACTGAAGATTCCCATCTCATCTTCACCTCTTTTGAGCCAATCTGATTCGAACGTCCAATAAAAAGCTTTTGCAAAATCCCTTTTTCATTAAAGAGCTATTTTTTTCATAAACGATGAAATCTGCAGAGGACTGTAGAAGTGAACATCTGTCGCTGCCAGTTGTTCGTAGAAATACTAATTATTTTTATCTATATTTTACAGTTTAATCATAAGTTTGGAAATCTAGGTGTTTAAACAACGGCACATTTATTCATCTTTTTATTTTATGTTACACATCATCTGGAGAGTAATATACTTATTGACTTAAAGATTCGGGGAATTCATAGACTCGAATAGTATACCACAGAGTAAAGGAAATCTTCATTACAAAGAAATGTATGTAAATACCAATTCAGTCATTTCCCACTCTCAGTGATTCTTTTGGCCAGCTCTTTGGGCACCATTTTGGAAAGCCTTTTCTATAGGTAGGTCGCTAACACAAAAAACGCTGCTCTAGGTATGTTCAAAATCGGGACTCCACCTGCTCAGCTCAAAATTGTGCAAATGCAGCTCGCAGCCATATAGCACAAACAACAAAATCTAGATGGCTGCACACATAGGATCCTATCAAATATCACTTTATTCAGACACAGATAATAAAAACAGCGTTGATCCATAAGAATGGGAGACGGAGAGACGGTTAACACGTTTCATGCTAAATTAGAGTTTGTTCATAACTAGGTTATGTGATTAGGTGATTTTTGGATCTTAGGAGTGCAAACATCCAGGTTTGGTTGTTTGTGTTAAGGTAGGTAGCTAGGTCTTTCCTTAACCCTACCCAGTAGCTTGGGCTTGGCACCAGCATGTGATAGCACTTGTAATTTGTACATACATACTAGAGCTAATTTGAACAGGAGTCCTTTAACCTACTAACATATCTTCGGAGTGTGTGGAAACCTACACAAATACAGGGAGAACATGCAAACTCCATACAGATAGTATCCTAGCTGAGAGTCAACCCAGGATCCCTTTGCTAATTGGCTGAAGTGCTGATCAGTGTATTAATACAACAGAGGGTCTGCTGTCAGAATACAATATCACAGCTGGTAGGATTCCTCCATCCACCTCTCTTGTGTGGATGGGGGAATCTATTCAGTTTTTTTTTTTGATTACCCCACTGACAGATCAAAAAAACTGTCCTATATATGCTGAGCTTTAGCCACTGTGTCCTATATATGTCCTATATATATATTTTGTCCTATATATATACAGTTTGTCCTATATATGCTGCGCTTTAGACACTGTGCTGCTTGGTATAGAGTAGTAGTGTGCAATTTCTTAGGCCGCGTACACACGCGGGGACTGTTCGCCCAACTTTGTCCGCTGAACAGTGTTTCGGCAAACAGTCCGCTCGTGTGTGGGCTTTCAGCGGACAGTTTCAGCGAACAGTCCGCTGAACAAGGTTTTTCGGAAATTCCAAACAGTCCCCTCGTGTGTAGGCTCGTTCGTCAAACTAAGTTCCGCGCATGCTCAGAAAGGATTTACACGCCGAAAGTTATAATGCAGTGTATAGGACGTCGTATTTTTCGTCCCGTCGTACGTGCCGTTCACGTCATCGCGCACGGTTTCAGCAAACTGTTCGTTCGTCGTGTGTGGCCATGTCCGTCCATGCTAATTTTGAGCAGACTGTTTGCCGAAACTGTTTGACGGACAAAGTTGGGCGAACAGTCCGCGCGTGTGTACGCGGCCTTACACATTCATTTACTTTTTTATCAATGTGATCAATATGGCCTACCTGTGTGTTTCAGCTCTGCTGGAATGAGGAGATCTAGCAAAAGGCTGAGTTAACTGAATGCCATAGGAAATTACTGAAGCCACAGGACATTAGCAAAGCCAAAGGAAGTCCTTTGGGAGCGATGTGATTGTACCACTATATGGAATGATCATAACTCTGGGTACAACAAACAAACTCTCTCACCATCACTCTGCAATCAAAATTAGGTACTTAAATTAAAGTTCTAATGTCTTCCTTCCGTTATACCTTTCAGAACTGCTGCAGGGTGATTTTACGTAGATTAGAGGGGGCTCCTTATGACGCAATCAACATCACTGAAGTGCAATATTAAAGTATGGATTTCCACTGAAAGCCCAGCTCCAGGATTTATAAAAAAAAAAAACAATGCTTATTAACTCTTGGGGATGAGGAATAAGATAAGCTATAATAATATATGTAAACTATTTGAATTAAGAACAGACATGTCTCCTTTATTTCTATTGTGTAGTGCAGGTCAGTGACCAGACCTAAGTCTGTAGCTCTCCTCAAACTGTTTTTGTCTCCCCATATTAGCTCTATATCCACTGAAGTATGCTATAACCAGATAAGTACAGCATTTATCGGCATACAACATGCACCGGCATATAACACGCACCCTAACTTTAAGAGGGAAATTTCAGAAAACTTAGGGTCAGTGCTCAGCCTCACCAGTGCCCATCAATGCAACCTGCTCTATGACCATCTGCAGCCTCTAATATGCCCATTATTGCAGCCTGTTTAGTGCCCATCAGAAGCCTCTAACATGCCCATCTGCAGCTTCTAATGTGCCCATTATTGAGCCTCTAACATGCCCATTATTGCAGCCTCTAACATTCCCATGATTGCAGCTTCTAACATGCCCATGATTGCAGCTTCTAACATGCCCATGATTGCAGCCTGTTTTAGTATACATCTGCAGACTCACCTTTGCAGATGATTGCAGCCGTGCCAGTGCTGGATGACACAGATCTGCAATCTCCTTTGAGCACCATTCACTCACAGTCCCGACCGGCTCATATGATGGACAGAGCAGTGGTCCAATGCCAGGCCAGGGGGGTGGGACTGTGTGTGACAGCACTGGATACACAGGAGATTGTGTCATCCAGCAGCACTCATCCCCTCCTTCCACTCCCAGTAGCAGGGATTGGCGTATATTACGCACACACGATTTCCCCCTGATTTTCAGGGGGGAAAAGTGTGTGGTATATGCCGATAAATATGGCATTTGCCATTTTACAAAGCATGGTAAGGACTGGCCAGAGAAGGATAACTTTGATGTAGTTGCTCAACTTTAACATACCCTATATTTCCAAAAGTATTGGGATGCCTGCCTTTACACACACAGGAACTTTAATGGCATCCCAGTCTTAGTCAGTAGGGTTCAATATTGAGTTGGCCTACCCTTTGCAGCTATAATAGCTTCACTTCTTCTGGGAATGCTGTCCACAAGGTTTAGGGGTGTGTCTATTGCACGGGTCTCAAACTAGCGGCCCTCCAGCTGTTACAAAACTTAAAGTGCCATCATGCCTCTGCCTGTGGGAGTCAGGCTTGTAACTGTCAGCCTTGCAATGCATCATGGGACTTGTAGTTTTGCAACAGCTGGAGGGCCACCAGTTTGAGACCTCTGGTCTATGGGAATGTTTGACCATTCTTCCCGAAGCGCATTTGTGAAGGCCTGGCTCTCAGTCTCTGCTCTAATTCATCCCAAAGGTGTTCTACCTGCTAAAAATATGCACTGTCACTGTACTAATGACACTGGCTGTGAAGGGGTTAAACATCTAGGACAATCAAAGGGTTAAATGTGTGCCTAGCCAGTGTTTTTGTGTACTGTGGGAGTACTTTTACTAGGGGAAGTAACTGATTGAATTCCCCGCTTTTCAGGGAAAGAAAATTTATTTATTCCCTGCTGACAGGACAAGGCTCTGCCCCGTTTACATAGCCGGGTGCCAGTGGTAATCCATTGGCCGGTGATCGACATCTACTGTGTTTAATCACAGCACAACCAGGTCCCCAGCGGCGCCCGTGCCCCTACCCAGAAGGTTCAGATAACGCACTAGGCACGTGATCTGGCACAGCCGAGCCGCCTTCCCACTGTATATCTGGGTTATGGGTCAGCAAGCGGTTAAGACTCCTATCATCTTTTTTGTGCTACCTTTATCTTTTTAGGGATATTGTCTTCCACTTCCTGTTCCAGGGACATAACAGGAAGTAAGAGGACATCTTTTCAAAACAAAGTAAAATCCCCTATGACCGACGGTTTGTTTAGTGTGCTGCTCATGCTCGATCACTATGGGGAGTAGTGTGGGTAATGCTGCAACCACTGCAGGAGTGCTAGCAAGGGATGGAGATTGTCCCAGCTCTTGTAGTCACTGGAAGAAAGAGAGAAAAGATCCCTGGTGCCACACTTCCACGGAGACCTATGGGGGTATGAGAGAGACAACCTCTGCCTGGGCTCCCACCGGACCATGCTCAACCCATTTGGCCCTCAGAGCTTAGTCATGGGGATCATTGTCATCCGAGGGGCTGAGTGAAACTCGTTGGGGACGGGGCTTGGTGAGAGCCCAGGCTAAAGTTGTCTCTCTCATACTGCCATAGGACTCTGTGGATGTGCAGGACCAGGGATCTTTCCTCTCTTCCTTCCAAAGTAAAATCTCCTGTTAGATACAGCAGCTGTTCCCTCACCTTCTGTTCTCGTGAGAGCTCAAAAATGTTGGTTTTGCCATCACTTTCTGCACCAGAGACAATAGTTACCAGGACAAACAGAGGGGGTGAAGCTCCACAGTAGGCAGAGACAGTAATGAAAACCTGACAAGAGTTCTAAACCATCCCTTTTCAAAATATTGGTTTATACATATATTTAAAAGAAAATGTGTCAAATGCTGTAGCTGTAGGGCAGGCATCGAATGTCCATGTATGGGGAAATGTGCACACTCTCTCCCTTTTTCAAGGCAGCACTCGTGGTGATTGGTGCCTATGCAACCTCTCGTCAGGCCTTTTGGCCTGAGTTGTGGTGAAGTAGGATTGTGCCTTCTCCTGTCTGTATATTGGGTCCTCAGTGGCACATAAGAGAAGCACTTGCCACTATTAGGGATTGTTTACCCTTGCGTTGGACCTCCGATAAGCAGTCAGTGGTGAACCATTTTTTAGGGTGTTTGACAGGTGGTGAGGAGATGTTATGTTACCTTTCAATGCCTTTTATAACCCCTTAAAGCCTGCACCACCATTCCAGAACTGCATGCATTACAAGCAGTTGTGGTAACCGGGATAATTTTGCTGTGGCATGTGAGTCCCCTATATGACTGTACACAGCTTAGGTAGAGCGGGTGCGTTTACATAAGTTATATACCTGGTTCAAAATAATTTTTCTTTTTAAGTTTATACATACGGACATTTAAAAATTGTTATATCATATTTACTATTTAACATGGAAAAGATGTGAAAAAGACACTGCAGCTCCACCTTATGGCGAAAGATGAATTATTTTCTTTTTAATAAATAAAGAAAAATAATACAAAAATACTATACTTTATACTTTAAGCCCGCCCATGCAGGTCTAATAAAGACAAAATGAATTCAGTCAGATGACAATGAACAGTCAATGATAACGTATTTCACCTGTCTCCTGAACTAAGTTATAGCTCTCCCTCCATGTAATGACAGAAAGTACAGAACTGACAGACAAATGTCTCGTACTTGTAGACAGTAATATTTCTTCTTTACAGAAAATAAACAAGGTATTCCAAGATGATTCTAGGAGGAAGTAAAGGCAACATATGTTCAATTACACATATCTATTCAATATGCAGATTTGTACTCGTACTTCTTTAGGCAAAAAGAAAAACCTTTAATTAGTCTTTTCCATCTGTCCATGTTTACCTCATATTAGGTCCAAATATATACACTTGAAATTGGTGATGGCCATGACGCTATAAGGGTCAGTGTTGATGAGCTTCAATTGACCAATGCAGGTTGCTTTTGACAATAGTTTATGAAGCTTCAGAGATCATTTAGAATTAATTAGAGGTGTAGTTGATCTGCAGTTGACTTGCATTTGATCTGCTTCACTTCCTTTTGCATTCCCATAGACTTGTATTGGGGACAGAAGCAAACAAAAGCCCATCAATTCTGCCTCTGCCTCTTAAAGTAAACCCGTCACTCATAAAATTTTGCATTTTATGGAAAAATAGTAAGTAAAGGTTACCTTCAGTGAAATCCACGTCAGTGCGAATAACGCTCACTATGGTACCCATATTAATTTCCTCATGTTCAATTCATACACGTTGCAAGTGTGGAATTGTTTTACATAAAATGTTTATTCTCTATTTCTTGTAAATGGGTATTCATGCCACCAGCCCTGTTCTCCAGAGACATCTGATAGGAACTTACATTTTTTTGCACTCAGATGGTGCTGCTGTTTTTAAGTATATTTTCTTTACCTATTAAGGTCTTCTTCACACTGTCATAACTTGAAAGTCACGTGATTTTGCCGCAATTTTGTGACCGCCATTTTGACGCAATTTCAGGAAATGCCTGTGTAAACTTGAGGTCTATGGACCTCAACTCTCATCAAAGTCGGACCAAAGTAGGACAGGGACTACTTTAACCATTTAACGACCAGCGCACGACGATGTACGTCCTATTTTTGAAGAGGGATATCTCGGTAACGGCAGCAGCTGCTGCCACAACCGAGATATCCATCTCTTCAGGCACCGGTCGTCTGTATGATAATGGTGATCTCCGCGGCGGATTCGTCGCGAGATCACCTCTATCGGCGGCGGGAGAGGTGCCAGCACCCCTCCTGCCGACCTCCCGCACCTTCCGCCGCTTACCGGAGCCGTCGGTAGCGGCGGAGGCGATCGGGTCCTTTTGCTAGCTGGGTATGGAGACGAGTGAGTCTAAGATGGCCCCCACTCGTCTCTATACCATAGGAGGGCGTAAGCGACAGTTAAAAAACAGTGTAAAAATAAATAAAATCAATTAAAATAAATAAGAAAAAAAAAAGGTTTTTAAAAACACCCCGTCACGACAAGCTTGCGCACAGAAGCGAGCGCATATGTGAGTAGCGCCCGCATATGAAAATGGTGGTCAAACCACACATGTGAGGTATTGCCGTAATCGGTAGAGCGAGAGCAATAATTCTAGCCCTAGACCTCCTCTGTAACGCAAAAAATGCAACCTGTAGAATTTTTTAAATGTCGCTTATGGAGATTTTCGAGGCTAAAAGTTTGACGCCATTCCACGAGCGTGCGCAATTTTGAAGCGTGACATGTTGGGTATAAATTTACTCGGCGTACCATTATCTTTCACAATATAAAAAAAAATGGGCTAATTTTACTGTTGTCTTATTTTTTTATTTAAAAAAGTGAATTTTTTCCAAAAAAAGTGCACTTGTAAGACCGCTGCGCAAATATGGTGTGAAAAAAAGTATTTCAATGACCGCCATTTTATTCTCTAGGGTGTTAGAAAAAAATATATAAAATGTTTGGGGGTTCTAAGTAATTTTCTAGCAAAAAAAAATGTTTTAAACATGTAAACACCAAATCTGAAAAAGAGGCCTGGTCCTTAAGTGGTTAAAGTCGGTGCAACTTGAAGTCGCACAGATATGAATGGTACTCATTGAAAATCATTGGGTATGACTTATCATGCGACTTTGCAGTCCTGAGTCACAGGACAAGTCGTACAAGTGTGAAAGGGGCCTAAGTAGTAGAATAAAAAAAAACATATTTTAAAACTATGTTCTTCATTCATTATATTTGTCAAGTAAATATTAACTACTGCATATAAATATTGTATCTATATTTTACATTTCCTGCCAACAGTTGAAACTACGTGCTCCTTGTCAGGTCTATTCTTAGCTGCTCTGTTGAAAAAAGCCATTCAACCAGACATTCGAATAAAAAACAGAGTGGCTGGAAAGAAATAGCCGTGCGCTTTACTTTAAAAAGGTTAGAAGAGAGATAGTTCCAACTGCGGGTACTGCACTTTGACAGAAATTAGCCTGGGTGCACGGCTATTAAAAAAAAAAATTAATAGACAAGATTTAAGCAGCCCATATATGTTTCTTTTTTTCTTTCTTTCAACAAGCGGGTTGAATGAAAAAAAAAGAACCAATTCCACCATTTAGAGTGAATTGGGGAATCCTTTCCATTGAGCTACGGTATTCTGACAGTGGGGAGACTTTCCTGCCATCAGAATACACTGATCAGCTTTGCAGGCCACTGAATGCAGTGCTGATTGAATGGCAAAAATCTGATCGGTAGATTGACTTCTGTACAACTACCCTGTCCATACATGGATCAAAATTCAGCTAGTTCCTGCTGAACCAGCTGAATTTCAATCCATGAATGGCCAGCTTTAGTTGAGGCACATATACACACACACACTGTATGTATATATATATATATATATATATATATATATATATATATATATATATAGTTGAAAACATGTAAACTAAACTGAAATAGACTCAATATATTTCCCCATTCATGTTTTGATAGCTTGCTGGAGTAGCACAATATGTAGACATTGTACTTTTGTTTTTATTACTTAGTGAGTAAAGTTGACAGGATGTATACATGTGGATGGGTATATTTCTAATGGTTATTTACTTCCTTTGAGTAATACCTTTAAACACTGCCACTGAATAAGTATTGCTACTTTTCTGTATTGACTGAATTTAAATGTATGAACAGTAGTCAGACAAGGCAAACTTAGGTCAATCATCACCTATCCATCAACACCTAGACTGCCTTATCATTATGCAGCAGACATCACCTACCCAAATGCTAGAACAGTTAAAAAAATATCAAGGTTGGCAGAGCATGCGTAAGATTGTTTTTTATTAATGCGATGTAGTGGTTGGGGAATTTTGCCTAAGAATTAATCAATGCAACCAGCAATGTGGCATATATTTCAATAAGGAGATTAAGTAGATTAAGTGGATCTAGATAGAAACGGAAAACAAAAACTGTTATGCCGCATACACACGATCGGATTTTCCAATGGGATATGTTGGATGTGAGTTTGTTGGCGGTAAGGCTGACCATGTGTATGCTTCATCAGACAATTGTTGTTGGACTTTCCGCCAACAAATGTTGGCTAGCATGTTCTCAAATTTTCCACCAACAAATGTGTGTTGTCGGACTTTCCAATCTTGTATACACAAGTCTGTTGGACAAAAGTCCAAAGTACAAACACGCATGGTCGGAAGCAGAAGCGGTTGGTCTTGTAAACTAGCATGCATAATGCAGAATTAACATTCGTGACATGGCAAATTATGAAATTTCAAAATGCAGTGCACAATTCTCTTCTTCATAATGGAATAATAATGAAGCTGCTTTGCTGGTGATATTGATGGAATTCTTGCAAACAAATTATCAAAGGCTTTTTTTTTCTAGTGATATCAAGAATAATATTATTATGTTTTTTTTTTTTTATTTGGGCAAGTTACCACAACACCATTATCCCGTAGTTTATAAGAACAAAGATGTTGGTGTCCCTTGTCAATTTTACATTGTATTTTCTAAAATGTAACTGCCAACTCCCAAACTGTCATTTGAAGTAAAAGACCAAGTATTTTTCTCCACAATTTTTTTATTGTGCATTAAAAAAAAAATTAACATGCTATCTGCCAATATAACCAAAAAAATAACCAAAAAGTGCAGTCTATGCATCCAAAAATATTGAAAATTTACCTAATCAAATAATTATTCAACCAAAAAAATAATGTCAAAGCAATAACTCCAAGGTCAATAATAAATAACAGGTTATCTCCTCCGATTCTGCAACATGTCTGGTTGAAGAACGTCCATTCAGAAACTAACTGAAAAGCACAAAATGTAAAGCGATAAATGAAAAATGCGAAAAGAAAAGCGCAAATCAACACTCACCAATTTTCTACTAACTCGAAATTAGCAGAAGGGGCCCAAAGGGTGGCGCTAAAGAGCTTATTAAGTTATAATGAAGGACTTTATTTACTACCATCTAGTACTTAAATAACAGCATCGTGACACGATGGCTCAAGCTTGGTGTCTTGGTCATTGTACACATTACAAACAAATGATCTGACATAGTAAATGTATATGCATTATATAGTACAAAATTATATATATATATATCGTTATGTAGCAAATAAGTACTGTTGTGGCTGTATTTGAACAACTGTGACTCCTGAGGGCAGGAATACAAAGAGTTCTGTAAGTATGCAGCCCTCGGTGACCTATGTGAATGAGCCCCAATAAGGTTTAGATATTTTATCTGAATATTTCTAAACAGGTAATATATTGCGGTAGCAAACGTTCTCACTGGCAACATTGTGCTAGCTATAATAGCCACGTTTTCCGAAGACTAAATATTATCTACAGAAGGCTCTAAAATGTATGCGTTCATTTCCTTTGCAGAATATCCCCTACAAAAGATGGCCAAGAGAAACAAAAAAATCTTACAATATGGAGACCTCACAGAATATTCGCACTACTGCATAATTCCACTGCACTCATGAATCCTCCACATTCCCACACTCAATTTCAAGCCATCCTTAAAGCAGTAACTACACAGCATCTGAGCCCCACAAAACAAAAACACTTTAATTTTTAATATTCAAAATAAACTCAGCTATTAATCTATGTCTCCATGCTTTTTTCTCCCGAGAAATCACTGTGAAAAACACCACAAGCATTTCTGGCCATCACTGGTCACTGCCTCAGCTTTTTCAAATAAATAATGAAGGAGTACCGACATGTCAGCGAGTTCACCACTCTGCCAAAATTTCCTCTTAGCAGGTTTGTGGTGACCAAAAGAACTGTGCACTCCAATAGAGATTTTTCCATGAATACAGAGTTGGATTAAATGGCACTTTCAAATAATTGGCCTCAGTTCTTTTCATTGTAACTCCACCATTCAAGTCTAGTATCTTGTATTATAAACGGGCGAGGTTTAGAAATGGGCTACATTATATATACATATCTGGAAACGGAGGAATACACTTATGGGTAGGTGTAGCATAGTGCAGTGCAGAAAAACAGAAATATATTGTAACTGAAGTTTGGCAATTCAGAACAGGCCTGGCGGAAAGGCAACCTGACCAGGCGCATTTACAGCACGAAACAGCGATGTGTAGTAAAAGTAGGCCTCAGTTGTGCCGACAGTGTCTGTCTTAAGGGGTGGAATGCATCCGAGGATCACCAACGCTATGATGAGGCATTGGAAGGAGCCGGCACAGCCTCACAAGCTGTCTGGCTTCTTCCCTACACTCTACTCCATGCCACAACAAAATGGCGGTGGCGCTCGCTCCATGTGGCCAGACAATAAGGCCATGGCCTCCCATAGCGCCCACCACCATCAGCAGCAGGGCTATCAATCAACCCCTGCACATAGTGGTTCCTCATCTGGAGCATCTAGCCATTCCACAGGAGTCCAGTGAAGACAAAACCTTGCAGGGACTCCCCAGGCTAGCCACAAGCTGAACACAGAATGGAGGTGAGTGGGGCTCAGTTAGCCAAAGCAGCTTTCCGACCTCCCACCAATGATCCCATTGCCTTCTTCACCACTTTGGGACAACCTATACTCAGACACAGTGCTTAAGGACATGCTGCTATTATCTCAGGGGTGGCACAGTGCCAAGCAGATGTCATGCCATGAGAGAAAGGATAGACCATATTGAAACCACAAAGGGTGATTAACACACTTGTTGATGCCTACCCAGACCACAAGGAAGAAATTACCTGGCTAAAGGACAAAATAGATGACATGGTCAAGAAGGAATAATATTAACATTAGGGGTATTCCAGAAGCAGTGAATGCGCCTCAACTGCAGCAATATGCGCACACCTTATACTCTTCTCTTATTCCGTTGCTGTTGCCCATAGAGCTCACAATTGACAGAATTCATAGGATACCGAAACCCTCCTTTCTTTCTGCTGACAGAGTCCTGCTAAGGGTGCACTATTATCATGTGAAGGAGCAACCGATTGCTGACTTCTGCTGAGCTGACACCACTCAAGGGCAGTATACTTCAATACAACTACTCCCAAACCTTTCCAAGCATACCCTACAGAGTCGCTGAAGCATGGCGACCATCACTAAGCACTAATCCCACACAAGTGGAAATATCCGGCAATGCTCTTTATCACACACAATGGAGCTACAACTACTGTCTCTTCTCTGAATGAAGGGCTTGAGGCTCTTTGTCAGTGGAACATCATCCCCGAACACACACCACCCCTAACATTTGGGGGCTCAGCTGACCGTGCTCCAACACAACTAGCAATGGTGTCATACAAATGGTTCTCTAAGAAAAAAAACAGTGGAGGCTCATAATGGAATCCTTCTGGTAAGGAAAAAGTTCTGCTCACCTTCCCGTTTTTCTTCCCGTCATGTTAGCAGCATCACATGCTCGTGGATCTAATGTCAGATCATTTTCTTATACTTATCTCATGTTGTTTTTGTCTTTACTAACATTGTTTTCCTTTCCTATACTCCTATATGGTACACGCAACACCTTTGCTCAACGTGAATACACAACTATTGTAACCCACGCTCCTGCCTTCCTGGCACATAACCCCAAGATGGATGACCATACTTCTGTTCCTCCACGAATCAACCATTCCGGAACACCAGAGACTTCACCACCTTGGAAGAACAGCCCCCTGTGGCCCTCTTCTCTACCACAACAATGAGTAACCCACCAGCACTACCACACACCCCCTCAACATACCTCCTATGCCAATTAATTGTCTTTCATTGAATGCCAGGTGACTGAATCATCCAGCTAAATGATATGCACCATGAAAAGATGCAGTCAAACATAGGGCTGATATCCTGAGCGTACAGGAAACCCATTTCTCAGCATCTCAAACCCCCCAGTGCTCCCACAGAGACTACCCACATGTGTTCTTGGCCTTTGCCCAAGAGAAAAAAAGGGTTCTCCCAACTATCAAGAACAATCTAGCCTTCCAACTCAAAGAATCAGTGCTTGACACAGAGGGCAAATACATTATCCTTACCTGTAATATCAACGAGCAACCCTAGTGGCAATGTATGCTCCGAACTCACAACAACTCCGCTTTCTACGTAAACTATCGTATCAACGCCAACATATATGGTAACCTCCTTATGTATGGAGACTTTAACCTGAGCGCAGACCCACTTATAGACTCTACACCCGTAATTGGGAAATGTGTAGTCTCTTTACATTCACTGCATCACAAAGAAGAAGTCGATTAACACCTGGAGATGCCAACATGCGAGTGAGAGAGACTACACATTTTTTCCTCGAGGCACCATACTTACTCTTGCATTGACATGTTCTTCTTGGACAAGCGGTTTCTCCAGCAGGTATTTATGACACGCATCTATTATATAACATGGTTGGACCATGCCACAATATCTTTGACATTACTGGAAAAAGGGCCCCCTCAGCGACTCCTATGTGGCATTGCAATGCTAGGCTCCTCTAAGACAAACACTACTTCCCTGTGATTTCTCAGCATCTCCAAGACTATTTCAGTCGCAATGCAGCATCAGTCTCTAATCCTTACATCCTCTGAAATGCCCACAAGGCTTACATTAGAGGCATTTTCACTCAGCAAGGGCCTAGAGATAAGAAACAGTATACTTCCAAACTTTACTCACTCCTTTCTCAAATTCACAAATCAGAATCCTGCAGCAAACAAAACGCTACCCCTAAAGTCGCAACTCAGGAAGGAACTAAGAATCCTACTTGCACAACAATATGATAAACAACTCCGTAGGCTGAAATTGCAATCCTATGCCAATTCAAATAGAGCAGGCAAATACCTAACCAACTGCATCAAAGCAGTGAGAACTAAATCTAGAATAGCCCACCTGATCCATCCTACTCTCCACCATAAAGCCTCTGAAGAAAGATGATCAATTTGCTGACTACTACAGCGCACTTTACAATTTAAAAGAAGATCCACAAACACCACAACCTATAGAAGAAGATATTCAAAAATGTCTACATAATCTCAGACTCCCTCATCTCAATGAGACCCAACTTCAAACTTTAAATAAGCCCTTTAAAGAGCCAGAGGTCAGAAAGGCAGTCACTTCCCTTCCCAATGGGAAATCACCAGGTCCAGATGACATGTTTCCAATTAATTCTTCAAAACTTCCCTCACTGCCTCCTTCTACTTGGAGATGCTGAGAGCCTATGTGGTCACGATCCCTAAGTTGGGAAAAGACCCCGACACCCCTGCTAATTTTAAACCAATTTCGCTCCTAAATACTGATGTCAATATTTACACCAAGCTTATTCCAAAATGTCTAGCGGACATAATTCCCTCCCTAGTGCAACGTGACCAGATGGGATTTGTTAGGGGGGCCGCAAACCTCTGATGCTACTAGGCAGATTCTAAATATTATGCATTATGCTGAGAAAACCAGAGTGCCTTCTCTGCTGCTATCAATAGATGCAGAAAAGGCGTTCAACAGGGATCACTGGTTAAAAGTCCTGTCATATCTTATCCGCAATTCAAGCACCGTGTTAGTGCCCAACAACACAAGTTTACACCTCAGGCCTCTTATCCAAACAGTTTACCATTTCCAATGGGACCCAACAGGGATGCCCCATCTCCCCTACCATTTTTAACTTGGTAATAGAACTGCTCACAGAAGCCATCCACTGATGATGTTATACTTCTTCTAACCAAATCGAATACCTCTCTCCCACAGGCCCCTCAGATCATATCTCAATTTAGCATAATTTCCTACTACAAAGTAAATTATACTAAATCGCTTATCCTGGACCTAGGCGTCCAAGTTAAAACCAAACAGATGCTCCAATCTACCCTACTTTATACGTGGAGTCCGAAGGGGATCCCCTACCTGGGTGTGACTTTAATGCCCACCTCCTCCTCCCTTGCCTCATCCAACTCTAAACCCCTACTCTGTAAACTAGAGGCTCAGCTAAACAACATCTTAAAACATAAGCTCTCGTGGTCATGGAGGCTAGTGGCATACAAAATGACTATACTGCCTCCAATCCTCTATATTTTCAGAACACTACCCATCCCCGTTTCATACTTGAAATCCCTGTCAGGTCAACAAAGGACATTTCTATGAAAGGGTAAAAAAGACAGGTGCCCTAGTTTAAACTTAACACTACATAAGTCTGTTGGTGGGGCAGGATTGGTATATATCCAGGATTATTATTGGGCAGTCAGGATAGAAACAATCAAATTTTGGTTTAAGGGAATGAATGGTCCAATCTTGCTAGATTTGCAGTCAGCCATTGCACCCATGGAAGACTTTCCTCATGAGTGATCTCTGGAGGCCCTGGGACATTGCTGTTTTTCCCCTCCAATCCAATCAACCCTAAAGGTCAGCCCTGACTAGCTTTGGGAAGCAAGTATTCCAACTTATTGCCTCCCTCACTGGGATTATCTCTCTCCCCAACCCTGCCCTAGCAATCCTACATATTGGTATTGCTTCCTATCCAAGTGCCTTCAGAGTAGTAGTCACGAATGTTCTAATAGCAGCTCACCCTCTAATACTCCGCAATTGGAAGTCAACCGACCCCATCAACATCTCTGACCTTAAAGCCATGGTCCAGCAAAACGACACTCTCGAGCACATGATGGCCATCAATTCCTTAAGTTGTGACAGATTTGAGAAGGTATGGGAAACATGGACTGTCCAAGTCTTACTGAAATATATTACTGTTTGTTGATTTAAATACTTACTCAAGACTCTTTTTCTGTTTATTTGTATTCTGTATTTTACAAACATTTCAATAAAAAATTCTTTAACAAAAAATAAAAAAACACAGACCAGTAAAGCACACTACAGCCCAACAAATGGCAGTCTATGATGTCAGAATGGTGAGGACAAGGGTTCATTCCAATACACAAGGATCCTGCAGCTTGCCAGTAAGCACTTTC
Source organism: Lithobates pipiens (assembly GCF_037356315.1). Taxonomy (NCBI): domain Eukaryota; kingdom Metazoa; phylum Chordata; class Amphibia; order Anura; family Ranidae; genus Lithobates; species Lithobates pipiens. Next base: position 497,302,207 of record NW_027507758.1, read on the forward strand.
CCTGCCAGATGGATGACCTGCCCCTACTCTAGCGATATGCAAATTCTGCACCAAGCCTGGGAGCCAGAGTTTTAAATAGACCTTGCCTGACCCAAGATGGCCACCTAGTGTAACATGGAGTGCCAGCATCCAATCGGATAGCAGCCCCTGTGATCCAGGAAACCATAGAAAAACTTGTTCCAAACATTTGCAGTTGTTATTCAGATCTTGCACATGTAAATAATGCTACTAATATAAGTACAAACTAACAGTGCCACTTGGAACATATAATAAGAACCTGTATTTAGTCTAAGTCCTTGTACACATGGTCGGACATTCCGACAACAAAATCCGTCGGATTTTGTCCGAAACTGGTGTTGCATACACATGGTTGGACAAAGCTGTCGGTAAATCCGATCGTACGTAACGTGATGACGTTATTTAGTTACGACGGGACTACGTTGAGGCTAGTAGCCAATAGCTTTAGTCTAGGAATTTGATCTGAGCATGTGTGGCACTTTGTCCGATCGGAATTCTGTACACACAATTGGACAAAGTCCGAATGGATCATGTTGTCGCAAAGTTTTATAGCCCAGCTCTAAAACTTTGTCGGTCGGATATTCCGACGGAAACAGTCCGATGGAGCCCACACACAGTCGGATTATCCGACAACACGGTCCGATCGGACATTTTCCATCGGAATGTCCGACCGTGTGTACAAGGGCTAAGGCTAATGCAAGCACCCAACAGTAGCATCCCAGAGACCACTTGATGCATGTTGGTACAGCCATCTCCTTAATACATCTACAGGGTACCCCAAATTGCTCCAATGTTTGACAGTTGGCAGTAGATGCATCCCCCCCACCACACACACACACACACACACACACACACACACTCAATATAATGCCATTCACTGTACCTGAACAAACTTTGAGGAGCCGAGACATTGCTGTGTAAGAATTGGAACACTTGGCAAATTTCTGAAAGTCAGAATTTGCATATACAAATTGAGGGTATTCTCTAGCCCTGTTTGGATAAGCTAGTTGTACCAACAAACAATTGACAATATCTAGGCTGCTACTCAAAGTTTAGCTCAAAAATCTGTGACCAAATACAGTATATAAATATCAGTCTGTCTGGACCCAGAAGGCACAGCTTATTGTGACCAGCATGACAACTTAGGAATATCCAGCATCATCAGGGTTAACCAGCACTGAGCTTTCCTAACACCTCAAGTAATAATAATACTATTAATATTAAATGAACGCAGTGGCATACTCTTTTGGGATGGAAGCAGAAAAGATGGCTCTGGTGTTATTTGAGATAGTATATTTGTGAATTCCTTTTTGCTGATAATTGTACAAAGCAATAAAACGAGGTCAGTAGAGGCTTCCAGGGTGACACTAAATGTATTTCATCGTGGACCACTACATATGCAAGAACAATTTCTCTTACCCCGGTTTTGTTTTAGCAACCTGAAAAGAAAGTTTTGAGAAAAGCTAATCTGGTTACAGAATGTAGACATGATTTATCAGAAACACATACAAGTTCTTATATACTATAAGCAATGATTGGAAATGCAGCACCAAGACAAGGTTAAAATGCACCACTTGTTAAAATTCTATATGTTGAGACTGTCCAACTGACGGCCCATGGTACCTTCTTTTATGACCTTGAGGTTGTTAATAAAAGGTAATTACATTTAATTAATCAAATATTGTTAGATGTCAAAAGTAAAAAGCCCTGAAACTGCTTTTGAGACATTGGATTACTGATTCTAAAGTTGAGGCCAGGCGATTTACATGCATGGTAAGCTTGATGTCAGGTGTCCCTCCAAGTCCATCAACTATATAGACTATTGCGCACATTATGCATTTACAAGGACAACAGCCTCACTTTGTTCTTGCAGCATTTGTCAAACTTTATTAGTCCATGTTCTTGTAGATACTGCATTGCCAATTGTCTCTATAATTACCCTGGAAGAACGCAGTAAAGCTATTATTCTTGAGCATACATTCTGTTTGGGGAATAGGGACAAGCGCCTGCAAAGACTAGCATCAGTAAGTTACAGTTACCAGGAAAGCTAATTAAATACTATAAATTTACCTTTGCTTCATAATCATACACTTTCCTAATTTTTATTGTAATTTTTGTTTTGTTGTAATTCAACAAAAAATTGAATGTGGTCCACCACTCAAATTGTGCATAGATTTCTAGCCCATGCTCTTTTTTCTTGGACACCACTGTTATAGATCTTACTCAAGCATTGGAAGATCAGGCTATGTCGATCTCTAAAGTAAACCTGTCATAAGCCCCGGCACTTCAAACTGAGTTTATAAGGAAAATAATACAAAATGTGGAGGCTTTGTTGTTGAAAGCCCTAGGAGAATAGACAGCTAAAGTTAAATGCAAATTTCAAATTTTAAGCCAAGCATCCTTCCACCTTCTTATTGGACAATGAGGATACTCAGTACGTTAAATGTCCAATGGAAACATTTTTTTATAGCATTTCTATTATCAACCACATTACACTATACAATATTATCCAGGAATAAAAACACCTAATAGTAAAATTTTACATATTACCTTGTGCCATCATCTTATCTTATCTTTTAATCATACTTTATACAAACATAGAAGACAATGCCATTTATAAAAACATGTTATATAATAATATATATATATTCTACTATTGTATTATAAGGTATATTATTGTAGTCTGTGTTTCAATACTTTCAGTCACACCGTATTTGCACAACGGTCTTACAAATGCTTTTTTCAAAAAAAATACACCTGTTTGAATTAAAAAATAAGACAACAGTAAAGTTAGCCCAATTTTTTTTTTTTATTTAATACCCAACATGTCATGCTTCAAAATTGCGCCCACTCAAACTTTTACCCTTAAAAATACCCACAGACGACATTTAAAAAATTCTACAGGTTGTAAGTTTTGCGTTACAGAGAAGGTCTAGAATTATTGCTCTCGCTCTACCGATCGTGGCGATACCTCACATGAGTGGTTTGTTTTTTTTTTTTATTCTTTATTTAAATTTTTCATTTAAGTTGCGTACAAAACATAATCAAGTATTATAAAAGAAAGCCATAGGACCAAAATACATTCATGCCCTTAAATTTTTCACATTATCCTGGTTTTCTTTCTTTACTTCTCGAGTTCTTCTAAAATATTTCCCTCCCACCCCTCTCCCCACCCCTACCGACCCATTACCTCGTTAAAAATCATAGATTGTCTAAAGATTTTCCAGTATTTCCATTTCACATGGAATCTCTTTCTTTCTCTTTCTTCCTCCATTCCCAGCCCTTCAATACTATACATTTCCTCAACTTTTCCTAGCCATTCCTTTACTTTGGGTGCTTCTATTTCTTTCCATTTTTTCGGAATCAGGCTTTTTGCCACGTTTATTAATGAGCTTGTGAGGGAATTCCTATACTCCTTAATTGGGGTATCTACTGCATGGAATAGGCATAACCATGGGTTCTCAGGTAACTGTATTTTAGCTATTACTTCTATATATCTTATTATTTCTCTCCAATATTCTTTAATCTTGGGACAATCCCACCATATATGGGCCAAACTTCCCGTTTGTCCACAATTCCTCCAACATTTCCCAGATTGTCCCTCCTGGTACTTTGCCATTATATCTGGGGTCCTATACCATCTTACTAAAATTTTATAATTTGTTTCTATCATCTTACTATTTTCCGTGGATCTGTGCACCATCTTCAATATTTTTTCTATATTTTGGTTTTCACCCCGTGCTCCTATCTCTTCTTCCCATTTTTGAATGAAAGTTGGTACCTCCGCTTCACATTCCCGTCTCAAGACCTTATAAAGCTGGGCAATACCTGCTCTTGGGGATTTCCCCTCACATATCCGCTCCAAGGCAGTCAAATTTTCTCCATCTCTAAGCGGTTGTGGTAGTCTTGAGACGAAATGTCTAAGCTGCAGGTATCGCCACTCATTCAAATCCATCCAATCATTTTCTTTCTGTAATATTGCTAGTGTTTTCAATTTCCCCTCTTTAATTATGTGTCGTAATTGCATATTATCTTGTTTTATCCATTTCCCTCCTATTGTACTTTTACCAGGTGCAAAAAAAATCATTATCTTTTAAATAAATTAAAGGGGAATTATATTTCCACTTATTATGTTTGTGTATTCCCTCCCATACTCTAAACACATTTTTTGTGACCAAAGGTGTTGTCTTCCCTAGTGATCTATATTTTAAAGGAGTCCAGATTTCTCTACCTAAATTTGTGCCTGATAAACTGTGTTCTATTTTTCCCCATCTTTTTTTACTTTCTAATTTTGCCCATTCCACCACCCGTGTTAACACTGCTGCTTCGTAATATTTTCTAAAGTCTGGGACATTCAGACCCCCCTCGTCTTTTCCCTTTTGCAAAGTCTTCAGTGGGATTCTAGGTTTCTTGTTGTTCCAGATAAATTTGGAAATTAAAGAATTTATCATTTTAAAATATAGGGGGGGGATATATATTGGTAATAGCTGAAATTTATAAAGGATTTTAGGTTGAATAATCATTTTTAAGGCATTAATTCTTCCTAACCATGACAGGGGCTTTGTTCTCATTCTCCTTATTTCTTCTCTCAATTCTTCTAGAAGGGGGATATAGTTTATTAGGTAAATTTTTTCTATTGATGCAGTCAGTTTAATCCCTAAATATTTAATTTCCTTTTGCCATAGAAATGGGAATTCTCTCTTAATGTCAAGTTCTTCTCTCGGATTTATATTTACGTTTAAGATTTCTGACTTGCTTGGGTTGATTTTAAAGTTAGATAATTCTCCGTATTCCTGTAAAGCCTTTAACAAGTTTGGCATGGAGATTCGTGGGCTGGATACATAAAACAGAATATCATCCGCGAATGCGGCTGTCTTATGTATTTCCCCCTCTATCTCAACCCCCTTTATATCTGGGTTTCTCCTTATCGTCTCCAGGAGTGGCTCCAATGCCAGAACGAACAATAGGGGGGACAGCGGACACCCCTGTCTAGTCCCATTGTTCATTCTGAAGGCTGTTGATAGTACCCCATTAACTCTTACCACTGCCTTGGGGCTGTTATATAGTGCCTTTATCCACTTCAAAATTTTGGGACCAAACCCCATTCCCCTTAGGGTACCCATCATGAATCCCCAGTCTACTCGGTCAAAAGCTTTCTCAGCATCTATTGATAGGAGTAGACTGGGGATTCTACTCTCCTTCATCCTCTGAAGCAGTAATATTGACCTTACTCCATTATCTTTTCCTTCTCGCCCCTCAATGAATCCCACCTGATCTGCATGGACTAAGCTAGGCATTAACTTCTTTATTCTAGCGGCCAATATTTTTGCGAACAATTTAATGTCCGTATTGAGTAGTGAGATCGGTCTATAGTTTGAGCATATTGTATTCTCTTTTCCCTCTTTCAATATCGTGGAGATTGTCGCAGTGGAGGCCTCCTCGCTCAGTCCATATTTTGTACCTAGTCCCTTATAATATGCACATAAAATTGGGGCTAGTATGTCTCCAAACTTTTTTAGATATTCTATTGTATAGCCATCAGGCCCTGGACTCTTTCCTCCTTTGGTCTCTTTTATTGCCTGTATTACTTCTTGGACTGAGATTGGATTCTCCAATTCCTGCGCCAATTCCCCCGGTATTCTAGGGATATTTGCTTGAAATATATAGTCTTTGATTTTTCCCCTTCTCTTCATCTCTTGCTTTTCTGTCTCTTTTTTTCTCACGGAATATAACTGCCCATAATATTCTCTAAAAACTTCTGCTATTTCCTTAGTTTTATAGACCGACTCTCCCTCTTTATTTAATATTTTCTCTATATAATTCTTCGATCTTTTTTTCCTCAATATCTTTGCTAAGATCTTACTATTTTTAATGCCGCTATAATATCTCTCTTTATTAATCCTATTATATATCGTCCTCATTTCCTGTTCCATTAATTCCCCGAGTTCCTCTCTTTTCATAGCCAGTTTATGTAATAGGTCCACTACCTGTCCACTTTCCCTGCCATTTGCCTTTTTATGTTCTTGCTCTAATCCATGGATTTCCTCCCTCAACTCTCTACTCTTTTTAATACCTTCTCTCTTCCTATTTGTACCTAGTGAAATATATATCCCTCTTATATAAGCTTTATGTGTCTCCCAAATAATATTTTCCATATTCTCTTCATTTAAATTAGTGGTAAAAAAAAACTCCAATTCCTTTCTAATTATTTCCTCTCCCTTCTCGTCCAACAGTTCCCTATTCAATTTCCAGGAAAAAGGAGATTTCTGAAATCCTGGGATTTTGATCTTCAGGCATATTGGAGAATGATCAGACAATGTTCTAATTCCTATATCTGTGGATATCACCTCGTCCAGAACCCTATGTTCCACTAACCAGTAGTCGATCCTTGTGTACGTCCCGTGTACCGGGGAATAGAACGAGTAGTCTCGTATCCTTGGGTGCATAGTTCTCCACACATCCATAAGCTGGTACTGATATAGCCTGTGTTTTATTATTCTCCTCTGCTCCTTCCCAATCCCCTGCACACGGGACGAACTATCCATTTGCGGATTCATACAAAAGTTCATATCTCCAGCTATAATTACTCTTCCTCTTTTAAAATCCCATAATTTCTCCAATATTCCTTTCAGAAAAACCGTTGGACTTCTATTTGGGCAGTATATGTTAGCGAGGGTATAGTCTACTCCCCATAGTTTCCCCTTCAGAAAGAGGAATCTACCCTCCGGGTCGACTAATCTTTCTTCTATTTTATAGTATACCTCCCGTCCTATACCGATAGCTACCCCTTTTGAGTTCCTTGAGTAAGAATCTCCATAAAACCACACCGGGAACCTAGGGGAGTATATTCTAATCTTGCTTTCGTATGATAGATGGGTTTCCTGTAAGAACACTATACCCGCTTCATATTGTTCTATTTCTTTCAGAATTTTAAACCGCTTTGCTGATTCATTTAGCCCCCTAACGTTATATGACAAACAATTAACTATAGACATAGCTTTTAGTCAGGCTGGTTTCTCCTCTTTTCTCACTTAACGAGGTTCTCTGCTGTCGGGTCTTCTTTCTCCCCCCACCCCTCCCACCCCCCCTCCCAACCTCCTCCCAACCCTCCCAGACCCCTCTTTGGTCCTTGTACCTATATCCAGAATATATCCCCATCCTGGAATATGTACCTCACCCCTTGGGGTGAAGCTCCAAGCCCGGCATTCCGTGTCCCTCCACTCCCCCCCCGGCCTTGAAGGCCCGGTAGACATAGGGGGGGAGAGGAGGGAGCAGATAGTCCAGGGAGGCTCTTCCCGTTTTCACCCATACCCACATTAACTTTTATTTACTTTACCTCTCCCATCTCGTTTCTTTTGTAATAAATTACACCAGCCCCCCCTCCCCCCCTCTCCCCCTACCCCCCCCCCCCCCCTTACATTAAGCTCTCTGCCCTATTCCCTCTTCAATTAGTCTTTCTTCTCTTTCCGATCGCTTAGGTATACTAATGGTTGGAATCTGTAACTCTGTACAAAAGTCCTGTACTTCTTCCGGAAATTTCAATCTAACCGTCTTTCCGTCCCTATGTACTATCAATGCTGCAGGAAACCCCCAACTATATTTAATATTAGCTTGTCTTAAATGTTCTAGTAATGGTTTTAATTGTCTTCTTCTGGATAATGTTTCACTTGACAAGTCCGCAAATACTTGCAAAGTTGTTTGCTCGTATTGCAACGGGTGTCTCTCTCTGAGGTTCCTCCATATTTTCTCCTTATCTGTATACCGATGGAATTTAACAATGACATCTCGTGGGGTCTCCTCCTTCATTCCTAGAGGCTTTCTAATTCTATGTACTCTATCGATCTTTAACTCCTCGTCCTCTTCTCGTCCTAGTAGGGGGTTAAATATTTTCCTTATTTTTTCTTCCAGTTTCTCTCCATTTTGCTCTGGGAGGGCTCTTATCCTTAGATTTTGGCGTCTATTTTGATTTTCCTGTGCTTCCATTTTATAGAAGGTATTTCTTTGGTTTATTTGCAGTGCTTTCACTTGCGATTTTAATTCTGCGATTTCTTGTGTTTGTTTCTCAGTTCTCTCCTCAGCCTCTTCTACTCTCCGCAGCAAATGGCCCAGATCCATCCGGACATTTGTAATCTCACTCTTAATTAAACTTTCCATCCTTTCAAACATTGCCATCATCTCGATCTTCGTGGGCATTTGAGCTATACTTCGCTGTTCTTCCCCGTCCCCCTCGTAAGTTTCCATCTCTCTCTCTGTTTGTGTTTCTTCTCTTGTTTTATCTCCTTGGGCTCCTTTTAACTTAGCCATTTCCTTTTTTGCGTTTTTGGTTGGCAAGGATGTTTTTTTTTCTACATCTGGGCTTTTTTGGTTACCCTCTTTAGTTGTCAAGTATTTTTGTATTGAACTAGCGGTTACACTAGTATTTAAACTCTCCCTCGGGGTTTTAGATTCTGTTGTTTTATGTGATCTTCCCCTCATCATGTATCTTGTTCACTTGTCTTGTTTGACAAAATAGTTGTCCTGTATAGAGGGGAGTACCTCTCGGTTCCAATCTTTGCTTTTATTGATTTGAATGGAGGGGCAAGGGGAGAGAAGAATATCCTGCCGTTTCACCTCTCGGGCACCCTAGTTTAGATGGAATACTTCTCTTCACTTTTGCTTTAAGAATGGAAAATTCTGCGACTTGATGGATTTTTTTTTTTACTTTCTTTTTCTTTTTTTTTATTAGGGCACCTGTAAAGATCCTGTAAAGGAACAATAAAAAAAACAAAACGTACCCTTCGTCCCTTTTTTCCGATCTCTATATAGCGTAAGAGGGGCGGGAGCACACGTAGAGAGAGAGGAAAAAAAAAAAAAAAAGAGAACGCATAAGGAACAAAAAAAAAAAAAAAGGGGAATGTCCTTATACTTTTGCAGCTCTATTTCTACTTGATCCAATTGTCTAATCAGCTGCTATCCACCACATAATGGAAAGTTACTCTCCAGAAAATATCGCTCCAAGCTTATCGCATAGTTAAATCGCAGAGTTCATCATTTAATTTGCAGCTTAGTTCATAACATAGTTCATAACCTTTTCAGTCAGTACTAAGCTGTATCAATACTTAGTCCTTAAGTGAGCTTAAAACTCAGTACTAGTTTCAACTATCAGTTTAGTAGTTTCCAGTACTTCCAGCATTTAATCAATTGAGCCACTCCTGGATTCATAGTTTTCAGACAAAATCATTGCTCCATCAAGACCTCTCTTATGTCTCCAGTCACTTAACCCTTTCAGGCCCCCTAGTTTAGATGGAATTGAAAATTCTGCAACTTGGTGGATTTTTTTTTTTTTTTGTATTTTATTTTGCTGGGGCACCTATGAAAATCCTATAAAGAACCTATGAAAAACGTACCATTCATCCCTCTTTCCCGGTCTCTGTATAACGTAAGAGAGGCGGGAAGATACGAAGAAAAAAAAAAAAAACGCAGAGGGGGGGGAGGATTCGAGGGGAAGAAAAAAAAGGAATGTCCTTATGCTTTTTCAGCTCTATATTAGCTTAACCCAATTATCTAATCAGCTGCTATCCACCACAGGAAGGAAAGTTACTCTCCAGTAGATATCGCTCCGAACTTATCGCATAGTTAAATCGCAGAGTTCATCACTTAATTTGCAGCTTAGTTCATAGCATAGTTCATAACCTTTTCAGTCAGTACTAAGCTGTATCAATACTTAGTCCTTAAGTGAGCTTAAAACTCAGTACTAGTTTCAACTATCAGTTTAGCAGTTTCCAGTAATTCCAGCATTTAATCAATTGAGCCACTCCTAGGGTTATTAGGCAATCATTGACATTTAAACAAGTCCTCTCATTGGTACGTTCTTACAAACATTTCAATTCCGTAGCTCTCATAGATTCATAGGTTTCAAAAAGAATCATTGCTCCATCAAGACCTCTCTTATGTCTCCAGTCAGTTAAATTTTAGCAAGTCCCAGCTGCTGCATCTCTCCCTCAGTTAGTCATCAAATCTCTGATGAGTGGTTTGAACACCATTTTCGTATGCGGGCGCTACTCACGTATGCGCTCACTTCTGCACGCGAGCTCAGCGGGGACGGGGCGCATTTAAAAAAAAAAATGTTCCTATTTATTTCACCTTTTATTTTTATTTTTTACACTGTTTAAAAAAAAAATGGTCACTTTTATTCCTATTACAAGGAATGTAAACATCCCTTGTAATAGAAAAAAACATGACAGGACCTCTTAAATATGAGATCTGGGGCCAAAAAGACCACAGATCTCATATTTACACTAAAATCTAATAAAAAAAAAAATGGCCCTTTAAGAGCTATGGGCGGAAATTACGTTTTGATGTCGCTTCCACCATGCAGTGTCATGGAGACAGGTGGGGGCCATCTTCCCCTCACTTGTCTCCATGCACAGCCATGGGAAGGATCCAATCGCCTCCGCTGCTGCCACTTTTATCTTGTACCGGACTGCCGGCCGAACACGGGGAGCTAGCTGCTGCCATAACACCGATATCCGTCCTCAAAGTAAGGATGTATATCGGCATGCGACGGTCTGAAAGTGGTTAACATAGCTTAACCGACAGTTTGCAATCACATAAAATCCTAATGAAATAAATTTACGTTTTTGGTCGTAACATGACAAAATGTGGAACATGTCAAGGGGTATGAATACTTTTTCAAGGCACTGTAGCAGATGCCTCTAAGCTCCTAAACCTCATGCGCATGGGCACACGTGTCTGTACATGGGCACATTTGTCCATACAGCATAAAAACAAGACATATTTCAGCATCTGGGAGGCACAGGTGGTGCATACAGCTCGCTGCCAGCAGCCTCTCAAAGTCAATGACAGCTTAATTACCTTTTGGTTGTATGCGGCTTTAAGCACATCTGATTGGTACTCATGGTCAGGGTCGCATGCATACTGGGACATATGCTTAGAACTTAAATACTGCTCAGATGTGCTTACAGCACCCTACAATCAAAACATATTTCAGGCTGTCATTGATTTTGAAAGGCTGCTGACAGCTAGCTGTACCCATCACCTGATGCAGTACGCATACAACCCTAACTGCAAGTGCTGCTAAGATGTGCTTACGAAGCATATTTCAGATTTAACAGGCTGACAGCAGCAGACTGTACACACCACCTGGACCTCCTGGGCAACAAAAAACATCCAGTTTTTATACCGTACAGGGAAATGCGCCCATGTAAGTGAAACCTGACTTTAAGGTCTTTGCTGCAATCTTTGAGGATCTTTGAGAATGAAGTACATCAAAGTACAGGTTGTTAGAGAGGTCAAGGATGGTTGGTTTGATTCTGAGCACAGGTAAACGTTAAAAGATGAATGCAATTTATGGCAAATATACCAACAGTGAAATATAGAGCACGAGGCCAGAAATTGTTAATTGTCTGGCCGCTAATCAGAAAAGTCAGAAAAAAAAGGAAAAAGCTCCTACTTGTATGGTTTCACTAGGTTATAGGCTCAAAGTATTTAAACCCCTGGATTATCATGACAGGTACACCTAGCATTTTCAGAAGGAGACGTCAACCTCCATGGTTCTGTCATGACAGGTTTGCTTTAAATGAGCTTGTTTGGCTGTACTTCTACCGAGCATCACTCGGCACTCCTGTGACCAGTTTTCAGTAGACAGTGGGCTGAAGCCTGCTGTCGGCTGATGTCACAGAGCCACGCTGGGGCAAGATGCGCCCACAACCCTGGATCGGCATCAAGCTCAGCCTTTCGAGCCTGAGTAAGCCCCTCCATATCCCAGAACCCCAGTGAGCACGGGGGGGTCAGAGAGCCATTGACTGACATTCACCAGCGCTTTGCTCACAAATCTCTGAAAACCGAGCGATCAGTGGTCTTTGTTCACTTGGTTCTCATTCTTGGAGCCAGCGGGGGACACATGCTGCATCGACCTAGGTAAGTATGATTTAAACAAAAAATAATAATGCTGAACTGATTTCAGTTTAGTCTGCAGATGACCCTCATAACAAAAAGGGGTCAGAATCAGTGTTGCTATCATTGTAAATCCAATTCTGAATACCTAAAAGGGAATATACATACACATTAGACATATTATAATATGCATACTTATCATTATATAATACTGAGCACTTACTTGTGCACGTTGCCTCTGGTGGATCAAAATCTGCTCGATAGTAGCCATTGCGGCAGATACAGATGGGAGAGGCCTCCGCCGTGGAGCGACTGTTCGCAGGACATGGAGCACAAATCCCCAATCCTTGATTGGCTTTAAACATGCCAGCTGGGCAGGCTGGGGAAAAGCAGACAAAATAAAACCTGTATTAATTCATGTATAAATCCCACTGCGTCTGTGTTTCTAAAACAAATAAATCATCGACTTAGAACATTTCCGCAGAATGAAGAAACAAGGAGCAAGTCGGTGACTGCCCAACTGTATTTGACATCTATCAATAATGGCCACCTTCAGACCAAAAGCCTGAAGGTCAGAAACAGTCAGACTGTTGTGTCTGAACATGTATAGGAAGTCAGTCAGCCGGCTCCCTCCATTCAATGACAGTATCAGAATCAAGGCAGGTGCGCCTGACAGACTGAGCTCGTGATATGTTTACTTGTGTTCCTATTGATTTCCACTCCACTGGCTGTGTCAACACTAGAACATGTACAGCGAGTTAACGCTACTTAGTAAATAAGCCTTCTAATGCAAAGAACAGACCTGTACTGTCTGCAACCTTTTAGATGCCTCTTGTCATCCACCTTCCTTCTCTGGTATCTCTTACAGACAAAAAAAGGCATGGCTGCTAAAATGCAAAACTACATTTCAAAATGTCATAATAAAGCAGAACCTCACTTTCTCAATCAATATTGACTATTTTTAATACTTGTGATGCTAGCATTGGCAAATTGATAGCAAAGTACTTGTTTACATTTCTTCAGTTACTTCCTGGTTTCCAGGCCTAAGCAAATGATGTCATACTCCCTAGGAGTCTTCAGGAGGGGAGGGGCTAGGCACACTTTCCAGCCTGCCTGCCTGAACTAAGGAAAATTGGATTCTAGGAAGTAAATACTATTTCAGGGGTGTCCAACTTTTTTTTTTTTTCTGGGCCACATTGAAAGAAAAGGAATGGTCTTGGGCAACACTAACAATAAGGATAGCTGATGAACAGAAAATGTCGGGCAGATTACAAGCTAAAGATCACTGATATAGATAATGTACTTATCTGAGTAATACAACTTCATTTTTTTGTAAGTTTGTTATTATAAAAGTAAAAGAGGGCAGCATATAACAAGTAAGATGTCTGACACTGCTTTTGATAAATGAACGCATCAATATCTGGTTCAATGAACGTGGTAGCAATTCTCAATACATTTTCAAGGTGCTCATCAGATGTTTTGGTTCTAATTTTGTCCTTTGCGTGCTTCATCCTTGAAAATAGATGCTCACTAATATAGGTGCTGCTGAAAACTGATGACATGAATAAGGCGCAATTTTGAAGAGTGGGATTATTTTTCTTTGGCAAGATAAAACTTATAAAAGTCCAATAAAGTGCGACAAATTTTTCTTTGGCCACATGTGTTTGCTAGTAGTGTAAATGCTTTTTTTTTTTACAAAAAATCCCCCTCCCCCCACAAAAAAATCTAAATTTTTAAGTAAGTTTACTATTTTGTGTTGGGCAGCATTCCTCGTTGTCATGGGCCACAGGTTGAACACTCCTGTGCGACATCTGCCCTTACTCAAGATGGCCACGGCCAGAAATGCTAGGGCAGTGATTCTCAACCAGGGTTCCTCCAGAGGTTGCTAGGGGTTCCTTCAGCATTGGGCAATTTCTGATTCACGGATAAGTTCCCACTGACACCATTGATCTTTTTAGCTATCTGCAAGGAGGTAATTCTTCCCAATAATCACAAGTGTAAGGACCATTCCTCTCACTAACCATCACACTAATGTATCATGAGTTGTAGATTTCTAATTTTTAGCAGGGGTTCCTTGAGACCGGAGAACTATTTCAAGGGTTCCTCTGTGTTGAAAAGGTTGAGAAAGGCTGTGCTAGGGGGGGTTTTTAAAGGTGATTTCTCATTAAAAGCATGGAGACATCGATGGATGAATGAGTTTGCTTTGAATAATTAAAAATGAATTAAATAGCGTATTTGGTTTGTGGTAATCAGATACGGTGTAGTTCCGCTTTAAAGACTCTCTACATTTCCCTACACCTACACAAAGTCTACCCTGTAAAAGCACAGCTGGAGTCTGACTGGTGGCTCTGGGGTAATAAAATTGTTGCTATTATGGAATATTTCATATGTAAGGCCACGCATTAAGTCTTATTGCTAAAAGTATCTAACAGAATACTGTTGCCTAAAGCAAGCAGATTATTCCATTAATTTTCACATATTGCTCTAGATAAATGGAATGTAGACTTTGATTGGTTGCTATGGGAACAAGTACAGTTATTTGAGACACTTTGATAATGTGGCTGTATTTAAATTCTCTTCATCCATAGAGCTACCTTGGACAGAGGAGGTGACCCACATAGGGTCCCAAGAATAAACAACACCTAAACAGAACTCCCCATCAGTTCCACTTGAGTAAGACTGGAGACTTCTGCACGCTTTTCTTAGAGGAGCATTTATTGAGTCTAGGTTGTTGAGTTTTTGAATGTCCAGTCAACCCAAAACTTGTTCTGTATAATCAATCAGCTTCTCATATTTCTTGGCAATAGAGACTTTGCTGCTGCTAGAGAACTGGCTTTACATGCACCACGCTTCAAGGATCATGAGTTTCAGACTTTGCCTGGTATATTCAGCAAAATTCCAGTAAAATGAAACCGCTTTAATCCCTTGTTTGTCTTGCTTGACCGTGAGATTTATTGTGAAGATGTACAGGCATGCACAAATAAACAGACATCAGAGAAGAAACCTTGATGCATGTCTAATTGTAATATTTCTTAGTTACCCAGGCAGCAAGGTCTCTGCTCCTGGGTTCCCGGTTCCAACCATTCTCCCCGTTGGAATTTTTAATTTATTGTGCATTAAAAAGACTGCAGTAGGAGACGTGGCACCAGCCAACCAGCAAAACTCGGGGAGGTAAGCAAATTTAGGAAGTCTGCTAAGGACATGTTGTCGCTACACACACTGAAAGAGGCCAGTTAAATATTTAGTCTTATTCCGCATACACACGATCGGAATTCTCATCGGAAAAAGCTCTGATGGTTTTCCCGACGGAATTCCGACGGAATTTAACACGTTTATAACGCGGTGACATACAACAAGTATGACGTGACTAGAAGAAGGAAGTTCAATAGCTTCCGTCTCGTAGTTGAATCTGAGCATGCGTGATTTTTGGCGTGTCGGAATTGCATACACACAATTGGAATTACCGATAGAAAGTTTTTCCGTCTGGAAAATTGAGAACATGCTATCAATTTTTGGCTGGTGGAAATTCGGACAGCTAAATTCCGATGGAGCATACACACGGTCGCATTTTCCGATGAAAAGCTCTCATCTGTCTTTTTCTGGCCGGAATTCCGATCGTGTGTACGCGGCATCAGTGAACCCACACATGGTGCACTGAATAGTACATTTAGAACAACAGAACTGACTAGAGAACATTTGTGGTACTAGGACACTCTATATAAACATCACACAGAACACGTGTTGTTTGCACAGAGGAAGCAATCTTGACTGCAATACCAACTTTCATAATGAAACCTATGGCCAATTGGAAGGCAGTGCTCTCCTAAACAGTAGCTCAGGATGTAAAGTGCCCCCCACCAATGGGTGTATGAGATGGGTTCTATATACAAGGAATCTATGAATAGTGACCATATAGAACAGTCTGTTTTCCCAGTCTTGAGATTATGTTCTTGCCATTTAAACAGCATTTTGTCTTCGACCCTGATGAAAGGCAGAAAAAAAAAATCCTCCCAGCAGCAGTCACTCCCGACACAGCAATCAATTTCTCCTCATCATCTGCTAATATCTAGAAAGGAGCGGTGAATGACAGGTTAAAGGGCTTCAATAAAGATTAGAAAGACCATATCTCCAAAAGGAAATTGCTTGAAAAAGTGGTTATTCCACCAGCTTCTATTAATTTCCTTTCCCTGGTTACCTCAAGGAGACTCATATCCTGACACAGAGGAGATGGGGAGTGCGGACTCTCTGTCTTATCCCAATCAGAGACATAGAAACACTCAACACTTAACCCCGTCCAGGTAGCTCATATCTTAACAATCAACTGAGCTCTCCATGCAAGGACATTGGGGGGTCACGTTTAGCTACATCTACCAGAGATGAATTAAAAATGAAATTTGCTGTAATCTCTCCTTACAGCTTTCTGCCATAGCAAGTACATTTCAGGAGTACCAATGTTAGATAAAGCAAATACAGCATATGTACAATTCTATTACTATCTCCATTTCAGCCAATCTTTGCATGGCTTCAATCTTCAGCATCCAACACATTTAGGTGGGTGGGATGCCTTTGTCCTCCTGCTGCCCACTATGGCCCCTATCCCGCTATTATATTACTAGTCTGTCCCACTTAAATAATATATGTCATCACAATAGCAATGAGCTTATCTCCAAGTGGAAAGCTTCTTTTATTGCTTGCTCATTGCTAGATTATTGTGCAATAAAGAAGCTTTTCACTTGGAAACAAGCTTGTGAGTGATTGTACTGATAATATATTTTATCCACCGTAACTACTCAGGAATTCTTCCAGCACCCCATTAACCACATGGTTAATTCCAGTATGGGGTAGAAGAATCTACTTTATGCTTAGCAATTCTGAAGAATGCACACTAATTGCATAGCAAATGGGGGGGAGGGGGGCAGGCAAAGTGAGCAGCATGGAGTCAAAGACATCTGACACACCTAGAAGTGTCAGATGTTAAAGTGGTTGTAAAGGCTGAAGGTTGTTTACCTTCAGTGTGCAGCCCCACCCCCATACTTACCTAAGCCCAATCTCGATCCAGCAATGTGCTCGAGACCTAAGGCTCTGTCGGGTCTCTCCCTCCTGATTGGCTGAGGTGTAGCAATGCAGCAACGGGAGCCATTGGCTCAGGTGCAAGAACACACGAGTGCCCCTACAGCAAGCGGCTTGCTATGGGGGCACTCTGCAAGGGTGAGGGGCCCAGAGCACCAGTGGGGGTTCCGAGAAGAGGTGGATCGGGGCTGCTTTCTGAAAAACTACTGCACAGAGCAGGTAAGTATGACATATTTGTTATTTGATTTTTTTAATACAGTTTTTTTTAATACAATTTTTTTCTCACTTAAAGAATTTTAATGTTGAGTAAAGATTGGCTGCAAAGGAGGTAGTAATGGTAAAGCTAGCCATACACTGTTCATTTTTTTCAGCCAGATTTCTCCATCCATACAATTAAGGTGGATGGTGGAATTTCTCCTGCTGAGAAATTGTATTCTGACAACAAGACACGCAGCTGTCAGAATAGAGTGATCAGTTGATGCAGCTGATTGGCTGCAGTTTTCCAACATGTCTATTCAGCAGAGCCTTGTCCAGCATGTCACTTTGAGCAGGAAGTGTCATACACTGATCAAAATTTGGCCAGGCAGCAATGAGAGTCATATGTTCCTGCTGCTGTCAGTCAAATGCAGTGAGGAGGGCACAGGGAATGTGGGGAAGCCTGGCTGTGTGTGTCTATGGACACACACCTCCTGGCTTAGAAGCGTGCCCACACGTGAGCCCCATAGCACACTGCTTGCTATGGAGGCACTCACAGGGGGAAGATGCGGACAGAGCTAGTGGGGAACCTCTAAAGAAGAGGTAAGGGACCACTTTGTGAAATATCGTAGCACAGAGTAGGTAAGTATAAAAAAAAAAAAGCTTTAGTATCACTTTAAGATGTCTTACATGCTACTGCAGCCTGATAAATAATGCCAATGAAGTTATAGTGCAACACTTTTATTACTTTTGGAAAGAGAACTTTTGTTAAGTTTATATTGTTGACTGTAAACCCACTAGGGACATTTACACTCATTTATTTTGTGGTCACACAAAAAAAGAAGAAATGTTCTTTTCATTGCTGTCTGTGTGGCCATTACGTTTATTCCCCTCACAGGAAATTTCTTTGCAGTCTTCAGGACAGGAAATCTCCCCAGTGAAACAAAAAACTGACAGAGGTTCTAGCCTTTACTGACTCTCTCTCTAAAACATAATAAAATACTTTTGGCTTGAGTAGGGCTATAAAGAGCCAGAAAACCTGCATTATAACAGATTGCATGTACTCTGTAAAACTTTGTACTGTGAAAAATAGAAGTCCATAAACTGAAAATACAGTGTGGCCTATGGGAGACTGCATTCAAAGGATGGGTGAATTCAGGTGTTTAGACCCCTTGCACACAGATATAGTATGTTACTGATATTTATACAAGATAATTTTTAAATGGAGGCTGGCAGAAAGATTCTAAATAAAACAAAGTTATGCTCTGGGACCTTGCATGTGTACAAGCACATAAACATGTAAAATTATTCTTCATCCTCTTCTAGCTGCCATTGTTGCAATGTATGCGTATGTGTGTGTGCATGCTTGCATATACGCACACACGTGCAAAAATTACTACACTGATTTTATAAATTTTTTTACAGCACTGAAATATATATTTTTTTTTTTACAGCACTGAATTTTTTTCAATTTTTTTACAGCTCTGAATGTATCCTTGCATTGTTGCTCTTTATGTAGATGTATGGATTGTCCTATAGACAACAATGCACCTGTGTTTGGCTTCACAAGAAAGCTACATGGCACCTGTGTGCAAGAGACTTTAGACTTTATTCACACCCATGCAGGTGCAACAGTACATTTTCTGCATGATTTCACATATTTACGGCAGCTCATTCATTTCAACCAGACAAGTGAGAGACCCTATTTTTAACATCACTGGGCTAAACGGCATGGTATTTTGTTACAAGGCACGTTGATGTGCCATAAAAAATTAATAGCACCACCACATGCCTGCAAAAGGGAAAAGTTCCTGAAATGCACAAATGTGAACCTAGCCTTACACTGCTGGACATAGTTCTGCCCGGCATACATTGGATTAAAGTATACGCCCCAAAGCTCAAACACATATAAGTGTTTGCATATATGGTGTCAGTAGAGCAGTGGACATGTCAGTAGGACACTGGGTGGTGTCAGTCAGTAGAGAAGTAGATGTTTCAGCAGGGCAGTGAACTTTGTCAGTAGGGCAGAGGACGGTGTCAGTAGAGCAGTGGACATGTCAGTAGGACACTGGGTGGTGTCAGTCAGTAGAGAAGTAGATGTTTCAGCAGGGCAGTGAACTTTGTCAGTAGGTCAGTGAACTTTCTCAGTAAAGCAGTGGATGGTTTGAGTAGAGCAATGGATGGTGTCAGTAAGGCGGAGATTGTTGCCTGTAAGGCAGTGGATGGTATCAGTAGCTTTTTATTTATTTATTTATTTTTTATATTTTTCAAAATTTTATTTTCTTTATTATTTTTTACAATATTATTATTGGTTTTTTTAATTTACATTTTCTTAGGAGCCCCATCGGGGTGGGGGATGGGTTTGGGGAAGTATCAGGGGTCTAGACCCCTGATGTCTCATTTTTGAATCACAGAAATGGACTGAGGATAGAGATTCATTCAATGAACAGTGAATGAATGGGAAGTGCTCTGTGCTGAGCGGCTTTCTGTTCATTCACAAACTAAAACATAGTAAACACAGTACCAATCACGCACTTATTATATACTTGTTTATTCCAAAAATGAAGGGGGCAGTAAATTACATATTAATTGACCCCTAACAGCAGCTGGGGGGGGGGGGGGAGAGGAGAGGAAGCCATCAGCAGTGTTGGGGGGGAGGGGGGGAGGGGAGCACACAGGGGGCTCGGGAAGCAGAAAAAAGAGGAACAGGGACAAAAGGGGTAGCAGGGGAGGTAAATATTGTATTGTATTGTATTGTATTGTACTGTATTGTATTTTCCTCCTGGGGCAGCTAAATGCTGGCAGAAGTGAGAGGGGGAGTAGCATACTTTCAGCTGCTGCAGGAGGAAAATACAGATCAATTCCAACAAATGCCAGCCCCCCGCTGCTCCTGGCCAGGTTTCAGGGGTTAGCAAGAAAGGATCTCAGTCTACCCGTCACCTGCCCTCAACAGACGGGTTGTCGACCCCTGGATTAGGGTGTACCGAGGCACACCTGGCACACCCCATACGCACGTCTATGCTGCTGGATAAAATTACATTGCGTGCCATGGTTAGTCTATATACATAGCACACACAGATAAGATGGGGTCACAAATAGACCCAGATGTTACTTTTTACATAGTGGGCTTTCTGAAACAAAAAAGAAACACAAGTAGCAATCCATTGGGGTCTATTTATAAAGGTTCTCCAAGGGTTTTCACATTTTTCCAGTTTAATCCAATTAGTAAAATAGGGGAAAACTGTGGCAATCATGTGTTAGAACCTTTATGAAAAGACCCCATAGTGTCTTCATTACTTTATCTTATGTGTTGTAACAGCAGGAATAAAAAGTACACAGACGGCAGAGGGGTGAGCAAACGGCTCTTATCTGTCATGCAACTCTACTTTCAGGAACTCATTAAAATAATAAGGCTTAAAAAAAAATATATATGAAAAAAAAAAAACAGAAAAAACCCTTTTCTTTTTCCCCCCTTTCATTTATGGCAGTAGATAGAATGATATTTCTGCAAAGCTAAACGGGCTGTATTCCCTATACTGACAGAGAGCTCGGAGAATTCTTATTTGTAGATTTCACATGGCATCTGTAAAGATAATTGTATAAAAACACCAAGCTGATAATAGAAAAGGAAACAGCTGAAGTGAAAGAAAATAAATAATAAATAGGAATGGCATAAAGAGTCTAATTAGCTGTACGTAGACTCATATTTACACTGAATGCTACTTCATTATGTATGTGAGGCTGTAACTTGATAAAGCAATGGCCTGCCATACACTCAGACAAACATGCTCACAATTAAGGGCCATCAACTCATAATCGCTATAATGGAGATGACTGTAGAAATGAGTGAATGGCAAATAAAAGGTGATTAGTGGAACTAGGGGGATTGTGAATGTAGATGGTGAAGGAATTAGAAAAGCTACTGACGAGGTGATGAAAAATGTTTAAGTATGTCACAATGAGCGAACAAGAACAAAAACATGAAACTTTTCACATTGCAGATAGATTATAAACTCTTTAACACAATGCTCTTCTCGTCTACTACTAAATGTATCTTTGGATATATATGTGTTATAAAAGTAGCAGGCAATTTTCTGTTGTGCTCTCGTGTAATTAAAAATCTTCCAGGCAGATGAATATTACTGAATGATAACTGTAAAACAATTCATGTGGATCTTAAAGCATAACTAAACCTCACAATTAAACCTATGTATCCCCAGGCCTTTATCTAAATAAAAATATCTGCTCCTTTTTTTTTTTAAATTAAAGCCCATCTCTAGGTAAAAACTTCACATTAATACTTCACAACACATATGTCTATTCACAATTTAATTTTAGAGCCCTTTCACACCGGGGTGTGGGCTGCATTAGCGGTAAAGAGCCGCTATCTTAAGCGGCACTTTACTGCTGTTATAGCGGCGCTCTTCGGGCCGCTAGTGGTGCACTTTCAACTCCACTAGCAGCCAAGGAAAGGGTCAAAACCACTCGAAAAGCGCCGCTGCCAAAGCTCTTTGCAGGCGCTTCAGTAGCAATGGACATTGATTTCAATGACAGGGCCGGTGTATACACCGCTCCCGCACTGCCCCAAAGATGCTGCTTGCTGGACTTTTTTTCGGTCCTGCAAGCGCACCGCCCCAGTGTGAAAGCAATTGGGCTTTCACACTGGGGAGGCTTGAGAGGCACTTTTCAGGCATTTTACAGGCACTATTTTTAGCGCTTAAAGTGCCTTCATTGTGATAGGGGTCTTAAAGCCTCATTCTGGGCTAAAACTATTTTTTTGTATAATCCCTAATCTCACTACCCTATAACCAAGCCTTTCTCAATTAAAGTTCTGTGAAATCCTAGGGTTCCTCTAGAGCAGGGTTTCTCAACCAGGGTTCCATGAAACTCTATGGTTCCTCCAGAGGTTGCTAAGGGTTCCTTGAGCAATGGACAATTTATGCCTCTCAGATAAGCTCCCACTGACACTATTGATCTTTTTGGCTATCGGTAAGGGGGTAATTTTTCCCAATGACCACAAGTGTAAGGAGCATTCTTCAAACTGACCATAACACTAATGTATCATGAGGTGTAGAAATAGGAATTTTTGGCAGGGGTTCCCTGAGACCGGAAACTTATTTCAAGGGTTTCTCTATGATGAAAAGGTTGAGAAAGGATGCTCTGGAAGTTGCTAGGGAGTAATGAGCAACTTCTGCCTCTCAGATGAGTTACCACTGCCAACAATGATCTTTTAACTACCCGTAAGGGGGAATTCTACCCAATGACCATAAATATAAGGAGCATTCTTTTCACGGATCATTACAATAATGTACCCTGAGGTGTAGATAGAAAAATTATTATCAGAGGTTCTCTGTGCACAAAAATCATTTCAAGGGTTCCTCTATGTTAAAAAGGTTGAGAAACCCATCCTACTGTGCATGTTTCTTTAGCTTGTGAAGTCAGATATACTCACCTAAGTACTCCCTCCAGGTCCCTCACTGCTGCCTGTTCTAGTTGGGGGGACCACTGATCCAATATTGCAATAACTCCTTGGGATAACCAGTCCCCTGTGATGATATTACGCTCTTCTGGATCCTGAGAGACACGCAGACACCCAAGGAAGGACCCTTTCAGGCAGTAATCAGGTGAGGGGAAGTCTCAAGAAAAACATTCTTGGAGTGGGGCTTTAAACCCTAAAACCCTAATTCACCTCATATTTACTAACTGAAGTCTGCTCTACTATGATCCTCTGCAGTGCCCCTTCTGGAAGTGGACTCAGGATTGTTGCCCCGTGACTCAGGATTTGAAAATGAGAAAGGACACAATTTTGGTAGTGTGGATAATGTCCAAAGAGCCGCTGTGCAGGCTCTGAAAGCCATCCCACTTAAAGACTTCCAGGGATGATATGAATAATGGAAAAATCGCTGGGAGTGTTTTGTACACTCACAAGGTACATACTTTGAAGGAGACAATGTTCAATTGTAAAATTTTTCATTACTTTCTGGACATGATATATATCTATATAAATCCTGTATAATAATAATAATAATAATAATACTAACAGTTAGCATTATTTCTACAGGCTGAAAACTAATAACTGTAATGTAGGAGGTTTTAATACACATCCATAATAGGATGGTTTGTAGTTGTAGAATACCAGATATAGTTTTAAAGGCACTGTGTTACCAACTGAATAAAATGCAGGTAAATTCACAGAAACTTGAGGTGCTTTTCCTTTCCATAAATTTGTTGTTATTCATTTGCAATGTGCCTTTAAACTTAAAGCTAGAAAAATAGACTAATCCATTCCTTAAACCAGCCCCCACCCCCACTTGCATGTCGTGCCCTCTACTCTTCTGGGAGTCTAATTATCCAGCACCTTTGCCCCTTATTTCCCCTCCCTACAAAACTTTACATGCCAGGGGAGAAACGAAGGGGGATACTCTTGAGTAGGGGTAGGCAACCCCAGAAAGGCGGAGACCTACTTCAAAAGGAAAAGTGAATATCTATTTTAAAAGCACAAGAGAAACCAAAAATTAAAGGGGAAGGAACACCTTTTAATGATGGTAGGGTGATGAAATAAATAATGCAGGTAAAGCTTTTC
Source organism: Lithobates pipiens (assembly GCF_037356315.1). Classification (NCBI taxonomy): domain Eukaryota; kingdom Metazoa; phylum Chordata; class Amphibia; order Anura; family Ranidae; genus Lithobates; species Lithobates pipiens. Next base: position 497,325,968 of record NW_027507758.1, read on the forward strand.
TACATTGGTGGTAAGTGCAGTACTCCAGTAATGTCCCCTCGTATATTGGTGGTCAGTGAGCCCAAGATTATAGTGTCTCTATTTTACTTTATCTCCATTACAGTGCTTCTTATCATTACAGAATTAGTTAGTACCCGAAGTACCATCATTATGCCACCCCAATTCCATTTTGTTCCCCATTACCCCCATCATATTCTCCATTAGAAGTGCTTTCCCTCTTCCTCCTCCCGACCATATGTAGAGCAGCACAAGGAAGTGGTAGCAAGACCTGTTCTGGTCTCTGCCCATCCACCTTTGGTATCCATTCCATACAAGCACCTGGGATGGACAAAAGAGAAGGATTATTGGAACCAGTGTAGATGGTTAGCTCTCCTTGGCTCCGCAATTTCTCTCTGAATTGAAATCTGAGGAGAGGTGGGTGTGTTTGGAAGCTAGCAACACAATAGGGTCAGTCACAACCACCTACCACATACCCACGATCAACAGGTTGCCAACCCAACCCAGGTTGCCAACCCATTGTCACTTGAGTGAGAGCTTTAAGTCTGTTGGAACTGCCGACACCATATCTACAATAGCAGTGCCCAGGGCTTTTGGATGTCTACACTAAGGAGGTTTTTACAAATATAAGTAAAATACACATACTTTCCTAAGGGAAGAATTGTTTTTCAAATAATGGTCTGAGGACAAGGCATCATTGTATATTTGTGTGTACTATGTGCAAACTGGGAAATAACCACAGCTGTTGCAAAGAGTGCAAATACATTAAGATTCAACCCTCATCCTGCTGTGTATACAAATCTATTTACTTAACACGTAAATACAATCAATATCCTTTCCACAGATTAGAAAGTGACTGCAACCACATAAAAAAGCGCTGTCAGCCAAAGAACAAACAGCAAACCATCCAATTCTTTGACAGCACAACTGTGGTTTCCACTCACTGCAAGGATCATTGTACAATCTACATAGCAGCTTGCATACTTGGAACATTTGTTTTTACATTGTTTCTACATTATTGCATTGTGTGGGTAATCATGGCTAATAATCCAAATGTTTCCATCTATCAACACCCATTTAAAATATTATATTACCTGCTTTGTACAAGCCTGGCCCATATACAGTATATAGGAGGTCTTGACCAGGCAGTGTGGCTTCCACAGATTTCCAAATATATGGTACTAAAGCCCCGTACACACGAGAGGACTTATGTCCGACAGACTTCCGAAGGAGTTCCGTCGGAGTTCTGCCGGAGTTCCGACGGAGTTCTGACGGACTTTTCGGCTGAGCGGACTTGGCCACACACAATCACACTAAACTCCGACGGATTCGAATGTGATGACGTACGACTGGATTCGAATAAGGAAGTTCATAGCCAGTAGCCAATAGCTGCCCTAGCGTCGGTTTTAGTCCGTCGGAATAGCATACACACGAGCAAATTTTTCTAAGGGACCGGGTCCGGCGGAGTTCCTTCGGAAAAATTTGAAGCATGTTCCATATTCTAAAGTCCTTCGGACTTTGGCGAGTCAAAAGTCCGTTGCAGCCCACACACGATCAAATAGTCTGACGGAATCAGTCCGTCGGACTTTGGATGTTGAAAAGTCTGCTCGTGTGTACGGGGCTTAACACCTCTGTTTTAAATACTAACACAGTAATTTGTGCCATGAAACCACATGTGCATTCATTCTGTGTAAATTAGGCATAAAAAGAATGTTCTTTAACCACTTCAGCCCCGGAATGATTTACCGCCTTCCTGAACAGAGCACTTTTTGCGATACGGCACTGCTTCGCTTTAACTGACAACTGCGCGGTCGTGCGACGTTGCACCCCCTTTTTCTCACAAAGAGAGCTTTCTTTTGGAGGTATTTGATCGCCTCTGTGGTTTTTATTTTTTTGCGCTATAAATAAAAAAAGAGTAACAGTTCTGAAAAAAAGCAATATTTTTTACTTTTTGCTGTAATAAATATCCCCAAAAAATGTATATAAAAAAATGTATTTCTTTCTCAGTTTAGGCCGATGTGTATTTTTCTACATATTTTTGGTAAGAAAAATTGCATTATGCGTATATTGATTGCTTTGCACAAAAGTTATAGGGTCTACAGGGGCGGACAGACCATTCGGGCACTCGGGCACTGCCCGAGGGCCCCATGCCACTAAGGGGCCTCATCAGGGTTGCCAGCCTCAATAAAACCAGGGACAGTATGTAAAAATCTGTGTTCTTTTATTAGTAATGGCAGTGATCTGAGATTTGTATCGTGACTGTGAAATTATGGTGGACACATTGGACACTTTTGACACTATTTTGGGACCATTGTCATTTATACAGCAATCAGTGCTATAAAAATGCACTGATTACTGTATAAATGACACTGGCAGGGAAGGGGTTAAACACTAGGGGCAATCAAGGGGTTAAGTGTGTCCTAGGGAGTGATTCTAACTGTGGGGGGGATTGGCTCACTAGAACATGACAGAGATCACTGCTCCCGATGACATGGAGCAGTAGATCCCTGTCATGTTGCTAGGCAGAACAGGGAATTGCCTTGTTTACATAGGTATCTCCCCGTTCTGCCACTCCGTGACATGATCTTGTGCCCCCCGGTGGGCATTGAGTCTGCGGGACATGGGGGCACAATCACGGAGTACGTGCTCACCCACAATGCCATGATGTACCTGTACACGCGTTTACTCAGCCATGCCATTGTGCTGACATATATCGTTGTGTGCTGGTTGGCATGTGGTTAACCTATTTTCTCTTGTGAACGAATGTCATTTTTTATTGGGTGGTAGTAAAAATACTGTATTATGGCCACTAGATGGAGCTGAGAAGCATAAGAAATATATATGTCTTTGTAACAAATTAAACTGTTATAAAGAAAGGTGAGGGGAAATTAGCAAACAAATATATACATTGGTTACATTTATTTTTCTCCTTCTTACATTCTCTAGAAGTGTTACACTGTATCTCTTGTTACAAAGATGCATATTTTCTGTGCTCCTCATGCAATTGCTTTTATAAATAGACCTCTTAAATGTTCATCTATATGAGACACAAAGCAAAAAAAGCTAAAGCGGATTAGATACATTGTATATGAAAACGTCATTGTGTTAGCAGAGTAGTCTGAGAGAATTGTAGGCATCTGTAGACAGCCTGATCCCTGTCTTTGAATAGTTTTTTTTTCCAACACAGAGGAACCTACACTGGCAAATGCCACCATCTTTTACTTTGTGGACTGTCAAGATCTTATGAAAGTGACAAGAGTTGGGATAAACTATAACCTTTGTCAATGTCACTTTTTCTGGACAATTTGGTTTGCCTTTCCGATCATAAATCCCAACTGTCCCTCATTTGAAAGGAACTGTCCTTTTTTGGGAACCAAATCCCTCTTGTTCCTCGTTCTTTCTCAGTTGTCCCTCTGTTTGGCCAGATATAAGGATCTCTATAATAAATGTATTCATTAACTGTCAAAGGTGTTTTATTTTTATAGACATTTTGAATTCTATTTTTTTTATTCTGAAAGGCCAACATAAGTTAAAAGCAGTAATAACAAATTAGATTGAAGTGATATTTTTTTGTGCATTAGTCCTCTTGGTTCATCTTATTGGAGGCATGGCTGGGGAGTGTAATTTGCCATTACTCTTCATGCTACAATGTGTCCATCTTTCCCATCTCACAAGGTTTTTACATATGTGAAGATGTTGAGAAAAATATAAAAAGAAAAACAAAAATAATATATAGGAATAAATGTATTTAAAGTGGAATTTCACCCAAAAGGGAAAGTTCAACCTATTTACATCTTCCCCTCCTCCTCTACCACATTTGCCACTTTCAGATCGCCGTGATGATCCGAGCGGAAGTTCGCCTTTTTTACCCTCCTTCTACTGCAGCCTTCTGGGACACATCCTAGGTCCCAGAAGAATGTGAGACCATTCACAAAGCACAGTACGGCTTGCGCATGCGAATCGGGAAACCAGCCAGGAAGCCTCAAGGCTTTATTGACGGTTTTACATTAAGAATTGCCTCGGGTGAGGTCAACGCTTGATCCTTATACAAGTAAATGTCATTATAGTAAAAATCAGCAGCTACAGTATTTGTAGCTGCTGACTTTAATTTTTTTGGGTGGGAGACTGGAACTCCTCTTTAAAGGGGTTGTAAACCCTCGTGTTTTTTCACCTTAATGCATCCCTGGCAGTGATCGGTCCCCCAGCCCCCCCCCCCCCCCCCATTTTACATACCAGAGCCCCGTATTTCTGTCGGAGGAGACGCACTGTCCCTCTCTGCATGGAGTCCTGGCTCTTGATTGGATAGATTGATAGCAGCACAGCCATTGGTTCCCGCTGCTGTCAATCACATGCAATGATGCGAGCGTCGGGAGGCGGGGCCGAGTCTGACATTCGTGTCTATGGATGCAAATGCTGGACTCGGGAGCATGCCCACAAGGTAACCCCTTGGGAGAGTGGTTCTCTTAGGGGGTTATCTGATGTGGGGAGGAGCTGCGAGAGCCGCCGGGGGACCCCAGAAAAGGATGTTTGGCGCCACTCTGTGTAAAACAAGCTGCACAGTGGAGGTAAGTATGATATGTTTGTTATTTTTTTTTAAAACAAACCCTTACAATCACTTTAACTAATCATTGCTTGTATTAACACATACTGTTATCACAATACAACATTTTAGGACATAGCACTCATTAAAGAAACATTTGGGACTTGAATATCATTAGGTGTGGTGAGTATATTATATGCAGACATGGTTTAAAGTGGATCATCAGTCATTTTTTCATCTTTCCATCTATTAAATCTTATAGATCTTTTATCAATGCAGCCTGATCAATGCCCATCTGCAGCCTCACAAGTGCCATCAATGCAGCCTCACCATTGCCATCAATGCAGCAGTTTCCTATTACAGAGGCTGCCAGGTAAACAGGAGATTGTCACTGTATATAATCTGAAGGCACTCGTCCCACCCCCTCCCTGTTGCCTCCAAGGCAGCTAAAATTAAAGTATTGGCGTATAACACGCACACGCTATTTGCGCCCGATTTCATGGTGAAAAGGTCAGTGTTATAGGCCAATAAATACAGTATATATAAAATAATATGGAACGTGGTTGGAGGGAAGCTTGAGAAAGGCAAAGATGTTTTTATTACAAATTTTGTGAGCAGACTGCAGTTCCTCTTTAAGTAGAAGGGAGAGTAAAACCTCCTTGTCCTGCAATCCAGGAGCAATGTGAAATATACACTGTACACATCAAAATATGCTACTTGTATGCTCACTTAACATGTTACTAAACCCACAACAGTAAAATCAGTCTATATATGCTATAAGCATGCTTGTTATACTGACTGTGGGAACTAAGCGGTTAATCCTGCACATTGTATAAAAAGGCTGTTTGATCCTGTCTTCTCTGACCCTTTCCTTCTTCCACTGTCCATTATCCATCTCCAGATAAGACAGAGCCTTTGGAGTCACTCTACACATGCTCAGTTTGGTGTGTATTGCTAGAGTTTTCTTTTTTGGGAGGGTGCATATGATTGGCACAGAGTCAATCAGTACTGTCCAGAGGGTCAGGGGTCCTGCAGCCTCAAAGGGCAGTCAGAATAGAATGAAAACTCCTCCTACAAGCTTTAACCAGACACTGATAGAAGTCATAAGACTGCTATATACTGCTGATGAGAAAGGGTATTTAGCAGTTTATATGTACAAAACTAATTGCATTTCCATGTTCTGTATACTGTGGGAGACCAGATATAGTGAATGCAGGGTACTGGGTTTAGTAAGAATAGAAGAGAGCATTAGCAGGTTAATGTGTGGTTGTAACATTGCATTTTCTTTAACCACTATGCACTGCAGAAAGAAGTGATTTTCGTAAACTCCCAAGCACATTCCACGTGTCTGTTTTATACCTGCATGCCCCATTATCTGCTTATGCCTCCAACAGCTTCTGTAACTCCATCAAACCCCAACAACACCCCACAGATCACTCTAACACACATGACCGAGTAATGCTGCGAAAACACTTTTCTCGAAATAGTCATCAGTGTCCCCGATACCGCTGTTCTATAGTCGGGAGACCTCATAGAATGTACATAGTCAGTGCAAGTAATCAATGAGATGATGAAGCACGTCGTCTTCACTGACATCTCGTTTCTTCCAAGTAATTCAAGTGTTGATTTCTTGACAATCTGCAGAGCTCTTCCCTTGTGATGATAACCTCTCCAGATCTTTTCTTATTGATCAAACCACATAGATGAAATGCTACTCCTTGCCACAGATACACACCATTGGGAGAGAGAGGAACATCCAGACAACTTGGAGTGTGAAAGCAGCATCCTGTGATGGGGAGAATTTACTGCCAGCAAAACCTGTTACAGTAAAGACCAAGCAGCTTGCAAATACCACAGTAATAAAATAACTTCATAACTCCAAGCCAAGTAACCTATAAAAAATTTAATTTTATTGTTTTCATTTTCTGCTAATCAGAGGTGCACAAGCATTTTTGCTGGTACATCTATAGAGGCCTTAAAGAGCTCTGCTATTTATTAATTGTACCTAAACTGGACACATAACATAATTCCAGCCATAGGCGTGCGCAAGTGGGGTGTCAGGTGTGCCTGGGCACACCCTAATGCACACCACATTAGCACTTTGTGTGTCGGCAGGGAGATTGGAAAGATCTCGAATTGATCTCTGCCATAAGAGTGTGTATTGGTGTGTGTGTGTGTGTACCAGTAGTGTATTTTGGTTTTGTGCTGCCCTAGCCTGACTAAACTCACCCCCTAATTTAAATACGACCCACCCCTTCCGGTCAAGGCCACGCCCCTTGCTGTTTAAGACCCGCCTAAAGTTTTCAAGTGGGGACATTAGTTCCTGGGGGGGGCAATGGATTCCCCCTTAATTTGCATAGACTTCCTCTCACTTCCTGTTTGGCTATGGGGCAGGACATGCCTCTGCAATGGGACAAGGATAGTAAAAAGTAAACTGACAGGGGCTATAACCCTCCCTTATTCTATCCAAAAAAAAAAGTGTTTCCTATAGTTCTACAAATTTCTGATAATTTTATGGAGAGGACTAAGAAGATACAACCATGCCATTGGTGTATAAAGTTTGTGGTCCAGGATGATAGGACAGTCAAAATTAGAAGCGCCCCCCCACAAAGTTGCAGAATGCCAGCCGTCCGCATACCGGAAGCAGTGCGGCCACTTTATGGGGGCACTAGACTAATTTGCCTCTCAGCCCAGTCTGCCCCATAAGACTGGTGCTACACTAACAGTGTAACACAAGCCAACAGTTCCTGTACTACTTTTGGCGACTCCGGGGGGCGATTTGTATAGACATCTGTGCAGGAACCTGCACAGATATCTGTCAAATTGCAGCTGAAGTCGGGACTGCATTGCCAATTCGAAATCGTGAGAGTTCAGCTGAACCCACACGATTTCTAACCTGCAGCAATGTGAACCTAAGCTGAAGGTCAATAACTGATATATTGAAAGTGACTTCACCTTAGTTAGCCATCTAGGTTTGGGCTTTTGGCTTTAAAAGTTTTATCAATATTTTTTCATTTTAACAGTTGAAAAAGACAGTATAGATATAAAATTAAGGCAGCATGAATGATTTTATGAAAATACATTCGTTTGGACAGAGTTAGGGGTTCAGTCAGATCTGAAAAGAAAGGACATGTAGGTTGAGATTTGCAAAAAATGGTGCACACAGAATCTGGTCCAGCTGTGCATAAAAACATATAAACAGTGCTGCGCAAAATGTTAAATGTCCATAATCAATGGGAGACAGTCCAAAAAGGTGCAAGTGGAAATTGATAGGTCTGATATTCAGTGATCCCTTCACCACATAAATGGATGGCCTCTCACCTCCAACCTTCGACCTAATACAGGTCACTATGCAGTAAACGAACCATGAAGCCCACAGGTCCTCCAATCTTCGATCTAGTACAAATCACTATGCAGTAAACGAACGATGAAGCCCACAGGTCCTCATATCACAGTAATATCAGAATCCGAATCCATAAATGTTTCAAAAGCCTCCAACCTTCGACCTAATACAGGTCACTATGCAGTAAACGAACGGGGAAGCCCACAGGTCCTCCAACCTTCGATCTAGTACAAATCACTATGCAGTAAAGGAACGGTGAAGCCCACAGGTCCTCATATCACAGTAATATCGGAATCCAAATCCATAAAATTTTCAAAAGCCAATGATGCCTCCCCTCTCAGGCTGGTTTTCACAAGTATGCTGAGCACAGTGCATGCATTGCATGCAGGAGGCTGGAGTGTGCATAGTAATCAGCTTCTATCTTCAGCTTGTTTAATTAAGTTTTGACAATAAAACCTAGAAGCTGATTGGTTACTATGCAGAGCTGCACCATATTCTGTGTGCACCTGGTTTTAGTAAATTCTTCCTCTTAGAATCAATGGATGCTATCAGTTTCTTGATGTCCTCCAATGGCCTTTGATGAGATTTTTAAGTAGAGCTCTCGGTAAACTAGTCAGAGAAATATTATGATATCTCAGATAAAGGTCAAGATTAGACAGGGTGGAAAAAGAAACGAGAAGTTTCGCTCCACGATAACCCAGACACCCGTTTTTCTTCTTATGTTACTTAAGACGTTTGATATTCTAGTATATAATTTGCTTATGAATATTAGCAGACAATAGTGACTTTTTTTACTACTGGTAAAAAATGTAAAGTAGGTGATTAAGATTCTCTACAGGTGTAGTGAATCTTATCTACATTTGATTTATATGGTATATTCATCATTTTTATATATATATATATATATATATATATATATATATATATATATATAATGTGAAAGCTGCTTTGAATGGCAGCAGTATACAGATAAAGATAGTAATACTAAAGGTTACAGGACTGCCTGTGCCTAGCTCTGTTTGCACAGCGGGATCACAAGTTATTCTATGGTGTTATTATAGAATTATGTTAATGCCATCACCGAGGCTGGAAAAGTCCCAGCTAATGCACAGGGAAGGCTCTCGCCTACAAAATGGGAAAAGCCACTAGCTTGTTGACTAGGAACACTGCCAATTAGTGGCTCTGGAAAACACCCAACTGGGAAGGGATTCAAAGCGCTGATGAAGGAGCAGCTCTTTCCAGTAAACTGAAGATGCACCCAACTGTGGCGCTGAAGGTAAAAAAAAAAGGACTTGATGTGCTTGAATCGACAGAGCAAGCCTAACTCCTAATCATGTGTAAAATCACTGTGGTGCATAAATATTATATCTCAATCCCCAGGTGTCGTGTAAAACCATTGATTGCAGCCCACAAACTGTTTTAAAAAATTAAATGTCCTTAGTTGTCTATTTTCACATCTGTGACTTGGCCCTAAATTGAAAGAAGTTAGGTAGGGAACATAATTCTGCCCATTATATATTACTGTAAGTCATGGCTTTTAAAAGCTCTGTAACATTGTAGACTGTTAGTGAAGATGTCTACCAACGTATTTCCTATCATAATTAACCATGTTACATGTGGTTTGCTTGTGCATGAATTTACTGTTTACTCAATTCAGATTCTAAACAGAAAGACCCTCTTGTCTGCTTGGAAGCATGGTTATTTAGAGGAAAATCAAGACAGACCACTGCTAAATAATAAAAAAGTTGATGATAAGAAAGCTCCCTCATAATTCAAGCTCCCTGTCCGCAGACCCCACAACCACCAGCCAGGGTTGCAGGAAAGAGGCCATTGACCTCCTCAACATGGGTGCTTTGCTGGGGAGGTCCCCCCTGGCAAGGCACCTAAAGCCCATGTTGAGGGCATATTGCCCCTTTAAGTCCACACCAGAATGAATGAGATATTTGTATAGTGCACAGCGCGAACTGAATTGCCTCAAGCCGCTGACTCAAAGGGTGTGGTATGTACTTTGGGGGGGACTCTACGCAATTTTCTTTCATTTTTGCTGTAGGATGTGCTAAAGTGACTCTGTGTGCTGTTCTTTTTTTATTTTTTATTAACAAACTGTCATGACATGTAATTTATTGGAAATTTTAAATACTTTCTGTACATCATGGAGATGTTCCCCTTCACAGGCAGGATTAGGGCACCCCTAGGCATTTTATTTAAAGGAATTTTTAACGTTTTACTGTAAGTATTTAGAACATCACTCCTCCTCTCCATTCTATTTTATGACACCTCCTGGCCAATCAGCCTAAAAAATTGACATTTTTATTTAACAGATTCAGCTCCCGTTGATTACAACAGGTTTTAGGTTTAGAATCCAAACTTATTTAAAGTTCACTGAACCCTGCTAAAACGGAACCCAGAGCAGTTCAGCTCATTCCTACTCACCATAATCACAGGCAGGTTGTTCTCCGCACAATCCCTTGAGTTCTCACAGTCCCTTGGACTCCTAGACATTCCCAGGGGATACAAGGCTACCCACTCTCGGGTGCTTAAAGCAAAGCATCTGATAAGGCAGAGGTGGCTGGGCATGTGATCTGCAACTAAATGTACTGTTCTCCACTTTTAGTTTCAGCTTGCAAGCAGCCAGGTACAAGCTCATTAGCCTCTATGAAAGAGTGGGCCATTGTGGAAAGCATTTCTCCAATTGCTACCAGAGTACTGTGCTTGAAGTGGAGTGGCCTTTCATCTCCAGCCACCTGCCTGTATTATCAGTCCTGAGACTTCTGCAGCCACTTACCTGTGTTACCAGCCCAGGAATCCCTCCAGCTGTTGACCTGTGTTGCCGACCTGGGCTGGACTTTCACTGTGAGGGATGCTGTGCGTGAGGATAAGCACAAGTAACTGTTTGTGTATAGTACGGTTTATTTAAGTAGTAAGTTTCCTCTATTCTCAGTTATTATAGAGCCCTATAGAGACTGTGCTGTGCGGTACTGCCATTTAGTGCCTGATTGAGCCACAAGGACATTGCTTTGAAGACCTCCTTTTTGCACAGCTTCACAATCTTTTTAACATCACTTACTGTTCTCTAAGTATATTTTGTGAAATTAAAACCATGTTCGCATTGATAATCTTAGCATTGGTAATCTTACTCTCTAGCTGTTTATTTACAGTTATCCTCCGATCATTTAGGTGATTGCACAACCTGTTACACATATACGATGCAGTCTGTCAACAGCATTAAAACAGAAGTTTTTATTTGTCAGAGTTTCCCTGTAACATAAAAGTGGTCAGCCTTCGCGCCGCTAAGTGGTAATAAGTGACTAAAGTGGAACAAAATCCAAAATCAGATATAATGAAACACAGATGCTGTAAAAAAGAGCCTGAGTGATATAAAGTGCAAATGCTAACTAAAAAATGCAGCAGGACAAAATAGTGAGCACAAACTATCAAATAATGAATATAAAGGGGTGGGTCCTGCGCAAATCGTGCCACTCAAATAAAATACACAAATTCAAAATAATATAAATATGTGCATACATACAATGCTGTGAAAAAATATAGTCCAAAAAACAGCACGCATAAAAATATATAAAACATATATAAAAAAATGGAAAAAAGGTTTAATGATAGAACAATAATAAAATGTCCGCTACTCAAGGCTCCCAGAACTCTCACCTTTAAACGAAGTGAATAAGCAAATCAAACAAACTCCAGGATTCTCTTATTTCATTCATAAATAATAAATAATAGCCATCAGGAAATCCAAAGGAGGGATGCAATGATACAATTCCGCCACTAGAGGGCCAGTCCCAGCTTCCAGAATAGGTGAAATGGATCTTCACTTCTATTTCACAGTGTATGGCTCAAAATAAGAGAGAGGAGGGGGAGAGAGAGAAACAGGAGACTTCCATAGTGTAGTAGTTTAAAAAACGGCAGGTAGATTTATTAAAAAGCAGTAAAGACTCTCACATTTTAATTGCAAAAACAAGCACAATCAGGAAGAGGGTATAATGACAACTTCCTCCCGCCTTACTCTACTTCCGGTTCGTCCTCTGGCCAATCCCTACGCGTTACGTCATGTGACTTCCCCATGAAGAAGTCACATGACGTAACGCGTAGGGATTGGCCAGAGGACGAACCGGAAGTAGAGTAAGGCGGGAGGAAGTTGTCATTATACCCTCTTCCTGATTGTGCTTGTTTTTGCAATTAAAATGTGAGAGTCTTTACTGCTTTTTAATAAATCTACCTGCCGTTTTTTAAACTACTACACTATGGAAGTCTCCTGTTTCTCTCTCTCCCCCTCCTCTCTCTTATTTTGAGCCATACACTGTGAAATAGAAGTGAAGATCCATTTCACCTATTCTGGAAGCTGGGACTGGCCCTCTAGTGGCGGAATTGTATCATTGCACCCCCCTTTGGATTTCCTGATGGCTATTATTTATTATTTATGAATGAAATAAGAGAATCCTGGAGTTTGTTTGATTTGCTTATTCACTTCGTTTAAAGGTGAGAGTTCTGGGAGCCTTGAGTAGCGGACATTTTATTATTGTTCTATCATTAAACCTTTTTTCCATTTTTTTATATATTTTTTATATATTTTTATGCGTGCTGTTTTTTGGACTATATTTTTTCACAGCATTGTATGTATGCACATATTTATATTATTTTGAATTTGTGTATTTTATTTGAGTGGCACGATTTGCGCAGGACCCACCCCTTTATTTTCCCTGTAACATAGTTTTATTACCAGTATATTCTTCCTTTAACCACTTATCTACCATTGTATGTTTTTCAATGATGTATTGGAGGTTCTGTATTTACTCAATGCTGTTTATGAACGGCACTGGATAAATATCCGTCAGGTGGACCTACCCAGTGATCGCTGTGTTTCCAGCTGGTGTTAGACAGCTCAGAACACAGAGACACTGTACCCAACTGACCCAACCAACAGCTTGATTGATAGCTGGCTCTGCCTTTCCTGCCCCCTCCTCAGCCTGGTGCTCCAGTGAGCACTGGAGGGGCAGTGTGGAGAGCAGTGACTGACAGTCACAGTTATCACCTGCAAGCACTCCAAGAACTGACTGATCTAGTGGTCTCATTCTTAGAGCTGGTATCACATGGATGCTGCAGCATGGAGATGAGTATGTAAGCTGTCCAGCAATGTTTCAGCTACAGCGATTGAGACAAATCATTTAACACTGACAGGTTGCTTACTGCTGTCAGCTTTAATGCATATGGTTTATTTATTTTTTTAGTTTAAAATATCTTGGCTGGAGTTGTGCTTTCATTTTATGCCTTTTGTCCATTTAAAACTAAACTAAAATTAGTTTTTATGACAAATCCTAAGCCTAAAGCTCCTTTCTCCTCCTCCCGCCCCCAGGTGTCCAATTGGATCGCCTGACGTTTTGGTCAATCAATAAACTAGTTTCATACCTGCTTCCTGATTGGCTGGGAGGAGGATCAGTGTTGCAAGATCGGATTTTCATTCGCTGTTGCAACACACCTGGGTGGGGTTCCAGATACAATGCTCTGCATCCCGAGTCCACCCTATTTTGAAGCCTATTAGAGTCTATGGCTCTAATATATACTATAATTAATATGCCAGGTGACCCGAAAGGGGCCGGACACATGAATAGGGGGAGGATATTCATGCTATGCATGAATCTATTCACTGCATATAGGGGGTGGCGAGAATGGGGGGGGGGACGTGCGGGCACCATTATTTGGACGGGCCACCCCTAGCAGACTGCATAGTGTAATTTTGACTATAGTTCCTCTTTAAAGAGGGAGTAAACCCATCAAAGGTCCCTGCAAAGGTAAAGCATAATGGGCTACTATACATCGCATAGTAGCCCATTATGTGTAACTTACCTGACACAGGAGCCAGCGATATCACCGCTGTCCCCTGTAGTACGGAGCATCCATCTTCTTCTGGGTATCGCTGCGCCGGCCGCTCACAGTGCCGGAGCAGCGATGAAGTCACCCCCACGCATGCGCACGGGAGCCGCCACTAACGGCATATCGCCGCTAGCAGCAGCATGTTGCTAACGGTGATAGTGCGCCTGCGTGCCTCTGTCTACAGCACATGCACCGTAGACAACGGTGACTGTCTTTTAATAAATATCTCCTAAACCATGTAGTTGTAGGAGATATTTCTTGGACCTACAGGTAAGCCTTAATCTAGGCTTACCTGTAGGTCAAAGTGGTTTGTAAGGGTTTACAATCACTTTAACCACTTAAGGCCCACCCATATATACTGCAGACAGGCGACTCCGCTGCACTGGATCACGTACATGTACGTGATCCAGCATTTCCGGGCATAGGGCACACACGAGTGTCACCCACCCGATCTGTGCTGTCATTTGGTACAGCACAAGTCACTCAGCAGGTCCTGGCCAATGATTTATGGCCGGGACCTGCTAATCGGCTTAGCAAATCATAGCACAGAGCCCTGTGTTTACTAACAACACAGGGCTCTATATAGAGAGCAGTAATGTGGCTGTTCTTTTCTTCCTGCAAAGCAGCCACCACTATTAGTAAAAGCAGCACATATTGCACACATTACACTTGTTAAGTATACAGTAAAAAAAGAAGTCTGGTTTTTATTTGGAATCATACTTACCTAGCTGGATGCATCATTCTGTCCCCAGTCAGCTCTAAGGCTGAGAACCAAGCGTTCCCACACTGCTGATCACTCAGTGCTCAGTGCTCCGTGAGCAGAGAGCTAGTGACTGTCAGTCACTGTCTCTCTGCTCTGCCCCGCACATGAATCCTGACCATATAGTTGCAATCTTTCCCCAGCCCGGTCTGGCCCTGTGATGTCAGCTGACAGCGGACTTTAGCCCACTGTCTGCTGAAAAGGGGTCACAGGAGTGCAGAACGAACTGCACTGCTGTTATCTATAGGAGAAGTACAGGCAAACAAGCTTTGGCTGTACTTCTCCTTTAATTTCCCCTAGATGTTAACCACTTCCCAACCAGTATCATTAGTACAGTGACAGTGTATAGTCTTAGCAGTGATCACTGTATTAGTTTCACTGGTGATGTCAGTGTCAGTCAGTTCTCACCCAGTGTCAGTTAGGGTTAGATTTCCCGCTACACTATCACAGCCCCACTATAAGTTTCTTCTCAACACCATTACTAGTAAAAAATAAATTAAAAAAATTGTAGACATAATGGAGTTGATTTACTGAAGACAAATAGTCTGTGCAGTTGCTCCAGAGCTTAGTAAATGAGATAATGCTTCACTTTGCAAAGAGTACCCAATCAGATGTAAGAAAAATAAAAAACAGCATTTTGTCTTACACATGATTGGATGGTGGAAATCAGCAGAGCTTCCCCTCATTTACTAAGCTCTGGAGCAACTGGTCTTGCAGAGTACAACTGCACTTTGCAAAGTGCACAGTCTTTTTGCCCTTAGTAAATCAACCCCTATAATGTTCACACAATCCAATTAATATACACTTATTTGGGATTTTTTTTTTTTACCAAAGACATGTTGCAGAATACATTTTGGTCTAATTTTATAAAGAAATTAGATTTTTTATTGGGAATGTTTTATAGCAGAAAATTAAAATATAAAAGATATAAAATATAAAAGAATAAAAAAAAATTTATTTATTTTCAAAATTTTTATAGAATAAAAAATAAAAAAACAGTGGTGGTCAAATACCTCCAAAAGAAAGCTCTATTTGTGTGAAAAATTATATACATTTCATTTTTGTGCAGTGCCGCATGACCGCACAATTGTCAGTTAAAGTAGCACAATGCTGAATAGCAAAAAAAAAATGCTGGTCATGAAGGGGGTAAAACCTTCTGGTGCTTAAGTGGTTAACACAGAGAAAAGAGGAATTTGTAGCAAGTGTGATTAGTATTGGAAACAAGGATACACATTTCTGGAACACATTTGTAAAGTTTGGAGTTGTCAGAGCGAGTTAACAAGGACACTGTTGGCAGCTAAACTGGATATTTTACTTCAGAGGCAAGCTGGACAATATTCAGTAACGCTGTTTGTTTACAAGGATGATATTTGCAGAGAATTCCAAGCGTCGAGCATCATCTGCATACTACAAACTTTATTTTTTTTCCCAGTATTAAATCATTTTAAACCAGGCTGTTCTTTCCTTTGTTTCGGCAACCTATTTCTATTTGTGTTTTCTTGGCTCCTCTTCCATATTCCTGTTGGAAAAGTTGTGGTAAACAAGCAACAGGATGTTTGCACACTGCTGGTCCTCGAGTTGAGGAAACAAATGAAATTTCTAAACGTCTGCCAGCCAACGGGAATCTCTCCACATCCTCACATCCATTGAAGCTGCAGGAGTTTATAAAGGAGATCCCTCTGAGGGATGCAGGAAGAAGGAAGGAAGTGTAAGGATAAGTATTTATTTGTGGCTGTAGACAGATGCCTGATGTGACGTCTGGTGCACATGAACTTGTACGAAGGTTCCTAGATGGCTAAGAGATACATAAGACCCAGGCCATACATTCCGAAACACCCTTACACTACACGTTTCATAGCCCCCTGATGACAACTGAAAAGGTTGCAGGCTCAGGCTTCTTCTCCAGCTGACCTCTTATTGCAACCGAGTCACATATGTGCAGGTTGTGATAGCCTCCTAAGATCTGACTCCATTTTGATATGCAGTGACATGTAACAAAGAACAGAGGCCATTAACTCACTTACTGCCAGATCAGCTGCCACTGGGGACAGTGGGACATTATTGATTATTAACTCAACTGCCACCGTGGCTCCACTTTTTTTTATAAGCGTAATACAGAACATGACCTTTGCCATATTGTTCACGTTCTGAATGCGCATAGTGGGTAGAGTCTCCCGCACACCAGATGTGAAATGCTACCTTAATTTGATGCTCAAACAGGCATCTCAAGATCAATGTGATGATTCAGTGGGCTTTAGCAATATCATAAATATGCCATGATGATCGTGTGATGCCTGCTTGAAGCAAGCAAATCAAATCTGAAGTACAGGACCATGTGCCTCCTTCTAAAATGGCCTTTTCCACACACCAAAAGCCAATGGGAGAACAAATAACCTCACATTTATTGGGTTTTTAATAGACAAGTGTGTGTTAATACTCTTATGCCGCGTACACACGACCGGACTTTCCGACGGACTAGGTCCGCCGGTCTTCCCGACGGATTTTCGCGTTGATCGACGAGGAGGTCAGGTCCCCCCCCCCCCACCCAGACGCCTCCTTTTCTCCAGTTTCCACCACCCTGCCCAGTCGGTACATGTGGAATGCAGGGCCCATCAGGGGAGATCTCTTCCTGTTGGCCCATTGCTTTCCATGGGCAGCCTGTCCTTTTTGGATGGCTGGGACTATATTAAAGTAGGGGCCTGGAGCTGCAGCTCCAATAGCCCCTACGTTAATCCAGCCCTGGCCCTTGCACTACATTTAAGGTAAATCTAAAGGGAAATTGTACAAGAAAATTGAACATGTCTGGCCAGCCTTAGACTCACTTCTGCTCATGGCCACAGACAAACACACAGGGATTTCTTCAGAATTACAAAAGGTAGGAATCTGCAACAAAGTCCTGGTATGACCCAGAGGGGAATATTATTTCTCAACAAAAGTGGAGTTACTCTTTAAATTTACTTTTGGCGAGCCAAGTTGTAGCGGGACCCAGCCCTGAATCAGTTAAAATTGGAGCCACTATAGTCAGCCTAAGGTTAGCTAATCTAGAAAATGTTTCCAACGTGTCTGTTTAACATAAGTTGATTGTTAGATCGACTTCTGCTGAGCAGGAGCAGCCAGCCGTACATGGATCAAAATTCAGTTGCCCCTGTTAAACCATCCATGTCCAGCTTTACACCTATGTCAAAATACAGTTTCAAGGTGGCGATAAGGTAGACAAACAAAAGATAAAGAAAAGAGGAGACAGAATATGAATGTGCCAGAGAATGGGGATGTTAATGGTTCTCTAGGGAAAAGCTAAAACCACAACATAGGCGGCTGCGGATTGTGCGAGCACCTGTCACAGACTAAAAGACGCCCAGGAAACCCAGGAGACTCACATACCTTCAATATGCCACTAATGAAAGCCTTCCTACAGAGGTCTCTCATGCACCTTATCCCTTTGTCACACACACTTTGTCAGCGCTGAACTGTATTCTGCAGCAGTAAAGCGTATAAGGGTATAATTAAGGTGAAGAAAAAGAAGGAGTAAGAATGAAATACAAGAAAAAGATCATTAACTCCTTTTTTCTTCTTACTAATATTAGGAGGAATAATTTGTGAATGAGGAACAAAAGCTCAGAGGAAAGACAGGAAGGTTTAAAAGCATGAAACTAACATCTTTAATTCTGAATCTCTGGTTTGCTCCAATAATTACACTGTGGCATATATGAAAGCAGAAAGTGTCTGATCATCAGATAGAACAGGAGCACTGGCCTTGATCCCTACCTCCCCCCCCCCCCCACCTCCAGGGGAGGCTGGAATCCCTGCAGCCATAAATCTCAGCCCACACTCATAGAATCTCACCTGCCTGCAAATCAATTCCCGAATGCTTACATCTACAGAGTAAGCATATTTCATGTACACCATTGAGACTGGGAATGAGCGTGGGAGAAAAAAAATGGGAAGCAGAAGGAGAAATGAGAACAGGTATCTTATGAATAAGCCCGCATTTAAAGGAACATTTTTCTTTTGTAGACATGGGAGGGTTGTGTGATATTATTATAGCTTGCTCCACCTTCCTTTTTGCATACTGTACTTATTTTATGTTATAAGACATGCAGCAGGGCTTATTTTATGTTATAAGACATGGAGCAGGGCTTATTTTATGTTATAAGACATGCAGCAAGGCTTTTTTTGACAGATTTAGATCAACGTTACTGAAAATACTGTTAGGAACAAGCCAAAGCATTACCTGGATTAAGTACACTGGATACAATGTTCTTATCATTTTTTAATAAAATAGATATGTTTCAAATTGAACTTCTACATTTGATACATCTGGGGTAGTTGGGTTGTCTTCTCTACAGTGTACAAGTCAATCTTAACTCTCATAAATTGACGGACCATGCTATGTTTGGCACACTGCATGTAATGTCCAGGTTGCAAGTCAAAGCGCAAGCTAATTGTTTTTGTTCCAAAGGTTTTTTTTTTTTTTTGGGGGGGGGGGGGGGTTCTGTACTTGTGTCACCCTTGGGGAGATGTTTCCACACTTCCTGTCTGGAAGAATCAAGAAAGCAAGATGAAAACAGCTCAAAGTCAGTGGAGAACCCACTAGAATGGGTTCTGCCAATGGAAGATTTCCCCCAATCTTCTGTTCTGATAACAACTGTAAATTGCTACATTTTTAGCAGCAATATATTAAATGTCAAAGAAGGAGGTAATGTGTATGAATAAAAAAATTATTTATTCAATATCATGTGCAATTAAAATATGAGCTCTGATTAGACAGAACATATTCCATGATAGACAATGCAAACATCCATGTGCACAGCATTACATTACATAATGTTGGCTGTGAGAATGCCCCGAAGCGTTTCAACCTGTGCAGTTGCGGTCTTCTACTGGGGGGTAGTTTGCCCTAAATTGCTACATTTCCTTTCACTTTCCATCCTAAACATAAGAACAGAAGGTGACAGTGAACATCTCCAAATGAAACAGATAAAGCAATAAAAACCCAAGAAAGGTCATAATCCTTCCTCATATTTGGGTGAAGTTCTATTTTTTTACTTATTTTCCTGAATGTACAGACCACCAACTGCGATCAACCTGAATACCTTGATATCCATATTATCGACTTCTGTTCTACAAAGTGAAAAGGCATTGAGTGGAATGTATTGTGATCTCTAATTCAAGGTGGTCCACAAGAACATAAGGTTAAATCTAAAAACATCACAGATTGTAGGTACAACTCATCTCTATGACTAAACCCATAAAAGAGGGGCAATCACCTGGTTGGGATGAACTATGTTGGTTTCATAGCTGAATAAAATTTGATCAGTGAGTTGCTTTTCCTTCCCTGTATCTTCAAGGAACAAGGATGGCCTCTGGTTTGCAAGAGTAGAGGCATGACAACTTTAACTCTGTTGTTATCTTAGGCCCTATTCAGGTCAGTTCAGGTTCACTTTAAAGTAAAACTATAGGCAAAACTATAGACACAACATTTTGAATAGAGCAAGGGAGGGTTATTACCTATCAGATTTTTTTTTTTTCATCACCTGTATCCAATTGAGGAGATTTCCCTTCTCCTATCCCTTAGCCAAACAGGAAGTCAGAGGAAATCCCTGCGAATTAATGGAATTCCTTGGGGACCCTAGGTCACTAGAACTAGTGTTCCCATTGGAAGATTTCCCCTCTATTACCTTTCTGGGGACAATCCAAAATTTGTGATTTTCTTTTACTTTCAATGAAAATGGTAAACATGTCCAATAGAGAGGGTGACTCTCCTTAAAAGGGACACAGACACCAATAAAAACTAAAAGTCTACCTCTCCACTCTATCCAAAGCAAAAATAAAACGTTTTACCTTTAGTTATTCTTTAAACTCCATCACAAAACAAAATGGAGCAGACTAGCTCAGAGGCAGTGTCTCAGTGCACAGATATATCTTCACTGCCCCCAAACTATTTTGTGTCACATGAGGTAGGAAGTAACAGATTTAACCACATACCTACCAAGCAGCTGTTTTACTTTGTGACAAATTCCCTCTAAGGGATCAGTGCACCCACAAGAACACTTTGGTTATATACTGTTGTGGTGAATATGTCTGTTTATAGCTGAATTCTGACACTGAGGTTTCTGAATATGAGTTCCTACTTCTGCCCATCTGCAACAGTCCTTACAAGGGTGTATTATTTTTCTTGTTCTTTGTTTCCTTTATCGCCATGTCTTTCCATAATAATCTACAGAGAATATAACAAGTGACTCTAGATGCAGTAGAGGCAGGTAGACTCCATAAACTGCTAAGGATTCCATCAAATACATGTCACTGTTAGAGCTCCTGGGGCCTTTAAGGATGTTAATGAGTTAGTTCACAAGTGTCTACCCTCAGATATCAGTTTTGGAGCTCTATATCTATAATTCAAAAAAGCAAATATGCTACTTCAATAACATAGCGCGATTGATTTACTAAAGGCAAATATGCGATTCATTTTGCTAAGGAACCTTCCATAAGCTTAGTGAACAAGGTTAAGCTCTGCAGATTTCTATCATCCAATCATGTGCAAGCAAAAACACAATTTTTTAAATTTGATTTCACATGATTGGGTATTGGTTGCACCAATTTACTATACTAAAGGAAAATGCCCTTGTGTAAAGTGAACAGCCTTTTGCCTTTAGAAAATCACCCTAATAATGACAGAGCAATAACTTAAAAATTGGAGGCCAAACCTGGATTGTGCTTATTGAGAGACAGAAGCTCAGCATGTTAACTGATATCAGTCTGTAAATAAACTAAGCAATAGTGTTATTTTGGGCAAACACCATACCTACCATTACTGTACACTGAAAACCAGAATACTGAAACTTCTGCATATAATTGCATTACCCATAGTGACCCATGACATCCATAGCCCCAATTTACCCCTATGAACAGCCAGCTATGTTCTGGTTCTATTTTCCAAGGTCCTGTCTATCACTGTCTGCACCGATGCCTTCTTTGTTGCTCAGCTCATCCCACACAGCATGTCATTCCTCTTAGATTAATGTTATGTGACAGATATGGGAGCTCCGATGGGGCACTGAGAGACACAAATACCATCTCATCAGCTGGCAGGCTACATATGGTATCCCGACTCTTCTCCCTGCTGACCAGCTGCTCCCTGGTTGACTCTTCTCTCCTATGCTGTCATTTCTCCTTGTTGTCACTGTGATGCCAATTAACCTGTTAAATGGGACAGGGCTGGCGAAGAGAGCCACTGCAATCATATACAGAGCTTGATGTATTCCTCCCACTGTTCAGCTATGACGCCTGCTACAGAGAGTCCGATATGGCACTACAAATATGAATTTCCTCATTAAAGCACAGAAGATTGTATATATACAATATACATTCATAATTATTTAAACCTATCGTATTAGTTAAATAAGACCTTGTAAAGTCAAGAATGTAAGACTTGCAAAGGTACATGTAGACTGTATTCAAGATTTCATGTAAGATATTAATGATCCAATTATGTTATAATTTAAAATACATTAATAAAGTAATTTGAACAGATTACCTCACTGATTGGAAATAAATGTTTCTGTTTATCCCAGCCCAAGGACTTCAGATGTGTTCTATCAATGTAGTTTTTGTGGAAGCCATAGAAAAATAGGACATTCTAGTTTGATACAGTCCAGGCAAATATGAAATTTTATATTCATAGTATAGGTGAACCCTGACCGTATGACATTTAAGTGCTATGTGCCATAAACCATTACTAAGTTTAGGATTTATTCTAGAAAATCATTTCCACTTTTTTTATCTTTAGTTGCGTCTCGGTGCTCCTTTTTCCTCTAGCTACTTCCAGCCACTTCCTGTCTACAAGCACTTGTTTCAATAGCTGGCTGCATATCATTGCTCTCAACCAACGTCCTAAAAACGAAAAAGGGTGGATCAAAACTGTGCAATAAGCAGGTATGTACTGGCCATTGGGACTACAGGGAGTTTCCCGGTGGGCCGATGGCTCAGTGGGCCAGTTTCAGTGACAAAGTAATGGCTGCGCGGCTTGCCCTCAACTTCACGCAGTGATGTGAGAAAGATGAGAAAAATAGAGGAGAATAAGTGAAATAATAAAAGGAGGTTAGTGAGGACTCCTTATGTTATGCTACTTATGTTTTTTTGCACAATTACGTATAGTTTTATATACTGTTTTTGTGCTTGTTTGCAAAATTAAAGTGGGCTGGTCTGGATGAAGTCCAGGGCCAAATTTTTGTCCCAGTCCAGCCCTGGCAATAAGTGTCAGCATGCTTATTTAACAGTTCCTACCTGAACTACATGTAAGATGCTGACGGCAGACAAAAGCAATTGGTAAATAGGGACCCTATTTACCAATGACAATATATGGTTGTCACCCTATAACAAAGTGCCTGGACATAGACATTCATAGCAGGATCATCAGGCATTTTTTATATAAACAGAATATAAAAAGAGTTAAATTGAGTTATGAAATGTCATTAACATGTTAAAGATTATATGAAATGTTTGTGATTGGCTTTACGCACTGTATGTTTTTGGGCAGAACAATGGCTAATCACTTTTCTCGCAGCAGCACTAGGATTGTCAGTTCAAATCCCGACCATGGCATTACCTGCCTGGAGTTTACATGTTCTCCCTGTGCCTGCGTGGGTCTCCTCTGGGTGCACTGGTTTCCTCCCACATAGATATGCTGGTAGGTTAACTGTCTCCTCCCTAAATTGGCCCTAGTATGTGTATGTATGAATGTGAGTCTCAGATTGTAAGCTTCTTGAGGGCAGGGACTGATGCGAATATATAATACATATGTAAAGTGCTGTGTAAATTGATGGCGCTATATAAGTACCTGTTATAAAACATTTTAAAGCTGTCCAGGTATGATTAGGGTTACCACCTCATCCCGTTAAGCCCAAACACATATGTATTACACAGGTTCTGAGGCTAATTTAATGAAAATAAGGCACCAAGTGAGTTTAATTAACACCTTAATCAGCCACAGAACCTGTGTAATTAATATGTGTTTGGTTTTAAAAGGGATGAGATGGCAACCCTAGGTATGATCTTTACTTCATAGTTACATTGGTTCAGCTCGGACTAATGTAATTATGCATATCTCATACCTGAGGGACCACTGTAAAAGGTGAAAATCACTGTTGTAGATGGCATTAATACAATGCTTTCCGCAATTTTCCTTTCTGCATAGTAACTACATGGGGTCACTCACTCAGTACTGCAGTCATTTACAGGAGAAAAGCCCCATACGGTACTATCGGGCTCTACTGTGCAGGTATGGCCAGGGAGAGAAGACTTGCAGTGTTAAATGTCAACTAACACAGGTTGCAGGAGGCTTTGTATCTTGGCAAGTATGCATTTGAGAAAAGAGGAGGGTGGGATCTGTTAGGCTGGCAAAGGGAGCACAAAATACAAAAAAACATGCAGTTTATCTAAAAGTGCACTTTATTCTTTAGGCTGACCCTATTAAACTTCACTGAAGTTAATATTCCTACTGCTTGTATGCTACCCGTGATTTGGAGGAATGGCTGCTTTTTTCAGCGGCTTATACACACAAAGTCTGATCGGATCATGTTGTTAGAAAGTTTTATAGCCCAGCTCTAAAACTTTGTCAGTCGGATATTCCGACGGAGCCCACACACAGTCGGATTATCCGACAACACAGTCCGATCGGACATTTTACGTTTTTATGTCCGACCGTGTGTACAAGGGCTATGACTAATGTTTTCCTCAAACCGTATATCATTACTTCAACGTTTTTAGGTTTTATTAGAAATAATACGTCGAAAATAAATTTGAACAGATCATGTGAAATGCAATGCCAAAAGGGTACAGTAATCTATAACAGGAAATCAGATTTAATCTTTTAACAGTTTTGTGCAGACAGAAGAAGGGAAGACTACTCATGACTGATTGCTATGGACTGGCGCACTTGCCTTTTACTTTGTAAAGGTATTAGTGATTTGCCCAAGCTGAGTAAAGCAACAAGTTTGCTTTAATCCCCCTTTTAACCCCAACAGTCATATATACTGTCCTGTAACTCTGTTCCCTGTTGAGAGCCAAAAGAAAATACCTGGTGCCTAATGCATGAGTTATGATTTATGGCTTACAAATAGCTTTGCACTTATTCCTGGAGACTAGATGGATCAGTGAAGGCATAAGGTAAGGTAAGAGGAAGGTAAGCATATGCTTCTACAAGTCTAAAATCAGCAAAACCTACCTTTGCTTCAACAATTTGACAACCGCTGGGTCTCCCAATGGCGCTGGCATCTTCACTCTGGCTTTTTCCGGGGAGGGGAGTGGGGGTGGGTTCATTCTTCCCATCCCACACTGGCCAATCAAGCCATCTTGATTGGCCAGTGTTGGATGCTATTACTCTGTGCCCATCTGTGCAGGAGTTTAGTCATTCTGGAACACAGGCACTCTGTCTCTTCTGTGGTAAAGAGCCTGCCTGCTTGTTTATTCTTTTTTTCCTTTAAGTGTCACTTTAAAGTATATGCAAACTCTAACAATAAACTTATCTTTTTGATCCCTCTTGGTCGGGTAACATTTAGCGGTGTAGCGAAATTTCGCCGGCCGAAACATATCAGCCCAAAATTGAGTTTTTTGCATTTTGCCGACAGAGGAAAAAGGCGCTGATAATAGCGCTGAAAACACATGCAATTTTGACGTAGTTTTACCTCTGTTTTACTGTGCTTGTGGTGTGTTTTCCATTAGACATGTGCAGAGTAAAATATTTCGTTTCGGAATTTCGTTTTCGTCCGAAAGCTTAATTTATTTAGTTACTCCCGAAATTCGTTTTTATTTATTTCGTTTTTCGTTCAAAAATTGCATTCGTCCGAAAATCCACATGAATTACGGTCGAATCTGTCTTGGAAGGCTTATGGTGTCTGTCGAATGTATAAAGAAGATTCGACGGAGCTAACTATATAGCATACTTTAGAACCCTATTAAAGTCTATGGGACTCCAACGTTCAAAATCTAAAGTGCTAATTTTAAAGGCTAATTTGCAAGTTACTGTCCTAAAAAGTGTTTGGGGACCCGGGTCCTGCCCCAGGGGACATGTATCAATGCAAAAAAAAGTTTTAAAAACGGCCGTTTTTTCGGGAGCAGTGATTTTAATAATGATTAAAGTGAAACAATAAAAGTGTAATATTCCTTTAAATTTCGTAGGGGGGGGTTGTCTATAGTATGCCTGTGAAGGGGCGCATGTTTCCCGTGCTTAGAACAGTCCCTGCACAAAGTGTCATTTATGCAGGAAAAAAAGTCCTTTAAAATCACTCGCAGCTATTATGAATTGTCGGCTCCCGTAATACAGAGAACACTCATTGAAAGTCATTGATAAAAAAATAAATAAATAAATAAATAAATAAAAAAAGCGTGCGGGTCCCCCAAATTGAATTACCAGGCCCTTCAGGTCTGGTATGGATATTAAGGGGAACCCTGCCTCAAATTTAAGAAAAAATTTGACGTGGGGTTCCCCCTAAATATCCATAACCAGACCCTTCAGGTCTGGTATGGATATTAAGGGGAACCCCGCGTCAAATTTAAAAAAAAATTGACGTGGGGTTCCCCCTAAAAATCCATACCAGACCCTTTATCCGAGCACGCAACCTGGCAGGCCGCAGGAAAAGAGGGGGGGACGAGAGAGCGGCCCCCCCTCCCTCCTGAACCGTACCAGGCCACATGCCCTCAACATTGGGAGGATGCTTTGGGGGTCCGTGACCCCTCAAAGCACCTTGTCCCCATGTTGATGAGGAGAAGGGCCTCATCTCCACAACCCTGGCCGGTGGTTGTGGAGGTCTGCGGGCGGGGGGCTTATCAGAATCTGGAAGCCCCCTTTAACAAGGGGACCCCCAGATCCCGGCCCCCCCCCTGTTTGAAATGGTAAGGGGGTACAAAAGTACCCCTACCATTTCACAAAGAAAGTGTAAAAAAATGGTTAAATAAAACAAAGACACTTTTGAAAAATTCCTTTATTAAAAATAAAAAAATAAAAAAAAAAGATTCCAGCGGCGGTAATCCACTCTTGCTATCCAGCGACGGACGATCATCTCTCCCGCGATGTCATGTCATCCAGCGCAGCGAATCCTTCGTTCTTCTGTCTCCGCAGAGGAGACAATGCAGGGATTCCGGCTGGCTGACGTTTCTTAAATACGGAGGGCGGGGCCACCCGTCACCTGACCCCGCCCCCCTCTGACGCAAGGGGAAACCCGGGGTTCCCTGTGACGTATAGGTGACCCGCACCCCTCTGATGTAACACAGGCAGGTTTCCGTTACATCAGAGGGGGGCGGGGTCACCCATACGTCACGGGGAACCCCGGGTTTCCCCTTGCGTCAGAGGGGGGCGGGGTCAGGTGACGGGTGGCCCCGCCCTCCGTATTTAAGAAACGTCAACCAGCCGGAATCCCTGCATTGTCTCCTCTGCGGAGACAGAAGAACGAAGGATTCACTGCGCTGGATGACATGACATCGCGGGAGAGATGATCGTCCGTCGCTGGATAGCAAGAGTGGATTACCGCCGCTGGAATCTTTTTTTTTTATTTTTTTATTTTTAATAAAGGAATTTTTCAAAAGTGTCTTTGTTTTATTTAACCATTTTTTTACACTTTCTTTGTGAAATGGTAGGGGTACTTTTGTACCCCCTTACCATTTCAAACAGGGGGGGGGCCGGGATCTGGGGGTCCCCTTGTTAAAGGGGGCTTCCAGATTCTGATAAGCCCCCCGCCCGCAGACCTCCACAACCACCGGCCAGGGTTGTGGAGATGAGGCCCTTCTCCTCATCAACATGGGGACAAGGTGCTTTGAGGGGTCACGGACCCCCAAAGCATCCTCCCAATGTTGAGGGCATGTGGCCTGGTACGGTTCAGGAGGGAGGGGGGGCCGCTCTCTCGTCCCCCCCTCTTTTCCTGCGGCCTGCCAGGTTGCGTGCTCGGATAAAGGGTCTGGTATGGATTTTTAGGGGGAACCCCACGTCAATTTTTTTTTAAATTTGACGCGGGGTTCCCCTTAATATCCATACCAGACCTGAAGGGTCTGGTTATGGATATTTAGGGGGAACCCCACGTCAAATTTTTTCTTAAATTTGAGGCAGGGTTCCCCTTAATATCCATACCAGACCTGAAGGGCCTGGTAATTCAATTTGGGGGACCCGCACGCTTTTTTTTTTATTTATTTATTTATTTATTTTTTTATCAATGACTTTCAATGAGTGTTCTCTGTATTACGGGAGCCGACAATTCATAATAGCTGCGAGTGATTTTAAAGGACTTTTTTTCCTGCATAAATGACACTTTGTGCAGCGACAGTTCTAAGCCCCAGAAACATGCGCCCCTTCACAGGCATACTATAGACAACCCCCCCCCCCCTACGAAATTTAAAGGAATATTACACTTTTATTGTTTCACTTTAATCATTATTAAAATCACTGCTCCCGAAAAAACGGCCGTTTTTAAAACTTTTTTTTGCATTGATACATGTCCCCTGGGGCAGGACCCGGGTCCCCAAACACTTTTTAGGACAGTAACTTGCAGAATCTTTTCTCTCCGTCAAATCTTTTCTCTGTCGAATATTTTCTCTATATAATCTTGGACTAATAGAGGTAAGGTTAGGCACATTCGACCATAGGTTCTATAAACACGTTGTCAGAGTCATGTCGAATCTCCTATTCTATATCGAACTGTTGTAACAACGAAAACGAAAATAAAGCATTTATTTATGTCGGATCTTTCGTTTTTCGGATTTTGTGCTTTCGTTATCGTTTGTCAAAACGAAAACGAAAATAGCTGAAATTCGGACGAAAATGCATTCGGACGAAAACGAATGCACATGTCTATTTTCCATAGGTCATGTGACTCAAAAACCCTCCAAAGAGGTAACACGGGTGCGTTATTGGTGAGTTCTTGAGTTTTTTAAAGCATTTCAATGGGGAGGTGTGTTTTTGGTGCGTTCTCTTTTAACTGACCTAAAATCCAGCAAGTAAGATTTTTAACAAAACAAATGAAGCGCAACGGACCAGTGTGAAGACATGCATGATGCATTTTTATTGAGCTTTTATTTCGCTAAAGATGCCAATAATGGCTGACAATAAATTCATATTCATTTAAATTCATGATATTAATTAAAATGTTGAATATAATACAATTATATATAAGAATATATATATTTTTTTAAAACTGTCATTTTCAGTTTCGGTTTTCGGCCAAGTGCTTCCTGCATTTTTGGTACCAAAATGTCCATTCAGTGCAACTCTAGTAATATATCATTGAAGGCATTTTGTTATCTGTTCAATAAGTTAAAGAAATTCCAGATAACACGACAAGAAATCTTGTCAACTAGAAACCTCCCGTGCTCTATACATGCACTTCAATCATGTTAGTTATCTTGTTCCCATCTATCTCTAAGCCCTTGTACACACGGTTGGACATTCCGACAACAAAATCCGTCGGATTTTGTCCGACGGATTTTGTCAGAAACTTGTGTTGCATACACACGGTCTGACAAAGTTGGCGGAAAATCCGATCGTACGTAACGTGATGATGTTATTTCATTAAGATGGGACTACATTCAGGATAGTAGCCAATAGCTTTGGTTTAGGAATTTTTTTTTCCAAATATTTTTATTGGGTCTAGGAATTTGATCTGAGCATGCGTGGCACTATGTCCGATCAGAATTCTCTACACACAATCGGACAAAGTCCGATCGGATCATGTTGTCGGAAAGTTTTATAGCCTAGCTCTAAAACTTTGTCGGTCGGATATTCTGACAGAAACAGTCCGATGGAGCCCACACACAGTCGGATTATCCAACAACATGGTCCGATCGGACATTTTCCGTCGGAATGTCCGACCGTGTGTACAAGGGCTAAGGTTTACAAAAGCGCTCCCCTCTATGTTATGGAGAAGAGGAGAGTGGAAGGTGTTTGCAGTCCTGTCCTATGTAGCCCTTGCTGCTTCTCAAACGATACATTACAGTGAGTGGACATTGTCGCCAAAGGACAGGAACTGTATTACTGGCAGGGATACAAAATGAAAATAAAGTTAAAAAAGCCTGAAAAAGGAATATGAATGCAGCCACCACATATGAGGACTGTTCTTAGGTTTATATAACCTTTAAGGTGAACCCATGGGTGTCTTTTGCAAAGCCATAGCATAGATTTACCTTGTTAGCCACACAGCACTTCAATGTTACGCCAGCTAAATGATCTGTGTAGAGCAAGGACCTACCTAAACAATTCTTTAATTTATAACCAGTCAGGTAAGTCAAAGTACTACAATTAGGAGAAATGTTCATTGTACACAAAAAAGAAAAACTTAAAAAACTGTGCAAGTATTAATAAGTGACAATTAACAAGTATTTTACATTTTCAGAAGTGTCCACTGTCACTTGATAGTTAACAATGCTTGAATGGGTTGCACCATATCTGGCCAAACTTAGCATGGCTTACCACCACCTGTTATATTTGAATGTGTCTCACAGGAGGTCTTATGATCTTATGGTCTAACACCTGAAAGATGTCATCTGTACTCATGGGAAAATGATTCAGAAGCTTGTTAGAAGTGAGGGCAGGGACATATTTTTACTCTATTAATATGATTACTTGACTGCATGTCTGCTGGTTGATAGACTGGTGCTCTGACCTTGGTCTTTATACTAGCGAATACACAGGGGTAATGTTCCCGCTGCACCTGGCCTCTCTCACTGCCTCACCTCCCACAGCTTGTCACCTATTTAACATTTCAATGTGGCGACATAAGGGCTCAATAATCCACAGGGTCAATAATTCATTAACGTTCAGAGTGATTAATGGCAACGGCTAAGGATTGGTAAATGCGAGCAGAAAGCAAGCAGAGCCTGGATCTCAACGTCCATCCATCCAGATGACCCTGCTGCAAGGTTGTTGGGATTAATGGAGGGGATGGTTTGAGGAGGGAGCTGTATGTTTAGTGAAGCCCCTAATAGCTCTGCCAAGGGGATCCCAAGAGGGAAAAATGTTTTAAGTGCAAATGGGAATGAAATTCTGAATATGTGCATTTTAATACGACTCTATAATAAGCACTCAGCCACAGGCAGCCATATGTGTGTATGCTTGTGACAGTTCTGTGTGTAAAGAGCAGCGACTTACAATGGTACTCACCATCTCTCGAGTGAAAGATCACATTAGTAAAATACATATGTATGTCCACAGGAGATGGAAGATGTGTACATTTATATATTCTGAATGCACAATACGCGTAATGCTCCCAAAGTGCTATCATAAATTCAATGTCCAACCAACAAAATCCACATAGCATATTCTGACTTGAATGAATAAAAATGATAATATGGTTGATACGGCAGAGGGGGTGGTGCAATAGGGGAACAGATTATATATGATTCTTCTGGAGGGCAATGAAAAAATATTGCTTTAACTCTTGTGTGTTCCTGAAACTGGTAAAGAGGATATAGTTTGAATATACAATACATACTGTATATACAGTTTACTGTAACACAGGCACTGTAATGTCTATATAAGACCCTTTGGGGCCTATGCCCAGGGAGTGGGGTTAGATGCTTGTGGCATAAGAATAGCTTTACAATCTGTAGTTATATATTATGCTTTCTCTGGACATTTTTTAGTTCATCCAGAAGCAGAATGGTTGCTAGGAACAATCACAAGGCTATCTGTAGCACAAATAACACGCTGACTCTCTTTATTTTACTGAAATTGCACATAGAAACCAGACAGTACCCTGGCATATTATCCCTGATATATTTTGCTTTAATAGTCATGTGATATGGTAAAAAGCAAAATCAGTGAAATCTATATTAAATGTGTGCTACTAACATAAAACTAAGTTAATTCTGCTATATAGTCTTCTTTTTAGGGGCCTGCCAGGTGGGTTATGTCATATGTCACGGTATATTAGTACATTATGGCAGACTTACCTGTCAAACAGTGCCCTCCAGCACTGCGGTGGGTTCGATCCAGTGGGCTAATGGCGTTTCCATCTTCGCCCCGTCATCCTTATGGGTTTCATGCCTTTGGCCATTTGAAAGGGGGGGCCGCATGGATAATGATGGGTTATTAAAAGTGACAGAAGGGCTTAAAGCTGCACTTCAGGCAAATTATTGCAGCTCTGTGTTCAAGAATACTTACCAAATGTATTTTTAAACGCAAGCAGTTTAGACACCTGAATTTGACTTGGTATCAGACTCATGCAGTCCCTGTACAGCAGAGCTCAGACTGATGGAGGCAGAGAAGCAGCACAAGCAGCAAATGAGTTGTGCTGCAGAAGCATGCTGTTAGGGAGAGAGAGCAAAGAGAGATGAGCTCATCAGTCTGCTTCTTCTCTTTTCATTGTACAGTCACAAGATGTGGAAGCGACATGTACAGTATCTCACAAAAGTGAGTACACCCCTCCCATTTTTAAAAATATTTTATTTTATCTTTTCATGGGACACTGAAGAAATTACACTTTGCAGTGAGTGTACAGCTTGCATAACAGTGTAAATTTGCTGTCACCTCAAAGTAACTCAACACACAGCCATTAAACTAAACCACTGGCAACAAAAGTGAGTACACCCCTAAGAGAAAATGTGGGCCCAAAGTGTCAATATTTTGTATGGGCACCATTATTTTCCAGCATTGCCTTAATGCTCTTGGGCATGGAGTTCACCAGAGCTTCACAGGTTGCCACTGGAATCCTCTTCCACTCCTCCATGACGATATCACAGAGCTCGTAGATGTTAAAGACTTTGCGCTCCTCCACCATCCATTTGAGGATGTCCCATAGATGCTCAATAGGGTTTAGGTCTGGAGACATGCTTGGCCAGTCCATCGCCTTTACCCCCAGCTTCTTTAGCAGGGCAGTTGTTGTCTTGGAGATGTGTTTGGGGTCGTTATCATATTGGAATACTGCCCTGCAGCCCAGTCTCCAAAGGGAGGGGATGATGCTCTGCTTCAGTATGTCACAGTAAATGTTGGCATTCATGGTTCCCTCAATGAACTGTAGCTCCCCTGTGCTGGCAGCAGTCATGCAGCCCCAAACCATGACATTCCCACCACCATGATTGACTGTAGGCAAGACACACTTGTCTTTGCACTCCTCACCTGGTTGCCACCACACACACTTGACACCATCTGAACCAAATACGTTTATCTTGGTCTCATCAGACCACAGGATATGGTTCCAGTAATCCATGTCCATAGTCTGCTTGTCTTCAGCAAACTGTTTGCGGGCTTTCTTGTTCATCATCTTTAAAAGAGGTTTCCTTCTGGGATGACAGCCATGCAGACCAATTTGATGCAGTGTGCAGCATATGGTCTGAGCACTTGCAGGCTGACCCCACACCCCCTCAACCTCTGCAGCAATGCTGGCAGCACTCATATATCTATTTCCCAAAGACAACCTCTGGATATGAGACTGAGCACATGCACTCAACTTCTTTGGTAGACCATGGTGAGGCCTGTTCTGAGTGGAACCTGTCCTGTAAAAACACTGTATGGTCTTGGCCACCATGCTGCAGCTCAGTTTCAGGGTCTTGGCAATCTTCTTATAGCCTTGGTCATCTTTATGTAGGGCAACAATTCTTTTTTTTCAGATCCTCAGAGAGTTCTTATCCATGAGGTGCAATGTTGAACTTCCAGTGACCAGTATGAGAGAGTGAGAGCGATAACACCAAATTTAATACACCTGCTCCCCATTCGCACCTGAGACCTTGTAACACTAATGAGTCGCATGTCACAGGGGAGGGATAATGGCTAATTGGGCCCAATTTGGACATTTTCACTTAGGGTGTACTCACTTTTGTTGCCAGTGGTTTAGACATTAATGGCTGTGTGTTGAGTTATTTTGAGGGGACAGCAAATTTACATTGTTATACAGGCTGTACACTCACTACTTTACATTGTAGCAAAGTGTCATTTCTTCAGTGTTGTCACATGAAAGGATATAATAAAATATTTACAAAAATGTGAGGGGTGTACTCACTTTTGTGAAATACTGTAAGTGTTATTTAACTGCAGCAGAGAACAATCAGGTCTTCTGCCCTGCCAATTAGGCCTGTGCCTTGTGGAAGAGGTGTGTTAATCTCAGAACTTAAAATCCTTTAGCAGGTAAAACAGCTCTCCTTTATGTCTTTCATTTGTGTATAGCCGTTTGGCCGACGTCCATCCTTAAATATATACATTTCCTGGAGAATTGCTGCTCCTGACTTTCTCTGGCAGTGGTCACAATAATAAAAGCCTAGCCATTTGATCATGATATCTCTGTTAAAGGGGAGTATCGGACGATTTGAACATCAGAATGCTCCCCTTTAACCAAAATGCTAAGACCCAATGTACATGGGATGCTGCTAAACGTACGTTCAGAGGCAATTGCACGCTTTTTTTAACTGCCCCCGAACTCATTCAGTGTTATCTTATGTGACCTTGTACACAGTCTCATTTATTGCCGTTTTTAGGCAGTTGCGTTTAACAGCGTTCCTTCGAAAGCTTAAAAAATGGGTTCAGACGCCGAAGTTTCCGACGTTTCAGATGCTAAACGAGACTAAAAGCGCCTTAATGCGTCTTAACGTGGCAACCCGTGTTTTGTTTATAGGCATTTTTTGTTTTTGGTCATTTAAAAAAAAAAAAAACAATGCAACATGCACATGTAAACACAGCAAAACAGACGTTTGAAGCGTGGGTTACTATCTGTCAAGTTAAATCATTTAGGAGAGGTTGTAAAAGCGTCCTGTGTACATGGGGCCTAAGACTATTGGTAATTTGATCAGCACTGGAGGAATTTCTGATAATAATAAGCACTTCTGCTCTGCATTCTTTTTTTTTTGCACACATGTAAAAATCTGCATTTATAGCCAGACAACTACCTAAAACCCCCAAAACAATATATATTGTCTGAAAGTAGATGCTGTGTAAAATAGAAAGATGTTAGTTGCAATTTTTATGCAGCACAATATTTGTGTGTGTGTGCAGAGCAATGGGGGTTTTTTTGTTTTGTTTTTTGTTATAATAAAATGTATTACATTATTTTAAATTATTTATTTTTATTAACTTTATTGCTGTCACAAAGGGGTTAAAGCAGAGCTCCTGGCTCCTTCAGAAAAAAATAAGTCAGCTATAAATACTGTAGGGCACTTACCTGTCCATGAATCCTGCGCTGTCTTTGCCCGAGCTGATTTTCCAATCAGCTCTAGGGTGGTGCCACCGCCATCTCGACTAGTAGAAACCAGCAGTGAAGCCTTGTGGCTTCACAGTCGGTTCCCTACTGAGCATGTGCTGCACTTTTTAAATGGCCCCATGGCAGATCAAGGAGGATGGGAGCTGAACTTCCTGAGGGGTTTGCCGTGGCGAAGTCAGACAGAAGTTGGAATGTGTACCTGTCAAAAACAGATACCCACTTCTTCCCTCCCCCCGAAAGGTGCCAAATGTGGCAGTGGAAGGGGGAGGAAGAGGAAAGGCAAACAAGGGGGGCAAACAAACCCACATGTCAAAGCATTGAGCAGGTAATAGGCACCCTTTATGGAGACACGGGGGGGGGCAATTAGAACCCAGTGTCTCTTTTGCACTCCAAAGCAACTAACCAAGCACAGAACTTCTCTTCTCAGATGTTCCTTGGTCTCTTCCCAGATTTAGTCCCGGGCTCCAATAAATAACGCACATGGGGGAGGGGGGGTCATTTGTGGAAGTGAACAAGAGGCTATACAGCTGCCCAGGTCACTTTCACTTTACAGTATTTTTGAGGAACAGGCACAAGCTGATGGTGGCTAATGAAGCCAAGAACAAAAATTGAAATGATTGCAGCTTACCTGTCTTTAGATGTGTTGTCTGAAGTTGTTTTTTTTTTTTTCCTTTATTTTTCATAGTTAGTAAGGTTGAATAAAGACACCAGTCCATCTAGTTCAACCTGAGTGTCTACAATTGTCCCTGTACATTGCACACTCACATCGATCCCTACCCTCAAAGAGCCCACAACCCAAGGTCCCCATTCATATTCTAGGGCCAATTTTGTACAGAAGCCAATTAGCCTACCTGCATGTCTTTGGATTGTGGGAGGAAACCGGAGTACCCGGAGGAAATCCACGCAGGCACAGGGAGAACATGCAAACTCCAGGCAGGTAGTGTCATGGTTGGGATATGAACCAGCGACCCTTCTTACTGCTAGGTGAGAGTGCTAACCACTACACCACTGTGCCGCCGTAACCTGGTAATCCTGAGATTAACTCACTTCCTGTACTAGGGTGACAACCATACTGAGCAGTGCTGTCACTCTAGAACATGGAAGCTGTTGGGACTACATAACACTGTGTTGGGACTGCATAACCCCTGCCTCTTCTCAACAAGAGGAGGTGTTTGTAGTCCATGGAGATAGCAGGGAACAATGTTTAAGCAGAAGTATAGGAAGTTATCAGCTTACAAGATTTCTATCTGGAAGAACAGATATTTTTTTCTGCACTTATTGAACACATATAAAAAACTTCCAATTATATATTTAATAGACCAAAAGGAAGAAAAAAATAGAAATGCATTGTGAGAGTTTACATACACTTTAAGCAGCATTAAATAGATAACAAGTGTACTTTACCTCACAATGGAATAGCATTTAAAGGTTGAATACATGGGTAACGGGTACACAAGCAAGCCATGAGAAAGCAATGAGGTGCTTTCAGGAAAAAGAGATGGCTCTTGAGACGTGCTCACCATGCTTTTACCATGTTCTCACATTGCATTTCCATTGCCTTGTAAAGAGACATAAAAGCAGTTTAAATGCAACAGAGAAAGGTGTGTCATTTACAAAAATGTAATGTATATAAATCAATGATAAATGTAAGGAAACATTGCTTTCTATGATCTATTCTAAGATACAGACCCATGCAAAAAGTGTTCAACGTTGACAGTATAAGGTACACTCCCCCATTGTTGTCTGGTATACAAATACACTATCATTGCGGCTGAGGAAAACCTGGGGTAAGCACATCGTGCAACAATGCAAAGAAAGTGTTAACAGCCTACACCATGACATCTGCTGAACACTCCGTGTGTTTCTGTCCATAATTGGTAATTAAAAATCTCCATTAAAAGTTCATTGTGCTCGCCTGAAACTGGTAAAAAAAAAAAATGGTTTATTCTTGGAAGTCTGCCTTGTGAAATTATGACAGCGGTTAATGGGAATCTTAATTAACAAAAAACAAAAGTACATTTTATTTTTTCTACTTCCTTTATTTCTGCCTGCTTCTCTTCTGCCAAATGTTTAGTGTGTTTAACTGTGGGGTCTCATCTGGGATGTCATGTGACTAGGATGAGGCAACCTTCCCCAGCCGACACCGTAATCTGAGAACTTTGCATAAACACTTCACCGCCATAGAGCAAACTCATAGGCTGCCATTGCTGCCCATCTTCAGAAAATACTAGTGGCCTGACTGTTTTTGGCTACAGTCATTAATCTAGACAAGTGTAAAGCAATTGAAGCTCCAGCTCGTAACCTGCACAAGCTATTGAATTAGAATGGCATCTAGCATTTTCAGGAGTGGTTAGGACTGGTGACCTGTTTATGTACCTTTTGACATACCTAGTTAAAATTCCCTTTACTTTGTCCAGGAAGAGCAAAGTTAAAGGTTTATGATTTACTTAACCCTTCAAACTCCACAATGGCATAAA
This sequence comes from Lithobates pipiens, assembly GCF_037356315.1. Classification (NCBI taxonomy): domain Eukaryota; kingdom Metazoa; phylum Chordata; class Amphibia; order Anura; family Ranidae; genus Lithobates; species Lithobates pipiens. Next base: position 497,363,136 of record NW_027507758.1, read on the forward strand.
CTTATTTTTTTTTATACTTCCCTGCCACTCCTCCAAAACCAACTTATGGGAGCATGTGGACTTTCCCCAGTCCCACTGGAGAGTGCTGGAACAATCATGAGGCACCAGCACTGTCACATGAGAGGAAAAGGTGGGGGTGAGTCAAATGTACCCTCATACCAGAAGTGCTGGAAATTTCACTTTGCTCCTGGCGGGTGAATAGAGCAGCAGGGGAACAAACCAAAGGGGAGTATATGCTCCAATTGACTCCTCCCAAGACCTACTGCTCTTTAGCTACCTCCTCCCCTGCTTGCCTCAAGAGCTTCTCCCACCCCCTGGAACTTCCTACCCAAATCTTACTGGCCGTCTTATATTTTTTTACATGTTTGAAATAAACTACTTCTACTACTACTGCTACTACTACTAGTAGTAGTATCTTCTACTCTACCTTTAGGAGGTCCCTGAACACATCTCTTCAAGGAAGCCTATACCACGCCACACCTAAAAACTGTATTACTACTTTCTCCATCAGCTCATCCCTCATAGTTACTATCTTTTGTATTATTTACCCCTTCATTTTTGATTGTAAGCTCTCAGGAGAAGGGCCCTACTAACTTTCTTTTATTGAATTGTTTTGCAACTTTACTGTGTCTCTTTATTTTGTAAAGTACTGCACAAACTGTTGGCAATATATAAATCCTGTATTTTAATAATAATAATAAATATGTGTTGCTGGGGAGGAGGGAAGCTAAAAGAATCTTTTACTTTGTCTGGCATGAGCAAAGGGAAGGTTGACTTTAAGAGCACTGAAACACCAAGAATGTCAATCTTAGTGGCTAGTGCACGCTGAATTGTATAGGCCAGCTCTGTGTAAAGCCATATGACTTTAAATTAATAGAAAATATTAAATTAATTCTAAAATCTGGACTCAAAAAAGGCTGCTAGACATCAGTAGTGTATACCTCCAGCTACCCTAGGTCCTCTGATTAGTGGAACCCCTTACTATGCCTTTGGACTGACTAACCTTTATATATGAGTGGACTAACATGACTAGAACCCTGATGAGTCTTAGTATGACAATAACAAGGTTACTCTGCTATCAGTTCAATTCTAGGTGTAAAGACCCAGAGTGAGGGAAATGTAAGTGGACCAATAAAAGTGTGCAAAATGTGCAGGGACAGCAAGAAAGAAGGCCCATCTCAATTGTTTGTTTAGACTGGGCAGCAGTTTAGAACCCTTCATTTTAAAACGCAATGTGATAACATTTAGCAACATCATTTGTGAGAAGCTTTGTGCAACTCCTGGCAGACCTATCAATCTTGACCATAGCATGCACTGGATATGCAGAAATCCAACCCTGGCAAGGAGGCACAACAGACTGCTCCTCCGTATGACCTGCACACTGATGAAAAGTCAGCAACATGCCAATCTTCTTAATACCCTTTAGCACCATGATCCTAAAAATCTGTCAGCAATTCATTTTCATGAGTCTAAGCTCTCAGGTACCCTTTGGCTTACACCCACCCCATCTCATGAGTACCCTTTAATTCACACCCAACACATCTCCCAGCTTTTACCTCACACCCACACCCTTTAACTCACACCCAATATATCTCACAAGCACCCTTACACCACACCCAACACATCTAACAAGTACCCTTTAATTCACACCACACACCTCACAGATACCCGTTAATTACTAACATAGCACATCTCACAGATACCCTCTAAATCCCACCCAACATATCTCAGGGGTACCCCTTAACTCACACCCAATACATCTCACATGCACCCTTAAACTCACACCCAACACATCTAAGAGGTACCCTTTAACTCACACCCAATACATCTAACAGGTATCCTTTAACTCATGCTCAACAAATCTGATAGTCTATTTGTGTTATCAAACATAGTGTGTAACTTTGCCACGTATTTTCCTTTTGCTTAAGATATGTCCAACCAAGCACAGCATAATACTCTGAACTGTGTGTTCAGCTGCTAAAATGAGGTAGATGTGAACCTTTACACATCCCACAGAGCAGCAAATAGATTTTCTTCCTATCTTTAATAACATTACCCTATTATCTGCTCTACCTCATCAATTCTGCAAGCCGTTCGGCTGATATGGCAAAGTAGGAGAAAGAAAGCGATCTTTATTTAATGAATATAATAAATGCACAGTGCAGTTAGTGGACATAATAATATTAGAGGCTTAATTCAAATTACCTATTAACCTCTGTGAGGTTTAATACTTTTAATTGCGATGATTCATTCTAAATTGTTGGCGTGGGTCCAGGCGTGGGCAAAATATCTATTAAATTTTACTATTGTTAAATTAATATTACAAAGGGTGGGGGTGGGGGGGGAATTTAAGCAGCCATTCTTACCTCAAACAAAATGACCACAGGTACGTGGTGTAGATGTGTTCTAGAAGGATTGTTCTGACCCGCGTTCACATAACGTGCCAGGCCATTTAGCTACTTAAAAAATGGAACTGCCACAATCATTTTATTCTAAAAATAGACCAATTAGACCACATTCCGAGAGGTAATTCTGAAAATGTCCTGCCTATTATCACCTGTTTTTTTTTTTCTTCCATTTGAGCTACTTTTTAAGATAGAACTGCAAACATGTTTGGTCTTAAAGAGAAACTGTTAGTTTTCATTTGTAGAATACATCACAAATGGTAATAATACCACAAAGCATCTTGATACTTTTCTGCATACGAAATGACTTGAAAAAGCTTTGGTCTCTTGGCGTGTAAAGGTGCCCTACTTCAGTAAGAAGGACCCATGTGCTAGGGCTGATGTAAAAAAAACTCGGTGGACTACAGGCAACACTGGTGATTAGTCATTTGTCCTTCTGCCAACTTTCAGATATCAGTTCCCCTTCAAACTCTTTTTCACCACAGTTAGTAGATGTTCACTTCATTTTCACCAGGCAGCCCGTTAACTTTCATGATGTGTGAAGGACTGTTTGAAATTTTACACCTTATATGTGACTTGAAAGGTCAATTTGAGACACTTCTGAGATTTTTTAGAATTCATTTACAGGTGCACTTACCTCCCGTTGACCTGCAATTTACCTATTTTTAAGTAGGTTTTGCATTCCCATAGAGATGTATGGGAATGTAAAGCAAGTTTAAAGTGAACAAAGGTCCTAATGCAAAACAAACTAGTTATTAGGGGAGCTTTTAGGACAGATACTCATAGAACAGAGTAGGTATCTGTGGTACCTCCACACCTAACTAGCCTCTGCAGTGCTAATCACAAATAAGAAACTGTCCTCTTTTCTCTCTCTTTTTGATCTGACAGGGTTCAGCACACTCCTCTTCTTCCTGATGTCCAGGGCTGGGGCTGTTCCTCTGCATTCTTGTGTAGAATGCAGTGATAATGCCCTTGCATTATACATGATGAAGTCAGCAGGCAACCCCAGGTTGGAGTGTCTTAGAGAAGATGCTTCAAGTGTTGCTCAGATGGAGCATGCCAGAGTAAAGTTTATGTGTATATATTGGATACTAATATTTATAGGTAATCCAGGGAATATCTGATTGCCTCTTGGGAATCAGAAAGGACCCCCCCCCCTCGCTGGACCAAATGGGATCATGATTTATTGGGGTTGTTTTGCCTTCCTATGGATCAACTGTGGAGGTCTTGCGTGTGTGTGTGTTTTTTTGTTTGATTTTTTTTTTTTTTTTGGGGGGGTTGAACTGGATGGACTTGCGACTTCTTTAAATCAGATTAACTATGTAACAAATTATACCTTACTGTTACATCTTACTGTATACTATTACTATACGTAATGAGCATATACCCCTTCCAGGGGGGGGGGGGGGCACAAGGCAGGGGTAATTGTTGTGTCACTCCTGGAGTTGGGCTTTAACCTTGAATGGTAAAACAGGCCATTAGTAATAAGGTTTTAGGTTTAGGTTTTAGGTTTTAAAGGCACACAAATGAGGGTTAAGCAGAGCTTCAGGCAAAAATCATAATCTCAGCAGGAATTCAAATGTATGAAGAATGCATGTGTCCTAGCTAACACTTGTAGAGGTGAACATCCTTTATGTTCACCCCCTGAATCATGGTTATGATGATTAATCATCTGATAAGTGACTATAGGAATATGGCTGCTAAAATTCTGCTTCTTCAGTCACTTTTCCAACCTTAGACCCTCAGTAACTTCTCCACCCTCATACTCTAGCAGCATATTAATAAGGTCTTCCGTGTTCTTTCTCTCCTGTAGGCATGTTCTAGTGTTAGACTGGCATCACAGTGATAAGCAAAAGAGCCCTAATTGGCTTTCCAACCCATTTTAAATTCTTCAGAAAATTACAAGAATCTAAGATCAGGATGCATTCATGTACTAGTTGTATTTAAAATGTTTAATAATTGTTTCCTGCACCCTATTACACATGTCACTATTAACTTCTTTAGCGGTATTCCCGAGTTTGGCTCGGGGTGGAATTTCAGAACCAAAAGCGGTAACCCCGAGCCAGACTCGAGATCGCATCGCAGGATCCAGGAAGAGCTTACTTACCTTGTCCCCAGGATCCTGTGATGTCTCCCCGCAGTGTGAGCGGTAGCCGGGCTCCGTTCCCTGCAAGCATTGCTATGCACGGGGACAGAGAACGGCGCCAAATTCAAAAAGTGAAACACATACTATACATACAACATACTGTAATCTTACAGATTACATTACTTTATGAAATTATTTCACATCCCTTTTGTCCCTAGTAGTTTGTGCCATGCCCTGCATGCAGTTTTATATTATAAAAACTGTTCTTTATGCCTGGAAACTGGAGATTGTCCATAGCAACCAGAACCATCCCTTTAACCAAAATTGGTTTTAGACCAGCTAGAATAATAAATTAGAATCACTCGCAGAATTGAGCGATAGCGATTTGTGGGGAGATCCGTCATCAATCACTGAAAAGTAATGACAGCGACAATTCTGCAACGGAGCAAATTTTAGTGTTTTTGATTTGATTACATTATTGAATAATTGTATTCTTATATTATTATTTGGTATAATTATTTATAATTATTTATTATATTATAATTTATGATTTTGTTTTTCAAACTTTATCATGCCCGGGATGTCTACTAGACTCTGGTTTGGACAGATTTAAGTGAGTTATTCCTAAGAATTACAGGCCTACAATATAAAACGGCAAATTTCCATGCAAAATAATGGTAGCGCTTTCAGCACCAAAAATCTGAAATAATCATACAGCCAGGGAGATTAAGCAACTCGCCCTGTGAAACATTATGGAGAAATCGCTGGAGTGCATGTATCTAGACTGATGGTGGCTGTAAGTGCTGCAGGAGACCTGTGGCACTGAGATGCAACAAAGAATGAAAAAGAGGCATTTTCTAAGTGAAAAAGTGCCAGTTGTTTATGATACACAATGCTTTAGCAAATTAAATGTCATCTGGTATAGGTTTTACATCTACATTAAAGAAAACGTGTAGTATAGCCTATGGTTGCTCTGGGTAGGAAAGGTATAACAAAAACGGCTTTGAAAGGCTACAGGTATCCCAAATAACAGCTTTGCTAGATAAAAGAATGGTAAAAAGTACTAGATCTGAACTACTTTCAAAAGCATCACTGTGTGATATTAATTCCTAGGTAAGGTCAAAGAGCAACCAAGCTCCAAAGCCTGACAGCCAAAAGGAAAATGGCAGGGCTTTTAGCAAAAAAGCTCCATCCATGAAACAGAGCGAGACCAAGGGCCGAAGGGCATAACAGCACGACAGTAAGCATACAAGAAATTAAAGAAGAGATGAAAGAAAAGACTGTAGATCCAACGGAGAAGGGAGGGCCAACCGACAAAGAGCAATTACTTTGATCTGCTGTAGAGGTAAGGGGGGGGAGGGAAGAATCAATAAATAATTCAATTTCCAAGTGAATGAAGGCAGACCGCAAAGTGAATGGATGAAAATGAATAAAGTCAACATCACCTTTGACTCTGATAAGACGATCCTGCACTTAAAGATTTTGTTTCCCCCCACCAACATTTAATCTGTCGACTGGAAAATCTGTAGATTTAACCTCTAAAAGCCCAGGATGGCAGAATGGTCACTTATAAACAATCCTTGATTTAATATTTTAGAAAATGGAATTACCACAGCTACTGCACTACAGGAGTTTGATATTACAGGTGCAAATTTCCTCCATAAAAGCTTTAAGGTCTACATAGAGCCTAAACTACAGAGGAAATTTAAGTACATGTGACCCTCCAGGATCCATCCAAAAGGCAATCCCTCTTACAAATAAGTCAGAAGGTGTCAAAACCTGTGTCTGTTTATTTTTTACTATTTTTGTTCTGTTGGTAAGATGCTCCTTCACTTTCTAGAGATGCAACAGGAACTTAGCCAAAACCTCAATAAAGTAAAGAGAATTTCCCTCTTAGGCCTCTGTTATACAGATGGCCTGCAGCCAGTAAAAATATGCCGTTGAGCTGCTGCTTTACCACCTACCATACAGCTGGCTGTAAACATACTGCAGCCATGGTGCCTTGTGCCGTGGAAAATTTAACGTCACTTGTCAAGTTGAATTTGTATAATACATAGTGATAGTAAAGCAAAAAACGTATGTTGACTGATGTGTCATTTTAATAGGCATACATTAGTATATGCTTTATGTCCTGATGAAACTTCAGTTTGATTTCTCTCTTTATGGCCGAGTAACTGTCCCAACCCTTGTACCCCTCATGGAAAATGCCCTGCCATAACTTCTCATGCTTCATGCGATCTATGTAGGTGTTGTCGAATGGGTCATGCCATCATCAGCCAGGTTTGATCTTGTGTCAGCCACGCTGTTGCCTTTTCACTTCCTTGTTATGTGAAGCCTGTAGAGTAGATCTTGCTTGGAGGAGGGGTCATGTTGTAGCGCTACACAACCCATCAAAACACGCCAAAATGCATGTACATGCATTACTGATGTGTTTTATTGATGTTTTTATTGATGTTTATGGACCCACAAATGCTCCATCCTGTACGAAAAGAAGTGCCTATATCTCATCCAAAACTATAATCATAGGAAATCGCATAGGTGTGAACAGCCCATAGAACATAATGAGAAATGGCATGTGTTGTTACGCTACAGAGAACATGCAACAAATCGCACAGGTGTGAATTGATCCTAAGACCCACCATTTTTTATTAATCTACTAATAATAAAGACGGGAAAGACGGGCATGATTATAAATTTGAAATAAATGAAAGTTGTGAATAAGGTTTAGGAGGGCAGTATTTTCAATATGCAGCTAAGGTCAAGAACACAGGGACATGACTTCAAACTAGCAAGAGGAAAGTTGAAAACTAATCTTAGAATGTATCATTTTCCTGAAAGATGATTCTTGGAATAGATTTGCAACAGAGGTAGTGAGTCAACCAACAGTAGGTGAATTCAAACATGCTTGGGACAAACATACGTAGATCCATACTCCATGGACCATTTGGTCTTTTTCTGCTGTCACGCCTCTATGTTTCTAAATTAAAGGTGTCAGTACCATTAAGTTACTGATCAGGCTCCAGAAAAACAATAAAGGATTCAAGTGATGCCCACGCATACAGTATTTTAGCACCCTTTCTTCAGCACCCCAGAGGCACTAGATTTCATGTTGCTATTAAAGTGCAATTATAGACAAAACTTTTTTTTTTTTTGGATAGAGCAAGGGAGGGTTATAACCCCTGTTATATATTTTTTCGCCGCCTACCGTAGCGGAGATTTCCCTTCACAAGTGAGAGAAAATCCCAACAAATTAAGGGAATTCCTTGGGTACCCCCAGGTCACCACAACTAGTGTTCCCATTGGAAGATTTCCCCTCTATTATTTATTTGGGGACAACCCAAAATGTAGATTTTTTTTTTTTACTTTCATTTTCAGTGATAATGGAACTAAAAATACGTTTTGCCTTTAGTTACATTTTAAGGACAATATTCTACACCACGTGTGTCAAACACAAGTCCTGCAAGCCGAATCTGACATTCCAAGCCATTTCATGTGGTCCTTGTACCTCTTCTGCTGCTCTGCCCCCAGATTCTTCTCGGCAGCAGCACAAGGTAAAGGGGTTGCACTGTGATGTAAGGGAGGGTGTGGGACCCTTGACTTCTGATGGTTGGGGGGCTCTTAACATCTGATGTAATTATTATTAATATTATACAGGATTTATATAGCACCAACAATTTGCACAGCACTTTACAACATGAGGGCAGACAGTACACTTACAATACAAATCAATACAGGAGGGATCAGAGGGCCCTGCTCTTTAGAGATTACAATCTAGAAGGGAGGGTCAAGTGGAAACAAAAGGTAATAACAGTGGGGGGTGAGCTGAAGGAGAAAATGAAAATACAATTGTTAGGTGCAGGTAGGGGAGGCTTCTCTAAAGAGAAGGGTTTTCAGGGATCGTCTAAAAGCCAATAGAGTAGGAGATAAGCAGACAGATTGGGGTAAGGCATTCCATAGGACTGGAGAGGCTTTGGAAAAGTCCTGGAGGCGAGCTTGGGGGGAGGTGACGAGGGAGCTAGAGAACAGAAGGTCTTAGGAGGAATGAAGAGAATGAGTAGGTTGGTATTTAGAGACTAGGCTAGTGATGTAGCTGGGGGGTAAATTGTGGATGGCTTTGTAAGTAGTTGTTAGCATTTTAAATGTAATTTTTTGGCCGAGCGGAAGCCAGTGGAGGGATTGACAGAGAGGGATAAATAGGGAGTGGGGTGCTTTGGACAATACAATTCTATGCCAGTTGAAAAGGAGGGTCTCACATTGCTGGTATCATCCACAATAAACTTTATTGGACACTGATCCGACAGGACACCATGGCAAAACCATGTTCTATCAGTCTCCAATAACGTTATCATGTGGATGATACCAGCAGTGTGCGACCCTCCTTTTCAGACTTGCATCATCTGGTACAGGAGTAGGAGTGTTTTCCGTGCCGGTCTGCACCTGCCCTTCACAGCATAAGTCCTACATTTATTACTAAAACCAATAATAATATAATGCAGAGACAAGTATATAATATGATTAAGAGTAGATAAGTTTACTGTATATAGTCTTACCGATACAAAAGTCACTTTGAAGGCAACTATAATGCTGATGTGGCCCGCAATTAAATTGAGATGGACACCTCTGATCTACACCTACTGGTATTGTGGTGCCAGGAGTGATCTACCTCCTGCAAGTTCCTATTGAACAGTAAAGCCACACATCATGGTGTTGGGCCAACAGGAGGTTGGCTGTTTCAGGGAGGGTTAAACCTTGCTTTTTACGGCACATTGGGAATTGGGGCCCAACGGTATTAATAAAAAGCATGCAAAGGTACATCTAGGCAATGTGCCTGAATGATCGGTAGCATCAAGTATAGTAAGAACTCTAACAGAGAGGACTGGCGTGAGCCTTGCATGAAATAAAACCTTTCTTTTCAGTTATTAAGCTGAAGGGTAGTCTAGTTAAACATATAGGTGAAGCAGAAAACTCCTTTAATGTTACATCTATATTAACAGGTTGAACTTTAGAGAAATTGCAAACAAACGAGCATAGAGTGGTTGTGTATGCTTAATGGGATAAAATAACAGAGGGAATGGGTGACTGACTGAGAGAAGGAAAGGGAAATAGCAGACTATGACAGGCAGAGAAGGGCACAGCCCTTGGGACTTGTTGATGACGGCTGTGCTTTGCCATGTCTGTGCATTAACACATGTTCACACAGTACATCAGTAATTCAAAGGGAACGCCTGCTGGGTATCGGCCCCTGTGGACCGTCTTTAATCGCACTCTGCTGAAATTACAGGCAGCATCGAGCCTACTAGTCACCTTTCCATATTGCAAGGTGTTTCTGATCTGTCTGATGGCACTTTCCTTGCTAAAACAATATGTTCATTTAGCAACAAATTTCACTTACAGAAAAGACAGATTTCTACAGGGTATAGACAAGGCCAGCCTGTGGGGATTCTGTCGCTTAAAGCTGTAAACTATTTTATGAAAATCAGCAATAAAGGAATAACAGGGGGTTGATTTCACTTGTTAAACGTTGTCTGTTACAAATGCAGTCACAACCCCTGAGAGATCGTTCACATAGTGCTTTATGGTCACATAGAAAGAAAGAAATTAATAGACCCTAAAAAGCATATTACGTTGTACAATGCTGTTATATTTTATTACTAGATCTGAGACTCTAAACATTACAAAAAGAAAAATTGAATGTTGAAATTATCAGGTGAAGCTTCTGTGACCTGCAAGATCATTTCTATGTAAGACTTATTGAAGCTTACTTACAAAAAATGGAGCCCACCAGATCTGTTTCTCATAGCAATATGCTAGTGTGTAATAATCCTGCTTCCATATACACGGTAGTATCCAACTGGGTGATTTTTTTTTTAAATCCATATTTACATTGCACTGAATACCTGGACTCAAAACCTTTTAACTCCTCATTACAGTTCAACAGAGAACCAACATCACCCGGCTACTATGTGAAAACGTCATCGATGAAGCGCCACCAAAGTGATTATCTTGTGTCCTATCTTTAATGCAGCATGCAATGGAACAATTTTATTTTTTAAACTGCTTTTTTTTTCTGAAAAATGTTGTATGACATGGTGTGGAACACTGACTCTAAAATCTACGTTTCGATTTTTTCTATAACTGTACATTTTGCTTTAATTATACCAAGAAAATCCAATTAAGTAGGCCATTGGACTGAACAATAATATCTAAAGAAGATTGTATAATATTATTATAATATTATAATATAATGAGAAAAGAAAGCACTCACAATGCCACGTCTGTAAATTGAAGAGGTCTTATTTTCAGGGTAGCGATTATTTTCGGGGAAAAAGGGTAGGGCTTATTTGGGGGGTAAGGCTTATATTGCAGCCATCACCGACAATCACACTAGGTCTTATTTTTTGGTAAACGGGGTATATATATATATATATATATATATATATATATATATATATATATTAAGAGGTAAAGCAGTGTATAGCTAGTTTAAACTAGCTGTATGCTGCTTTACCTCTTCATCCCATTGGATATTTGTACATGAAGCCTAGTTCACTATAAGACAGAGACACTGGTTCCTCTTTTTTGTCACTTCTTTGAACCTTGATCATGTCCTGAAGAAGTCTAGTGACGAAACGCGTAGACACACAAGGGCCCATTGAACAAGTTGTATCATTTTCATATGATTTTTAACCTTTTGAACACTGTGATTATATCATGTACTTTTTTCAATAAACATTATTTTTGTTACTTCTCCATTGTTTCCATGCCTCTAAAGTCCAATCTGTGGTTACTTTATAGTACCCCTCCTTTTTTGCTCCCTAGCTAAAGAGATCTTATTTAAAGTGTATCCCCAATTTTGTTGAGAAAAAACAATCCCCTCTGGGTGATCAATGTACATTTTAAAATAATTTGTTTTCAGATTGCTACCTGTTTCTGCTCTGAAGAAAAAACTCTTTGTGCAGACTGAATCTGAATAGGAGTGACTTCTCCATTATGAATCAGCTGATTAACTTGTTCTAATGAGGAATGTTGCATCCCCTGAGATGTAATTACCCCCTAGGAGGTATCTCACTGAAAATGATATTTTTGTTGTTGCAGAGGAGGCCTAAAATCTGACTTGACTTTTGAAAAAATCAGTGAGCCAATCACACAGGCAGGAAATGACTTTTCTGCGGGTGTTTTTTACACCAACTTTGTGAAAAAGGCATGCAAGTTGCCATATTGTATTGAATTTTGCTGGTGATTACAACTTTGCAGGTTAGGTAATTTTTTTAATAACATTCGATTACAATATAGCTCGTGTAGGAATTGTATATGCTATGTTAATTTTTTATATGTTCTTTTTATTAAGGGGTGTTACCTTTTACAAGTGCATATATACACATTATCTTGCCAAAAGTATTGAGACACCTACCTTTACACGCACATGAACGTTAATGTCATCCCAGTCTTAGTCTGTAGGGTTCACTATTGAGTTGGCCCACCCTTTGCAGCTATAACAGCTTCAACTCTTCTGGGAAGGCTGTCAATAAGGTTTAGGAGTGTATATATGGGAATGTTTGACCATTCTTCCAGAAGCGCATTTGTGAGGTCAGGCGCTGATGTTGGACGAGAAGGCCTGGCTTCCAGTCTCCATTCTAAATCCTCCCAAGAGTGTCCTATCAGGTTGAGGTCAGGACTCTGCGCAAGCCAGTCAAGTTCCTCCACCCTAAACCTGCTCATCCATGTTTTTATGGACCTTGCTTTGGAGGGGGGATTATGGGGAGGGGGGTTTTTGGTGTGGGGTTGTTTTTCAGGGGTTGGGCTTGGCCTCTTAGTTCCAGTAAATGGAACTCTTAAGGTGTCAGCATACCAAGACATTTTGGACAGTTTCATGCTCCCAACTTTGTGAGAACCGTTTTGGGGTGGCCTTCCCGTTCCAACATGACTGCACACCAGTGCACAATCCAAGGTCCATAAAGACCAGGCATGTACTGGCCATTGGGACTACAGGGAGTTTCCCGGTGGGCCGATGGCTCAGTGGGCCACTCTGATGCAAGGGGGCTGGTGATGGGACACTCTGATGTAAGGGGGCTGCTAATGAGACACTCTGATGTAAGGGGCTGGTGATGGGACACTCTGATGTAAGGGGCTGGTGATGGGACACTCTGATGTAAGGGGGCGCTGATGGGACACTCTGATGTAAGGGGGCTGGTGATGGAACACTCTGATGTAAGGGGGCTGGTGATGGAACACTCTGATGTAAGGGGGCACTGATGGGACACTCTGATGTAAGGGAGCGCTGATGGGACACTCTGATGTAAGGGAGCGCTGATGGGACACTCTGATGTAAGGGAGCGCTGATGGGACACTCGGATGTAAGGGGGCTGCTGATGGGACACTCTGATGTAAGGGGTTGCTGATAGGACACTCTGATGTAAGGGGGCTGCTCAGGGGACACTCTGATGTAAGGGGGCACTGATGAGAAACTCTGATGTAAGGGGGTGCTATTGAGACACTCTGATGTAAGGGGGTGCTATTGAGACACTCTGATGTAAGGGGCTGCTGATGGGACACTCAAAATGTAAGTGGGCTGGTCTAAGGATAAAGTCCAGGGCCAAATTTCTTTCCCAGTCCAGCCATGATAAAGACATGCATGAGCATGCTTGGGGTGGAGGAACTTGACTGGCCTGCACAGAGTCCTGACCTCAACCTAAAAGAACACTTTGTTATATATATATATTGTGTGTATATATATATATATATATGTTGTGTATATATATATATATATAGTGTGCATATATATATATATATATATATATATATATATATATATACATACATACACACACACACACACACACATACAGTAAATCAAGGACAGCATTAGCCTGTCTTCCAGCATCTGCTGTATCAGGAGAAGCACGAATCATCTCACTTCAAAGAGATTCTACAACTCTTTCATGTTGCAGTTTAATTGGCCGGTGTAAAGGGAGCTCTGATTAGCGCTGTGGTGATTGATACACTGTTTTCGATGCACAGCACTTTTTTTTCTATATATGTATGATTCTATTTCCTGAGTTGCCATAACGCAGGCTAAGATTAGTTCTGTAATAACTGCTGAATGGGTTGAAAGCTGTCAGGAAGCATTTAAATATAACGGATTAAAGAAAAATGTGTCTCATTTGAAAAGTGGAATAACTAATAAATACATATAAAACAGACGAGACTTTGACTTTATGTTTACTGTAAATTGGCAGAGGAAAATACAGCAATCTTCAATGAACTGCCCTGTTGGTATAGGATACTTTATATGGAGGTTGTCTGTTTATTTTTTGCATTGGGTGAGCTAGTTGGACTTTTGCCTTTTTTCACCCTGAGCAACTATGTAACTATGACAGTGATGGCGAACCTTGGCACCCCACATGTTTTGGAACTACATTTCCCATGATGCTCTTGCACTCTGAAGTGTAGTTGAGCATCATGGGAAATGTATTTTCAAAACATTTGGGGTGCCAAGGTTCACCATCCCTGAACTGTGAGAATGATGTGATGTGACAGCAGCATGGTCGGTTAGCGGTTAGCACTTCTGCATTACAGCATAGCGGTCCCTGGTTTGAATCTTGTCCAGGGCACCAGGGCACAAGGGCACAAGCAAAAATGTCACTTCTTACCTATTAAAATGATGTTATCACTCAAAGTCTATTAAATTACTAAATTATTGAAATTACATCTCAAAAAATATCAGGATCAGGCTTTAACTTACCAATACCAATTACAATATTTTTAATAATACTTAATAATAATTAATTCATTAATAATAATTAATAATATTTTTAATAATAATGTAATTATAATTACAATACAAATTACAATACCAATCACAGATTGGTGAACAACTTATTTTAAATATAAATTTGAAAATTCTTAGCAGCCTTTACGAATTTTATTCTTCTTGTTTGCTGCTATGATAAATAGCTCATACAGTGCCTTGCGAAAGTATTCGGCCCCCTTGAACTTTTCAACCTTTTGCCACATTTCAGGCTTCAAACATAAAGATATAACATTTTTATTTTTTGTGAAGAATCACCAACAAGTGGGACACAATTGTGAAGTGGAACGAAATCTATTGGATTTTTGAAACTTTTTTAACTAATAAAAAAATGAAAAGTGGGGCGTACAAAATTATTCGGCCCCCTTGCGTTAATACTTTTTAGAGCCACCTTTTGCTGCGATTACAGCTGCAAGTCGCTTGGGGTATGTCTCTATCAGTTTTGCACATCGAGAGACTGAAATTCTTGCCCATTCTTCCTTGTAAAACAGCTCGAGCTCAGTGAGGTTGGATGGAGAGCATTTGTGAACAGCAGTTTTCAGCTCTTTCCACAGATTCTCGATTGGATTTAGGTCTGGACTTTGACTTGGTCATTCTAACACCTGGATACGTTTATTTGTGAACCATTCCTTTGTAGATTTTGCTGTATGTTTGGGATCATTGTCTTGTTGGAAGATAAATCTCCGTCCCAGTTTCAGGTCTTTTGCAGACTCCAACAGGTTTTCATCCAGAATGGTCCTGTATTTGGCTGCATCCACCTTCCCCTCATTTTTAACCATCTTCCCTGTCCCTGCTGAAGAAAAGCAGGCCCAAACCATGATGCTGCCACCACCATGTTTGACAGTGGGGATGGTGTGTTAAGGGTGATGAGCTGTGTTGCTTTTACGCCAAACATATCGTTTTGCATTGTGGGCAAAAAGTTTGATTTTGGTTTCATCTGACCAGAGCACCTTCTTCCACATGTTTGGTGTGTCTCCCAGGTGGCTTGTGGCAAACTTTAGACGAGACTTTTTATGGATATCTTTGAGAAATGGCTTTCTTCTTGCCACTCTTCCATAAAGGCCAGATTTGTGCAGTGTACGACTGATTGTTGTCCTATGGACAGACTCTCCCACCTCAGCTGTAGTTCTCTGCAGTTCATCCAGAGTGATCATGGGCCTCTTGGCTGCATCTCTGATCAGTCTTCTCCTTGTCTCAGCTGAAAGTTTAGAGGGACGGCCAGGTCTTGGTAGATTTGCAGTGGTCTGATACTCCTTCCATTTCAAAATGATCGCTTGCACAGTGCTCCTTGGGATGTTTAAAGCTTGGGAAATCTTTTTGTATCCAAATCTGGCTTTAAACTTCTCCACAGTATAACGGACCTGCCTGGTGTGGTCCTTGGTCTTCATGATGCTCTCTGCGCTTTCAACAGAACCCTGAGACTATCACAGAGCAGGTGCATTTATACAGAGACTTGATTACACACAGGTGGATTCTATTTATCACCATCAGTCATTTAGGACAACATTGGATCATTCAGAGATCCTCGCTGAACTTCTGGAGTGAGTTTGCTGCACTGAAAGTAAAGGGGCCGAATAATTTTGCACGCACCACTTTTCAGTTTTTTATTTTCTAAAAAAGTTTAAATTATCCAATAGATTTCGTTCCACTTCACAATTGTGTCCCACTTGTTGGTGATTCTTCACAAAAAATTAAAATTTTATATCTTTATGCCTGGAGCCTGAAATATGGCAAAAGATTGAAATGTGTATCATATCTATTGTATTAATTAAATGCATATTTATCATTGTATTATGTCCATTATCATCATCTTTGATTCAATTTAGATATTATACTGTATGTCCCATCCTACCCCGAGGGTTGTGTTATCATACAAAGTCCCAACTTTTTTCCCCCTCCCCCATTTTCCCTTTATTTTCGATGCTATTAGGGATGGAGACCTAGGTGCTGGATAGTCCTGGTCTCATATAAAGTCCCACCCGTTTTTTCTTTTCATAAATTATCCAATAGATTTCGTTCCACTTCACAATTGTGTCCCACTTGTTGGTGATTCTTCACAAAAAATAAAAATTTTCTATCTTTATGTGTGAAGCCTGAAATGTGGCAAAAGGTTGAAAAGTTCAAGAGGGCCGAATACATTCGCAAGGCACTGTACATACAGGTGTAGGCTGGGTTACTTTATAAGCCAGGATAACTTTATATTTCCAGCCTATCATCACTGATTTCAATAGTCTGCATGCACATGAGTTGAGAAAAAACATGCTAAGGGGAGGAGCAAGTAGAAGGATAACCTCACTATTCTGTTGCTGCATCTTTACTGCCCAATCACAGGCTTGGAGCAAGGAGGTGACCTACCTGTGCTGCCTACTACAGTAGCGAAGGTCAGGTCACAGAATTGGTCCTGGAGTTTGGCTTGGCTGTGCAAATCTCAAGACCAGAGGATCTATGGATGGTCATTGGGTGAAACAGCTACCTTATACGTATTTCAAAAGTGTATTGTTTTGAGCTGTTTGACCACAGTTTCACTTTAACGTGAACATGTGAAGGCGTTATGACATAAAAAGAGAAGTTTGGGGTATGTAAAACAATTTGCATTCATACTCACCTCTATGCTACAGCATCAGTGTGATGCTCCAGCCGTCCTTCACTAGCTCTAAGACCAAGAATGAAGGAACCTTCTTGGAGCTGAGAGCAGTAACTGTTTTCTCTACCCAACCAGCTCCCACTAGAACGCCATGTTGATAAGGGGGTGGCACAGCTGGCACCAGCTCTGCGCCATGCACTGAGACCCTGAGGCAGCTGTTAATCAGGCAAGTGGAGGGATCCCGACAATATAGTTGGGATCCTGTCATAGCATGAGCTGTTATGGGATGTCAGCTGATAGTGAGCTATAGACCATTATAAGCCTACACTGGGTCATAGGAGTGCAAAAGTAAGTGCATTCCTGTGACCCAGAAGAAAAGTATGGCCAAAAAAATATTGGCCAAACTTCTATTTTATAAAGTTGTAGGCTTTAGAGCTGTCATTATGAATGGCTGAGATAGATAGTGAGGCTAGAATGACAGTACAGCCCAGAAGCTTGCACCTTTCTCAGTAATTGAGCAGTTGCAGCTTCCATGTTCTCATAGGTTTCCTGTTAGGCACTAGATCTTTTCTGGGGTTGAGGAACTAGTGGATTGAGGCAACTTGAGTTTAGTGAAAAAAATAAAGGATTTTTTAATACTATAAAACTTGGCAATCCCAATGATGCCATTCCACGGTTCCAAGATTCATATGAAATCACACCGGCACAATATAAGCAAATATATTCTAAAATCCAAGACCTATCACTCTCATAGCTTCATTGCCTGAGAATGAATCAATTTTTAATAACCTCCCTCCTGACACCACGGTTATGAGAGCACAGCATGCAGTACGCTCCTCTGGGCCCTACATCGGACATCACTGAGGCAGCGTGGCAGAACCTTGTGCAATGTTTACCCTTATTAAATTGATCGCGTCGTGTTGTTTTCAGCATTGAGTGCCTGTAGACCTGCTGAGATCTCTTCTTCCTGCCAGTGTCTGAAATTCATCTTATTTGTAGTGAAGGAAGGACGTTTGCGGAGCTTCTTCTGACTTGCAACTTTTATGAGTGTACAGAATTTCAAGTACGGAATTCACTGCATTACAATATTCTGCCCAGAGCCTGATTCCTGTCCAGCTGCTTCTGTTGGTTGGGTTAGGTTTGGCTCTGCAGAATTTTTAAATAGAACTCTTTTATCCCATCAATGCCTGCTATAAAAAAGAGATAATCCTCCAGATGGATTTAGCCAAATATATTCACCACTTAACATATTTACCGACTGCCAGTTTCCAGCACGCAATTAATAGCACTTAGGTTGGTTTGCTCAGACCTGTTTATGCTGAGATCTGAACGCATGCTTCCGATATCAAGGTATAAATATGTATTTGTTCCCTCTGCTGAGGAACTACAAGTTTTGGCAAGATGAAGGAGATGATTCAGTCATTCTAGCATTCACTACAATGCCCACTGCAAAGCTGGAAATCACATTTTTTTTTCAACATCAGAATGGATTAAAACTAACAGTTGATAGTATTAAGCCCACAGAATAAAATAAATAAAACATTACTCAGCTGGACCTCCAAAGCTAATGGCAATTTTGGTTTTATGCTTTTAGCAGCTAAGCACAGCTAGGACTTCGATAAAAACCAACGTACTCTACACTTTCAGGAAATCCCAACCCAGTTATTGAAAAGTCTTGCCTGCGTTTCATCCACTCCAACAAGGGTGACTACATGTGACCTAATGCGTATAGAGTGGCATGGCTTATGATTGACTAAACTGACAGAAATCTCTTAAAGCGGTACTAAATGTTGCAAAAAAAAAATCCTCCTGCAAGGTTATATCATAATGTGTATCACCATCAGGGGTCAAGCATGGAGACCAGTTGCTATAGGAGTGGGAAACTCACACAGGAACCAGCAGGATAGGTACACTGGGAGGTCAGTCTGGCGGATGAGGTGAGCTTATCTGAGGTACAGAGTACTAAGTGGTGTTCACCAGAGCTTCTCATGGTGGAGATTGATTTTGCTGCATGTTAGCACCAGGTCACGGTCCTCGTGATTGCCCCACCTAGAGGTGAGTAAGCCAGGGTCCAGTAGAGGATTAAGTAGGCAAGGATCAAACAGAGGCACAGTCAGTAAACAAGCCAAAAGGTCAGTTATGAGTAGCTGCAGGTTGGGATCAGGCAGACACGAAGTCAAGGAAAACAAGCCAAGGGTCGAAAATGAGTGGAAGGAAAATATGGACAGCGGCAGGAAAGACAAGAGTGAGATACTGTCTGAGAGAGCACAATAATCTGGCAAACAGGAAGTGCAGAGACATGGCTTAAATCGGGAAGTTCATGGATGGGGAGCAAAGAATTCAAGGTTCGGCAGAAGTCATGGTACAAGGCAAGGTTGTACAATAGATCAGACAGGGGACTGGCCAGCATCTCAGGTAGCTCAGTGACACAGAAGAGGTCCTGGGTTTAAGTCCAAGCCCTGACAGCCCTCCCGTGGCAAGCTGTCACCATAGACAGTGCTTCCATCTGCACTAGGTCTTCCATTGGGTGCTCCGGCCACTTGAATGTGGACATCATGCCAGAGTAATGACTACAGCACAGAGCTCTGAAGGAATCTATGGATATGCCTTTAATTCAGAGCGCATGCGCCAGTAACTGAAGCAAAAGAGACAGGACAGATTACAAGCAAAAGGAAAAGGTTGAAATTATTTTACACAAAGCGATCAGTAAAGTGTTTTTTTTTTACTTATATAGGGGAAAATCATCAGGATGAGTTTACTATCACTTTAAGCCTTTTAGCTATTGAAATCCTATTTTATGTGGAACACTCCGATTCCTAATTATCATATAAAATGTCTTTTCCAGCTTGTCTCTCAAGACATGTTTTTTTTCCCCTGTTGGGCGCTGTCATCTTGTCTATTGTACAGCATAATGCTAGCCATACACATGTCGAAAAATCAGCCAAACTAGTTTTTGAAAAACGAACACATGGTCGTGAGAGCAAACGATTTTGCCATCATGTAATGACCGAAATGTGAATGATAAATCATTCAACAAACATAAATGAAATGTTTTTTTGTTCGCTTTGTCACACATGCCTAGTGCAAACTGTTTGGGCAAGAAATCTTTCAATTTATCGCCCGTTCGGCCAAAGTTTTCCAAATTTTTCAGATCAAAAACGTCCCGACTGGTTTTCGATTTGTGCCCATTAACTGGACGATTAATGAACAAATGACAGATTTTCAAATGATTTTTGATCTAGTGTATGGCCACCTTAGGAAAGGTGGAGCTGGTCTGTCAATCACAGTCACAAGTCAATGCTATGTGTTGATGTCAGGGCCCTGGGGCAGTGGTTAGAGATGTAGATGATAGTTTATATTTAGTCTTTTGCCATTTTGAGGCAATCTTAAGCAGCCAAAGAAATAAGTTACACATGTACCAGTATATTTACAAACTTGGGCATTGGAAAGGTTAAAGAATATGTAAAACCAACATTTCACATTGCTGATATGTGCCTGCTGTACCATATTCTTGTATGAACATGTATCCTGTTCTCTTTGTATTGCTTCCTTTGTGTGAAATCCCTGGTGATCCTGCCAGTCCCTCTGCTTTCCTATTAAAAAACTGACCACACTAAGCAGGAGAACACAGAGTGGTCAGTTCTCTACACCTATGCTGGGAACTCAGCCTGCTCTCCTCCAATGATCAGACCCTCCTGCACAGCCACTCACTGGGAAGTTAAGTGTGCTACTGTTTCCCTACCCCTAGTTCTTATACAGCTGGGAACAGAAGGAATGGGAAAACTTATACAAAAAAGGGGAAAAATGCATCTATATATTTTTTTATATCTATACACAAATGTTTTGCCTTTCATCTCTATTTTAAACTCAATCGGTTGTTTTACAAGGTGATCATTTACAATCACTTTAACTCTAATGTTTACATTGCCAGAAACTAGATATATTAATTGCATGTTGCAATGCACTCATGTAATCAGTGGAGATCACTAAATGATGCAAAAAGGCATCTGCTACATTAGTTTTGCTAGGTCATGACCATGTTATATTACATTGTTACAGATTGCCAACTTACTTTTTTCACACAATGCGGTTTGCGGATATTTCAGCAAAATTGATCAAGCGACAATCGCGGTGATACTGCTAATAAAAATGAATGGCAACCAAACACAGGTGTTTGGCCACTTTTGCAGTGCGATTTGTGATCGTGAGCAGAAATGCATTTGAATCTGCCCAAGATCCCAAAATGCCAAATGTGAAGGGCTAGAGAGCAGAATGCATATCCAGAAAGATTGTTTTCAGACCTGGTCTACAGACATGCTTACTACTTTTTAGCTAAATGTGCTGTATATTAGCTACATGTATATCTGTCTGCTTCCGGCAATCTGTGATGTTCTGTTTATTATATAAAACTGATTACCTTCTTGGTTTCAGTTCCTGTTTGCAGTAACAGTGCAGACTCCAGACAGGTGGAATGTAAACCAAGTGATGTTTATCTTGGTCTGGCCCTATAAGAGCGGCTCTCGAAACATAGGGAAAGAATGCCAGATTGGTTGATAATAACGTATATAAATTGTATACCCGCCCAGAATTAAATCAGATAGCTTTGAACATTTAGACTTTGCAGTCATCTCTTTTGTGTTCATCAAGAAGCTATCTCCTCAGTACCGAGAGGGTCCTGTGAGTGTGGTAATTGCCGTGATTATACCTAGCTGGTCTTGCTAGGTATATAGAAATACAGTTTGATTCCACTTCAGTTAGTAATTACAATTGCAAGGTTGCTTGAAAATATCAAAAGAGCTAGCATGTTATAAAAAAAAATGAAGTGGAAGCCCATCCATAGGGAGTGCACTGTTTGCACAGAGTTTGTAGGTTGTTGTGTTGAGCTGTGGGGTACTGAATTTAATAGCTTCCTGCATGGAGTTTGTAGGTTGCTTGTGTTTGAGTTGCAGGGTACTAGGATTGATTCCTGTTTGCATGGAGTTTGTAAGTTGCTTATGTGTGAGCTTGGAGGATATGGTTCTTTGTAAGGTTCCACGGAATATGTCAGTGCTATAAATCTTGGTGTGTGTGTGTGTGTGTGTGTGTGTGTGTGTGTGCGTGTGTTTACAAGGGGACTTCAAAAAGTTTCCACACTTTTTTTAACTCCATTAAATGTATTAAGAGTACGGAAAGTTTTTGAAGACCCCTTGTGTGTGTGTGTCTATATATATAGATATATATATACAGTGTGTGTGTGTATGGAGCTGTGACTGTGGTGAGTGTGGACCTTGAGGGGTTTGTTTGTGCCCCCCAATTTGTTTTTAGCACCAGCCGCCACTGATCCTCAACAATGCTTTACTTGATGTACTGTAATAATAATACTGTCATCCTAACTTATGTAAACTATTGTTATGGGGGTCTGCTTATTTCTTATGTTTTCTTCTTTTTTCATGTGTACTTTTAAGATCCATTGGATATTTTTTTTAAGTTGTTTGTTTCTATATATGCCAAAAAAACTTTATATTTTTAAAAGACTTCATCCTTTAAGTTGACTATAACATAGAACAGCTGGATCCTATGGCATAGCTGGTTGGTACTAAAAAACAGGGACAAATATATAAGCTAATTGCACAAAGTCCTTAATATTTAACAACTATGCAGTTTGAGGGTCTACCTAAATAGCAATGCACCTAACAGATTATTTATATAGGCACTCCCCGTATACTTTAACAATAATAAATGAACAATCATAGTTTGGATTACTTTTGTAAAAATGCAAAACAAATAATCTACTTGGTTCAATTTGACTTTTGTGTAGGCCTGAAAATCATAGTTTACTGATTGAACCACTTGGCACACTGCATTTTTTAATCAAAGCGAAAAAACTGTCGTATTGTTAGGTGCATGGACAGCATTATGATGCAACCATACACCACTACTTAGTAAATTTGGGCCACTGTGTCTTTTATCAGTATCTGGGAAGCTGTTATATTGACCTTGTCTAAATGCTTTCTCACCATTTTGTGCTACTCTTTAATCCTCTGAATGAGTAATTGGCTGTTTTTTCCCAAAAGGCCAAGGTGCATTTAACAAGAAAATAAAGAACCACTTTGCATTATGCTGAATTCACGCTGCAGCCGACAGGATTATGGATGGAAAAGCACTTTTTTTTCTTCTTGTCCCAAGAGGTTAACAGCGAGGTGAGACCTTGGCTTGATTAGGTCTGAGTGCAGCACCCTCATAAATAAATAAGCATATATTTCTATATTATCTCTTTCACAAAAAATAAACAGGCCGAAAAATAGTTTATGTGTAAAATTGCGTAAATTAGGACTGTTGGGTTGCTGTAGAAGTGCAATTTGTGGCTTCAGGCGTATTTCTTGATGATATTAGTGAAGTTCTTTAAATGTTTCCTCACCACCCCTAAGTGGAAGTGACATAGCTAAATACTTAGCTCTAGCCCTGATATAAGTCCCGGCTGCATCCAGCTCCTACTGCACATGCTCGCCGCTTGTCTTACTCAGTCCTATGGCTAGGTCCATATTTCTCCAGAAGCAATGATATGATTTTGGATCCAGCCATTGCAATCAATTGATTGAGCAGTGGGCATAAGGACCAAGAGTTGGACATCTGCAATGGGCCTATAAAGATTTTTACAAGTATCACCATGTAAAAAAAAGCAGTACGATTACCCACTGTGATTTGAAAGGTTTATAAGCCATAAAAAAAGAAGCTTAGAAATAAGCAGCAATATGGAAATTTGGGGCAGCACAGTGGTGTAGTGGTTAGCACTCTCACCTAGCAGTAAAAAGGGTCGCTGGTTCAAATCCCAACCACAACACTACATGCATGGAGCTTGCATGCTCTCCCTGAGCCTGCAAGGGCCACCTCCGGGCACCCAGGCCTCCCCCACACCCCAAAGACATGCTGGTAGATTGATTGACTTCTGTCCAAAATTGGCCCTAGTATATAAATGGGGATCTTGGATTGTAGACTTCTTGAGGGTAGGGATCAATGTGAGTGTGCAATGTACAGGGATAGGGACAATTGTAGACACTCACTCAGGATGGACTGGTGTCTTTATTCAACCTTACTAACTATGTAAGCTTAGCTTATTATTATTATACAGGATTTATATAGCGCCAACAGTTTGCACAGAGCTTTATGACATGAGGGCAGACAGTGTGGTTAAAATACAGGAGGGCTCTGCTCATTAGACCTTACAATATAGGAGGGAAAGTCAAGTGATACAAAAGGTAATAGCTGTGGGGGTAAGCTGATGGAGAAAGTTAAAGTACAATTGTTAGGTGAAGGCAGAATAGGCTTCTCTGAAGAGAAGGTTTTTCAGGGATCATCTAAAAACAAACAGAATAGGAGATAGACAGATTGGGATAGGGACTTCCATAGGTTGGAAGAGTTCTGAAGGTGAGCACGTGAGGAGGTGATTTGTGGGCTAAAGAGCAGGAGGTCTTGGGAGGAACAAACAGAACTATTTGGTTGGTATTTGAGACAGGGTTAGTGATATAGCTGGGGACCGAGTTGTGGATGGCTTTGTAACTTGTTAGTATTTACGTAATAGTATTTTGAAGTGTTTATAAACTCCTATTGATTAATTGTACCTATAGGTAAGCTTATAATAAAGCTTGCCTATAGGTACTGTAAATATCTCCTAAACGTGCGCTGTTTAGGAGATATTTTCTGTATATGCAGCTGATGACATCATTGGCGCATGCGCTCTGAAGAAACGGCTACCCGTGCCATTCCTTCAAAGCCCTGTGCCATGACAGGCAGCATTCGCAGGAGTGACCTCACATGGCTCTGGCCAGTCACACAGCTGGAGTCTGCAGACTCGGAAGGAAGATGGGTGAAGATGGATGTGGCCTCCAGCAGTTACAACGCATCGGTGGAGGGCAGGTAAGTTTCACATAATCTGTGTAGTAGCACATTATGCCATTACTTTGCAGGTCAGAAAAAAAAAGCCAGTGGTTTACTTCCTCTTTAATTTGTTGGGTGAGCAGAAGCCAGTGGAGAGATTGGCAGAGAGGATTGCAGATGCTGAGCGGTTTGTAAGATGGATGAGTCTGGCAGCAGCATTCACAGAAGGGATAGCCTATCTAAAGGTAATCCAGTGAGGAGGGAGTTGCAGTAGTCAAGACGGGAGTGAACTAGGAGCTTTGTGGTGTCATCGATTAGGAAGGAGCGTATTTTGGAGCTGTTGTGTAGGTTGAAGCGGCAAGATTTGGACAGTGATTGGACATGGGGGCCGAAAGGATAGATCAGGATTACACCTAGAACCTTGGCGTGCGGGAACAGGTTGATAGTTGTGCCATCGATTTTGTCCGAGAAATCAGGGAAAGAAGCACATATGGGAGGAAATATGGTGAGCTTAGTTTTGGATAGATTGAGTTTGAGGAAGTGGTGTGGCATCCAGGCTGATATATTTCACCTCTTGATAGTTGTTTATTGAACAATACATAAAAAATGTCATTGCGTGTAGTGAGCATACACTCCAGAAGGGATGAGGCAAAAAACTACAACTGAACTCAAAACTGGGCCCAAAAACGTTTATTTTAAATATATAATCCTCAAGAGTCACAAAGGATATAGATTCACTTTGTTTATACTAAATGCCTTTTCAGTTATTACCTTGTAAAAGTGGTAGTGACATTATCACTGTACTGTACATTGTTTGTACAGAGAGCAGAGCTGTGGGAGGGGCCCAGTAGATCCACCCACTACAGGCTGCCTGCAGAAAACTACAGGAGGGGGCGGAGACAAGACCAGTCACGCTGCACAAGAAGAGAGAGCAGCAGTGACTGGTCTTTATTATAGGAAGCTCAAGTTGCATGCCGCATTACTGCACATATATGAAATGTACAAAGGACACTACAATTCAGCTATCAATGCACATGATTCTTGTATTTAGCCAACATTTGTTTTTGCGGAGCTGAGCATTACATTTCCTCCTAGTGTTCATATATAAATGGGTGGGAATTATAAAGCAGCGAGCACTTTCTGCTGTAACAGGAAGCAGCAATGCTAACCACTGAGCTTTCATGCTGTCTTTTATTTTCATCACTGTCACTCATTAACAAACTCTGGCACTTTATGAATAAGTAAATAAATAGCCCAGTGCTAATTAAAATTGTTTTTGTAAGATCACCACAGAAATATTTGTGCTCAATCATTTTCCAAAATAAACAGCTGCATCCCACGCCTGGCAGCCTTCTTTCCCGAGGACACAGCGCCCTGGTAAGTTACCATCTGATGATCCCACTAGAAATATACTACAGCTCGTACCCTGCCATGGATCATGATAGAGGTGGTCAGGGCCCAGATCTGCAAGGGAGCTGTAGACTCTTCTCTTCCATGACCATTGACAAATACAGCCTAAAAAAGATAGATTTGTCTAAAATTCTGGAAGTGTATTTTAGTCATCGTGGGGGATGTAAAAAATGAAAATAAAAAAAAGGAAAAGTGTACAGCAACTGAAAATAAAACAAAAACTGTGATAAACAAGTGCAATAACAAACAATATTACGATATATCATTAAAAATGCCCAAAACATTCTGTGATAAAGTCCACTTAAAAGAGCGGAATAGCCTGTGATTATTAAGTGCAATCATAACTATGTAGTTATACTCCACTGAAAATATACGAAATGATCATTGATAAAGTTCAATCAAAAAAACACTCTCCTAGATCACTGTACCTCCCAGGAGAATGTGAGACTAACTATGAGGGTTGCCTGCATCTGATCCATGCCTGTGCGGTTTTCTTGGGGGACAGCAATCCTGGGCTTACATTACATCCCTCTATTTACATTTGTTTCTCCCTTTTTTTTTATGTGCCCTGTGCCGCAGATGATGAGCAAGGTGGTGGCTAGTGCCACCCTCCTGGAAGTCATTCTACTTCAGGCTACTGGATTACCTCTGTTTGCTCATGCTTCCAAATACCTGTTCAATGTGAGGGCACATGTTACCTACTACACAATAAAATAGTTCTTAGCAGTGAGCACTATGAATTTCTTTCTTCTTTGAGCTTCTGGTACCCACAGCACTGTATTTTCAGTGGTTGAGTAACAGCATTATTTGAAAGTGGTGGGAGAGGACCTCCATCATCTCTGGGAGTATCCAAGAAGGAGGTTGCCTGGATATCTATCTGTTCATGATTGTTTGACCTTTCGTAATGGAGGTCAAACCATAAGATGAGAGCACACCCTGGGGTGATTGCTGTTGGAGGTGTCACCGGAGTAGATTGGTTTCACTATTAAAAACAGAAATTCATTCGGCTTAATCATCGCAAGGCTGTAATGGCTGAAACATGTCAGCATTGATCCTGTGTATATGAGTTAGCCAAATAAAGGATAATACTAAGGAGTTATTGATTTGCCAGCATAATTTCTGCTTTGGATGTTTGTATAAGAGAGTGGGGATCCCCGCAACCTGAGCACCAAATCTCAGCTAGTATTTCGCAATTGTGCAGTTGAGCTTGGGTATTTTATGCGTGTGGTTTCACTATTAAAACAAATATTTTCAGCACATGTTATGAACTTTATCATATATATACACCATTTAATTTGTTTTTTTATTGGACCTTATCACTGATCATTTTGGATACTATCAATGGCTACATAGATATTATTGTACTTGTTAATCATAGACTTTTCAGCTCTTTTGTGTGGACACAGAATATTTTGGACATTATTAATGATATATTTTAATATTGTTGTTATTATATTTGTTTATCACCGTTTTTGTTTTATTTTCAGTTGCTGTAAACTGCAAATTTTTTTTATTGTAATTGTATTGTTTATTTTTAGAGCCCATTCACACAGGGGCAACACGACTTGTAGGCGACTTGATCAGGCTACTTGGACACGACTTGACAGCGGCGACTTGGGACGACTTCAAAACGACTTGTGATGACTTCAAGCGCGACTTGGGACGACTTACAAGTCGCCCCAGGCCAGGCGACTTTTGCCGCGGCCAAGCAGAGAATGAGCTCAAGGGGAAACTCCACGGCAAATTTCTGAAAAAAATTTGGCGTGGGTTCCCCCTCCGAGAGCATACCAGGTCCTTAGGTCTGGTATGGATTCCAAGGGGAACCCCCTACGCCGAAAAAACGGCGTGGGGGTCCCCCCCAGATCCACACCAGACCCTTATCCGAGCACGCTACCCGGCCGGCTAGGAAAGGGGGTGGGGACGAGCGGGCGGCCCCCCCCCTCCTGAGCCGTACCAGGCCGCGTGCCCTCAACATGGGGGGGTGCCTTGGGGGAGGGGGGGCGTGCGGCCCCCCCACCCCAAAGCACCTTGTCCCCATGTTGATGAGGACAAGGGCCTCTTCCCGACAACCCTGGCCGTTGGTTGTCGGGGTCTGCGGGCGGGGGGCTTATCGGAATCCGGGAGCCCCCTTTAATAAGGGGGCCCCCGGATACCGGCCCCCCACCCTATGTGAATGAGTATGGGGTACAATGTACCCCTACCCATTCACCTGTGAAATAAAGTACAATAAAACACACAACACAGAGAAAAAGTATTTTATTGCACAGCTCCGGGGGTCTTCCGTCTTCGGGGGTCTTCTCGCCGGACTCCTCCGCTATGTGTGTGTAGCTCTTTTGCCAGCGGAGGAGTCCGGCTTTCTTCCTCCCCGCCGCCGGCCTCTTCTCCCGACTTCGGGGGTCTTGTCCCCCTCTTCGGTTCTTCTGCCGGGCCACCGCGCCTGGTCCGGTGGCCCGGTCTTCTGTCGCCGTCTTCCGTTCTTCTGTCGCCGCCTTCGGTTCTTCTGCCGGGCCACCGCGCCTTCTTATAGCTCTTTTACAGGCGGTGGCCCGGTCTTCCGTCGCCGCCGCCGCCGCCGCCGCCTTCCGTTCTTCTCCTTCTTCTTCTCCTGGAGATGTTGACTCGACGAGCTCTCCGGCCGGAATGCCAGGGACGCGCTCCGCTGCCTCTTATATAGGGACAATGGGGCGGTGTCACATGGGTTGATGTCACATGGGTTGGTCACATGGGTTGATGTCACATGGTGACCCCGCCCCCTTACCATGTGACATCAACCCATGTGACCAACCCATGTGACATCAACCCATGTGACACCGCCCCATTGTCCCTATATAAGAGGCAGCGGAGCGCGTCCCTGGCATTCCGGCCGGAGAGCTCGTCGAGTCAACATCTCCAGGAGAAGAAGAAGGAGAAGAACGGAAGGCGGCGGCGGCGGCGGCGGCGACGGAAGACCGGGCCACCGCCTGTAAAAGAGCTATAAGAAGGCGCGGTGGCCCGGCAGAAGAACCGAAGGCGGCGACAGAAGACCGGGCCACCGGACCAGGCGCGGTGGCCCGGCAGAAGAACCGAAGAGGGGGACAAGACCCCCGAAGTCGGGAGAAGAGGCCGGCGGCGGGGAGGAAGAAAGCCGGACTCCTCCGCTGGCAAAAGAGCTACACACACATAGCGGAGGAGTCCGGCGAGAAGACCCCCGAAGACGGAAGACCCCCGGAGCTGTGCAATAAAATACTTTTTCTCTGTGTTGTGTGTTTTATTGTACTTTATTTCACAGGTGAATGGGTAGGGGTACATTGTACCCCATACTCATTCACATAGGGTGGGGGGCCGGTATCCGGGGGCCCCCTTATTAAAGGGGGCTCCCGGATTCCGATAAGCCCCCCGCCCGCAGACCCCGACAACCAACGGCCAGGGTTGTCGGGAAGAGGCCCTTGTCCTCATCAACATGGGGACAAGGTGCTTTGGGGTGGGGGGGCCGCACGCCCCCCCTCCCCCAAGGCACCCCCCCATGTTGAGGGCACGCGGCCTGGTACGGCTCAGGAGGGGGGGGGCCGCCCGCTCGTCCCCACCCCCTTTCCTGGCCGGCCGGGTAGCGTGCTCGGATAAGGGTCTGGTGTGGATCTGGGGGGGACCCCCACGCCGTTTTTTCGGCGTAGGGGGTTCCCCTTGGAATCCATACCAGACCTAAGGGCCTGGTATGCTCTCGGAGGGGGAACCCACGCCAAATTTTTTTCAGAAATTTGCCGTGGAGTTCCCTCTTGAGAGCTGATAATTCTGTCAAAGTCGCCTCCGTATAGACAGAGATCCGACTTGGAGGCGACCTCCATTGAAATCAATGGGTACCGGTCGCCTACAAGTCGGATAGAAGTAGTACAGGAACCTTTTTTGAAGTCGGAGCGACTTCAGTAGTGTGCATTAACACGGCTCTCATTCACTTACATTGATTTTTAAATGTTGTCCGACCTGAGGCGACCTGAGGCGACTAGGGGCGACCTGAAGTCGGATCAGGAGTTGCCCCTGTGTGAATGGGCTCTTATACAGTGCAGCAATTTTTGTATATTAATATTTTTATTGATTACACCTCTTAGTGCATGCAGCTCAATTTTGAAGATTTGTGCCTAATATTTTTGGTATTTTTATATTAAAACTTGTTGTTTCACCACCCCTTACATTACGTCCCTCTATTTACATTTGTTTCTCCCTTTTTTTTTATGTGCCCTGGATGATGAGCAAGGTGGCGGCTGGTGCCATCCTCCTGGAAGTCACTCTACTTCAGGCTACTGGATTACCACTGCTTGAGACTTGAACTGCCCTTCACCTGTTCGAGTTGGACTACCCCTCCTTTATGGATGGTGTTCTTTGGGTGATGTGATGTGTTGGGTTTGCGCCAGACACATCGTTTTCTTTGATGGCCAAAAAGTTAAATTTTAGTCTCATCAGACCAGAGCACTTTCCTCCATACATTTTGGGAGTCTCCCACATGCCTTTTCGCAAACTCAAAATGTGCCATTTTGTTTTTTTTCTGAAAGGAATGTCTTTCTTCACCAACGTAGACAATTGTGTTCTGATCCATCACATATAATTCAGAGTAAAAGAACATTGAACTTAAGGCTGTAATGTAATAAAATAGGTAAAAAGCCAAGGGGGGTGAATACTTTTGCAAGGCACTGTATCTGCCAAGCGAACTATAACCTAGGCCTGGAAGACTCTGTCTGTTGCTTTTCAAGGAGTGAAAGCTAGAATGACCACTCTGATGGTGGATGAGCAGATGTCTAGTATTTTGAAGGGTTCGCATGCAAAATTCTTGAAAAATTTGGACCCTTGGATGACGTACTCCTGCCCGTCCCTGCCCCTGACTAGCTATAGTCGACTGTAAACCTTGCTTGTGCAGGTCCTGTGTCCATGGTACTCGCCCTCTCCTGGGGCCTTTCTCTCACTTTCTTTTTCTTATTTTCCCTTTTTTTTTCCTCCTCTGTCTTTCTTTTCCTCTTCATTCTTGATATGACAGCTATTATATGGAGACTGATTTCCCTTAGGGGACAATACAGTATAACTTGTGCTATTTGCCTTACCTCTACCCTGACCCTTTTGGGTCCTGGCAACAGTTTATAGTTATGTTAGTCATTCTACGTAAATACACTGTTTCTTTTGTATATGCCTGTTCAACATTGCCCCTGCGTGGGAAAACCATGGCTTGTCATACTCTCTCGAAACGTAATAAAAATATTGAAACGGAAAACTTATAGTTTCACTGGGAGCTCAAACACACATAAAGCTGACTATGTGCTGACAGCTAACCAGTGGACTAATGATGACTTATCAGTATGCTGATACTCCTTCATTGCACAGTCAGCGGGCTGTGATTGTGTCCTTGACCAATCTTTGCTTTTGCTACTTAAAGCAGAATACTGCTGCCCACCACAAAAAAAATACCTCAGAAACCCATTTCCTTAGTTCAGCAAATGACTCATAAATGTCTTGTATTTTTGGCCTTACTTAGCTTCGTGGCTTAGGCCACATTCAACCCCGCTATTGTTGATGTTGGTGTCATCTTGTCTGAGTCTCAGTTTCCTCTATCTCTTTTTCTAACCTTACTGACATCCCCAAAAGAAGCCAAGTACCCAAGTGAATATAGTAAGAGCATGCGCCTAAGCTGGGGATAGTCTATAACGTCATCCTGGCATAGGCGCTGTGTACAACGCAGCACATCCTGAATGTGGCAAGAATGTATAATGATCTGTGCATGCACTGGTGACGTCATTGTGAACAATAACAGCAATCGCTCAGGAATGGAAAGGCTTTGCAGGTACTTAAAAACGATGTACACTACAAACTGTATGATTGAATCGGTTCTGAAATTGCTGTTTTACTAACCTGACAGCTTATTATTCTAAATGGAAAAACCTTCATTTTGTTTGCAAATATTAAAGATTCTAACTGCCAACAAGAATGAGTTCTTACATTTAAAGAGCACCTGTCACTTCAGATCCATCATGGCAGCGCCTGTTAGTGGTCATCCACTCACCTACTGCCACCACGTCCCTCACCTCGTTGTGTCACTTCCGCATCACCAGCCATCCCATTAGAGTGAATGGGACTGTCAGTGAGTCAACAGCGGGTCAAAGGAGGAGCCACTGCGGGACAGAGATGATAGTTGTTCTTTAAAAATTATGATTTAAAATCAAGCCTTTTCACTAGTGATGTAAATTAAATCTTCCCTGTTAAATATACACAATGGGGGTTATTTACGAAAGGCAAATCCATTTTGCAATACAAGTGCAAACTACAAGTGCAAAGTACACTTGAAATGGCATTGAAAATGCACTTGGAAGTGCAGTCGCAGTAAATCTAAGGCCGCGTACACACGCCCAACTTTGTCCGTCAAACAGTTTCGGCAAACAGTCCGCTCAAAATTAGCATGGACGGACATGGCCACACACGACGAACGAACAGTTTGCTGAAACCGTGCGCGATGACGTGAACGGCACGTACGACGGGACGAAAAATACGACGTCCTATACACTGCATTATAACTTTCGGCGTGTAAAGTCTTTCTGAGCATGCGCGGAACTTAGTTTGTCGAACAAGCCTACACACGAGGGAACTGTTCGCTGAAACAAGGTTTCAGAGGACAGTTTTTCGGAAATTCCGAAAAACCTTGTTCAGCGGACTGTTCGCTGAAACTGTCCGCTGAAAGCCCACACACGAGCGGACTGTTTGCCGAAACACTGTTCAGCGGACAAAGTTGGGCAAACAGTCCCCGCGTGTGTACGCGGCCTAAGGGGTAGATCTGAAATGAGGGGAAGCTCTGCAGATTTTATCATCCAAACATGTGCAAACTATAATGCTGTTTTTTATTCTCCTTGCATGTCCCCCTCGGATCTACAGAGACTGCACTTCTAAGTGCACTTTCAGTGCAATTTCAAGAGCACTTTGCACTTGTCGTTTGCACTTGTAGTGCAAAGTGGATTTGCCTTTCAGAAATAACTCCCAATGCTTTATTATAAAGTAAGAAAGGATCATGAAAGTGGAAGTGCAATTCATTTATTATTCGTATTATTATTATTATTATTATGATCATTAATATTTTATTATAGTATTTACTTGATATAGCTCTGACAACTTACACAGCATTTTACCTACTGCACATACACATCAGTCCCTGCCTCAAGGATCTTATAATCTAAGGTCTCTAATTCACATTCATACATATACATGCACACACATACTGGGGGTCAGTTTAGACAGGGGGCAATTAACCTACCAGCATGAGCTGGGCATCAAGAGAAAACCTATGCAAGCACAAGGAGAACACGAAAAATCCAGGCAGGTAGTTGTTATAATAGGGATTATAATGCTGAAAGGCAGAAGTGCTAACTACTGAGCCACTGTGCTGCCTATTATAGGGATGCATATTACAGGCACAGTGGCAAGGATTTGAATTCCCTACATTTGGCAAGAAGAAACCCTGCATCAATATGCCATGATCCCACCTAAGCCGCATATTAGTGCCAAGGCAATAAAATAACAATTCAACTTTCTTGATCTTGAACTAGCATACAGTTCAAAGTTAAATCGGAACTAAACCCATCAATTTAATGGTTTCTAAAAACAGTTACATTCCTGGCATGCCTAGAATGCTAGCTGTCACATTTGCTTGGGCTCTCAACCAAACCGTCAAAGCATCAAATGGCTGAAGAAGTCATAACTGATCACATGTGCAGCCCCAAAGCAGTTGAAGATCAAACAGAGGCATAGAAGGGTTTAGTTCCGCTTTAATGAGAATGTCATATAGCTTGGAGGAGCCTTGGAGCTGTGCACTCCATTATGTTACACATTCAAGAAAGGATCCCTTTAAAAGAAATGCATATGATGAAATCCAGGTGGTGTCTGATCGGTTAGCAGTGGCTTGGATCTAAGCGTTCACTTTCTAAAAGTCGAACATATTGCGAGAGCGAGGCTTTAGACGCATTTCATCACTGATATTAACAATGAATATAACAGCAACTTATACTGGAAAATTTTACAACATGTCAACATTTTATTGCACATCTACACTTTACAGCTGAACTAATTATGTAAAAAGAAATAACTAGGCTCTAGAAAAAAAAATCATAAAACGCAGTCTGCTGGGTCTTCAGTGCAGCTGGGAGTGTGAAATTAAAACTTTGGGAAGCTGAGCCCCACAAGCTTTTCAGGCAGTTATACATCTAGACTGTAATCTTAAAGTTATATTAAAGGCAGTTTTTTTTTTCTTAAAAAAATAAAATACATGTCACACTTACTATGCAGTGGTTCCTCTTCTAAGGGCCAACACTGGTCGCTCCTGGTCCCTCCTTCCTGCCAAGTGCCCCCAGAGCAAGCAGCTTGCTTGCTTTTGCTTGCTTTCACACACAGAACATGGCTCAGCCCCACCCCGCTCTCACCTTATTGGCTTACTGGCTGTGATTGACAGTAGCGGGAGGCAGAAGAGACCCACGAGAGACGCTGCTCTTGTGCTCATCACAGGATCAAGATTAAGCTCACGTAAGTATGAGTGGGGGCTGTTGCACACAGAAGGTTTTTTTTTTAACCTTCATGCATAGAATACATAGAGTCTTTACAACCACTTCACATCCCCATATTGTTAAATGAAATCCGCAAGAGCGATCTCCCATCCTGGGCGGGCATCATATGACGCCCTGGGCTTCCCGGCCGTCTAGGGGGCACACACAACACATCACTCGGGAGCCGTGCCGGGTGGCCGCGATGTCCACAGGGCACCCGCGATTGCCGGTAACAGAGCCGGGACGTGGATCTGTGGGTATAAACTGCCCAGGGAGTGCTCCCCTCCCCCCTCTGAACCATACCAGGCCACATTCCCCCTACACCAAAGCAAAAGCACCTTGTCCCCATGTTGACGGGGACAAGGGCCTCTTCTGCGGCAATGTAAAGTCTTGCCATAAATAAGCAATATCCCAGATAAGTGCCAGTTACCTTAGCTCCCCAGTGCCACCCCATTGTGTCAGTTTGGAAATTGGGTTGGTCATCAAGCATCATGTTGGCCGAAAACCAGCCATCTGAAGCCTCTACCACACAGCTACAACTTATGTAGGAGTTTTTTTTTTCATCTCTGTGTATCACCTGAGGCCAACGAAATTAAAGTGAATTTCCTGTTAAAGGATAAGTTCACATATTGGAGAATGTTACATGTTACACACATATGCTGAGCTAACCCTGAGGATTCTGAGGTTTTAATCATTCAGGCAGATAGACTTGCCTTGGAGGGGAATTTTGTAGGCTGCACCAAATGGCCTAACAATTACAAGCTATGGTTACAATTTGAGCATTGCTTGCAATGATCGAGGCTTCATGGCTATTCTTAGGTACACAGTAAGCAAACAACGGCTATTGGAAATGTTTGTGGTTACATAATCCAGCTTTGTAGGGGAGAATAAAGGGGAGGAATCAAAATGCTGTACAAGTGCAAAGTCCCAGCAATTACTGTAAGCCCCTGTACACACAGTCGGGCATTCCGACAACCAAATCCGTCGGATTTTGTCCAACGGATTTTGTCCAAAACTGTTGCATACACACAGTTGGACAAAGTTGTCAGAAAATCCGATCGTACTTAACGTGATGACGTTATTTCGTTAGGACAGGACTACGTTCAGGCTAGTAGCCAATAGCTTTGGTCTAGGAATTTGATCTGAGCATGCGTGGCACTTTGTCCAATTGGAATTCTCTACACATGATCGGACAAAGTCCGATCGGATCATGTTGTCTGAAAATTTTATAGCCCAGCTGGAAAACTTGTTCCGTCAGATACTCCGATGGAAACAGTCCGATGGAGCCCACACACTGTCGGATTATCCGACAATACAGTCCTATCGGACATTGTCCATCGAAATGTCCGACCGTGTGTACAAGGGCTAAAAGGTCCCATGTTCCAGCAACTCCAGGAGCAAACGCTTCTCTACCTCCAACGTCAATGAGATATCTCTTTATAGGTGGCCAGAAGCACAATCACAGTGGAGCACAGCTTAAATATATAATGACTATACTGGAAGGTATAAAGTTACTAGATAGAAAGTAGGTTTGTAAAACAACAGCCATATCAATGAGATTATTTTTTCAAGATTATTATTAAGTCGACCAGATTCATGTATGTATTAAAAAAAAAAATAAGGCTTTTAATTCCTTTAAAGTCAAACTAAAGGCTTGCTACCTTTGTTGGGTAGCTTGGCCTGCATGTGAATGTAGAAGAAAATAAAAATAAGGTTATGTAAAATAAAAAAGGAATTGATATACTAATACTATAATTACAGATCTTAAAGTGTTACTAAACCCACAACAGTAAAATCAGTCTGTATATGCAGTAAAGCATGCTTGTTATACTCACTGTAAAACCTAAGGGGTTAATCCTCTGCATTGTGTAAAAAGGCTGTTTGAACCTGTCTTCTCTGATCCTCCCCTGTCCCCAATCTATCTCTTGATAGTACAGAGCCCTTGGAGGCACTCTGCATGTGCTCAGTTTGGTGAGGGTCAGGTGCCATGCCGCCTCATAGGACAACCAGAAGAGAATGAAAACTGGACACTGATAGAAGTCACAAGCCTTCTATATACTGCTGATGAGAAAAAGGTATTTAGCAGTTTATATTTACTAAAATAATTGCATTTCCATGTTCTGTGTACCGTGGGAGACCAGAGAATGCAGGGTCCTGGTTTTAGTAACACTTTAAGCACATACAGTTACCATAAAAAAATATTTTCTACTATTAGGGATTGATACTAGGTAGTAACAAGAGCTTACCTTTGCAGACAGTATGATTTTCAGGTTCATATCCAGCTTTGCAGGTACATCTGCCAATGGGCACCATCCATTCTCCATCACCATTGCAGTACAGTTTAATGTGTACATCTACTTCCTCTGCATTAGGGATACATGTTCCTCTTGCTATCACCAACGATGTGCTCTCTGCCCCAGTCATGGTTTCCGGGAAGACTGCAAAATTCTGAACCACAGTGGGGCACTTTTTGAAGAAGACGCGGACAGACAGGAGTGACATACATGCTCCATAATCCTGGAAGGCTAAATAGAAGCCACTGCGAGTCAATGGGCCAAAACTACGAACTTCAGTGTTCACTTTCATCAGCCTCCCACCAAAGTCCACCTGAGAAAAGCTTTCATCAGCAGCTATGGTGTCTACTTTAAGGTAAGGAGCATCATTCCAAAATGCTGAGTCTTTATTCGGAACGTGGGAGTCCGACTCATAGTAATACAAGTTAAAAGTTTCTTTACAAGACCCTGGCACATTAGGGAGGCTACTACAGTCTCGGACAGTAAAGCGCATCTCCACGTAGACGCGCTGGGCATTCCGCCGAGGAATGAAGGTAGTACGAAGCCAGTTGTTCTGGTTGGGCCCAAAAACATTGCACACTTGGTATGTGCGTATTGTGTTGAGGTTTTCATCATAGCCGCTCACTTCTTCCCACTGTAGAAAAATAAAAATACAGATGTATCAAACAGGAATTCTATGAAGCAGCACAGGAAATGTTATTTAGCCCACAAAAATGTGACATTTTACTAATGGGGAAATGCTGAAACCCTCCCTGACTTTTTATATAGCTTGGGTACTTCAGCCACATAATTCGTAATTTCAATTCTTTTTCTGCATCCTCTAGTAAAAAATAAATAGAATAAGACACTATGGGGTGGATTTACTAAAGGCAAATAGACGGTGGACTTAGGAAATGCAGTTGCACAAATTTTTTCTCAGAGCTTAGTGACTGTGGTGAAGATTCACTTTTTAACCATTTCCCTGCCACATATAATCATATGATGGTGGCAGGAACCCTTTGTCCCTCCTGCCCACCGTCTTTTCTTCCTGGACCTCTAGGGGGTGCATGCCCCCCCGCCGCGTCACTAGGCGTATGCGTATGCATGGCGGCTGAGATTTCCGCTATATTTACGTCCACACCACACCTACCCGGGTAGGTGTGGTGTGGACATAAATACAGCGATTCCTGCAGAATTGCGGAGATAAGAGAAAAAATCCCCCCCCCTGAAGAAGGCCATAAATCGTCCAAGGCTGAAATGCATTGGGGTATCAAGCATGCCAGATGGTTATTGAAATTACAAAATGGATATTGATTTGAATACTTTTCTTTTACTCTTTTAGAATGAATGTATGCATTATATTTGTACTCTGTACCTTGTATCTTTACCACAGTAGGATCTATTGTCTGCTGTACACCAGAGCTCACATTTTAATTCATGCATGTATTGTATATGGTATGACTAGTTTTTTGACCAATAAAACCAAATAGATTTTTATGAATCTTTTGCATCCTCATTGCTGCCTAAAAACCCCACGGGGAACTTCTTCTTTTTTCCATTATTGAAGCTGGCAACCCTGATGGGGCCCATTAGTGGCATGGTGCCCTCAGACAGTGCCGAGTGCCCGAATGGTCAGTCCGCCCCTGTACGCATATATGCGACCTCACAGATAAAGACCAAGTTTTGTGTGTACTGCCGGAGGGAAGGGGTTATAAAACATTATATATTGCAGCTTACCAATCCTCAGAAGTGGTGGCTGCACTCGTTTTCTTTTTTTTTTGTATCTTTTAATTTCACCAGGTGTTCTGGCCAGTGACACCTATGTAAGGGCTTCTCCAATCTATGCAGGAGTAACTGAGCCACCCCAGGAAAGTAGCATCATCTATCTGGGAAGAGGGGAGTGTATTAGCAGCTTTAGCTGGACCTGTGTAACAAATTGAAGCTGAACTCCAGATAACACTTTTTAAGCAGTTACCGCAAACATTTCTTTCCCTATGGGATAAAGGTTTTATATAAATGAATAAAAGCTGATCATTGTGAGCACACCTATCAATGTTAAATAGTTTGTCTCAACTCTTTAACCGCCACATTTGCTGGACAGCTTGGTCTGCTAAAGGAAGTTGAAAAATAAGCTGCAATATGATTCATTTTTGTTTATGGGTTTAGTACCGCTTTACAGAGGGCGGACACAATTATTTTAATTATCATAGTTTATAATTATGAAAATGAAAGGTTTTTTAGATTCATAAATGCTACGGCTATCATGAGATCTTGTATTTACAGTTTACCGGTCCTTACAGCAGTAATGGTACAATAACCATAAAAAGATGGGTCTTCTTTTGCTCTAAGAACGCTCTTGACAAGCTTTCTCTGATATATTAGTTAGATAATTGTGAATCTTAGAGAGGTGATACCTAGAGTATTTCATATTCTGCAGATGGATGCTGGTGGTTGAAAGAATGTAGAAGACGTGATTTATGGAAGGGGATGAGGGTTAGAGGAAAAGGAAGCGGTTTCTGCAATATAATTTAGTGATTCCGTAGGAAGACATATGGTTATCCCCTGCACAGAGGAACACAATATTAAAATGCTTTTTGAGGCTTTTCTGAGTCTCCAGAGAGGCGCAGCCAGTTATACCTCGCAGTAAAAATGTGCTTTCACGTGAAACCTCCTTCCAGCTACACCTCAGAAAATAACAGCAATAAGAAATAACAGTAAATGGTCTCGGTATGCACAGATATTATTATGGATGCATGCTTTATTTTAAAATGATCTCAGTCATCATTTCAATTCTCTCTCTAATTCTGAAGCTATAAGGACTAAATACTCATTTAAGTCTGGGGGAATCAGCAAAAGCAGTTTTACTTACCTGATCCTCCACTCCCTCTGGCTGTAAAACTGGTCCCGGCAGCCTCTTCTCCACTTTGTTCCTGTAGTACCCTCCTAGATGGGCTGCAAGGAAAGTTTAGCCTGGGCTCACTCTGTAACGTGAGGGGCTGGATTGGTCAAGTCTCTTGTGGCTTCACAGGCTGTGAGATTGATTATTTCCCCTTGGCTCTGTTGGGAAACCTCCAGAGCTTGGGGTGGGAAATTCAAATCCCACAGCCCAAATAGTTACTACCCTCTGCCCAATCCCTGGGGAAGTGTGCCCAGTATGTGAGGAGAGAAAGGGTAATTAGGTTGGAGCCTAGACAGACTTGGGTACTTAGCATTCTTCCCTGCGAAGATGGACTTCTGATGCTCCAGGGGGCTGCTTGCCCCTGGGGCCTTCCAGGACTGGATGATGGCAGTGAAGTAGTGACTGTACTATGGCTGCTGTAGAGAGGTGTTCTTGTTCTAAAGTTACAAGTAAGCTTTACCTATTCCCCATTGTGCTTATTCTGTTATAAATTCTACAGCAACAGAATTTAAAAAGACATGCCCCTAGACTTATTATTGCGCCAGAGCGAAAGCCCCAGTCAGTTTCTATTTTTCAAGAGATGATAGGAAATCTCTTCAAAATTAGAAAAAATCCCTTAGCCCCCTTTCACACGGGACGGATCAGTAATGATCCGCCCTGTGATGATCCGCTCGCTCATCGGGGATCGCTCCATTGTCCCCGCTGAGCCGGCGGCGGACAGGGCGGTCTCCGCACACTGTGCAGGAACTGCCCTGTCAGCTCTCCACCCTCCTCTATGGGGATCGAATGAGAATGGACCATCTGTCCGTGTTCATCCGATCCGCTCTGCAGACGGATAGAAAAATAGGATTTTCCTCTGTCTGCAGAATCGAACAATTGCGGAGGCGGACAATAGCGGGTGTCTGCGGATGTTCATTCGTAGATACCCGCTATCCCATAGGGATGCATGTATGTCCGTATTTCATCTGCAAACGGATGGATGAAATACGGACATACTGTCCGCATGTGTGAAAGGGGCCTTATTAGATAGTTGGAATAGGTATCCCCAATTGAAGATGTCCCTTCACCTCCAGATGAACAGTGGGCCCCAGGGACATAATGAAATGATTTGCATGGCTCTGCTTACCTGGGCCAGGACAAGGGGTGGGCAGGAGGGACGGCTGCCCTGGGCACCATGGTTTATTGCAGGGATGGGGGCACCCTAAACCCTAAAAGAAATGGGAGGGGGGAGCAGTTTGGCATCTTTTGCCCTGGGCACTGGATGATCTTGTCCCGGCACTGCTGCTTACTATCCTAAAATAAACAGTAAACCTTTTTTTCGGTGGGATTGGCCAAGCAAGTGAAAGATATGGAGAAGGCTTTATTGTGCTGAATAAAGCTTGAGCTATATTTGAACTTTATATTTGAAGCTTTTATTTTAGTTCTTTAGCATTTTACTCCATGCTAGCACGAGTTGTCTTTCGAGAAAACTACAAATCATTCTTTCCCCTTGCGTGAAGCAGATCCCCCACTAAGCATCATCTTGTGTTCTTCTTGCTCATTATCTACATCCCTGCTACTCTTGCATCACAAAGGTAAGTGATATTAATCACAAAGATTAATTTGCCTGGATAGCACTTCATGCTACTTTAGAAATTTGTGCTCGGCAAGCTCCGGGGAGGAAGCCACCGAGGCAACTAATTAAAACCCCATCTTAAAAGGCAATGTTATTGTTCTGATAATGAAATAAACAGGAGATGAAGGAGGATAAGGTACACGTGGCGAGACAGTGGTGGAAAATTTAATTCCCAACAACATTAGCACTTACACTCCATGCAAATCAAACTGACATTAATAATGTATGGTACAGTATTAGGAAAATGAAGAGCTTGGCAATACAACACCTTATGTTTAAAGGCACACTCAGATAAGCCAAACATTCTTTTTATTTCTGATTTCCCCTATTTGTATTTATGCTTGGCTGAAAATTGTGCACAATGCTTATGCGTCGCTTAGGTTTCTCACCTACATACGGCAGGAGGCTCTAAGATTTGTGTCTGATATGATATCTTAATTCTGTTCAGGGTCCTGGAGACTGGAGACTTTGTAGAGCCTTGGGTGGGATAAAGCCTCTATTAGTAGGTCCTCATCTTACCTGGCAGCCAAACCTTGCTAAATAATCTCAGTTGTTTACAGGCCTTTATATATGTGATCTAAATTATGCTCAGGGTTTTTTTTCTCTCTCTGCTGTGACAGTCTGATGATGGGTGAAAAGACTGACTGCTGACAGAACACTAAAAAAGGTATCAGAGCTGCCCGTTTGTTTGGTAAACCCTTTATGAAGCAACCTATTAATCAGAAAGTGACTTGGGTTCAATCTGGCCATACACATGTGGATTCTTCTCAGTCAACCATGGGCTGAAAAAGAGAAATCAAGTTTCCTCTATCCACACTTAAAGAGGAAGTAAACCCTTACAAACCACTTTGACCTACAGGTAAGCCTAGATTAAGGCTTACCTGTAGGTCCAAGAAATATCTCCTAAGCCTATATGGTTTAGGAGATATTTGCCCGAAAACGGGCACCGCTGTCTACGGCACATGCGCCGTAGACAGCGGCGCGCAGGCGCACTAAACGCGGCAGTTCCAAGAATGGAGCTGCCACATTTGTCGACTCCCATGAGCATGCGCGGGAGTGACGTCATCGCGGCTTTGCCAAATGACAGCGGCGGAGCTGCGAGACGCCACTCCCGTGCGCATGCGCGGGAGTGACGTCATCGCGGCTTCGCCGCTGTCATTCGGCGGAGCTGCGAGACGCCACAAGCAAGATGGATGCGGCGGACTACAGGGGACAGCGGCGACTTTGCTGGCTCCTGTGTCAGGTAAGTGACACATAATGGGCTACTATGCGATGCATAGTAGTCCATTATGCTTTACCTTTGCAGGGAAAAAAAGAGGAAGTAAACTCATCAGGGTTTACTTCCTCTTTAAAGAGAGAGTAAACCCTGATGGGTTTTACTTCCTCTTTGTTTCCCTGCAAAGGTAAAGCATAATAGGCTACTTTGCATCGCAGAGTAGCCCATTATGTGTCACTTACCTGACACAGGAGCCAACGATGTCACTGATGTCCCCTCTTCCACAAAGCGTCCATCTTCCTTCCGGGTGTCGTGGCTTCGGCGCTGTGATTGGCCAGAGCTGCGATGACGTCACTCCCACCACTAACAGCATGATCGTTATTAGCAGCGGCACGCTCAGTGCGCCTGCACGCCGTTGTCTGCGGCGCATGCGCCGTAGACAGCTGTGCCTGTCTTTTACAAATATCTCCTCAATCGTGTAGGTTTAGGAGATATTTCTTGCGCCTACAGGTAAGCCTTAATGTAGGCTTACTTGTAGGTAAAAGTGGTCTGTAAGGGTTTACAACCACATGTGGATGGAGAGTCTCTCTTGATGACTGTATTTTTCAGACTGCCGCAGTACCCGTGGCTGTCTAAACACCTGAACTGTGACTGCATCTGATAGGATGCAGACACTGTTCATGTGACAATTTTCCACCTGGTTCCTTCAATTTTTTTTACCAATTTTTGTGAAAATGGCTGTAATTCCAGCCATGTTTGGCCAGCTTTTGTGACTTGTATGAGAAGATGTTTTGTTTCACGCTATAGACTTAATGTCAAAGCCCTCCTGCATTGAAGCTTGTTTGTTTACTGCTGAATAAAAGTTCATGACAGACCTGCTTTGACTATTCCTGAGTTCCCCTGGCCTGCACCTGTTTTAAAATTGTCAATACCAGTTGAGGCACCCCCTCCCTTCCTATATATATATAACTTTGTGCGACTGTGTGTATACAACACAAGTTTGGGCCAAAATGTTGTGGTCAGAATGTCCGACCGTGTGTACAGGGCATAACAGGTTTTCTTCTAAGATTGCCCTGTATTTGGGTGGTCCATCCATCTTTTCATCAACTCTGACCAGCTTCACTGTCCCCACTGAAGAAAAGCATCCCCACAACATGATGCTGCCACCACCATGTTTCACGGTGATGGTGTGTTCAGGGTGATGTGCAGTGTTTGTTTTCTGCCATACATATCGTTTTTCTTTTAGGCCAAAAATCTCAATGTTGGCCTCATCTGACCAGAGCACCTTCTTCCACATGTTTGCTGTGTCCCCCACATGGCTTCTCCCAAACTGAAAATGGGACTTCTTATGACTTTCTTTCAACAATGGCTTTCTTCTTACCACTCTTCCATAAAGGCCAGATTTGTAGAGTGCACGACTAATGGTTGTCTTGTGAAAGATTCTCCCACCTGAGCTCCTTTAGAGTTACTATGGACCTCTTGGCTGCTTCTCTGATTAATGCTCTCCTTACCAGGCCTGTCAGTTTAGGTGGATGGCCATGTCTTGGTAGGTTTGCAGTTGTGCCATACGCTTTCCATTTTCGAATGATGGATTGAACAATGCCCTGTGAGATGTTCAAAGCTTGGAATATTTTTTTATAACCAAACCCTGCTTTAAACTTCTCCATAACTTTATCCTTGATCTATCTGGTGTGTTCCTTGGCCTTCATGCTGTTTGTTCACTAAGGTTCTCCAATAAACCTATGAGGGCTTCACAGAACAGCTGTATTTATACTGACAATAAATTACACACATGTGGACTCTATTTACTAATTAGGTGACTCCTGAGGGCAATTGGTTCCGCTAGATTTTAGTTTGGGGTATCAGAGTAAAAGGGGCTGAATGCAAATGTATGCC
Source organism: Lithobates pipiens (assembly GCF_037356315.1). Classification (NCBI taxonomy): domain Eukaryota; kingdom Metazoa; phylum Chordata; class Amphibia; order Anura; family Ranidae; genus Lithobates; species Lithobates pipiens. Next base: position 497,407,722 of record NW_027507758.1, read on the forward strand.
ACACTTTTCAGGCATTTGTAAAAAAAAATGAAAACCATTTATAATTTTCCTTCTACTTCCCAATTATGTGCCACTTTGTGTTGGTCTATCACATAAAAACCCAATAAAATACATTTATGTTTTTGGTTGTAACATGACAAAATGTGGAAAATGTAAAGGGCAACGAATACTTTTTTCAAGGCATTGTATGCGAAAAGCATTAACATGAAGCTGAAATTATGTTGGGCTGCAAGCTCTTAGGGGCTATAATAAGTTAGCTGTACGAATGTGACAACATTCTTTCTGAGTTGTCCAATATGATTTTTTTGTATGTGCCATCTAGGAGCCATACTGCAATATATTTTTTCCAGAAATACCTCAATCAGGAAAATACCACATTATAGCCACTAGATGGTGCTATCAAACATAAAAAATTATTATATTAGACATTTTTTTCCCATTATAGCTGTGCAAATGTTTGTCATGTTATTACAGCAATTATTTTTTTTTTTTTTAAAAGACACAAGAGTTAGTGATGACACTTAGGGGTTGATTTACTAAAGGCACATAGATTGTGCACGTTGCAAGTGCAATTGCACTCTGCAAGGGCATTTGTTCCCAAGCTTAGTAAATAAGGTTTTTAAAGGATATCCAATTATGTGCTAAGATAAAAAAAAACATGATTGGATAATGGAAGTCAGTAAATCTTTCCCTGATTTACTAAGCATTGGAGCAAATGCCCTTACAGAGCTTACAGAGTGCAACTGCACTTGTAAAGTGCACAGTCTATTTGCCTTTAGTAAATCAGCCCCTTAGAACAGGTTCACGTTCAGCTCCTGGAACTAGTTTGCAGCCCAGTAAAGACTAGTGCACTCTACTATTTTTTTTTTTTTTTCATTCAACCCAGCGGGTTGACCGCTTCATTTTAGTACAGCCCCCCAGCCACAACACTCTCAACCATTGGCTGAGAATGCTGAACAGGAGCCAGTTGGCAGAGCTTTTTCGGTCATGGACCTTCGACAAAAGTTTCCTGCCAAAACACTCTTGTCAAGGCTCTCAGTCATTGGCTGAGAATGCTAAATGGGAACCAGTTGGCAGACCTTTTTTGGTCATGGGCCTTCGACAAAAGTCCCCCGCCAAAACACTCTGGTCAGCGCTCTCAGTCATTGGGTGAGAATGCTAAATGGGAACCAGTTGGCAGACCTTTTTTGGTCATGAACCTTCGACAAACGTACCCCGCAAAAACACTCTGGTCAGCGCTCTCAGTCATTGCGTGAGAATGCTAAACGGGAACCAGTTGGCAGAACTTTTTCGGTCATGGACCTTCGACAAACGTACCCCGCCAAAACACTCTGGTCAGCACTCTCAGTCATTGGGTGAGAATGCTAACCGGGAACCAGTTGGCAGACCTTTTTCGGTCATGGACCTTTGACAAAAGTCCCCCGCCAAAACACTCTGGTCAGCACTCTCAGTCATTGGGTGAGAATGCTAAACGGGAACCAGTTGGCAGACCTTTTTCGGTCATGGACCTTTGACAAAAGTCCCCCGCCAAAACACTCTGGTCAGCACTCTCAGTCATTGGGTGAGAATGCTAAACGGGAACCAGTTGGCAGACCTTTTTTGGTCATGAGCCTTCGAGGGAAGCTTCTGTCAGTCCATGCACGCGGGCCGAACGTCGGATGGTTTCTATTGAACTGGCTGATGTCGGCCGACATTCAGCCCATTGTACTAGGCTTAAGCCAAAGGATGTGAGCTTCCATATGAGGCTTTCAACAATGGCATTTTTTATGTGACATATTTCCTTTAATGCCGCGTACACACGAGCGGACTGTATGGCGTACTTAGTCCGCCGAAACACATTTCAGCGGACAGTCCGCTCGTGTGTGGGCTTCAGCTGACTTTTTCAGCGTGCAGTCCGGCGTACTAAGAATTTCGGATTTTTCGAAATTCTGTCCGTCGTACTCGCATTTCGGCGGACAATCCGGCCGTGTGTATGCCAGTCCGCCGTACTTTTGAAATGAGCGGACTTTTCCCGTCCGGAGAAAAGTCCGCTCATTTCGAGTGGGTATCCAGGTAGGCGGGGCCCGCGAAGGAGACGTCGCTGGCCCCGCCGCCTGGTATGGACTTATAGGGGAACCCCAACGCTGAAAAAAATCGGCGTGGGGGTCCCCCCCAAGTCCACAACAGACCCTTGTCCGAGCACGCTACCTGGCCGGCCAGGAAAGGGGGGCGAGCGAGCGCCCCCCCTCCTGAGCCGTACCACCCCAAAGCACCTTGTCCCCATGTTGATGAGGACAAGGGCCTCTTCCCAACAACCCTGGCCGGTGGTTGTCGGGGTCTGCGGGCGGGGGGCTTATCGGAATCCGGGAGCCCCCTTTAATAAGGGGGCCCCGGATACCGGCCCCCCACCCTATGTGAATGAGTATGGGGTACAATGTACCCCTACCCATTCACCTGTAAAATAAAAGTACAAAAAAAAACACAACACACGAGATAAAATACTTTATTGCACAGCTCCGGGGGTCTTCCGTCTTCGGGGGTCTTCTCGCCGGACTCCTCCGCTATCTTCTTGAACGTCTCCTTCGCGGGCTCCGCCTACCTGGAGACGCGCTCGAAATGAGCGGACTTTCCTCCGCGTGTGTGGGCGAGTCCGTTCATTTCAAAAGTAGGGCGGATAGTACGGTGGACTTAGTACGCCGTATTAGTCCGCTCAAAAAGTGCCGTGTGTGGGCAAGTAGCCCGTTCGGAAAGTCCGACGGACAGTCTGGCGGAAAGAACGCCAGACTAAGTACGTCATACAGTTCGACCGTGTGTACGCGGCATAACAGTGAAGCATTTCAGAGGGGGCTGAAAAAAATATAGATCTAAAGCATGGGGTGTTTTATATTAATATTTCATATATTTATAGTCATCACTTATAATAAGGAAACTATATGTAGGCATTTTTAAAAATGATTTGCTGAAGTTAGAAACCATGACTTCAGTAGGTTCAGCCAAGCATCAGAAAAAAATGATTCTCCAGGTCTCGCTGACTTATATCAGATATCAGATATTCCACTGCTCTGCGCTACAGGGTGGAAACTAATGACAGAATTATGGGTATTTCTTGCACTGGCTAATATTAAGTCAGTGAGCATGCATCCGCATTTAAATGTAGATTTTGATAATGTCAAAACGTGGAAAACAGTGACAATAGGTGGATAATAAGATTGGCCAACATAGTGCACCATCTCCTTTGTCCAATCTCATTAGTACCGTGAAAACTTGTCAACTGATAGCCATATAATTATATATATGTAGCTAATTATCTACTATTATAGCAAACGAAGACTTCAATCTACAAATTATTATCCAAGACACACCGAATAATGTCACTTATCTTGTATATCATGGGCACTTACTACGCGGACAAATGAGCCTTCTGCCGCATTGCTAGTCAATCTATTTTCGCATGCATTTCCAATAATAAGCAAGCGATTTAAAATGTCAAACACTCACTAGGCAACAAAGTATAACTCTAATTTAATGTGACCATAGTGCCTACTGTATATAATTACTTATATAGTGCATTTTTATTTAAGCTTTACTAAGCAGATAGAGGTTTATTCACTAGAGGCAAATATACTGTACACTTCCAGTGCATTTGCTCTAGATCTGAGGGGAAGCTCTAAAACGAGGGGAAGCTCTGCTGGTTTCTATCATCCAATCATGTGCAAGCAAAAACGCTGTTTTTTATTTTCCTTGCATGTGATTGGGTATTCTTTGCAAAGTGAAGCTTTACATCATTTACTAAGCTCTGAAGCAATTGCACTTGCAGAGCTCAGTATATTTGCCTTTAGTAACTCAACCCCAAAACTTAATTATAACAGGAGTCCTTCACCGAAGGAGCTTACAATTTAATATCCTTAGCTGATGTCAGGCAGATACACAAACTAAGCCCAATTTTCACAGGCACCAAATATCCTACCAGTGTGCTTCTGGACTATGGGAGGGAAATGGAGCTCTCCATACAAACACAGAAAGACAATACCTACTCCATGCAGATGGTGTCACTGGTGGGATTTTAATTCAAACTGCAAATCAATAGATTCTGTAACTACAGTACCTCCAAACATCATAAGGTGGTGCTCCCAGGTCCATTTTTATGCTGGGAGAGGAGGCAGCAGATAAGAAGAGAGATCCAGGACTATTTATCTAATAAGGAAAACATTGTGATTGGCTGGGAAAAATCCAATCAGATCACTTGATACTTCCCCCGAGAGGAATTAAATAAGAGCATCTGGGGCAAGGAGGATCACAGAGTGATCATAGATATACCATTTTTTCCAATCCGATTATGCCTGCCTGGATCGGGCAATGATCATCGTATGTCTTTGGGCTCCTTTACTGTCCAGATGACATAGCCGCTTTAATTTGAAGACTATCATCCCATTTTCTTTGCCTATAACCAATGCTCCATGGGGCCACATGAGCCCAGCTACTGAAATTTTCTCTTTTTTTGGGACTGCCCAAGGGCCTCCTTTGCCCACTCTCAATACCTAAACCAGATGTTCCTCTTAAAGCCAAATACCTTTGTGCCGTTTTTTCTTGTCCTTCAGTTTGCTATGATGTACAGTATAGACGAGATTAGTAAAAGTAGATGAAAGCTCCAACAAAATGATGTTAAGATTGCTAAAGCACATTGGCTTTCCTTAAGAAATACTGTTTTCACCATTTGTCATTTGTTTGCTGCCTATCTCCTTCAGCCTCTTCGCGGTCATTTGCCGTCCACATGAAGTAGCTTCAGCATTGGATCCATCTTGCCTGGATTCCTGATGGTGACAACAATGGCCACCAGTGCAGTCGCTTGTAATCTCCATCAAGAGCATATGAGACAGGGTGCCAACACAGGAGAGCAATTGGCATACAAGGGCAGAGCGTTGTCAACCTCTAACAGGAAGTGTCTCAACAAAAGGCTTCAAGGCAGAATTACCAGGTATTATATTAACGAAAGCTGTGATGTTAGATTGAGTGCCCGTTCACACAGGGGTGACGCGACTTGCAGCGCGACTCACAGACGCGACCTGCACACGACTTCAGCGGCGACTTGCAAAATGACTTCTGTATAGAAGTCAATGCAAGTCGCCTGAAGTCGCCCCGAAAATACTACAGGAACCTTTTTCTAAGTCGGAGCGACTTGAGTCGCTCCTATTAGAACGGTTCCATAGTACAGAACAGAGAGCGACTTGTCAGGCGGCTAAGTCGCCTGACAAGTCGCGGTAGTGTGAACGGCACTGAAAGTGACTTTTGAAATTATATTACCATATTAAAAATGATATGAAGTTTTGAGTACTGGGATTAGATCTGCTTAAAATAAATATGTTGTTTAAAGTGGTTGTAAACAAACAAAAAAAAACCTGCAGGACAAAGGCATAATGAGCTAGTATGCATAGCATACTAGCGCATTATGAAATACTTACCTTAGCTTGAAGCCCCTGCAGCGATTCTTACACACCGCTGTGGCCGGCGAAATGTCTACCGGAGTTATGTCCGGGTATCACGGGCTCCGGCGCTGTGATTGCCCGGAGCATGCGCACAGGAGCTGTCGGTAACGGTCAAGCAGCTGAAGAAATGGCAAAAGCGAGCCATTTATTCAGTGCGCATGTGCCGATGACGTCAGGACATGCTGTTATAGTGAATGTCTTCTAAACAGTGCAAGTTTACGAGATATTCATGGTACCTACAGGTAGGCCGTATTATAGGCTTACCTGTAGGTAAAAGTGGTGTGCAAGGGTTTACAACTACTTTAACAAATCAAAAGTTATGATCTGTGTATCTGATAGCATATTATAAGAGTGTGTGTGTTTTGTTTATATTCTTTATACTAATATATATATATATATATATATAAATCAATATAATAATTCAATTGATCATTAAATAATCAGATTGAATAAGAACTGTAAGCTATAGACTCTTTGACCGATTGATTTAGTGAGCTCTTGACTAATTTTTATTCTGCCAAGTCAATCAGCCATGGTGGAATTTTGTTGATCACTTCTAATTGATCAACGAATGTCTGTATGTGTGTCAAAGAACCTATTGTGAATTAATATTATGTGCGCAGCAGCCTCTCCCTCCTCATTGGATGAGACAGCAGCCAGAGTCCATTGGCTCCCACTGCTGTCAATCACAACCAGTTAGCCAAGCCAATGAGGCAAGAGCGGGGGGGGGGGGGGCGAGGCATGACATTTGGTGTTTTATGGATGCATAGAGCAATGGCTCAGGAGCTAGCATGAAGAGGTGCCCCCAGGGCAAGCAGCTTTCTCTGGGGGCACTGCTCGAGTAGGAGGAGGTGCTAGGAGCACCAGCAGGGGACTCAAGAAGAGGAGGATCGGAGCTGCTCTGTGCAAAACCACTGCACAGAGCAGGAAAGCATAACATGTTTGTTATTTTTTTTAAAACAAGCTTTAATACCACTTTAAGGTGTTTTACAAAAGTCTGCAAGCAGGGGGGCTATTTTCACAAAAGAAACATGCAATGTCTCCTCTGCAATAAAACACACAAAACCCGCCTGCTTGTAGTCGTCTTCAGCATGTACATCACTACCACAGACCCTGTGCTAGGATGACTTACTCCTGCACATACACAAGAGTTACATTATTCCACTCTGGCCAAAAGGAGAAGCCAGAAGATCGGCACCCAGGGAGAAGATGCTGGTGCCAGCGAGGAATGCAGACCATTAGAGTGGAAGTAAATTTAGTTTCTCTTTTAATTGATCACCAATTGCTAGATGTCTGGTCACCCTAAAGTGGAACTAGACTCTTAATAAACATTATGTATTTGTAAGGCTTAACCTGCCAGCATTAGTCAATAAATCGGAAGGTATATTACATTTACTTGTTTTAAAAAAAAAAATTAACATTTCTTCAGCTGCTTCCTGGTTTCTGGCCTAGATCAAAATGATGTCATATATCCCATGGGCATTTTTTTATGTTTGTTTCATCTGGGGGAGGGGTTCTCAGCTAAGCACACCCTGCGTGTTTATACTGTACTGCTCATGTGCAAGATTTTCTAGGGTGTCATCATAGTAAGAGCGGATACCAGATGGTTCCAGATTCCAGGAAGTAAATACTACATGAATCATCTGATCTTACTCAAGATGGTCATGGCTATAAACGCTAGGGGATGTTTTTCAAAGTGATTTCTGCACAAAATAAAGCATGGAAACATGGATGCGCGAGTTTGTTTTTAATAGTAAAAATGAAATAAATAGCGTTTTCAATTTGTGGTGCTCAGATACAACGTAGTTCCACTTTAATTATATGCAACCGTTCCTGTACAAACCAACAAGACTTCCATATATGATTTTCAGTGGGTCATTTGCATTGATGGTCTTGATGGGCCTCCCAGGTAGAATTGCAGTTATGGATTATTGGCAATAGTTCCAGGTTTACTCTGGTTCTCTTTGTTCAGGTTTTCACGAAAGCACCCATTTATGAAAGAAAACGCGAACATGACGTGCACAGATTGCTTCTTTTATGAGGTTGCTGTATGCAAGGAGTCCACTTTTGCTTCATGTTTCGCATGTTTCCATAGATCAGCACTCTAAGGTACTAGTAGTAAACAGAACTTCATACAACATGAAGTCCCGTCCCCCCCCCCCCCCCCATACATACAAAAAATATACATTCATGGCTGCTAGTCATCTCCACGGGTTCAAACTAGATGTTGTAGATAGGTATGTCATAAATACATATTTTTCTGGATTTTTTTCTCATGCATTCTATTAAATACTAGCTGAACTGTTTCAATCTACAAGCCCCCTGACTCCATCTCCCTTCACTTGCCCCATTGTGAAGTGGATACTCCTTTCTCTGCTCCTATGGTAACCATGGTAACACCTACCTCTGCTATTCTGCTGTCACCATTCTGTGCTGCATACATATGATTAAGGAAAGGCTGCGGCTTGTCAGCTTTCGTCTCCAGCTGAAGGTGCATTGCACATAATGAAGGCTGAAGACAGGAGTCCCTATAATAGAGCAGAATCTTGTTCTCTTTAACTTATCAACAATCAGTAATAGGGACTTAAGTGGTCTTCCTTTAACTCTTCATACGTGTACATATTAGCAGAACAAATGTCTTATTCTTGAAGGGCAGCAAGATGCCCTCAACTTTAACACACAATGGCCCTGGAAATGCCAATGCAAATATTACTGACTCTGATCAATCCCACCTCAATGCCATAGTGTTCCTGAAAATGTACCCTTGCCTCCATCCCTGGAGGTTTTTCTTTCTTTTTAGGGACATTTTTATAAGCTTTGTTTGGGTGTTTTTGCACATGTTTGTTTTCTGAGCTGGGCAAGATGAGGTTTTTTTACAGGCACAAAATGTGCACAAAGGTATGTTTACAGGTCCGCTCATTGGAGTCTAGAAGGGCAAAAATGCCTGAATACGCTCATGTACCTATTTGGGCGTAGTGAGTAGAGAATTGAGTGACTTAGCATACAAGGGTGAACAGGGACATTTAGAAAGTATTGGATTCTGCATCTTTGTCTGCCGTAGTCAGGCCGAAAAAAACTCTTAAAGCGTAATTAAACCCTCCTATACTTTACAGCCAAGGAAGCTACCATCTTAGCCTCAGTTTGATCTGCAGTTGTCTTGGTGCTGCACATTTGATCAGTTATGATACCATCCATTTAAAGACTTGACAGTTTGGATGATAATACAAGCAACTGGGTTGATTTACTAAAACTGGAGCGTGCAAAATCTGGTGCAGCTGTGCATGGTAACCAATCAGCTTCTAACCTCAGCTTGTTCAATTAAGCTTTGACAAAAGAAAATCTGGAAGCTGATTGGCTCCTATGCAGATTTTGCACTTGCCAGTTTTAGTAGATCAATCTCACTGTGACAGTTATCATTCATGGCATGTCTTAAATGTGTATCGGTTTTGAGGAGCTGTTAAATTGATGGGTTTGAAGTGTGAAGGGAGGCTTAGCAAGATACTAAATGATGCTACTAAAAATTGTTAAGCAGTTACACAGGCTTATTCTAAAAATGTGGTTGGCTGTAATGGATTACTTTGTACTTTACTGCACCAACTTCCTAAATAATGAGCAACTTTCCATAATAATTAGGACATACACATCAGTATCAGTATCCCATTTACCATTATCCGAACTGGGAGAAGAAATCAGGTTCTTTCCCGTGGGAGTGCTGCAGTTAAACAACCTCTATACTTGTAGCTGTCCATGGTACTAGAGGTGCTGAAGGATAAATGATCTGAAAGCTGCATTCTAGGCTAATATAAAACATAAACCCCATCTGCCCAGTTATGTACTCCTTAAAGTGATATGAATTTTTAATGAATGCTGGTATAATTAGATAAATCTATCTTTGGACTAAATTACCTTGAATATAATAAAACGATGAAATGAAAATGGTAGTACTCTGCACTTGACCTGGCCATTTTTTGCTAATCAGCACTGTGCTCCTTTAATTGCCAATTGCATCAATATACTATTGTACCCAAATGAAATGTATATATTTTTTTTCACACACACACACATATATATAATTCTCTCTCTCTCTTTCTCTCTCTCTCTCTATATATATATATATATATATATATATATAGTGTGTGTGTGTGTATGTGCATGTGTCTCTTTCTCTCTCAATGTATATGTCATCTGGGAGAAGTTTTGGGGTGATTAAAACAAATAGACAAATCGATTTAAAGAGAGCTTCTTTCACAGGGCTATTAAGGCTATCAATGCTGGAATGAAATGAAAGAGGTCACATAGTCCTATTTTATTGTCTTGTCTATTTTTCAATATGGGGACATGTTTTTTTATATTTTTATAATATGGGGACAATTTTATATATTTTTTTGCTATAATTAAATCTTAAATCCTGTGTGTGGAGTAGAAATATATATATATATATATATATATATATATATATATATATATATATATATATATATATATATATATATATATATATATATACAGGTATACCCCACTTTTAAGTACACAATGGGGTTTTTTTTACTAAAGCTGTAAAGTGCAAAATCAGACTCACTTCTACATAGAAACCAATGAGCTTCTAATCCCAGCTTGTTCAATTAAGCTTTGGTAATAAAAGCTGGAAGCTCATTGGTTTATATATATATATATATATATATATATATATATACCTAAAGTAGATGAGTAGTCTTGATTTCACGCTGACTTTGCACACTATATGCCAGGTCAGTGACTCAAAAAGCCAGGGATAGCCAGGCAATCCGTATTTTCAGAATCAGGACAACATTGGCAACCAGCATGTTTCTCTCATGACAGGTTTCCCGTCGTAAGCACCATGCAAAAACCTGCATATGGGATTGACTTTGCATGTCTCGATAAACCAGCAGCAGTGACTCTAGACATTGCGTCGTCTTTCTTGGGTTCCTCTGGTTGCTGCACAACCAAATGAGCATTGGTGCGTAAAACCTGGGGAAGAGGCTGGTGCCCCCTGGTGGCTACAAAGTGTGTCTGTGACTTTACATGTTCTGTTGATATATTTTCTAGAAATTGCCTATAATGTAAGTGCATAACACAACTCATCTAAAATGGGTGTATGTTGCTGAAATTACCTCTCTTAGCATTCTTTACAAGAAGAGAAGAGTTAAAAATCATCAGAGCCCAATCAGTGGAGTCCTGTTAGCAAACTGTGGGGGAGGAGAGTTGAATCAAAAGTTCAGATGCCTCTCTAAATGCCACAGTAATCCCAATTAACCTCCTAGGCTGTAAAAAGAAAGATCTCTGTCTTGGCCTCCTGATTATGAATCTTTCTTTTGCTCTCCGTTGTCCTCTAAAGCTAGGGAAAGCTTGTTTAATCTCAGTAGGGGTCCCTCTGTTACTGTCACCAGCCTGGCAAACAAAGCTTCTCATGTACAATGCTTGCTGAACCTGCAGAGATTTAAGCAGAATCATATACATGTGACCTGCTCTGTTCGTCCCTGCGATAAAGCCGCATCAAACTACAAAATGTGCTGTGATTCAGCTATTTAAATAAGTACTCCAAGAAAATTTCTATATAGAAAATGTTTTTTTTTTCACTTTGTTCTATATGGTGTAAGAACACACAAGTTGAAAACTGAACTTAGTACAATGTAAAGTCACCTCTGTAAAGTGATCGGCAGGATCGAAGGATGGGCAGAGATCAGAGTGGACATGAACAATGCTGTGGTGGTTATCCATAATGCAAAGGGCAGTCTGAAGACCAAGCAATGTCATGGGGTTGGCAGAATATTAGGCCCTGAATGCCTGAAGGTATCTAGCAATTTAGAAATTGGTGAATAAATGAAAATATAATTAGTACTTCCCACTAAAACTATGGAGTCTATTTAACATAAATGGTATATCTGGTAAATTCAACCATACTCAAGTTTTCTCCTACTGTATACACAATCCTTTTATGCTGACCTATGGATGCCTGACATTGTTGAAGAACTCAAAGATGTCAAAAATAAATGATTATAACACCATAGTGTGTGCAATTGTTCCTTCAATGTACAATATAAATAGCCTTTAAAACACATAAAATTAATCGACTAAAATTAAAGAAAAGTAGAATGAAGATAAATAGTGCGTATTGGCTAGATGTTTATCACAACCCACAAAGGCAGCACATAATGTACACTTAACGGTAACGCCACGTTCATGGAAAAAAAATTGCAAATGAAAAAAAAAAAATATATATATATATATTTATATATATATATTTTTTTTCATTTGCAATTCATATATATATATATATATATATATATATATATATATATATATATATATATATATATATATATATAGCGTATATAATTGTGAATCGAGTCCTATTGTAATTAAATGTGTTTAAAATATATATAGCGTATATAATTGTGAATCAAGTCTTATTGTAATTAAATGAATTTAAAAATGACCTTTCCATTTCAATCTGCAGTGCTGTAATTTTCTGTAAAATGCAATGCAATATGACTACCTGGAGGCATATTGTACACAAACTGTTTACAGAATGTCCCCCAGATATGTAATTTCCTGCTTGTGTGATTGTGTGATTTTTGGCATCCCCTGCAACAAAAAATATATTTTTAGTGATCACATCCTATTTAATGTGATTATAGCCGTATTAGTGCAGTTGTGACAGAGAAAATTGAGTACTGTCCGTGATACTTTTTTGATTTGCACTAACATACAATTTTTCAGGACAAGCTTTCGGGGTATGTCCCCTTCTTCAAGGTCCAAACAGTACTCAGTACTCAGTACTGCTTGGACCTTGAAGAAGGGGACATACCCCGAAAGCTTGTCCTGAAAAATTGTATGTTAGTGCAAATAAAAAAAGTATCACAGACAGTACTCAATTTTCTTAGTGATCACATCTAAAGGCATGTAGACTGGCAATTTCCTCATCAGAGCCCTGCAGGTGCAGCAGCTGATTGCTAATTATAGAACCACTTCCATTAGATTCACTTTCCACATGGACACAGACAAACAGCTATTTCTTTAGAATAACAAAAAGCAGGAATCTGCAAAAAAGTTTGTTTAAATCCCTGCAATGTAGATAGATCACACAGAGGGGAATTCTTTTTTTTTCTCAACAAAAGCGGAGTTGCTCTTTAAATATAGTTTCTCACATTACTGCCAAGGGTGGTTTGCCTACATTCTCTTTTAATATAACCTATGACATTTCATATGAAAACATTATAGAGAATCCAATAAAATGCATTATAGAGACAATTATTTTTATAGAGGCAGGCAGAGATTCTTCAAACGGTAAAGGTTAAGAAATGGCCAGGCTGGGTCTGTTAGAGGATAACAGAGCATCATCAGAGTGACAAAAGGTCAGCAGAGGATCAACTTGGCATCTGGATGTGAAAGACAATGCCAGGCCTTGATTAGAGGTTAGCAGAGAAGCAGGGCAGACTCCGGCCTGGGAAATACAATACAGAGGATTGATGAGTGGATAATAGAGGAGGAGGTTGGTGAGAATAGTCCATGCTGGTACTACATCTAGGGGGTCAACTGACACAGCATGCTGCAAAGACTGAACTGTGAAAGCAAACAAGGAGACTGTTCCTTCCTGAAAAGGCTTGCACTGTATTAAAAAAAAAAAAACAGTTTAAAGTGCCTGAGGGTGTTTTGTTCTTCGTTACTTCATAAAAGTGACATTAATAGCCATGTAAGAGAACTGCTGAGTGCATTTACTGCCAGTGTTTCAGGTATGAAAGCTGCTTTCAGGCTGCTAATGTTTCCTAATTACAGATCTCAATTGTAAAGAGAGAGAGAGAGCGAGTAAGGGGGGTAGTGCAATAAAGGAGGGACAGACAGTGAACTGGCAGATCCACAGGAGAAGGCTTTACATGAAGACTTCTGATCATATCATCAGTCCTGATCATGCTCTTCAATCATCACTTCTCATTCCACGGGCTTAGCCACAGGACAGTGCAAACTCTCTAAAGAGATATACACCTACCAGCAGCTACATACAGAGAGAATAGTAGGCATCAGTCAATGGTTTTCCAACAAAATCAACATCCTGACAGTTATCACTGGTCTGTTACTAACATTCTTTGTCCATGGGTGGCCAAATTGGCAAATGACTGCATAGATACAAATTGTATCAATGCTGTTTTTTTTACAACAGTTTGTGAACAGGTATGGGAATCTCCTTAGAGAACACTTAGTATTGGGCATAACTGATAAATAGGGAGAGGAATAGGTCAGTGAACAAGAAAGGGTCAGTATAACCCCAGGTATCCAGTCAAGGGTCCTAGACCTTCTGCCACTATGTCGTAAGAAGGGTAAGAGTGCTAACTGCTTGTGGTTAGAGGAGAATTTTGTACTACATAGATATAGACATCCTTGTGTTCTGGTCGAGCTCCTGCATTGGGTAGAAGCTTCCTGTCTAACACCAAAGGCCAAACAACAGGAATACAGATTGTCTGAGGACCTAAGGGTGAGAACTACTTAAAGCAGAACTTACTGTAACCCTGAATGTAAAATTTGCTAGCTGGAAGGATTTTGATTGCAGAAAAGGAGGAGAGTGCACAATGTGGAAAAATCATAGGGATAGGGAGAACAAGAAAAGCCCCATTCACTGTGGCACTCTGAAACTTTTCACTCTAGGTCTCACCAAGAGTGTCCTGGATCTTTAGTTTATTACTGGCATAGGGGGCAGTTGACGCACATCAAAGGTATATATTTCAACCCTGTGAAGCAAAAATGGTGTATAAAATACAGTAACCCGCAGCAAATAATCAGATTTCACTTACTGTACTCAGATCAGTGTTACTTGCTGATTATCGCTGTTTGCTGTCCAGTACTACATGCTGTGCATCATCTATACCCTATGCGAAATACACCCTTGGCTTGGTACGAAACAGTGTGAGCAGTATAATCTGATAAAGGATGTACAAAATTGTTGGAAATCACTTAATTTGCAATGCATTGATTTTAATGTGCTGCAAAGGAAGTGATTACCCTCAAGAGGTTAATTGTTTTGTAGTCATAGAATGGAATCACCCATGAAGTTAAGCTCTTGTGCTGGCTGTATGGTTTGTGGCTGGAAATGCAACGGAATAGAATATATGACCAGCATAAGTGCTGACATGAAAACTCCATCAAAAAAATTGGGGTTGATTTACTAAAACTGGAGTGCAAAATCTGGTGCAGAGCTGCATAGAAACCAATCAGGTTCCAGATTTTTTTTTTTTCACAGCTTAATTGAACAAGCTAAAGTTAAAAGCTGATTGACTACCTTGACATTTTCCACATTTTGTCATGTTACAACCAAAAACGTAAATGTATTTTATTAGGATTTTATGTCAAAGACCAACACAAAGTTGCACATAATTGTGAAGTGGAAGGAAAATTATAAATGGTTTTCAATTTTTTTTTACAAATAAAAAAACTGAAAAGTGTGGTGTGGATTTTTATTTAACATCTATTAACATCTATTTGATCAGAACCATTCCATTGTAGCTGTGGCTGTATGTTTAGGGTCTTTGGCCTGCTGGAAGGTGAACCTCCGCCCCAGTCTCTAGTCTTTTGCAGACTCTAATGCCCCGTACACACGAGCGGACTTTTCAACATCCAAAGTCCGTCAGACCGAGTCCGTCAGACTATCCGATCGTGTGTGGGCTGCAACGGACTTTAGCTTCGCAAAAGTCTGACGGACTTTAGAAATGAAGCATGCTTCAAATTTTCCCGACGGAACTCCGCCGGACCCGGTCCCCTTCGAAAACTCCGCTCGTGTGTATGCTACTCCGACGGACTAAAACCGACGCTAGGGCAGCTATTGGCTACTGGCTATGAACTTCCTTATTCAAGTCAGGTCGTACGTCATCACGTTCGAATCCGTCGGAGTTTAGTGTGATCGTGTGTGGCCAAGTCCGTTCGGCCGAAAAGTCTGTCAGAACTCCGTCGGAACTCCGGCGGAACTCCGGCGGAACTCCGGCGGAACTCCTTTGGAAGTCTGTCGGACATAAGTCCTCTCGTGTGTAAGGGGCATAACAGGTTTTCTTCTAAGATTGCCCTGTATTTGATTCCATCCATCTTCCCATCAACTCTGACCAGCTTCCCTGTCCCTGCTGAAGAAAAGTATCCCCACATGATGCTGCCACCACCATGTTTCATGGTGGAGATGGTGCGTTCAGGGTGATGTGCAGTGTTAGGTTTTAACCACACATAGCATTTTGCTTTTAGGCCTAAAAATTAAATTTTGATATCCTCTGACCAGAGCACCTTCTTCCACATGTTTGCTGTGTCCCCCACATGGCTTCTCACAAACTGCAAAAACAGGACTTATGGCTTTCTTCTTGCCACTCTTCCATAAAGGCCAGATTTATGGAGTGTATGACTAATAGTTGTCCTGTGCACAGATTCTCCCACCTGAGCTGTGGATCTCTGCAGCTCCTCTGAAGTTACCATGGGCCTGCTTCTGGCTGCTTCTCTGATTATTGCTCTCCTTGCCCGTCCTATCAGTTTAGGTGGATGCCCATGTCTTGGTAGGTTTCCAGTTTTGCCATACTCTTTCAATTTTTGGATGATGGATTGAAGAGTGCTCTGTGAGATGTTCAAAGCTTGTGATATTTTTCTTATAACCTAACCCCGCTTTACACTTCTCCACAACTTTATACCTGACCTGGGTGGGGTGTGTTCCTTGGCCTTCATAATGCCGTTTGTTCACTAAGGTTCTCTAACAAGCATCTGAGGGCTTCGCAGAACAGCTATATTTATACTGAGATTAAATTATACACAGGTGGGCTCTTTTTACTAATTAGGGGACTTCTGAAGGCAATTGGTTCCACTAGATTTTAGTTAGGGCTATCAGAGTAAAGGGGGCTGAATACAAATGCATGCCACACTTTTCATATATTTATTTGTAAAACATGTTGAAAAATGATATCAAAATTTAACATATTATGGCCACTTTGTGTTGATCACATACAATCCCAATAAAATTTACATTTTTTGGTTGTAACATGACAAAATGTGGAAACTTTCAAGGGGGTATGAATACGTTTTCAAGGCACTGTATGCAATAATTTAATATCTGAATATTTGCTTGCAACATTATAAAATTCATGTGTGTTACCAGGACCAATGGTACTGCAGTATTGAACAGGTGTTTATATTCTTTATGTACTGACTTTATAATTATCTGTACAAAACAATATACAATATATTGATGAATAAATGATATTAGGCAGTTTTCCATTTGTCATTCTTATAGCAAGTGTATTGGACAACTAGTACATACAGTACATACATACAATATAATATATCTATCTGCTGAGAGCTTGCTGGGAACCACATGTGGATCTAAGCCACATGACCATTGCTTTATATATTGCTTTATACATCTATATATTGTATTATTTTATATAATACCTGCATTTCCCTAAGCGTTTTACTGAAAACAAATGGTGTAATATTTTTGTAACATAGCTTTTAACCTTTACCAGTGAAAATGATTTAATGTCATTTTTAGGTACTGGCTTTTTAACAACTATCCCAACCTTCAAAGGCAGAGATGCCTACAGTCCCTGTTTAATCTTGTAATGGGTTAAAGAGCAGTTCCTGCTGCCTCCTCTCTAACCTCAGCCTGTCTCAGAGGATTAACTTTACAGTTCCATGATCCTTTGCACACAATGGTGTCATTAAATGAATATTTGCTTCTGCATTAATGTCTATGATAAAAAATCCAGTAAAGTTTCATGGAGCGTAAGAAGGATTCCATCGGGAAGCTGACCTGTTGAGATGTGGGCTTGTGAAATGGCAGCTTGCAGCATTGCCATCAGGACTTCACATTCACACCCCACCTCCCACTTAATTTGTTATAAAGTCTTCTGGGGTCAACGCTCCGGCGACAGCTCCATCTATCAAATATGTGTCAGTGCTACCCAGCCAGCTTTATTTCAGACATATACACAAAGGTTGCTGCCTTTTACCTCTTTAAAGTGACTGCACGGATACTATGGCTGCTGATGTGCATGATTTCTTGCTATAGTTGTCACTTGTTTCTGTACTTAAAATGCGGCAGCCATCTTGTTTTCTTAAAGGGACTCCGTGGCTATGAAACAAAGCCTGTGGAACTTGACATTGAAATGTACCTGTTCAGCAGATGGAATGTTAAATCTTTGTTATCTTCAAGAGATACTGCTGCCGACACTTGGAGGGGTGTCACACAGCACTACTGGACACACTAATAACTTAGAGGCTTGTGGGAGGAACCACAGCACCCAGTGGGAACTTACTTTCTAATACACCTGCAGCAGCACCAGTATCCCTTGATGCATCAAAGGTTTGGCTCACAACCATCATAGAGGGAATTTCTAACCAATTTTTACATCTATGGACAGATAATCTGTAATGCCGCATACACACGGACGGAATTTCCCATGGAAACATTCCGATGGGAGCTTTTCATTGGATTTTCCGAACGTGTGTATGGGTGTTGGTATAAAGCACTGATTAAGGAAGGGATTGCATTCGATTTGCATAAGATATGGATGTCACTGGGTATTGGAACACGAATGCACATTGAAGAGTTGAGTGTCTTTTGCACTGAAGCATTGGTCTGTGTATTTTGTATGTTACATGTCACATTTTTTCCACAAATAATTGTTATAAATGGTTTAGTGTCTGATTTATAGTAGATAGGCGCTGCACATTATTTTAATTTATTTTTTTAAGGGTTCTAGCAGCTAGGAATGAGAGGGAATTCTGACATCAGCTGCGCGGATACTATACCATTTTTTAAGTCTTCACAAAGTAATTATGTAAATACAGAGTGTAAATTAATATATGATTAATATATGATTTTACATTTTGACCATAGATATGCTTCAACTGGTTAAACTCCTAGAGCCCCACATAATCATTAATGTGGATTTCCAGGATCCAAACTGCTAGTACCCCCTTCTAACACCTATACTAACTACCCTGTTGAAGGAAGATCTGTATACTTACCTATGTTCAGCTCAAGCCCAGTCACTTGATCTCCCCTGTATCAGTGAGTGCCGAACACAGGAGAGAGCAGTGCTCTGATAGCTGGCATACCTGAGAAGTCTATGGGACATCCATTGTTGGTGATCCCTCCTCTCCCCTGAAGCTGCTGCTAGCTGACACAGGGTAGCTGATCACATGATATTATATAAATATTTACATCTTTCTTAAGCCCCATACACACTATCAGTTTTTCTGCTGAGTTTTTCCTCCAGATATACCAAAACCATATAATATGAGGTCAGACCTTAGGAGTTTCAACGTGTATGCAACCAGGCAGGCCCTTGCACTACAAGGTTTTGGTAAACCTGAAGGAAAAAATCAGCAGAAAATCTGATAGTGTGTATGGGGCTTTACACAGAGTGTTTAGAACAAGTGCTGGAATGGGGTTAGGAGCAGTTTTAAGCTTAGATAGTTTTATCCCAGAATTCTACTTTAAAGTACAGTAAAAAGTAAGTCAGAAGAAAATATGTAATAATCCAAATCATAAGGGCCCGGGCCAGTCTTTTAGATGTTGCCTCCTTCAACTATCTTTCATGGGCTTAGAGTGATATGATAAAATTGTGCAGCATTGCTCTTAACACTTCTGGAGTATGTACCAGGCAAGTCAGAAGTGTGAAAAGGTAAAAGCACTTGTGCTACTGTAAAAGGATTACACGTCTTCCTCTTAAGAGTAAGAAGAAGACCCTAACTCCTTCCTAGTACATTCATTTACACTGGTCATCTTCACCTTGCATCACATTCTTCAAGACAATGCATATCGGGAACAGGTAAAAGCTCCCCACATATAGGTTTGTGCAGTAAAATGCACACGGTAGCACTCCCAGCAACCACCCGTGTGATGGTGTAACTTCTGATTGGTTTCTATAGGTTAGTGCACTTCCTCTTTACACAGCTAATTGAAGGATTCATTTTCACTTTTGGCTGCGATGTATTTGAAAATGGCCTAAAACCTTGTGCACTGTCCTTGAGTTAAATTGAGGAGTCTAATTAGTCCTCCTATTTCTTATCTTGGGTTACAGAATAATCAACATTTATGTTGTAGCGATGGGAAAGTGAGAGGGATTGAATAGTTTAGCTAAAGAAGACTTGGCAGGGCTAACACCGCTTATTCCACAAAAAATGCTGTGTGTTGACAGCCCAGATCAGGGCAGGTCGATAGGTATTTTTCTATACTTGCTATATTTTTTATGGGATAAAACATAGGGAAATGTGAATTTATTGCAGAGATGTACTGCATATGTTATTCTGCTATTTTGCCTTGACATATGCTTTAAAGCCACACACACACACACACACACACATGCACACACTATATTGAGTTTATTCAATAAGGCATGGATCCGTTTTCAAACAGTAGTAGCTCAAACCAGGCAACCAAAAGTAACGTTTCACTGTTTTGGGCAAAGCTGAACTTGTGTTTACCCTCAACTTTAGGCAGGCATGGAAATCAGGCAACTAAACTTGCATGCACATATAATCATATATCTTGTAAAGCTGCCTAATGTTTGGAGCTTTTAGGAGAATACTGGATCCCTTTAAGCAAAGACTATTAAAAGCCCAACTGAACCTTCAGATATAATCAGTGAAAAAAAGGTGCATCAAAACAAAGGCATGAAAAGTTTTTTAGTTCATTTTCTTTAGAAAACAACCACAACCTGAGTGGACCTGTTCCCTGCCAGCATGCTGCAGTCAAGAAAACTTTCTGTGTGGAAGCAGAGGTCTCTCTGCAGAGGTCTGCCATAGTACCTGCTGAGTAATTGGCCCCTGTATAAATTGGCCTTAGTATGTGTAAATGTGTAATGGGGACCTTAGAATGTAAGCTCCTTGAGGGCAGGGACTGATGTGAATGTACAGTGTTAAAAGTGCTGTGTAATAATATAAAGTAATAGTAACAGTTGTTTGATCGCGGGGCAGACTGACCATTGGGCCACTCGGGCACTGCCCGAGGGCCCCGTGACACTAGGGGGCCCCATCAGGGTTGCCAGCCGAAGTAAAACCAGGGAAAGTATGTAAAAATCTGTGATTTTTTTACATCTGTCTATGAAATGTCCTTTACCAACATCGTTTTGTTCTAAAAACCCTTAGATTATAGCTACCCCACCTCTCCAGTACCTTTTCAGCCAATAGAAACATGATTGTATCCTGTGTGTTTGTGTATACTGTGTGGCCCCATAATCTCTGATTGCCTGGGGGCCCCATAATCTCCTATTGCCAGGGGGCCCCATGAGTTGTCAGTCCGCCCCTTTTTGAGCGTATGGTGGTTCACCATGTTGGAGGTCCTTAAAATTTCCGCAGAACACTTGGTGGAGAGAAATAGTTGATTCTAGGAATCACTTGATTAAATTCTTAGTCTGCCTAGAGAATTACCGTATATACTCGAGTATAAGCCGAGATTTTCAGCCTCTTTTTTGAGGCTGAAAGTGCCCCCCTCGGCTTATACTCGAGTCATCGCTGTCTGTCTGCCCGATCAGCGTGTCGAGCAGACAGACAGCGGCCATTCTAGGATTCAAAGGCCGCGCCTCCGTCTCCGCCTTCGCCTGTGATAGGCGGAACACTGAATTTCCCAGCAGTCTGTGTTCCGCCTATCACGGACGTCCTCTCATCCTCGTCCGTAGTATGAGGATGAGCGGACGTCCATGATAGGCGGACCACTGACTGCTGGGAAATTGAGTGTTCCGCCTATCACGGACATCCGATAGGCGGAACACTCAATTTCCCAGCAGTCAGTGGGAAATTGAGTGTTCCGCCTATCACCGACGGAGGCGCGGCTTTTGAATCCTAGAATGGCCACCGACGAAGAGCTGCGGGACGGGCCGGGACGCAGGCCGGGACGGGACGCAGGCCGGGACGCAGGCCGGGACGCAGGCCGGGACGGGACGCAGGCCGGGACGGGACGCAGGCCGGGACGGGACGCAGGCCGGGACGGACACAGGCTGGACGGACACAGGCTGGACGGACACAGGCAGGCTGGACACAGGTAGGCTGCACGGACACACACACACACACACACACACACACACACACGGATGCATGCACACACAGGGATGGATGGACACACACGGATGCATGGACACACACACACACACACACACACACACACACACACACACACACGGATGCATGCACACACAGGGATGGATGGACACACACGGATGCATGGACACACACACACACACACACACACACACACACACGGATGCATGCACACACACAGGGATGGATGGACACACACACACACGGATGCATGGACACACACACACACACACGGATGCATGGACACACACACACGGATGCATGGACACACACACACACGGATGCATTGACACACACAGGGATGGACGACACACAGGGATGGACAGGCATGTCTCACCCTCGGCTTATACACGAGTCAATAATTTTTTCCAGTTTTTTGGGGGTAAATTGGGGACCTCGGCTTATATTCGGGTCGGCCTATACTCGAGTATATACGGTATTTCTATTTGCTTTAATGTACCATTCAGTATAAAGAAATGGTGGCATCAGTTGGGATTTTTCTGAGTTTGATAATGAGCGTTTCTATAAATCTTTGGCATCGGTAAATAAATGCTTTGTAGAGTTAAGAGCTTCTCTGCAGCATGCTGGCATCTCTTCGGAAAGACTACTACTTTCACACAGAGAGCATGGTTCCTTCTCTGCAGCCTACTGGCAGGGAACAGGCTTTTATACTTAGGCTGTGGCTGCTTAAAAAAAAATAAAAAATTGCACATCTTTTTGTGTTAAGTTTAACTTTTTCAGTAGTTTCTTATATCTCTCAGGGTTTCCAATAGAAGGAGTTTATTTAACCACTTCCATACCAGGCACCTTGCTGCCCAGATGAATTTTCAGCTTTCAGGGCTGTCGCACTTTGAATGACAATTGCGCGGTCATGCTACACTGTACCCAAACTAAATTTTTATCATTTTGTTCCCACAAATAGAGCTTTCTTTTGGTGGTATTTCATCACCGCTGGGATTTTTATTTTCTGCTAAACAAATATAAAAAAAGAATAACATTTTTAAAAAAATTAAAAATTTTTTGTTTCAGTTACAAATCTTGGTAAATAAGTTTGTTTTCTCCTTCACTGATGGGCATTGATGGGGCTGCAGTGACCGGCACTGATAAGGCGCCACTGATGGGCACCAATGATGTGGCACTGATAGGTGGCACTGATAGGTGGCACTGATATGCGACACAGATTGGCACTGATAGGTGGCACAAATAGGCACTGATATGTGGCACGGATTGGCATGGATAGGCGGTATGGATGGGCATGGATAGGTGGCACAGATGGGTATGGATAGGTGGCACAGGTGAGCATGGATGGGCACTGATAGGCGGCATGGATGGGCACTGATATGTGGCATGGATAGGCACTGATAGGTGGCATGGATGGTCACTGATAGGTGGCATTGTAGTGTAAAATATTGTAAGGATTGGATGCCAATCACTGCCAAACAATAATGTATGCCAATCAGTGATGCCCATTGTGGGCACTGATTGGCATCCATTGTGGGCACTGACTGGCATCCCTGGTGGTCTAGGGTGGCATACCTGGTGCTGGGCATCCATGGTGGTCTGGTGGCATCCCTGGTGGTCCAGTGTGGGCATCCTGGGGGGGGGGGGCTGT
This sequence comes from Lithobates pipiens, assembly GCF_037356315.1. NCBI lineage: Eukaryota > Metazoa > Chordata > Amphibia > Anura > Ranidae > Lithobates > Lithobates pipiens. The sequence goes on from NW_027507758.1 coordinate 497,430,876, forward strand.
GCTGATAATCGATCAGCACAGACCCCCCCTGTCAGAGGAGCAGCCGATCGGCTCTCCTCTACTCGCATTTGACAGACGCGATTGAGGAAAAGCCAATCAACGGTTCTTCCTATTTACACTGTGATAAGCCGTGATTGGACAGGTCTCTTTACCGAGATCGTAGTTGTGGTGTGTCAGACTGACACACCGCAACAACGATCGCCACGATGCGCGCCCCCGGGGGCGCACATGGGCTTAATATCCTGATCACGTCATATGACGTCCGGTCAGGATATTGAAACCACTTTGCCACCGTCATTCTGCTATATGGCAGGCGGCAAGTGGTTAATAACCAGTAGCTATTACAAGAGATAAATCTGTTGGATTCTCAATTTATATTATATATTATTTATAGTATATTATGCAGGAACCATAGGTGTGCACAACCTATTGCATTAGGGTGTGCACCCCAAAGCTCAAACACATATGCGTGTGTGTGCATGTGTATATATTGACCGTGCCAGTGGACAGTGTCAATAGGGCAATAGGACAGAGATTGGTGTCAGTAGTTTTTATTTTTTTTTACAATTTCCGTTTTTTAATGTTTTTAGGAGCCATATTAGGGAGCTTTGGTGAAATATCAGGGGTCTAAACAGGGGGAATATGCACCATACGGGGTGATTAGGGTGTGCCCAGGCACAGCTGGCATTCCCTGTACTCATGCCTATGGCAGGAATGCAAAATAAGAAGTGGGAGCAACAGACAATGATGGGGAACAGAGCAAGGAACTATGGAAGGGCGATATCACCAATGGGCACTCCAAAAGATATAAGAGTTTAAGGCACACCACCTATAACAACATATCAACTTCAGGGGTGGACTGGCCCTGCAAAACACACTGGAGTCCTCCTCACTTGGAAGTACTCACCCCAGAAGAAGGAGTTGCCGTCCAGCCTAGCTCCGCTGTGGCTGTTCTTGTGTCCATTAAGGTCTCTGCAAGGAAGAAAGAACATTTAATCATTGGGAGTTAGGACACATGGGCACAGCCTGTCCCTTTTGGGATCGCACCTATGGTTTATCGATTTAGTTCCACACAATATAACACACAATGAAAGTGATTTTCACATCATTAGCCAATCTGCAGTTTATTTTCACAGTTTGATAAAATTACATATTTCTCACCGTAGCTGCCTCTTATTTTTACTCTCAGATCTCTGCTGTGTCAACCCACTGAACTATATTAAGCAGAGATAAATACATGACTAGTAAATATGAAGAAAACCTACACGTGTGCTCATTAATGCCAGGTCAGTTATGCAATATTCGTTTAAAATTCACTAAAAATAGATATTTGGCATTTTCTCTGAAAGAACAAGGGACAATCTGATATGTAAATCTGTAGATATCGCACTCGACATCCTCACCAAACATATGTTTGTACTGCTTTTCCTTCTAGAGAGCATATCCTGTGTAGGCATACAATATACACATGCATAGTGGGGAGCCAGGTGTGATTCCTCAGGAAGTCATAGCCGGGCTACCAAATCCAACATGGTGGCACCATGGATCCGAAGTGCAAAGAACTGCTTGCGGGAAGACAGAGATGGACTCCAGGAACTGAAAAATAGCTCATTTTTAAAGGTTAGCGGCCACAGTATTTGTAGTTATTGAGCTTTAATATATATATATATATATATATATATATATATATATATATATATATATTAGCTTTAATATATATATATATATATATATATATATATATATATATATTTTAAAGATTTACATTTTTATTAAAGAGGCCTCACCTCTATAGCCCATCAAACAAACAGTGGCTTCCACAATCAATTATTGCCTTTCATCAATGCAGCACTTTAAACGTAATATAGTAGTAATGATTGGTGGGCATCAAATGTCTTGTAAATATGTCACCTTCAGACTGGTGGATATTTTTTATAGTGACCACTATACATAATGGTCTTCCGGTAAAATACTACACTGAAATTTTACTGGAACAGCAGTCCTCAAACTAATTGATTGGATTATAGCTTCTCTAAGGTTAAAGCTGGAAGGTAGTATTTTATAGATATTATTTATACATCTTGTCTTGATATAAAAAAAAGCAGAAATCATTATTCTGGGGGAATCTAAGAAAAGGTCGGGGCTCATCCTAAATATGCCCACAATGTTTTATTATTTAGTCTCTTATGTCAGGCAGTCTTAGTTGCAAGAGGTCAAAAAAAGGGACCGGAGATGTCAGCTTTGATGAACTGATAATGTAGGAACAGGCTGAGTTATGGATTTCGATTATGGCTGGCGAGGAACAGAGAATTATGGTTCAGTGACTCCCATTTCATTATCACTCCGCACATCACTAACTCCACTCTCTTCTCTTTCCATCACTAGGGATGAACCATATCGCTCCGATGAGGTCCGCGTGAACTATTATCTCAATACAGCCACTTTCTGCACATCAGCTTCATCGTAGAAAAATAATCATCATCTCTAATAAACCTAAGCCAAGTTTTTTTTTTTTTTTTTGTAGGTGTTAACGCTTTCCATTTTCCTTGTATTGTTACATCACTCTCTGATTTTTTTTCTTTGGCACTAAGGCAGGCCATACAGGATTGTTTTTATTTCAACCAGTGGGTTACAGAAAAGAAAATGTACTGATTCCCCCATCCGTACCTTGGAGGTGAATCCCTCCCACTGAGCTATTGTATTCTGGCAGTGGGAAGGCTTCCCCGCCATCAGAATACACTCATCAGCCCGGCCAGCTATAGTTGGCGGCACTCATCCGGCAAAAAATTTCCAACAGACCGGTTGATCAAGAGATCAACTGCACAAAGATGGATCTGAATTTGGTCGGTCCCTGCTTAACCGACCGAATTTCGATCCACCTATAGCCAGTAAAAGCACATCTTCATGAAACAATAACATTTTACAGGTACATTATTTTGTTCATAATAAGTTCATTAAAAAGCCATGATTCCCAATCCTCGTTTTAAACAAGATCAAGAACATCCACATCAAAAGGAATGCTTTGTTAAATAGAACTTTGTATGCAGAGATATCTGCGTCAGCAGATGGCTTTATTGGGAAACAAAATGAAAATTCAGGCAAGCGCATATGTCACTATACAGCAGTGTTTCTTAACCTTCTTTCAGTCAAGGCACCCTTTAAAATTCTGCAAAATTCTCGAGGCCCTCATTCCAAAATGTAAATACTAAACTAAGAGTTTTACATAATGCAGCAATAGCCACACATGGAGGGCACCCACCATAGAGGTGATTTCATCTTTCAAACCAAATACACCTTAGCACACTGGTAGTATTCCAATGTTTCTCTCCCTCACTCATCTAACATGACCCCAGTGCTGACAGGGGAGAGCAGGAGAGGGGCAAAAAAGGATTATGTGTAGGCGTATGACTTCGTCCTCCTTATCAACCGATGACGTCATTGGTTGTTAGGATGCCGACAAATGTAAGGTTGTAATGATGCACAATGAAAACCTATGGCTTTGTGTAACTAAAAGGCAGGCTTGGTCCACTTTCTAGCTTGCTTACAATTTTTGGGCATTTTGCCAAGGCACAGCACCCTGGTTGAAAAATGCTGCTTTAACCACTTGCGGACCGCCTGCCGTTTTACGGCAGCTGTTTGAAGGAGGGTATCATTGTTATGGCAGCAGCTAGCTGCCATAACCCCAGTATTCTCCTTTTCAGCGGGCGGTCTGCTACAAGATAAAAATGGTCTCTGCAGCAGATTTGCCACAAGATCACTTTTATCAGTGGCAGGAGAGGGGGCCCCCCTCCCGCCGTGATCCGGTGCCCTCCGTCGTTTACCGGAGCCGCCAGCAATCGCATCCTCTTTCTGGCTCAGTATAGAGACGACTGAGGGGAAGATAGTGCCCACCCATCTCCATACAATTGCTGGGCGGAAGCGAAGTCAAAGCGTCACTTCCGCCCGCAGCTCTTAAGGGGGCATTTTTTTTTAACACGCCCCGTCCCGACGAGCTTGCATGCAAAAGTGAACGCATATGTGAGTAGCGCTGCCATATGAAAATGGTGTTTAAACCACACATGTGAGGTATCTCCGTGATCAGTAGAGTGAGGGCAATAATTATAGCCCCAGACCTTCTCTGTAACTCAAAACATGCAACCTGTAGAATTTTTTTAAATGTCGCCTATGGAGATTTTTAAGGGTAAAAGTTTGTAGCCATTCCACGAGCGGATGCAATTTTGAAACGTGACATGTTGGGTATCAATTTAATCAGTGTAACATTATCTTTCACAATATAAAAAATAATTGGGCTAACTTTACTGCTGTCTTATATTTTAATTCAAAAAAGTCAATTTTTTCCCAAAAATGTGCGCTTGTAAGACCGCTTCTTAAATACGGTGTGACAAAAAGTACTACAAAGAAAGCCATTTAATTCTCTAGGTGGTTTGAATTTTTTTTATAATGTTTTTTTTGTTTTGTTTTTTTGGAGGGGACGTTAAACAAACCAATTGCCCCACCCCCCGATCATTTGGTCAGTCAGTCGATTGGTCGGCGCCCTGAGCCCACCCTTTTTTGAAGACACTTAGAGCCTCAGGCTCTAAACACATGCGTCAGAAAAAAATAGAAAAAATCCATAGAAATCCATGCATCTGGCACCCTGCATGTAGATTAGGGGCCAGGCACATGGATTGGGGGGGAGTGCGGCGCCCCCGAATTGTGCGTCCACCACTGGTTGTATACCATGTACAGTTATGCTTTAAAAGCTGGGCAGCATTAAAAAAATAAACATTTTCTAGGGTGCACTGTTCTCCAGATTCCTTTCATGTTATCATTTACAGGTCCAATTTAAGGGCCCTCTCACACTATGTGCAGTGACTGACATTTTTCTGCATCTCATCGATGTCAGTCACTACAAGGGCACATAGAAAACAATGAATGACCAGTGTAAGTGCTCTTTCACATGGGTGGCCGGAGAAGGGGTTCAGTAAACACATGCAGCTGGGCCGAGGTTTTATCATCCAACCAAAGTCTAACATTACAACCTGACAGGGCTGTACACATGCGGCAGCCGGCTGTGACATTTTTAACTCGAGCTACAGAGGTTGACAGGTGGCACTGCCTATCACACTCACTCATTACGATCAATGGGGCTGCACTGTAACCAGGAGCCAAATGCTTGGCTCACAATTGTGCCCCGATCCTGCAATGTAAAATTGCAGTCCGGAAATCGAGAAAAAGTAAACAAACATTTAGTCATCAAGGGATGGCCGTTAGCGCCTCCTGAACACCTGTCAACCATTGCTTTACCACTCTCTGGAAAGAATTCTACCACTAGCAGGAAGCTTATGTGCAGTTCACTGCCCCAGTTTTGATAAATTCCCCCCACTATGTTCACCCCTCCCAATTCCACCAATACAGTTTTGTTACCTGACTTGGAATTGCCCCTTAAAGCTGAACTTGTGGTATGATCTTTAATGCATAGTTATATTGGGCAAGTCTCACACAATGTACAGTAAGTATGTATATCTCATAGATGAGGGACAACTGGGGAAGCTGACATTCACTGTGGTAGTCATCACAATCCTCCGGGCCCTGTGCTATTTCTTTACACTGCCAAAAGGGGGTCACCATTCACAAAATGCCTTGTATTTATTTTCAAAATATACAATGTGTCTTCTGAATGAATGAGGTGGAGATTGTGATTCTCCGCCTCCTGCAAAAATGAAATAATAGTCGTTGGAACTTTGGTTCCCATTGCTCACTTCCCAATCTTTGGTTTTGCTCAATTGCCATTCAAATATGTCTTCTGTACTTTGAGCTACACTATCATCCGACCCAAGCCACCTTAAACTTTGAACTGTTCACATGTAGACTTTCTGTACTGTACCTGCAGAGCAGGACTGTGAATAGCAATTTACTTCTTTCATTTATGTTCCATAAGCCATAAAGGATGACTTGTGTACTGCAATACACTCATAGAATTGCCACAAACAGCATCAAAGAACATTCAGAAAACTGTAAACGGTTTGTTTTTGCTGATTTATGAAGTTGACAATAGATAAGGAGTGTCCGGTCCGAAGTCCATTTAATAGATTTATTACCACTGGCCTCTCAGCGTGACACCTTAGTGTGATTTCAGAATATCACTGCTGTATTAAGTGCAATATGCACCCTGAATAGATTGTGCTCCTGCTCCCATCACCATGCTATGTGTGGTGTTCACAAAGCAAATGCATTTCTTCTGCACAGCTGGAAACATTATGAACTGATGTTATTGCTAAATTGGTGCACAGAGACTCGCACAGTAGTAGCCGGATACTCGAAGAATCATCAGTAACTTATTAGGTTGTGCACTTGTACTGTACAGTGAAGGAAAACAACAGATAAAACACCTATTTCAGTTAAACAAATAACAAGCCATAAAAAAAATTGGTTACTTGTACCTGCCTTTGCATTTGAAAGCATTGTTTGGTACAAAACAAACGGTCAATGTTAGATTTCAGGCCAATATGACCCAAAAATAGTGTTCTGCATAGCTTCCAACTGTCCCTGATTTCGAGGGACTGTCCCTGATTTGGAACAAAGTCCCTCTGCCCCTCTTTCCTCCTCATTTGTCCCTCATTTTGGTCTCGTCTATATAGTTGTATATAAAATGCACTATTTATCTTTCAAAAATTGTCTCCCAGTGCTAAACCTTCCATCCAAATCCTAAATTGCTACATTTGTCAATTTGAAAAGCCAATATTAAGGAACAGTAGTGGTAAAAACAAAAGCCCTTGTGGGTTTAATTCATCTTTTTTTGAGGGTTAATTCTTCTTTAAGGGGTGTACTATGCCTTCATACTATGCCTTCATAAGGTGTCCCTTATTCCCATCTCAAAAAGTTAGGAGGTATGTGTTCTGGATAGCACTAACTATTGCAGACTGTGTAATGTGAGCTAAAACTAGACAGACCCAACCAAAACCAACAGTGCAGCATTTGGGAACTGGAAGAAATTACGTTTTAAAGTCCATCTTGGGGATAATGGTAATCCTCCTCCTATCACCCCATCTAAACTCACTTTTTACCCAATGTTAAGGTCAAATGACACTGCAGTCCCAACTCCTGGGTCTTCTCTTCTCATCCTTCATGGACACTTTTTATTGGCTATCTCTGAATCCAGAAAAGGAGTGACATCAGCACAAGGGGACAGTAGGAATGGCTGGTATAGGGACCATCTACAGTGCAGGGTTAGCCGACGCCGTCCCCAATATGCGGACACTTTACCCGACAAGAAACTTGGACCACACGCTTAGATGCATAAAACTTGCTTAACCATCGAAGCACAAGAAAACGTTCAAGATGCATCAGAAGGGGGTAGTAGGAAGGGTGTGGAAGGAGGTGCATATTTTGCCAGGAATGAGTCTTCAAACTTCATTAAAGAAATTATGAAGTTCATATTCAAAACAAAAGAATGTGTAGACCAGTTATTCTCAACCAGGGTTCTGTGGAACTCTAGGGTTCCTCCAGGGTTTGCTAGGGGTTCCCTAAGCATTGGGCAATTTCTGCCTCTCAGATAAGTTCCCACTGACACCATTGATCTTTTTAGCTATCTGTAAGGAGGTAATTCTTCCAAATGACCACAAGTGTAAGGACCATTCTTCCCACTGACCATCACACTAGCGTGTCATGAGTTGTAGAGTTCTAATTTTTAGCAGGGGTTCCTCGAGACCGGAGGACCATTTCAAGGGTTCCTCTGTGTTGAAAAGGTTGAGAAAGGCTGGTGTAGACATTACATTATTGTCTGGACTTCCCTTTAATGTTCTTCTTTTTAATAATTCAAATAAATGTTCATTATCAATGTGCATTTCTTTATGAACTATCTTTGAAGATTTCATAAATATATAGGGTGCATACACAGGGCATGTTTACTCATTACATCTTCACAGTCTGTTTTTGCTTAGTAGTGCTACACAGTGATTTTGTATTGCAGATCCCCTTATCTCAGTGCATGTCCAACAGGCAGGCTTTGTCTGATTAAAACCAACATACTGCTTGAATTTTTTAATTACAGTAAACACACGCAATGCGCTTGGCAGACAGTGGCCATGTAATTCTCTACCTAAAATTGACCATACATGGAACAAATGCCATTGCCTGACGTCCTTTGATTTAAACACCAGGCAGAAAATTGATGGCTAAACAATCCAATCAGATGCAGGCACTGTTCAGGGCAGTGGCAGATGTCGGAATACAATAGCCTCAGTGAGAGGTTCCTTCATCTGCACTGATTAGTGTGGATGAAGGAATTTGTTTGATTATTTTTTTTTCAGCACACAGGCTTTGGGTTCATGGCCATTGGTCAATGTAAGCTTTACACAGAGATATTTATTTAGGCAAAAATGTTTTTTCTTAGTAAAGTATTGTTTTTTAATAATATACTAGGCCACTTTACATGGTGCAGCATACCAAAATGCACAGTAGCCAATCACAAATGAGCTGTAGGTAACTTAACCGCACTAAAGAGGCTGGGATTTTGATTTGTTTTCCAGATTTTTCCTTTGTATCCCAAAAAACACATAGCCATGCATTTAAAGAATATGGTATCCCAACATTTCATATTCCTGATACGGGGGTCCCCGGGTTACAAACCCGTTAGGGACTTTCCTTCTGTTTGTAATCTAGAAATGTTCGTAAGTTGGCCGCGCATGCTCAGAACAACAATTACAGACATTTCCGATGTTCCGTTGAATGCCGTTCTGCGTATGCACGGCAAATTATGGACATTTCCGACATTTTCCGAGGCTCCGTCTGGCCACGCATGCGCAGAATGGCAGAAGGTCCATGTAGAATGGCAGAGGGTCCCCGCAGCACCCTGTTCGTAAGTAGGAGTGGTTTGTAAGTCGGGAGTTCGTAAGTCGAGGACCCCCCCCCCCCCATGTGCCTGCTGTACCATGTACTTGTATGAAAAATATCCTGTTCTCTTGGCATTGCTTCCTTTGTGTAAAATACCTGGTGATCCCACCAGTCCCCCTGTTTTCTATTTCAAACTGACCACGTTGGGCAAAGAAGCAAATTCCTCGTGGTCAGTTTTCTGGTCTGCTGGGAGCACAGGCTGCCTGCATGGTCAATATTATTGAGCAGCACTGCACATTCAGTGTCCGGTATTAACACTTCAGCCTCAGTGCTGCCCCCACCATGCCTGTATGAGTGTCACCTCATGGGTGACATGACCACAAAATGGCACTTCATTCAACCCTACGCTCTATAGTGTGTTTCGGCGGTGTGCAGTGTGGTGACATACAATGAAGTGTGGACATGTTGCATTTTTACGCAATGCACCTCAACACAGCAGTATGGTGTGAACAGGGCCCTTATGCTGAGCCTGCATTGATCTATTTAGTGTAGCTCAACTGACATGTGAAAAAACTTTGGGACCTCACAGCTCTCAAAGCATCATATGCTTCCAACGTTAATAAAACAGATTCATGCACTGGCTATTAACATAACAATGAATAAGCCCCACAGAAAATACATTGCCACATAGGTGTACAATTTGCTGGATAATATACTGCATAAAATAGCCTTCTTATACTTGCTAAATTCCCCCCATATCATAAAAGTGGGTAATTTGAGGCTATCCTAATACCCACAGACAATCGTTCCTTAAATTTCAGCATCAAGCCATTGTTAGGAGTTGTTGACTACGGCAGAAAAAGACAATAAATGTCCCCTCCCTTCTCCTGATTCCCTGTCTTTGTAGGCTCCCCTATTCCTCTGTGCTGCCAGAATGGGGGGGTTACAAGTTTCTTCCCTCCTTTCTCTCTCTATCTAGAACTGCGGCTTTCTTTATCTGAGCTGCTGAGCAGAACTATAATACACTGGGGATTAGTGTAAGCAACATTTACCTGTCACACAGCTCTGCTCCTGCATGACAAATGAGGGGTTTTACACTGCTGCCTGTTTATCTTTAACAATTCTTTTCTGTCTGGAGCTGTCTGTGTCCCCCACCCCTCTTTCCATTATCTCCTTCTTTCTCCTCTGGATTACAGCAACACATTAGAGTGCAAGCTCATCAAACTAGCAAGAGAGTAAATACAGCACAGCTTGCCCAGGCTACAGACAGCTCAGTATGTCTCTAGAGTACGCAAACTGTTATTATGTAAAAAGAAAATGTCTAATACTTTCTCATTTCACATTTCAATATACAGTATGTTAGGATATAAGCATGCTTAAAGGGGCAGTTCTTCTATTTCAGTCTTATGCCGTGTACACACGATCGGAATTCTCGTCAGAAAAAGCTCTGATGGTTTTCCCGACTGAATTCCGATGGAATTCGGCTCAAACTGTTTTGCCTACACGTGGTCACACCAAATTCCAATATAACGCGGTGACATACAACACATACGACAGGACTAGAAAAAGGAAGTTCAATAGCCAGTAGCCAATAGCTTCTGCCTTGTAGTTGAATCTGAGCATACATGATTTTTGGCGTGTCGGAATTGCATACACACAATCGGAATTTCCGATAGAAAGTTTTTCCGTCTGGAAAATTGAGAACATGCTATCAATTTTTGGCTGGCGGAAATTCCGATGAAAAGCTCTCATTGGTCTTTTTCTGATCGTGTGTACGCGACATTAAAAGGATGATTCTACCATTGAGTAAAGTAAGAAGATTGTCCAACTAGCCATAGATGAGCAAATATCTCCCTGATAGTTGGGTTATCATCTGCCTATTTTCACATGACTGCTACAAACACCTTACCAGTTACTTGAGAGAGAAATCCCTTTGTGGAAGAAATACTGTGGACTTGGTATTTATTACTACTATATGTAATGTTCCACTAGTGACCTGACTGTAGTGGAGAGCATCACTTACTTTTATTGCCTCATCTATGGATACCCTAACTCCCACTGAAAGCAATTAGTAAGTTGGAGTGTCAGTTATTGTTTAGAATGGAGAAGGAATCAGTGGTAGGACTGCTTTATGAAGGTTAAAGAGTAAGGCACCAACAGTCATAGGTAACAATGATAATTATGCATTGGGACATCATCATATCTGTTTACATCCTTTTCTGTGCATGACGGCATCGCCATGATGACATCAGCTGGAGCAATGCCCAACAAGAGGCATAAGAGTGCAGGTTTTGGAGAGATCCAGGAACATTATCCAGTGTCACAGGAAAGCCACTAAAGCAGGGTATATGTACGTACTTGAGCATGTTTGACTCCAAAAGTCAAGTTTGCTTGAGTAATATGATTAATCCATACTGAGTTGAACAGGGTTCAGTGTACCATGCCCTGGACCATTTAGAGGTAGCCTCTGATGTACTCAGTACGGCGCACTTATGTTTAATCACTGAATTGCACCAGAGCACAGACCTTTCATAGATTACTGAGCGCTTACCTGGAAGCTTAGATCACTATGGTCTAGATCAGTGGTCTCCAAGCTGTGGTCCATAGGCCAGATGTGGCCCTTAGCTTGCCTTTATCTGGCCCTTGGGGTACTATATCTTTCACTGACAATAATGATGATGCACCACCAACAGTGGGGCATAATTCCTTCAACATCAATGGGGCACTATTCCTCTCACTGACATAAACCATGGGGCACTATTCCATTTTAGTGGGCACTATTCTCACCACTGACACCAGCGATGGGGCACTATTCCTCCTACTAATATCAATGACTACTAACTACCAAGCCTGAGGCAAAGTTTACTCTCAGTGATGCTGGGCATTGTCTACCCCCACTGGCCAAGGGCCTCCCTAAATTCCCTAAATTTTAATGGATTGTACACTGGCCCTTTGATTGGAAAGTTTGGAGACCCCTGGTCTAGATGGCAGGGGTGATGGTGTAAAGCAATGTCAGGACTGGCACAATGTGAAGAGCCAATCATACACAGGCATAGTACAAGGCAATTGTGCCTAGTAAATGAAACAAGGAAGTGACCCTACAAACCAATATAACACCTCCTACTCTATGACTGAGCCTTGTAGGAGGATAAAACACCACAGAGTGAGAGCAGTAAACAGAGGTGGAATCAAGCCATAAAATGAAATGAAACACAAGGGCACTCGGGTGTATACGTTATTCCAAAAATATACTATTGTTTGTATTGGCTTCAAACCCACACTTGCCCACAACTGCACTAGAAGAACATGGGAATTTTTAGTAGCACAGCTGTGCTACTAAAGTGCTAGAGATTAAGTGTTAATATTAGCTTCATATTTAAAACCAATGTCTCTTTATGGACTGAAATACAGAAGTAGCATGTAGTACTGGACGGTCATTAGTGATTAATCACTACTACATGTTACTTCTGTATCTCAGTCAATAAGGAGCCATTTGTTCTATATGTATAGTGATCAATCGCTACTGTGAGATATTAATTACAAGTGGTTTTAGTAGCGCAACCATGCCTCTGAATTTATACATATGTCTTAATACAATAGCTGGCAGACACGATTTCTTTATCTGCACTGTTTAGTGCAGGTAGAGAAATCTTTTAGGTTTCCATTGTTCAACAATCTGGCTGAACAAAAGAAATCTATACGTGTATGGCTACTTTAATTCTTTCTGTGCTCACCCCATTCACTATACAATGATGACAGAGGAGATAACACTGAGAGTAATGGAATGCACTTAAAGCATCATTGGGGCACAATCAATTTTTTTTTCCAGTTCAAAACCTGTTCATCTATGATATGCTGCTACAAGGCCACACACATAGTCAGTTGTTGAATTCTTTTATATGTTCCTGACTAGTAAATGCATGGCATTGAAAAATGTTGTTGTGATTATGTAACTAAGCCTGTCTGGGGGCATAACTAGAAACGTTTTAACCCCCCTGGCGGTATTCCCGAGTCTGGCTTCAGTAAATTCAGTACCATTAGCGGTAACCCCGAGCCAGACTCGGGATTGCATCACTGTCCCCCCCGCTGTGCGAGCGTCTCGTCCTCTGCTGGATCTATCACGAAGCCGCGCTCCGTTCCCTGCGAGTGTTGCGACGCACAGGGATGGAGATCGGCGCCAAATTCAAAAAGTGAAACCCAGTGCCCTGCATGTAGTTTTATATTATAAAAACTGTTCTTTCTGCTTGGAAACTGGAGACTGTCCATAACAACCAAAACTGTCCCTTTACATCAACAGGGGTTTTAGACCAGCTAGAAAACAGCGATAATAAATTAGAATCACTCGCAGAATTGAGCGATAGCGATTTGTGAGGAAATTCGTCATCAAATAATGAAAAGTAATGACAGTGACAATTCTGCAAATTTCAGTGTTTTTGATTTGATGACATTATTGAATAATTTTTATTATTATTATATTATTATTTGGTATAATTTTTTAGAGTTATTTATTATATTTTAATTTATGATTTTGTTTTTCAAATTTTATCATACCCAGGATGTCTACTAGACTCTGGTTTGAACAGATTTCAGTGAGTTATTCCTATGAATTAAAGACGTACAATATAAAACGCCAAATTTCCATGCAAAATAATTGTACCACTTTCAGCATCAAAAATCTGATATAATCATACCGCCAGGGAGGTTAAGAGTTGCCAATGCTGACCACCTTCCAAAATGGCAGCAAGTACATTCAGAATGAAGTCAAAACTCATGACCTGCACATTTGATGCAGATCAGTGAATCAGAAAGCCATGATACCATTGGATTGGTAGGAGAGCCAAGTACCTACCATTTTCAGTATTATAGACATTTTATCACAGACTTTTCATAGAAATAGTAGGAAGAGTAATCCTATCTATTCAATTCTCCAATATTAAAGCTGCTTTGGACTTGCCAAATTTTTGCATTTATCTGTCATTAACAATGTTTTAATTTTACTGTAGCACAAAAAAATCATAAATTGATATATATAAGTACCGTTACTGATCTGGAATTCTACAGTAACAATGTGTCCCTGTGTGTTTGTCTGCCCTGTCACTGGCGGCGTGCCCTTTCTCCAATCAGGGTTGTCTCAGGTCAGACAGGGCAGCTAACATTACTTGACACAAGTCTGTTGTTTTGAAGGCGGAATATGAAGACAGATCAATGACAGAAGGTCCTGCAACCATAACATACAGAGATATTATGTGCACTGCACCGCCATATGGCTATATTAATTGAGGCAATTCAAGGAGATGGAGCAAGTTTACGAACAGAAATGATTCAAATTACTTATGCCATATTAAATGTAGGGGAATAATGCAATCACAGGCAAAGGTTTCTAAAACAAGTTGGCGAAAAAAAAAAAAAAAACAGACAGACTATCTTGCCCACAGAAAAAAAGGCAGGGAAAATGATTAGCACACTGGACATGACTTCTGGAAAATGTGGCCCTTTATCAATCCCGATCCAATATGTTAAATGTATATCTCTCCTTACTTTCAAGGGGCAGCTCTGCCTCTACCCCCCAAAAAGAGAATCGAGACAGGAAACATAGGGCAGATAAACTGTATCTAAAATCAAAACCAAAATTTTTATATTTTGTGGATTACATCCAAGTTTCCTGCAAATTTTTACTGAGCTTTATAGAAATGTATGAACCATTGCTTCCCCAATGGTCACTTCAGGAACAGCGGAGTCCCCGTGGTAACTTTTCTAGGTGATTACACAACTGTGGCTATGCATTCAATTGATGGAAGCCTTCCTATGAACCAATTAGAATACATATTAAGCCAGAGCCAGAGGAGATTAATCAAATAGTATCACTGAGCATTAAAAAGTATTTTTGTATAGTCGGCTATTCAAAACCATAGATCACAAAACAAATTGTAGCACAAGATGTTGAGTAAGAGAATGTTCCATACAAATCCAATTCATTTTAGCCAAACTTCATGAAATTATCATCGTATCCAAACACTCCCATTTCCACTGAATGCATTTATTAGGTTGGCCCTGCCAATAATGGTTATCTCTAAGCCAGAGGCTTTCAACTTTTATGATATTGGGATAGACCTACCAACTTAAATGCTGCATTATTTTATGGATAATTCAAGCTCTGTCCATTTCTTTTTAGGAAATGTGTGTATGTTTACAAAGAGAATAACTCTAACCAATAACTTTTCCAAAGTTTCTGATGGAAGAGCCGTTAATTAAACTCAAACCATACATTCAGGTGATTCAGCAGGAACTGAACGAGTTTCGATCCATGTATGGCCATTGCAAAATGTCTGCTCGATCAGCGCATTCAGCCAATAGGCTGCACTATTGGTCAATGTATTCTGACGGCGGGGGGTCCAGCTGTCAGAATACAAACCACAGCAGGGAGGATTTCCCCATTCACCTCGAATGTGTGGATGGGGAGATCAGCTTAAGCCAGCCATAGATGGATCAAAATTCAGCAAGGACTGAACTAATTTCGACCCACATGTGGGAGCAGTGGTTGTACAGAAGTCTTCCTACCGATTGACTTCTGTACAATCATCCTGTTGGATAAATGCCATTCTAGCAGTACCGCCGGCTGTAGTCAGCTGCACAGATCAATGTATTCTGAAGATGGGGGGGCCTCCCTACTGTCAGAACACAATAGCTCCGCGGGAGTGATTCCCCCATCCACCTTGATGTGTGGATGGGGGAATCGAGTTGTTTTCTTTTGTTCAAACAGAATCGTGTATGGCCAACTTTAGTATCCTAAACCAGAAAAGTTAAGTAATTGTATCTCTGCTGTGTCTGCTTCATGTACCTTTGTGTAGAATTTTTGTGTATTGGTCAAGAAAAACAGACTGTGGTTTTGTGTTGCAGAACAGCTATTCCCAACACAGAAAACCTTGTATTAAAGAAGTTAACATCAAGAAGTCTGATCTTATAGAACGAAAAGAGAAAAGGGCACCAATGGCACATTCATCATGATGTACACTCCTGATAAATGTATGTGGAGCTGCATAAAGAAAGGGATTTCAGAAAACTCGCTTAGGGGTAATGTCTTTCAGCCTTCAGATTTAGCAAAACTGCAGTGTTTGCTGGATAGCATTAGTAGCTCACTAATTGATTTTACCTGTTACTTGGAACTGTTCTTTAAATCACTTTTCCCCATTTCCGAGAGACCGGGCTCTCAGCATATCCACAGTATTTTGTTTAAAACATCACTCATAAGACTTAATGAGCCAAACTGTCTCTAGCTATACTTTTATCTTCAATTTATTAAACACAATGTACAAATTTCCTTCAATGTGAGGAAGTATAGAGAAAATTGTGGTTTAATGTCACAAGAATTTTAATTGGGCTCTTGGGACTGCCGCATAAAACAACTACACAGAAAATTGGTGTTTTCTAGGTTCATCTCTCAACGCCACACAAGCGAGCCAGACTATCCCATGATACCTTACAAAAAACATTGAACACAACTGTTTGTACCGTTAGATTGCTTTTCTCTAAAGAAATAATGTGCTTGGAAGAAATGAAGACAGGCAACTGGCAGTAAAAAAGAGCACATGTTACCATGTCTAATCTGTACACTAGGTGCTATAAAAAGACTAATGTCTTTTCTTCTATTCTGCCCTGTCCATGACACTCCACTGAGGCTCAGGTTTACATAGATTAAAGCTAAATAAACTAATATCTTTTTATTAATCTGTTAATTGTATTAATTTAAGACGTAACAAGTATTAATTAACTAATTGTATTTAAAGGATGTATAGGCCATGGGTGCTCAACCTTTTGCGAAACTACAAGTCCCATCATGCCTCTGCCTGTGGGAGTCATGCTTGTAATTGTCAGTCTTGCAATGCCTCATGGGACTTGTAGTACTGCAACAGCTGGAGGATCACAGGTTAAGCATGCATGGTATAGGCCAGGGGTAGGGAACCTATGGCTCTCGGGCCAGATGTGGCTCTTTTGATGGCTGCATCTGGCTCTCACCTCTCAATCCGCGGATTGCGTGGTGTGCCGATCCGCGGTTTGAGCCCATAGGAAAGGCCGCAGCTTTGGCCTAGCTCCGAAGCTGCGGCCATCTTGGTACACATGGCGGCGGCCTAGGTGAGTGGTGAGCTGATGTCATCATCACCTGCCTCAACTGCTCGTGGATCTACCTGCCTGTGTAGTGGTAAGCAAGCAGAAAATCGTAGGGGAGATGTAGATATTACAGTGGGGGAGATGACCTGGATATTACAGTTATAATTGAAATTAGTTGATTAAAAAAATAAAATTAGTTTTAAACATATTGCATGGCTCTCGTGGAATTACATTTTAAAATATGTGGCATTCATGGCTCTCTCGGCCAAAAAGGTTCCCTACCCCTGGTATAGGCCAACCATGTGATTAATGTACATAATTTGATATACACTTCTTCTAACACTCACAATAACATTTCCTGTAACCTTACTCATCACATATCTCCTTCCAATCCTAATACTAACCCTCACAATAAACTTTACTCTAACCCTAACACTAACCTTCACACTTTCCCTCCTTGTGCTCCTTACTATTTATTCAACCTTCACACTAATCCTTCCTATATTCCTCAATACTAACACTCACACTAACTTGGCCTCTATTTCTAACACTAACCTTTCTTGTAATCATAAAACGAAACCTTCAGAATTTATTCCGACAGGAAAACCGGGCGTGTGTACGCGACATTAGGCTTCAGTTAAACTAACCAACTTTGAAATTGTGCGCCTTCACTTGAAGTTGCACATGTGCACATGTCAGGCACATGTCAGTGCTACTTCAGGTGCAGCTTGAAAGACATCTATGCGACTTCATGCACAGATGTCTACACAAGTCGCACCTGAACTAGCAAAAGTGCAGGAACTACTTTCAAAATTAGCGCAACTCAGATGGAGTCGGAGTCGCACTGTTTTGACCACTTCCATTACAGACAATGGGTTGTGACAAGTTGCACCGGTGTGACCGGGGGGTAAATCTAAGCCCCTCTTTAGTAAATCTAACCCTAATGTCTGCGCACTTACCTATCATGAGCCAGGATCCACACTCTCCTACTTGGCTATAAATGGTTTGGTATAGTTTGCAGAAAGAGCTCAGGCCTGATAAAATAAAATGTTCCCTGCACATCATATTGGGAAGAATGCTGGGTTTACAAGCATAATTACACCACTATTTCTATCGTGATATTGACAACCGCACACCCCTAAGAGACAGGGAGCCGAGGAAATCAATCTTTCACATGTAATTGTTTTTTACTGTGTATATTATTGACTCTGTAGAGAAGGCTCCGGAGAAAAGGCCTGTACACAGATCAAAGCAGAGCTAGCATCCTCTGATCCGCAAATGTTTACAGGCCACGTTTCTGTCAGAGTGCTTCCCGTATTGCCTGGTTACTGCATGGAATGAGGGGATGATGTACACCACCAAGTAGGTGCTGAGCACTGACGCCGACAGTCATCAATCACTTCGGAGATTGTGTAAAATTATTCTGCTTGTCTTGTTAGAGGTATTAATCACATTAGGCCTCTGCACTTCTCTTGTGAAAATGCTCTGCTGGCCCTGTATCCAGATCCTTTCATTGAAGACAAACGGTTCACAACTCATAAAGTGAAGATCTGTGCCTAAGCAGGATCATGAATGATTTACCTGAAATTCCTCATGAACAATGGCAGTGCACTTCTTGGCAAGGAGGTGTGCCAAAGCACTCCTGTTCCCGCAGCCTCATAGTCGTATACGTATCTACTGTTGAGGATGAGCTTGAATTTGGGTTCATCTTAACATGGGTTCTTCTGACTGAACCAAAACCCATTCTTCCCTGTTGTGTAAGAGCTAGTTCACAATATTTTTGCTCGCTAAAGAGTGATCTGCAATCACTCTTCAGAGGGCATTTGACAGGCAGTGAGGAGACATTATATTGAGTCCTTGCCATCTGCTTTAACTGCTTGAACCCCATACTAGCAAGCCACAGACACATGCATTGCAAGTGGTTGCTAGGCATCCCTATTTAGTGGAATTGGCTGTGTGCAATGAGCCTTACTGCCCAGTGAACACAACAGGTGTCAGGCAGCGTGGTGCAGCAGCTCGGCTCTGAGTCCTCTCCTCCATGGCGGTTTCCAGCCCCTACCCTCCACTTAGGCATCCAATAGGATCACCTGTTCATTCAGCCAATCGGGTGACTGGTGTCGAAACCCACTTCCTGATTGGCCCAGAGAGGAAGATCAGTGTTCCAGCAGGGAATATTCAATTCGCTGTTGTAACACACCTGGGTGGGCTGAAAGTGCACTCTCTGCGACCTCTGGCTCTAATCGGTGCTTCAAAAAAACAGCCCCTCCCCTTTGGAATTCATGCCTGATGTCCTGAAAGAGGACAGAGGCATGGATAGGGGTTGGCAGTAATGGACGGGGGGGGGGCAGCGCCCGTGCGCCCTTGATGGATGGGCCCCTGGTAATGGGTAAATGATCAGCTGCAGGGAGACCACAGGTATTACTGGTGATTAGTTCTTTGCACTCTGCCTGTCACTACTACGGGACCAATCACCTTTACCAGGGACCACGGTGAGTAACTGAAGCAAATACTGGAGCAGTATTCTCACCGAATGTGCACAGTGGAGAATTGAGAAACTTCAGAAGGTGATCAAGTCTGGGACCTAACCAGCGGAGGTGACGCTTGCAGAGAAGCCTTGTGTGTCAAGCCAGGGACTGAGCCGGTAAGCAGGAATGAAGCTTGAAAGGTATCTGGAGTGCCAAGCTAGGGACCCAGCAGGGAAGTGTGGGTGACGCTTGAGGAAGGTACCACTGCAAAAGCCTTGAGAAGCGCAAGGGATTCAGAGTCAGTGAATCAGTGAGTTCAGTGAGAGACTACGAGCTCAAGGGGCTGAAGAGCTACAAGTGGACATTGTAGTGAAGCTGAGAGAACTGTTGAACTTTGTGTTAGGACTGCTAGATACTGTTGCCATAGGAGACAGCAATCCTGCATGTGCAGAAGTGGCACCTTGCTGGGGCCTTTCCCTGTACGGCTGTCCTCCTATTTAAGTCTCGGAGTCTGCCAATTGAATTTGTAACTACTCAAGAGTGTCCAGGCCATAACCCTCTTTCCCTTGCAAAATATAAAAAGGACTGTTAAAAGTAATAAAACCTCTTTTGCATCCAAGAAGTGTCTGGCGCCCAATGACTTTCACCATCTTTGCACCTACTATGCCTACATATCGAAGGATGTCAGCTTTCTTTGGACTTGAAGGTTCTAGATTGGTTGAGGTAAAAGACTTTGCTACATTCTATTTTCATCTGGTGATCTGGCCAGTAAGTCTATTGTTTTTCAAAAGAACAAGCTCTCTTCCAAATTTATCAGTTACATGTATGAGACAAATCATTCAACACTGACAGGGAAGCTAACAATGATACATTTTTTTTTATTCATGACAAAACTTTATCCTATAAGAAAAGGTGCCTCCTGTTCTCATTTATCCAGAGCAGTGGTCTCCGAACTGCGGCTTATGGGCTGGATGCAGCCGTTTGCCTGTCTTTATCTGGCCCTTGGGGCCCTCCCTATTCCTGCCATTACTACTAGGCATTATCCCTTCTACTGACACCAACAATGAGGCACCATTCTTTTCATTGACACCAATGGTGGGGCATATTTCTGCTTACTGACACCAAAGGTGGGTCCCTTTTCCTTCTACTGACACCAACAGTAGGGCATACCTCCTTCTGCTGATATACATGTCGGAACACTCCCACTGATATCAATGATGAGGCACTATTCCTTCCACAGACACCAGTGATGGGGCACTATTCTTTTCACTGACACTAATGATGAGGCACTATTCCTTCCACTAATACCAAGGATGGAGCACTATTCCTTCTCCTGCTGATCACCGACACTATGTAATTTTGTTTTACTTTAACTGATTACCAAGCCAGTCTATTTCTACTTCCCCTGGTCACAGTCCGGCCCTCCTATAATCTGAAGGACAATAAATTGGCCCTTTGTTTAGAAAGTTTGGGGACCCCTGATCTAAGGCATAGACATTCTAAAGCCCCTTTCACACGGGGTGGATCCGTCCAACCAGAATCTGCCTGCTTAGCAGGGGATCTCTCCCTGATCCCCACTGTGCAGGCAGATGACAGATCCTGTCCGTTCAGCTATGTAGAGCGGATAAGGACAGATCCTGTCTGCTCTCTTCTACAGGACAGTTGGATGGGAACAGACTGCATGTCCATTTCCATTTGATTGTTATCCGATCCGACCCGCTGGACAGATGGCGAACGTATGGGCATACGTCTGTTTTCAGTGGATTCTGATTCCAGCCAGGTGTCAGTGGACACATGTCTACTGACATCCGCCTCCCCATAGAGGACAATGGGTGACCTAATCAGGTCCACCTGAAAAATGGACAGACAGACCAGATCGGCCCGATCGTGTGCAAGGGGCCTAATACAGGAGGTGTGATGCTGGCCAGATCCCCAGGTAAAAGAACAGAGGGAAAGAAGCCTAAAAAAGAATGCAGCCACCACATCTAAGGAATGGTAAACTGCAACATAATACATTTGTAGTTTTGGATTTATTACTACTTTAATGTTTTGCATGTAAAAATGAAAAGCATAATATAAATGACCGTGCATTATAAATCTTGCTTCTGTGTATAATTGGTATTTAGGAATGTACATGGGGGCAGCCCATTACATTACTCATGCAGGTTCCTCTATCTACTTAGTAAGTGTAATGCTTCTCTCATGGCGCTAATCTACCAGTCAGGTCCATAAAGAAATAAAATCGAATAAATCATTGTGCATACTATTTCTGTAGTTCAATGTAGGGATATACAGACAAATCCAAACCACAATACAATATAAATACAAGAAGAACATAAATGATCTAAAGAAATACTGTATGCAAATTGATGTTCCTTATTAATTTATCACACTCAAAACCCCTTTTAATGCCAGTCAAGTTTGACCTGCTGGATACAATGCACTCTCTATGTGGTTGGGATTCTATCTCTCAATATGTGCTAATGACTGAAGTTGGGTATACGCTAGGAGAATGTCCAAGCAACATTTGTACCAAAGTTCTTAGGAGACCTCGTACAACTACGAAAATTCTCAGAACATTCAATTGTCACTTGAAAGATTTAATTTGCTTTCAACATTCAATTCTGGAGTGATTGCCGTTTACCAAACTAAAACCACATACACTGTAAGAAATCTGTACAGTCGAGAGAAATTCTTCATCCTGCTCCTTTGAACTTTCTCATTGCTGTAGTCGAAAATGTACATCGATTTGACCCCACTAATAATTAGAAAAATAAATGAATCTTCTTACAACTAAAAATGGCAAACAAAATTCTACTTGTGTATAGTGGACTAGTGTCTTTCCAATTACAAATAAAAGACTCTCTGTAGTCTCTGACGTGAAATGTCCCCAGTACTATACAATTTCATGATTTCCATTATTGAAAACCACTAAGGAGATAGATAGATAGATAGATAGATAGATAGATAGATAGATAGATAGATAGATAGATAGATAGATAGATAGATAGATAGATAGATAGATATCAGATCCGGAGACTGCTACAGGGATCGGCAGATAATGGAGCCCAACACTGTCTATCTACATAGTAATTTATGAAGGTAGGATTTGACAACACATTTTGAATTAACCACTTCCAGACCACCTACTGTATATATATATATCATTACTTTGATGTTATATCCCATTGTTATTGCAGCAGCTAGCTGTGGACAATTCTCTTTCACATAAAAAAGTGATCCTGGCAGCAGATTCGCCACGGGATCACTTTTCGAAATAGCGGGATAGGTCCCAGCCCCCCTCTCCCCCAGCTTCCCAGTTGTCTCTGGGCTTACCGGACCTTATGGTTAGCCTGGAGCCACTCCGATGCTCTCAGTGGCTGGGAAGGAAGCGTGTGAGGGTGAGATAGCCCCCAGTCGGCTCTATGGCCATGGAGGAACAGAGCGACGTCCGACGTCACCTTTGCATTCCGTAAGAATTTTTCATCTCTTAGGCTAGGTTCACACCATAGCGATGCGGGAACGCCGCAAATCCGCTGCGTTTTCCCGCATCGCATGCCTCCCGCCGGCAGTTCACACTGCCCTATGCGGACTGCTGGGAGTGTCAATGAAATGTTAATGACACCCCCAGATCCGTCCGCATATCGCAGTGCGATCTGCACACTCGCACAGGAATCGGATCGCATGGTGTGAACACCCATGCGATCCGATTCTGCTGCAGACCAAAAAAAGGGTCCCGTGCGAGTTTGCGGCGGGATCGATGCGAATTCAGCCATACTATCTGTATGGCTGAACTCGCATCGATACGGAGATCGGATGTGATTTGCACTGCAGTGCGGTGCGAATCACATCCGGATCTCTCGCCCGCAGCGGTGTGAACCCAGCCTTAAAGTCAAAATTTCTTCTTTTTTTGTTTCTTTTTTTCTCTTTGAGTCTTCTGGTCAATACAGCTGACGATCATCAATTTTCAAACACTAGCCATTACAAAAAGGAGCCATTTATATATACACATAAATGGGTTGCTTTGAGATATCTCTGCTGCAAGAGTCATCAGCGCCTCTATACCTGTGTTGGATATACATGGATAGGTAGATAGATAGATAGGTAGGTAGATAGATAGATAGATAGATAGATAGATAGATAGATAGATAGATAGATAGATAGACATACCTCCCAACTTTTTGTGATGGAAATGAGGGACACCTATCAGCACCTATCAGCAAAACTATGCAGGCATAGGGCACACTCCTTGCCATGCCCCCTAAAAGGAGAATTGTTCAATAAAACAAGATTGGTTGAACCCACAACTGTTTTTTTTTTACAACTACTATTCCTTTTATATTGGCTTTTGGAATTTACAAATGCAGCAATTTAGAAATCAGATGAAAGGTTTAGTGCTGGAAAACACTTTCTGATAGATAAAAAGTGCATTTTATATACATCTATATAGATCAGACCAAAATGAGGGACAAATGAGGAGGAATGAGGGACAGAGGGACATTGCTCCAAATCAGGGACAGTCCCTCGAAATCAAGGACAGTTGGGAGCTATGAGATAGATAGATGTTTTTAATTGATTATAGCCACACTCAAATATTCCAAGACCATAGATAGATAGATAGATAAATAGATAGTTACAAATATAAATGGATGTTTTTAATTGATTATAGTCACACTCACATATTCTAAGACGATAGATAGATAGATAGATAGATAGATAGATAGATAGATAGATAGATAGATAGATAGATAGATAGATAGATAGATAGATAGATAGATAGATAATTACAAATATAAATGGATGTTTTTAATTGATTATAGTCACACTCTCATATTCTAAGACTATAGATAGATAGATAGCTAAAGACAAACATAGATGGATGTCTCTAATTGATTATAGCCACACACACGTTTTCTAAGGCTATCCGAGCCGACGGTCTATTGTAGAAAGATGGAGATTTGAGCATGTAGCCGCATGCAGAATGTTCAATTACACAGACTGTTCCTTTTCTCTCCCTCTGAATTTATGCGGCACTAAATGATGGAAATATACAGGCCTTAATTCAATATAATGTAGATTGTATTAGAATAAATGTGCAAAAATTGCAGCAGCGTTCCGTTCGCAATGCACAGGAGACAGGGAAGAGCGAGATGAGCTGACACAGATGCCTGGCTTTTTGGCAGACTTTCCTTCATGAATGTCTTCCTTTAATTCCAAGAGCCTTTGTTACAACCATCTGTTCCCTTCCCCTAATTAGGATGAGGACAGAAAGCGGCGCTCACAATTACACCAGTGTGAAGTGCTGGGAGGCAGCACAATGCCGTGCCTGGTCTTGGAGTCAGTATTTCTTGTGTAAACAGTAATCTGGTAATAGATTACTGATAACTGATAGGTAATTACCAGGAAATACACTGCTTATACAAAAAAGCCTGCATGAGTGCAGCCAACGGCTCCGATTAGACACCGCCAAAATCATTTTTATCCTTTGGAATCAATCAGAACACAACAGACTAACTAACTAACTTTACCGCTGCCTAAAAAATCTACGATGAACAGCAACGTCTTTCCAATCTTTTATCCCAACGGTATAATGGTATCCATTTTCTCTTTTCTATAGACCTTTAATATTGTATAGCTATGTGTGCTAAGAATAAAATAGCTATAGGCGAACAATGCAGCACCACAGACACTTAATTGTAGCCCCCCCTGGCAAAATAGTTTCTACTTCTAGGCCTGATTCCCAACGGCAACTCATTAAAAGCTGACACACATTCAGTAGGCGGTCCATGGCTACAACTGTTGTGCAGCCTAAAGTCCCATACACACTATCAGATTTTCTGCTGATTTTTGTCTTCAGATTTACCAAAAACATGCAGTGCAAGGGCCTGCCTGATTGCATACAAATTTAAACGTCTAATGTTTTACCTCATAAGTTATGATTTTGGTAAATCTGAAGGAAAAAATCTGTAGAAAATCTGATAGTGTGTATTGGGCTTTAGTAATTACTTTAATCAAAAGTAAAAATGAGTTCATATACCAAGGCCATGCAAACAAACATGCAAAGTGCTGTAAATCACCGCAACCAAACCGATTTTATTTTCCATGTGTGAGGAAGGATTCTTGGACGTTAGCACACTTTGTATATGCTCTTCTTTACCAAAGCGGAGCACCACAAACCAAAACCACAATTTATTTATTTTTAACATTCAAAGCAAATTCCCCCATCCATGTCTATATGCATTATCTTGTTGAGAAATCACTTTGAAAAACACCCCCTAGCATTTCCAGCCGTGTCCATTTCAAGTAAGGGCAAATTATTAATGTAGCATTTACTCCCTGAAATCCATCTGCCCTTAGTACAAGCATGCATGTGGAAGAGTGTATTTAGCTGAAAAAAACCCTCCTCCCCCCTGAAGACTCCTGGGATGTATGACATCATTTGCCTAGACAAGAAACCAGAAAGTAACTGAAAAAATGTAGAAGACAAGTTTAAAAACAAGTAAATTTGATATACTTTTCTATCTATTTACTAATGCTAGCAGCATGAGGATTAAAAATAATCAATGTTGATGGAGAGAGTGACGTTCCACTTTAACGTAGTACTAAATCCGCACATTTTTTATGATAATTACATGTGGCTTGGCCAACATTAGCAACAAGTACCATTTACAATGAATAGAGTTAAAAAATGACGCCTCTAACCTGTTCTGCGCCTCTTCAAGCAGTTATCTAATGTTGGCTTGGAGTCCTCGTTCCTGTGAGTTAACATCCCAGCTCTTTGTCTCATACATGAGACTAGGAACATTTCCCTATCCCAATTATCATTCATTTAGACTTATAGGACAGTGAACAGTTAAATATTGTTAACATTTCATACCAGTCAAAATGAAGAATAAGCCATAAAATGTATAATGGGTCAAAACCAGTTTGCCCAAGAATTTTAACCCAAGCATTTGAGTGCATCAGGCTAGTCCACTCCTTTTGTTAGAAGCGTGGTGATTCCCCTCCATCAATATGTTCAGAATATATTTCATCATGGCAAATACAGTGTTCCTGGTCCTAGAGGTTAAAGCGGAGTTCCACAATTGTTTTAAAATTAGCCACATTGCAATGTGCATCCAATTGTGATGTAATGTTTGGCTGCTTATATGGTGAAATTCCCTAAGTAAGTACCTTTTTCTCATTAATCTTCCCGGTGACTTCCATTCACGGCCGCCTAGGCAACTACGACATCAGCCTGGCCCGTTGACTCCTGGGATATCTATATCATTGATCCCAGAAGTTGCAATTTCCTGACCATAACAATGCATGCCCGCAGTGTCATTAATGTGCAGGCGTGAGATTGCAAGGTGCATGCTGGGTAGCCAGCTGCACAAAATCCAAGAAATTAAGCCAGGCTGGCTTCAGCTGCCCAACTGGAATCAATGGAGAAAAGAGAAATCATCATCTAGTAATTATTATGTGAACATACAGTATCTCACAAAAGTCAGTACACCCCCCACATTATTGTAATTATTTTATTATATCTTTTCATGTGACAACACTGAAGAAATTACATTTTGCTACAATGTAAAGTAGTGAGTGCACATCTTGTAAAACAGTGTACATTTTCTGTCCTCTCAAAATAACTCAAGACACAGCCATTAATGTCTGAACCACTGGCAACAAAGTGAAAATTTCCAAATTGGGCCAAAAGTGTCAATATTTTTTGTGGCCACCTTTATTTTCCAACACGGCCTTAACCCTCTTGGGCATGGAGTTCCCCAGAGCTTCACAGGTTGCTGCTGGCGTTCTCTTCCATTCCTTCATGAGGACATCACAGAGCTGTTGGATGTTAAAGACCTTGCACCCATCCACCTTCTGTTTGAGGATGCCCCACAGATGCTCAGTAGGGTTTTAGAGTTTTAGGTCTGGAGACATGCTAAGCCAGTCCATCACATTTACCCTCAGCTTCTTTAGCAAGGCAGTGGTCGTCTTGGAGGTGTGTTTGGGGTCAATATCATGTTGGAATATTGCCCTGCGGCCCAGTCTCCAAAGGGAGAGGATCATGCTTTGCTTCAGTATGTCACAGTACGTGTAAAAAAAGGAAGAATAAACCTTGCCCTACCCCACTCCTCCTATCTCAGCGCTATGAAATAATAAGAAGCTTCCACACAGGCAATGATAAATAAACAAACAGGGATAACAAAGAAATTAGTAAGATACATTTTTTTTCGATCAGCAGCCACTTAAAAAAAAGTTATCCACATAAAAGATAGATGTAAAATTTGAAACTCTAAATAGGTAACAAATAAACACCAAAGCGGCGCTCCCTTCAGTTTAGCAAAAATTATGAAACTGACTGGCTAGTATATGGTCACCACCATACATGCAAGAATACTAGATAAATAAATGGATGATGCTGAGTGAAAAAAGTCTCTAGTGAACACAGTTTGTGTATACAGTAGATATTTGATGAGTGCACCTTTCACCAGAAATTTCTTCCACCATGTGTTCCACACACCCTCAAGGGGTTTGAACTCACCAGAGCCAGGAGGTTAACAGGCCTCAAACAGCATCCAGCAGTATATTCACTCCAAGTATCCCTATGGGATGTCCTTATAGGCAACTCCAAAATCCAAGAGCATGGAAAAAGAGACTCCACATAGTATAGTCCAGTTAAACTATTTATTGAATACCTCAATAAAATTCAATTGTCAATGTCACAGTGTCGGTTCAGCGGTGATCCTATAGCTCAAGGTCAAAGTCAATTGTAAACAAGCTTTGAACTAACTGTTCTCCTCAAAGGCTGAAATAACATTACTATGGAGATTATAAAGATCTTGGAATCAAACACTTCCTCCTTCCAGTTCAGCACTCTGGGTCCTGGAACACACAGAATTGTGACGTGGTTTCCGGTCGCCGTAAGGTTTTAAAATTTTACATCTATCTTTTATATGTCACAGTACATTTTGGCATTCATGGTTCCCTCAATGAACTGTGTCTGCAGCACTCATGCAGCCGCAGACCATGACACTCCCACCACCATGCTTGACTGTAGGCAAGACACTTGTCTTTGTGCTCCTCACCTGGTTGCTGCCACACACGTTTGACACCATCTGAACCAAATAAGTTTATCTTGGTCTCATCAGACCACAGGATATGGTTCCAGTAATCCATGTCCTTAATCTGCTTGTCTTCAACAAACTGTTTTTCTGACTTTCTTGTGCATCATCTTTAGAAGAGGCTTCCTTCTGGGACGACAGCCATGCAGACTAAATTGATACAGTGTGCATATGGTCTGAGCACTGACAGGCTGACCCCCCACCCCTTCAACCTCTGCAGCAAAGCTGGCAGCACTCATACATCTATTTCCCAAAGACAATCTCTGGATATGATGCTTAGCACGTGCACTCAACTTCTTTGGTCGACCATGGCGAGGCCTGTTCTGAGTGGAATTTGTCCTGTTAAACCGCTGTTTGGTTTTGGCCACTGTGCCGCAGCTCAGTTTCAGGGTCTTGGCAATCTTTGTATAGCCTAGGCCATCTGTACATAGAGCAACAATTCTATATTTCAGATCCTCAGAGAGTTCTTTGCCATGAGGTGCCATGTTGAACTTCCAGTGACCAGTACGAGAGAGTGAGAGCGATAACACCAAATTTAACAAACCGGCTTCCCATTCACACCTGAGACCTTGTAACACTAATGAGTCACATGATACCAGGGAGGGAAAATGGCTAATGGGGCCCAATTTAGACATTTTCACTTAGGGGTGTGCTCACTTTAATTGCCAGCAGTTTAGACATTAATGGCTGTGTGTTGTGTTATTTTTGAGGGGACTGCAAATTCACACTTTACATCGTAGCAAAGTGTAATTTCTTCATTGTTGTCACATGAAAAGTTATAATAAAATATTTACGAAAAAGGGGTGTACTCACTTTTGTGAGATACTGTATATCAGGGATATGCAATTAGCGGACCTCCAGCTGTTGCAAAACTACAAGTCCCATAAGGCATAGCAAGACTCTGAGAGCCACAAGCATGACACTCAGAGGCAAAGGCATGATGAATTACAACAATCTCAATGATGTGATTAGGATAATTTTGGCTAGGAGACTGGAACCCTATAAAGACCACACAAAGTAGTCCTAAGTTAAGAGAGTTTTCTGATTTTAGTAAAGATGTTTTTTTTTTCCTGGACAGCCACATCCATATAAAAACAGCCTTTACTAACTGCCTAGCATTGCATAAAAAAAGTAATCCTCAATTTAGTGTTAAACTTGCTAGCTAAGGAAGTGGGCAGCACAGTGGCTAAGTGATTAGCACTACCGCCTGGCAGCACTAGGGCACTGGTTTGAATCCCAAACTCATGGCACTCCCTGCCTAAAGGTTGCATGTACTCACTGTGCCTGCAAGGGTTTCCTTGCACATTCCAAAGACATGCTGGTAAGGTATTTGGCTCCTGGCTAAATCATTCAGTGAATGAGAGTTAGGCACTTTAGATTGTATGCTCCTTGACAAAATTTGTTTTATAAACTGGACTTCTCTCTATGGATCAATACTGGAAAAGCAACAGCTGCTATGTTTATGACAAAATACCTAACTGGCCACACCCATATTTAAAGCCTTAGGCCTTCGATTGTACATACCTTGAGAGCAGGGACTGGTGTGAATGTACAATATATACATAAAGCACTGTGTAAATTGGCAGCGCTATAGAAGTACCTGTAATAATAAATAAATCAGCTGGGAAGGTGATTTAGAGGGGGCATGCTGAGCTGCTGCAGAGAAACCACCATTCTCACAAAGAGTGGTCCTTCTCTGTCGCACGCAAAGCACAGTATAATTCAGGCTGTAGCTGCTTTGTTACGAAAACTAGCTGTAAGACTTTGAACAGCTTCCGTTTTAATGCATAAACTGTTTATTTAGCTAAACTAAATTACAAGTTTAATTAACGAATAGGAAAATCAGCAGAATTATTATTTATAAATGCCAGCAAAGGTCTATACAGTTCATTACATTTTTTTATCTAGGTACATAAAGTAATAAAGGGGGCTGTCGGACCCATCTAGGGATCTATTTATCAATGTTTTCCCACAAAATACCCACACCTTTCATCAAAGATGAACACAATTCTCCAAATGAAAGTTGTGTGAATCTTCATGGAAAGTTGTATGACCTGTGGGTAAAAACATTGATAAGTTGGCCCATTGGTGATGGTTCAAAGTTGGGATACATACAGTGACCCTGGGGATATTTTCCCCTTTGAACCGCCTGCTAAAACTTTCAAGTGACGATGAAACATGACTTTGATGAATCTGAACTGATACTAGGCACTTTCATTAACTTGTTTTGGGTTTCTGTACTAATTACCGTACTAAATTATGATATTTGTAAATTTCTATAAAATCACTTGCACACTGTGACAGTCATAACTCTTGAATGAGCGAGAACTACATTAAGGTGGTGGTCATCTTCATATTGATGTATGGCCAAATCTTTTAAGAACTGGACTTCTGTCCATGAATACTGGATAAGTAACAACTGCTATTTTTATGACCATTGACCAGAGTAGATTATACCAAATATCTAACTGCCCTCACCCATATTTAAAGCAAACCTTTATTAAACTTCAAATACACCTGACATCATCAATGTAAGTCCAAAATGATGAAGGCCAAGCTCAAATTTACAAATTAAAGTGGAACTATACCCATTGATGTAACGATTTATAAAAAGTTTGTTCAAGGCATGCCAAGAATCTTACATATTTGCGTGTGCTCTCAATCATCTTTGCCTCCGTTTGATCTGCAGATGCCATGGTGCTGCACATGTGATCAGTTATGACACCAGCCTTGACAGTTCAATTATTAAAGCAGAACTAAACCTGTTCGATTCAACACTTTCCCAAAACAGTTACGTCCAAGGCATGCCATGTCACAGTTGTAGGTGCTCTCAACCAAACTGTCATGCCATCAAATGACTGGTGTCATCACGAGTCACGTGTGAAGCACCAAGGTAATTGCAGAGCCCTAATGAAAGTTACATGGGCACTTATAGATATATAATATATCCATTTCATATCAGTTGGTACACCTAGATGCCTATTATCAGTTGACTAGATTAAACTTTAGTACAGGAACATTTCACAGCAATCATGTGTCTTTGGGGAGAAGTTCCACGTGTCTCTGAGCTGCATGTGTTTCTAGGTAGACTTGGCATGTGCCGCAGGTCCGCATTGTGTTTCTGGGCAGATGATTTCTGATCATGTGTCTCTCTATAGATATCTTTCTGATGCATTTACGTCCCTCGTCCTCCTCCTCCTCCTGGCTGTAGATCAACAAACACGCTTTACAACACTAGATTCAAGGCCATTTCTTTGGCAACTTTTGTTTCGCAGCTGCTTGTCGCTCACTTCACATAGAGACTGAGCACAATTCATCACCCATTATATATCTTCACCTTCTGCTCCCTGAGAATTCCCAGTTGTATGAATGGCTATGTTTACTAAACAGTGTTATTTGTTTGCCATTTCACGTGTCTGCTCCTCATAATTAATGAAATGAACCAATTCTTTATAGCTTTTACTGACAGCCAAAATCAAGCTACCTTTCCATTCATCCATGAGAGGAATAATATGGGTCATTTGAGCTTGCTACAATACAAAAGGGTTTTGGATCATTAATTTCCAAACTATCCAGCAGTTGGGAGACAGGGTGTAACTACAAGTATGGGTTTACTCCTTCCCATTATTTACCAGCAGTGCCCTGACATTACATTCTGTACAGAGTAAGACCTAGGGGTCTACTGATAAAGCAGTCAATGTAACATTCACCAAACGTTCACTGCAGGTGTATCTTTCTGTTGCATAGTTTGAATTACAGTGACATATTTGCCTGCAGTGAATGGTTGGTGAATGTCACATTCACTGCATTGTAAATTTGCCCCTTAGTGCATATAGGTCGAAGCAAGTCAAAGGGTTAGTGTTTTCAGGAAGATTGTCTAGCAATCGAGTTGCTTTTGCCAGGTTCACATACATTTGTATAGGGCAGTGTTCTCCACACTGCAGCCCTGGGGCTGGATGCAGCCATTTGCTTTCTTTTATCTGGCCCTTGAGGCATAATTCCTGCCATTGGCACCAACAATGTGTCTCTATTCCTTCCACTGACACCAACAATGGGGCAAAATTCCTTCCACTGATAACAAAAATGGGGCACTATTCCTCCCAAAGTAACCAACTGTTTATCCCCCTAATACCAAAGATTGGACACTGTTTACTCCTACTGGGCACAGTCTCCCACCCCTAAAGTCTGAAGGACAGTAAGCTGGCCCTTTCTTTAGAAAGTTTGGAGACCCCTGGTATAGGGGAATAAAAGTGACATATGGGAAAGCAACAACAAAAGCAAGTGAACATTGCAATCCCATCCAATTACTGCATTCCAGATCCTTTATAGTGTTACTTAACCCAAAACAGAAAAATTAGTCTGTTTTTATTTGCAGTAAAGCATGCTTGTTATACTCACTGTAAACGTAAGGGGTTAATCCTCTGCCCCATTCACACCTGAATGCAGCCTTTGAATGAGCTGCGGTGTGGAAATCTGCAACATGCCCCACTTACCGGCAGCTCCATTTCTAACCTGTGTTTCAGCACTCTGCAGCTGAGACGCGATGCATAGAAATGAATGAAATATCTCACTGTGACATTTCAATAGTGTTTTAAAAAATGCAGTGCTCCTCCGGCCAGAACAGACGTTTCCTGCACGGTGAAATGCAAACCAGTCTAAGGACTTATTCACTTGAAGGGGGTCAAAGTGCATTGGGTAAAAATTAAGATATGTTACGTTTTTACACAATGCATCGCAGTTCACCTAAAGTCACCGTTGGTTACTGCAACAAAGCGTGGTCATGGGAAAAATAAATTAATTAAAGGAGTAGTACAGCTAAGGTTCATTTGGCTGTACTTCTCCTGAGGATCACAGGAGTGCAGCTCGTTCTGCATTCCTGTGACCTGTTTTCAGCAGACAGTCGGCTAAAGCCCACTGTTGGCTGATGTCACAGAGCCGGTCCAGTCTTGGGGTAAGATTGCATCAATGAAGTTGGGATCCACCCACAACCTTGAACTGTCACTTGGTCCAGCCTCTCAGTGAGCCTCTGGGAGCCTGAGCCAGCCACTCCTGCCCCCTCCACAGCTCAGCGCTCCAGTGAATGCAAGGGGCTGCAGAGCAGAGAGCCGTTGACTGACTGAGCGATCAACAGCCTTTGATTGCTCAGTTCTCAGTCATAGAGCCAGCGGGGGACAGATGCACCATTGGACCGATGCTGCATCCACCTAGGTAAGTATGATTTTTGAAAAATAAAGTAAAATGAACTTCCCTTTTAAATATCATTCCATGACATTTCAGTAAAAAAAAAGTGTGCCCTGTGTTGTACCCAAACAAGGCACTACCTCCACCTCCTGAACTCAACAAAAAGGTCTCCATGCTAAAACAGTTCATTTTAGCAGGTGGGTTGGGGTGAACAAGCCTTAAAGGGGCTCGGAGAGCAGATTTCACTATTTGCCTCTGCATCCATGTTTACACTCACCAGTGTTTCTTAACCTTTTTTCAGTCAAGGCAAGACAAGGTGCTGCATTCCGGTTCTAATATTCTCAATAATTATCACATATGGCAACCAAATGGGTGCAATGTGTATGAAAGGGCATCACCATCCACTTTAGACAAGTGCAGGATGATATCTAAATACAATCTTGTGCCTACTTATTTCTCATTAGATATGACCTCCTCATGCTCTCACAGGAAATAATTCAAAAATACCTCCAGGGATAAGCCTGGATGTCAAGGGTCATTCATTAACATTTACGAGTCAGGTAATGATTCTCAAATTCACCTCAAGTCATGTTCTGATTATGCAGTCACATTTTTCCTCCAAGGACAGGAAACCAATCTTTAGGGAACAGGGAAGCAGTTGTACAAGAGTCAAACTGTATTTAATGCCAAACCAATCAGAGCAGGAAGCCAGAGGAGATCTCTCTAAAGTGAGGCGATATCCACTCTCAAGCAGGCTTTAATCAGTTAGTTAGTAACAGATTCTGCCATTCACGCAAACAAGCCACCGGGGCATTGTATTCTGAAAGCGGCACCCAATACTGTCACAATACACTAATCAGTGATAAACAAACAACTACTGTGAAGTGAAGGAGCCCACACAGTGATCAAAATCCGATGGGTCCTTTCTGGGTCAGCCATATATTGATAAGTGTATGGTCAGCTTTAGACAGCTGTCATCAGAATATTTATTTTTCTATTGACTGATTCCTCTGACAATTTAAAAATATTGGATTTCTCATTACTTTCTGTACTGAAGACAATGGTCACCCGGACAAGTAGAGGGGCCTGCCCATTCTATCCAAAATAAAAAGAAAAAGCTGGCTTTACATACATAAAAAAAAATAAAAAAATAAAAATTATATATATATATATATATATATATATATATATATATATATATATATATATATATATATATATATATTTTTTTTTTTTTTTTTTTTTTTTTAATGTATGTAAAGCCAGCTTTTCTTTTTGTTTTGGATAGAATGGGCAGGCCCCTCTACTTGTCCGGTTGACCATTGTCTTCAGTGATTATGATGTTTGATTATGATGTATGAAGTAAATAATGCCAAAGCAATAGAATTTAGATCTTTTTTTAAAGAAACTGAATAATACTCATTCAAAAAGTATTTATTTTGATCTGATTAATTCAGTTCCCGACTGTCACTCATAAAAATACAACCGTATCATAACTTTTTAATACACAGAGTTGGTAAAAATTGGAAAACTATTTTGTGGCATTTTCTAATATATATCTATATATCTATATATCTATATCTATATATCTATATATATATATATATATATATATATATATATATATATATTTATATATAAGAAAATGCTACAAAATAGTTTTCCAATTTTTACCAACTCTGTGTATTAAAGTGGTTGTAAACCCTTACAACACACTTTGACCTACAGGTAAGCCTAGATTAAGGCTTACCTGTAGGTCCAAGAAATATCTCCTGAACCTACACGGTTTAGGAGATATTTGCCGAAAGACAGGCATTGCTGTCTACGGCGCATGCGCCGTAGACAGTGGCGCGCAGGCGCAGTGAGCGCGGCATCGTCAACGACAAAGATGGTGCGCATGTTGGCTCCCATGCGCATGCGTGGGAGTGACGTCATCGCGGCTTCGCCGAATGACAGCGGCGGAGCAGCGAGACCCACTGAGAAGATGGACTACAGGGGACAGCGGTGACATCGCTGGCTCCTGTGTCAGGTAAGTGACACATAATGGACTACTATGCGATGCATAGTAGTCCATTATGCTTTGCCTTTGCAGGGAATGAAAGAGGAAGTAAACTCATCAGGGTTTACTTCCTCTTTAAAAAGTTATGATACAGTTGTATTTTTATAAATGACAGTAGGGAACTGAATTAATCAAATCAACATAAATACTTTTTGAATGAGTATTATTATCTTATTTTTTTTTCAAAAAGATCTAAATTTGAATGCTTTGGCATCATTTACATCAAACATCATAATCGGAATGGTTTTATTTCAGTTCAATGCTGCAAATGCATTTTCCTTTTTTTTTTTCTTGCAATAACCTTTTTTTTTTCTTGCAATGTTGTGGCAACACCAACACCTTGTTCCGCCATTTCTGCAGAGCATATAGGGCAGGCCCCTACTTTCAAACCTCCAACTTACAAACGTCTCCTACTAGCAAACGGAAGGAGACAACAGGAAGTGAGATCAAAAAAGACGGACGGCAAAACAAATATGGTTGGACTTTATTGGTACAAAAGAGGCAAACACATAGATGTATGAAAAAAGTTAACACAAAGTTTATTACAAGTTTAAAATCACATTAACATTCCATATCCAAGTCTCTTAAGGGTACGACCTGGCTAGAAAGCCAGGGAGAACTTTATGTGATTTTAAGGCCTCATGCACACAGGGCGTTTTTATTGCTGCGTTTAGCAGCGTCAGACTTTTCTCTTTTTTTTTACAGCCTTAAAACACCTCTCCACATTATTCTATGTGTCCATGCTCTCATAGGATTTTTTTTTTAGAAGCTGTAAGTGGCATAGGCATTTCCATGCTGAAAAAAACCCCCAGGACCAGGGCATTCTGGAGCAGCAGCGTTAAGGCGGTTAAACACGTGTTAACGCTGTATACAGCGTTAAGCAGCGTCAAGCGTTTTTACGTTGTAATAATTGTATTTGGCAGCGGAAAAAAGAAGAAGGTGGAGAAACGCTATTAAATGGTAATGCTGCTAAACACGCATTAACGCCAATGCAAAATGCTTCTAAAAGTGCGTTTTTACAGCCGTTTTTTTCAGGCATCAGTACTGGCTTCAGTGCTCCTTTTTTTTTTTTTTTTAATGCTCTGTATGCATTAGGGCCTTAACCTGTAATAATAATTTGTGTTACCTTTTTTTATATATATATATATATATATATATATATATATATATATATATATACATTTATGTGTTGGCTCTCTTTTGTACCAGTAAAGTCCAGCTATATCCTCTTTTCTTTTTTTTCTTTTTTTTTTCCCCATAATTTTTTTTTATTATTTTACCAAATAAGAACATAACAATTAAAGTTGTTGCAATTGGTACATAACATTGTAATAAAAACATTGAAAAGGCATATAAAATAGGTTCCCTTCAGATCTCGATGGCCTATTCCAGCCTACCCCTAATGGATTCACGCTGTAGGTCTGGGAGGTCCAACTATATCCTCTTTTTAAATCCTGACATAACTTATGGATGTGGTCCACAATTAGCAGCCTTATTTTGTAGTGCTACATGCAAAAATCAAACTGTGTGTATGCAATACAAGTCCACATGGCTAGCATAACACAATAAAGATCCTTAGTTTTTAAAAAGCAAGGTATTTATAGATGAGAATTGCGGAAATAGTGGAAAAAACAGCTCCCGATCCTTGTGTTAAAGCTTTGTGATTTGAACCTAATGTGAGGATTAGTAGTCCATCTAGCCAATTGTGATTGGACAAGGCAACCAAATTATGTTTATGACCATCTGATTTGCAGCCAATTGCATGTTTTTGTTTTCCAGGAAACATTTCCTCCATAAAATGGGGGCATTCTTTTTTTTTAATACAAAAATATTGATCACAGAATAAAAAAAAATCTTGTCCAACAAGCATTTGAAGGGTAGCATCACGCCTGTCAGTGCAGATTGAATGTTTCTACAGGTAAGACTAGCACCAGGCAGGGTGTCTGCTGAGTGTATAAACATGCATGCGCAGCCTACATGAATGTATATATTTATGTAGCGATTGTTGAAAAGAACTATTGTTTGCATGTCAGAGCTACCAAGCTCCATCTCATGGGGTACTTGTGGTACATTCAGCGGGGGTCTACATTATCTCTAATTTGTTTATGTTGCCTGGGTTTGATTTGCCTGTATTCAGAGATGACAGTAAGACAATCTTCTGTCCACAGCAGGGATTCACGAAAGAAAGCTTTTTAATGTGCACTTGTAACATACAGGAGATCACGGCTACTCTATTAGAAAGCACAAAATCCAGCATATTCCATTAAGGAGGATTAATTCATCTATTAAATAGACATCCCAGACACATTTTTTATTTGTTATTTTGAATAAAGTGGGAAAGAGTCAGAACATCATTAAGGTATTATTCTTTGCATGCACAGCAATAAAAACCAGACAGGGGTTTTATCCCTTCTGTTCTCTACCCAAGACATTGGGCAAAGGGCTAGGAAGAGCTACAGACTACTAGTTATTCACTATAATTGGAGAGTGCTAAATCTGGTGCAGCCCTGCATAGAAACCAATCAGCTTCCAGTAAAGAAGAGGGAAGGAGGGGTAACAAGACCCAGGACTTTAAAGGTTTTCAGTAGGCAAAGCAAGATAGAGACACATTAAAGCGGAGTACCACCCAAAAATGGAACTTCCACTTTAAGCACTCCTCGCCCCCTTACATGCCACATTTGGCATGTACATTTTTTTGGGGGGGAGTGGGGGCTTCATTAGGAGGGGGACTTCCTGTCCCACTTCCTCCTTCTGCCCAGGGACCGTCAAGGCAACTCCTCCTTTTGCCTTAGGCGGCCCCTCCGTCTAGGCGAACTCCTGGGACACGTGACAGGTCCCAGGAGATTGTCTGTCCACTCCGGGAACACAGCACGACTCGCGCATGTGCCGTGCGTGCCCAGCCATAAAGCCGAAAGCTGTCACGGCCCAGTGCCCAGAGTGGCAATGGAGGCGCCGGTGGAGAGGAGGGGGAGATAAGCGGCGCTCCGTTCGGCCGCATCGCTGGACTGTGGAACAGGTAAGTGTCTGTTTATTAAAAGTCAGCAACTACACTTTTTGTAGCTGCTGACATTTAATAACATAAAAAGCCTGGAACTCCGCTTTAACATCAATAAAATGTAAATTAATTTTATTATACAATTAAAAAAACATGAGGAAATTACACCATCCATGTCAGGGCTATATGTTTCACTTGATAGCATATACACAAAAGATACCACTCAACATGTTTCGCTTTTGCAGCTTCTTCAGGAGTTTCTGGTCAGAAGTAAATTATGCTAGGATGCCAAAGGGAGTCACAGATACACCTGATTTGATAATGGAGAAGTTGTATGCCTCCTATATGTTCAGAGCACCACCATCTGAATGTCTTATTCAAAAATGATCACGGGAGGAAAATTATTTTTGTATCCCTGGGCAAAAACGTAATATCCAAATAGGAATAAAAAAGTGACCAGCTGGGTTCCAAAGACCAGGTTGAATTGTCAAAGCTTAATTGCACAAGCTGAAGTTAGATGTTGATTGGCTACCATGCACAACTGCACCAGATTCTGTGTGCACCAGTTTTAGTAAATAAAACTTTCATAATTTGTAAAACAAAATAAAAAAAAAGCAAACAGGTAAATTTTCTCCTTCACTGCTGTGCCCTGATGAGGCTGCACTGATGGCCACTGATAGGCTGCACTGATGAGGCGGCACTGATGGGCACCTGATATGCTGCACTGATGAGGCGGCACTGATGGGCACTGATGAGGCGGCACAGATGAGTCAGCACTGATGGGCACTGATGAGGAGGCACTGGTGGGCTCTGATGAGGCGACACTGATGGGCACTGATAGGCTGCACTAAAGAGGCGGCGCTGATGGGCAC
Organism: Lithobates pipiens; assembly: GCF_037356315.1. Taxonomy (NCBI): domain Eukaryota; kingdom Metazoa; phylum Chordata; class Amphibia; order Anura; family Ranidae; genus Lithobates; species Lithobates pipiens. The sequence continues at coordinate 497,470,472 of NW_027507758.1, forward strand.
TGATGAGGCGGCACTGGTGGGCACTGATGAGGAGGCACTGGTAGGCGCTAATGAGCAGGCACTGATAGTTGGTACTGATTGGCACTTATAGGTGGCACAGCTAAGCGGCACTGATAGGTGGCACTGATGGGCACTGATAGGTGGCACTGGTGGGCACTGATAGGTGGCACTGATGGGCACTGATAGGTGACATTGATGAGGAGGCACTGATTGGCAACACTGGTGGGCACTGATTGGTAGCAATGGTGGACACAGTTTGGCAGCACTAGTGGGCACTGTAGGGACTGCACTTATTAGTAGTGCCGATGTCCCTTTTAGAAAAAAACAGTTATCTGCTCTCTTCTCCTCGTGCTGTCAGCATGAAGAAAGGAGTGCCGATAACAGCTTCTATTTACATCAGGGATCAGTTGTGATTGGACACATCTACCTCAACCTGTGATCAGCAATGCCCTGCAGACACTGATGACAGAGCGCCCCACCCACACCCTGCAGCCGGCACGCTCGATTAAGGGAGGCTGTCACGTGAAGGCCTCCCAGAAATAGCCATCTGCGCTGTTGCCATCATTCGGCTATAGCACGGTTGGCAAGTGGGTAATTTGTTTTTATTCTGGAGTTTAAATACACTTTAGGCCTCATGCACACTGGGTGTTTTTACAGCTGCTGTTTTGGGAATCAAGCATTTTTTTTTCTACAGCCATTAAACTCCCCAGCATGTTCACCTATGTTTCCATGCACACATAGGCTTTTATCAGCCTTTTTAGGCAGGGGTATTTTTCAGACTGGAAATAAACCCAAAACGGCTGTGTTTGAAGAGCTGTAAAAATACTGTATCGCTAAAAAACGTGGCAAAACGCAGTTATCTGACGTTTATGAGTGTTCAAACTTTTGCGGGAGTATAGTTTTGCTAAAAAACGCCAACACTGCAAAACTCGCCTTTTTAACACAACATTCTACAGCTAATGCTACTGGCGTGTTTATAACAGACAGTGTGTATGAGGCCTGAAATGAATTCTAATGGCAACAGTTTTCATTAAAATACGGCTCCCGCTGCTCTCAGAGTTTCCTGTCAGACCAGGAAGTGAAGGAGCAATGCTGCAAATGAGATAGCACTGGTTGGTAAAAGGAGGCAGGTATATATCATTATTTTTTTTTTTTAGTTTGAATAAAAAAAAAAAAAGTTATAAAATAATGAAATAAATGAACAACAATTAATCATTAACAACTAACATGATAAATGGTAAAGTTGTTATTTTTTTTAAATGATATTAAATGCTACAGAACAAAGTCCATTATGTTTTATGAATTGCCTTTCTGAAGCTCCTTCCTGTATACAGCTCCCATTACTTACTCCTACACTTTAATTACAACCAGCAGTAAGCTGTCTCTCTACATGTATTTATGCAATGTGATGTAAATTTCTATATATTACAAAAGTAACTAAGAACCAAAACGGGAGTACAAAAGAAAAAAAAAGAAAATCTTGCTGCTATCATTATCTTTGTTTACATAAAACACAAAACAGACACAGGATTTTAGGCAGATTGCCACATGGCTTTCAACACAAACGTTTGTCATTATAAACAGAAAAAACCCTATCATGGTTAAAAAAAAATCTATATATATATGATAACATATACCAAGACAATAATATTTATGCAGCACTTTTTTTTTCTAAAACTCTCAAATTTATGTTTTTTTTTTTTGGGGGGGGGGGTCTATTTTTTGGTAAAATGATTTTATTTGTTGTTCTTTGTATTTGTGTTTTTTTTCCTTTGTGCAGTTAATAATTATGTAGCGTTGCTTTAATTTTTTTTTTTAGTCCTTTTTTAATCACTGCCTCCAAAAATGCAAAAAAAAAAATAAAAATCATGTTCTGGCTCAAATATGGGTTCAGGATAGTTAAAAGGAGCTTTTGTGTTTCACAAAAGTTTGATTAAACTTTGAGATAGTATTATTATTATTATTATTATTATTATTCAGGATTTATATAGCGCCAACAGTTTGTGCAGCGCTTAGATAGTATACAGCGAATATCTGCATAAGACATGAGTATAAAAATATATCAAACAAAAAGATGACGTGAGGAGTATCCAACACTATTACTATTCAAATACAAAACAAATGAATTAAAGGAGGTTTTGAAGTCTGTTGCACTCTTAAATATCACAAATAAATCGTCACCCAATAGCAAAAAAACAAACATATAAATCCATCAAAAAGCAGTGCTAAATCTAATAATTCCATATATGTGAGTAATCCATTAATAAATGTAAAGACAATATATAAATATACAAAAAAAACATTTTTCAATGCCTGTGTAAATAAAAGAAAAAAAAATTGTTAAAAAGTCCAAAAGGATGTGAAAAAAACATATACAAATGGTCAAATACGCTTATTAATATCCTTTGATCACAATCCTACAAATGTATACCATGTTCCCAGCGTGATTTCTCCAGTGATATTATGGATATGGCAAAAAATAAGAAAAATGCATGCCCATAGTGTAATTTGTAAATGCTAAGTTTATTTCAAAGTCACTAAAAAGTACCCTTCCAAGATGACCAATGGTACTAAATATTACACATATAATGTGGGCAGCAAAAGTAAAAACTGCAAACAGTGAGTATAAAAGACTAGTTTCCAAAGCAGTTTATATTTACCGAGTGCCATACTATAGTTAGTGGGCATGCACAGTGATGACGTAAATTCGTAGCCACACCCAACACGTTTCGTCAAAGAGATGATGTCGTCGGGGGAATCGGCCACTCTTTAATACCACCATTCCAATTGGCTCAAATTCATTTAGCCAAAATAGTGAAATGTTATTGAAATCTCATAGCTTTTACTGCTAGTTAGAAACATAGGATTGGCTGCAAACATTTTACAAACAAGCAGCAGACCTTTCCTTTCTTTTGACCGATGTATCCTCTTAACCTCTTTGATATTTTGCATTGTAATTTTTCAACTTAACTGGAATTTTCACAAGCGATTGAACTGATTATTGTTTGAGATCATTAGGAAGCACATAAGCAAATTCAGAAGGAAATGTTGAGGCAGCAGCTGCCAAACAGGTCCAACATGCTGAGTCATATCCACAAGGTCCAATCGGAAAATAAAATTTAGAAGGAACATTACGCTTGCATTTTTTTGCAATAATTAACAAATAACCTCCTAATATTCTCGAATTATGTCTGTGAAACATACCATTGAAAGTGGTTATCTGTTCGATACGAGCAAAAAGATTCCTGTTTATAATGTCAGAAATTCAGAACTGTCCTGTGCACATTTCTGGGCTAATGTAATAAAGGAGTTGAGAATCTTCATTCAATACATTTAAAAAATTAATTATCCAATCATATAAAAAGCAGAGCTTTTACTTCTTTTATCTGCACATTATTGTATATCTAAAGTAAACTGTCTTGCCACAGATTCTCAATTGGATTTAGGTCTGGACTTTGACTAGCCATGCATATGCTTTGATCTAAACCATTCCATTGTAGCTCTGGCTGTATGTTTAGGGTCGCAGTTCTGCTGGAAGGTGAACCTCCACCCCAGTCTCAAGTCTTATGCAGACTCTAACAGGTTTTCTTCTAAGATCGCCCTGTATTTGACTCCATCCATTTTGCCATCAACTCTGACCAGCTTCCCTGTCCCTGCTGAAGAAAAGCATCCCCACAACATGATGCTGCCACCACCATGTTTCACGGTGGGAATGGTGTGTTCAGGTTGATGTGCAGTGTTACTTTTCCACCACACATAGCGTTTCGCTTTTAGGCCAAGATGTTCAATGTTGGTCTCATCTGACCAGAGCACCTTCTTCTACATGTTTGCTGTGTCCCCCACATGGCTTCTCCCAAAATGCAAACAGGACTTCTTATGGCTTTCTTTCAACAATGGCTTTCTTCTTGTCACTCTTTCATAAAGACCAGATTTGTGGAGTGTACGACTAAGGCCGGGTACACACGCGGGGACTGTTCGCTCAACTTTGTCCGCTGAACAGTGTTTCGGCGGACAGTCCGCTCGTGTGTGGGCTTCAGCGGACAGTTTCAGCGGACAGTCTGACGAACAAAGTTTTTCGGAAATTCCGAAAAACTGTCCGCTGAAACTTGGTTTGAGCGGACAGTCCGCCCGTGTGTAGGCTTGTTCGTCAAACTAAGTCTCGCGCATGCTCAGAAAGAATTTACACGCCGAAGGTTGCATTGCAGTGTATAGGACGTCATTTTCTAGTCCCGTCGTACGTGCCGTTCACGTCATCGTGCACAGTTTCAGCGGACTGTTCGTTCGTCGTGTGTGGGCAAGTCCGTCCATGCTAATTTTGAGCGGACTGTCCGCTGAAACTGTTTGACGAACAAAGTTGAGCGAACAGTCCCCGCGTGTGTACGCGGCCTAATAGTTGTCCTGTGGACAGATTCTCCCACCTGAGCTGTGGCTCTCTGCAGTTCCTTCAGAGTTACCAGGGGCATCTTGGCTGCTTCTCTAATTAATACTCTCCTTGTACAGCCTGTCAGTTTAGGTGGACGGCCATGTCTTGGTAGGTTTGCAGTTGTGCCATACACTTTCCTTTTTTTAGATGATGGATTGAACAGTTCTCCGTGAGATGCTCAAAGCTCGGGATATTTATTTTATAACCTAACCCTGCTTTAAACTTCTCCACAACTTTATCTCTGACCTGTCTGGTAGGTTCCTTGGCCTTCATGATGCTGTTTGTTCTCTTATAAACCTCTGAGGGATTCACAGAACTGCTGTATTTATAGTGAGATTTAATTACATACATGTGGTCTCTATTTACTAATTAGGTGACTTCTGAAGGCAATTGGTTCCACTAGATTTTAGTTAGGGGTATCAGAGTAAAGACGGTGGAATACAAATGCACACCACACTTTTCACATATTTATTTGTAAAAAAAAAAAATCGAAAACCATTTATCATTTTCCTTTCAGGCCGCGTACACACGGGCGGACTGTTCGCCCAACTTTGTCCGCTGAACAGTGTTTGGGCGGACAGTCCGCTCGTGTGTGGGCTTTCAGCGGACAGTTTCAGCGGACAGTTGGACGGACAAGGTTTTTCGGAATTTCCGAAAAACTGTCCGCTGAAACCTTGTTTCAGCGAACAGCCCGCTCGTGTGTAGGCTTGTTCGTCAAACAAAGTTGCGCGCATGCTCAGAAAGGATTTTCACGCCGAAAGCTATAATGCAGTGTATAGGACGTCGTATTTTTCGTCCCGTCGTACGTGCCGTTCACGTCATCGCGCACGGTTTCAGCAAACTGTTCGTCCGTCGTGTGTGGCCATGTCCGTCCATGCTAAGTTTGAGCGGACTGTTTGCCGAAACTGTTGGACGGACAAAGTTGGGCGAACAGTCCGCGCGTGTGTACGCGGCCTCACAATTATGTTCCACTTTGTGTTGGTCTATCACATAAAATCCTAATAAAATACATTTACGTTTTTGGCTGTAACATATTCAGTGGGAATTCAGTGGGAATATCCGAACGATGCCTGCAGCTATAGGCATCATTTAGATATCCTTGTTTTTCACCGGCGATTCTGTACATCATAAGAATGATCATAGCATCGCCCCTGCCATCGGGGACCCGGAGAAAGAATCGCCCACCGCCAGATGACGAGCATTGAGATTTCTAGTGACCAGATGATCACCAGACCACAGGAGGCCCAGGCGTGACGTTATGACATCACGTCCGGACTGCGAATGTAAACAAAGCCAGCTGGTAAGCATGAAATATTGATTTTTTTTTCCTGATCTCATGCCTTCCAGCCTGGAGGAGAGATGTAGTGTCTTATTGACCCCGCATCTCTCCATAAAGAGGAACTGCCGTTCAAACCACACATGTGAGGTATCGCCGCGAGCAACAATTCTAGCACTAGACTTCCTCTGTAACTCTAAACATGTAACCTGTAAAAAAATTGATATTTTTAAGTACTGAATTATGCCGTCATTCTATGAGTGTGCGCAATTTTAAAGCGTGACATGTTGGGTATTTATTTACTTGGCGTAACATCATCTTTCAAATTATATAAAAAATTCGGCTAACTTTACTGTTTTGTTATTTTTTTAAATCATGAAACAGTTTTTTTCCAAAAAAAAAAAGCTTGAAAAATTGTTGTGCAAATACCATGCGAGATAAAAAGTAGCAATGGCCGCCATTTTATTGCCCAGGGTGTCTGCTAAAAAAAAAATATATATATATATATATATATATATATATATATATAATGTTGGGTGTTCTGAGTAATTTTCTAGCAAAAAAAAAATATATTTTTACATGTAGGAGAGGAGTGCCACAATAGGCCCGGTATGGAAGTGTTTAAAAAAAAGCCATATTCAACTTAAAATATATTTTTATGCTAAGAAAAGCAAGGTAAAGCAATTATTCACAATGTGAGCAAATTGGCATAAACAAGGATGATCTACATAGCAAAGGAAATATTTTTCCAGCAGGTTATGGTCATTATAGGAGCTTAAAGATGTTGGTCATTTGTCTAACGTCCACCTAGCTTTTCTACATCACTACACCCTGGTAAAACTTTCTGCTCCATGAAATTTGTCTAAAATAACCTAGACTGTCACAGAATAGTGAAATTAAGAAGATCCGACTTAAAAGGCATAGACTAAGTGTGGTGTGTTGTCTTCCTGGCATACTATGTCTATTTTTAATTTCCCTTCCATACCTAATCCCCCAGTCTCATCCAGCTTTCCCTTTTTCACACCACTACGGCATGACCCAACGTGAGCAAGCAGTGTTAGGGCCAGCTCATGCGAAGAAAACCAATCCATTTATCATAATCCCATCAGAAAGGACACTGAATATAAGGCAGACACATGGCAGGGGAAAGATTAGCAGAGGGCTGGGCTGAGGGTACACATAGAAAGAGGAGTCACATACCAAAACTGCTACTTACTATACAAAGGAAGAATTAAAAGAAGAAAAGAAAGGGCTGAAAGGGATCTGATACAAAAGGGAAGCAAGGGAGGAAAACAGATGTGAGGAGGGGGACACTAACCTACATATTAGCCGAATTGTCACACGGAAAGACCGCAATCAAAAGAGCCCCCTGAAATACTATATCCCCCCTCCACTCTATTCAGGCCTAGAGAGTTGTTGCTTGGGAAAAGTCTTTGGTTTGGTATGAGGGGTATTGTACTTGGTTGGTATTCATGACCCTGGATTAAGGATTAAGGCTAAATAGGTGGAAAAATGTTTCTTCAGCATTGGCATGAGTGTTTCCTCTGCAGCCACATGTGTCTTATTATTTCTGAACCTCATAAAAATACAATATTCTATTGGAAATGAAAATATTATTTGCAAAAGCAAAGTTTAAAGATAAAGAGGTCACGTTCACATCTATCCGTTTGCTTTTTTTTCTGTTTTTTTTTTTTTAACATGTGTTGTAGCACGTTTTCATTATTCTATTTAGCATTGCATTATTCTATTGAGCAGCTATTGAGAAATTGCACAAACATGCCTAATTTTTCAACCTGCAGAGAAACGCAACACAGAAATCTGAACAGCCTCATTGAATAACATTGCTTCTTATGACGAATGTGTTGTTTTGCTTTACAATGCACGTGTTAAAATGTGTAAAAAAGGTCTGATCTGGACCCTAATGTGAGCTAAATAAATGATATTACAATATCTATTAAAGCTCATCTCCAACAAAATTATTTTTTTTAAGTTTTTACCAAGATATGGGTGGTGTGGATGACTTTTGTCAGGTATTTATGACTTCTCCCCAGCCTTGCCCATCCTCTGGAATTCGCTACCCCAATCTGTCAGACTGTCTCCAAATGTATCCACTTTTAGGCGATCCCTGAAAACATTCCTCTTCAGAGAAACCTACCCTGCCTCCATCTAACAACTGCACTATTTTCTCCATTAGCTCACCCCCCACAGTTATTCCCCTTTTGTATAACTTGACCCTCTCTCCTAGATTGTAAGCTCTAATGAGCAGGGCTCTCTAATTCCCCCCCTGTATCGAATTGTATTGTAATTGTACTGTCTGCCATAATGTTGTAAAGCGTTGCGTAAATTGTCGGCGCTATATGTATAATAATAATAATAATAATAATAATATTTATTGCTATCTTTGAACCCATTAGGAGGATTTTCCTGTGACAGTACAATGAGAAATAAGGGAAGAAAGACTCCAGCAGCATTGTAGATATTTGAGAAATATTCAAAAAATGTTACCAATACGTGGCAGCATACCTCTTTGGAAAACAGCATAGTGATTTCAAGAGTTCTGATGGAAGTGAATACTGAAATGTATGATGGAAATCATCCTACTGCATTTAAAATACAACAGCACTCATATACTAGCTCTCCCTACTCCTATAATGCTTACCAGAGATGCACTAAAGCAAGTCTCAAATGGTGATAAAAGCTCAATGGCTGAGAGGGCCCTCTGCTGCAGCATCAGCAGCATAGCTGTGCCATCTATGAGGCCAGTTAGGATAGCCTTATGCCTAGACGCAGCCACTCATCCTAATGTGATAGGCATGCAGGTGTGGGTAAGCGGATCACCTGCACTCACATGCCTGTCACATATGGATGAGCGGCTGTATCCATGCAGCCACTGCCCCGCATAGACTTAAAAGAGAAGTATGGATTTTCAGATTTTTTTTTGATTCATACTTAGCTCGGTGGATGGAGCATCAAACTGATGCCGCATCTGTCCCCCGGCATCTCTGCACTGAGAACCAAGCCACCGAACATCGCAGATGGCTCGGTTCTCACAGATCCCTTAACGGAGAGATGCTGCCTGTCAGTCAGCATCTCTCCTGCTCTGATTCTCCATGCTCATTGGAGCGCTGATCTATGGAGGGGCGGCCATCTCATCGTCTTGCTGAGCCGCTGATACTGCCATCAATCAAGGCAGCTGGCGGATCCAGACTTGGGAAGTCGGGATGATGAGCTGCCTCGATGGATGGCAGTGATGTCAGCAGAGAGCAGACTTCAATGCGCTCTCCGCTGAAAATGGGTCACAGTGGTGTAAAATTAATTGCACTCCTGTGACCCAGAGGAGAAGCCCAGCCTAAAAAACTTATGCTGGACTTCTCCTTTAAATAAAATCCCGGCAGTTCAAGCCGCATAAACAAATGACCCATTCATGTTGTACAGTGCTGTGTGAATGAGGTCTTACAATTGCAGAGCAGATACTACTGAGTAGGTGTTCTACTATGAGAGGACTAATAAGTTGGGGATCAGTCGAACGAGGAGACTAATACGCTGGGGATCTGCTGAATAACGGTACAGATGACCTGTGGATCTGATGAACAGGGGTACTAATGAGCTAGGGATTTGCTGAGTGATGATACTACTGAGCTGGGGTTCTACTGGGCCCCTTTAAAACTAACAGGGCATTTGCCAAGCTTCATTAAAGCTTTAAAAAAGCTTTACCAAAGCCTCACTGAAGTATCAAAAGCACATCAAAAAAGCATGTTGAAGCGGTAGGAGCTTTAATGTGTGTTAAAGTTGAAAAATGAGCCCTACTAGTCCTGCTTCAGCATAGTAATATAGGACCTTTCACGGTTCATATGTCTGAACAGTGTATACATCTAGATTGGCGTCCTTTTTGCTTTACTACAGAATGATTCAGCAGTGAAGTCCGGACTTAACCTGAAAACATGTTCCAGGGTGGTGTCTCACAAGCCAGTGAATCAAGGATGAGGATGACAACCCCTGAGCTTGCACCTCAGCAGATTCCACCTTTCTGCCACGACAGTTTCCTTATAACTGTTTGATTTGTCGGCCTCTGAAGGTTCTTCTGCCATGATGTGAATCTGGCAATTCTCTGATCAGCATGTATGATAGAACCAAAGAAGAAAGATAAATCATCAGATGGTAAAAGGAGCTGACATACCAGAAGATGAATGAGGAAGGTGAAGAGGGGGAACGAGTGGGAGAATGAACACAGCAGCAGATAGAAAATGGAATAGGAAGAAATGAGGGCAATATAGGATGAATAACTATGACAAGTCTGCTTCCTTTTAAACACATGAATTAAAACCGAGCTGCAAACACAGGAAAAGATACAACGGTAATCTATTGCACAGTCATCTGAATGGCGGGGACATACTCCTGTAACATCCGGGAGCCCACTGCTGTGTTCATGTGTGCCAAACACGTCATCTCTGTCTGTCACTTCTCACTTCCCCAAACACTTCTAGAACAAATATCATTTTGGACAATTACTTAAAGAAAAACATTCAGTGCAATTTTTTTTTAGCAATATTTTCCTGAAAGATTTTTAAAAAATTTTTTTCCATAAATTGATTAGTGTATTCCATACACAGATCTGCATATGCTCCCTCTAGTGGCCATCTGTATATCAGACATTGGGATAAGCATCCCCACAAATGCCCCATACACACGGTCGGAAATTGTGACAGAAAAAGTCAGATCGGATTATGTTGTCAGAAAATCGGATCGTGTGTGGGCTCTATCAGACTTTTTCTGTCGGTATTTCCGACGGTAAAAGTTCGAGAGCTGGATCTAAAATTTTCCGACAACAAAATCCGATCTGACTTTTTCCGATCGTGTGTAGAGAATTCCGACGCACGAAGTGCCATGCGTGCATAGAAAAAAAATTGGAGACGAAAGCTATTGGCTGCTGGCCTCTACGTAGTCCCATCATACGTGTTGTACGTCACCTCGTTCCGAACGATTTTTCGACAACTTTGTGTATATGTGTATGCAAGACAAGTTTCAGCCAAAAACCGTCAGAAAAAATCAGACGGATTTTGTGGTCGGAATGTCCAACCATGTGTATGGGGCATTAGGCTGCATTCACACCTGAGCGTATAGTTTTCAGGCTCGAAAGTCACGCATTTTTTACAGCGGTTCTGCTCAGCTCAAAAGGTCACCAATGTGAAAATCAGTAAAACGCCTGTAATCTGCCTAAATAAAAGCTCCTGTACTTTTTTGAGCTTTCAGGCATGTTTTGCTTCAGACGACAGAATGCTTTCATGTGAACAGGGGCCATTGAAATAAATGTGAATTTGCTTGTTGGGCGTTGCTTGATACATTAAGGTGAAAAAACACGAAGGTTTACAATCCCTTTAATGTTACTGAAGCGTCACAAGCCCATACAAGTCTATGTAACTGCTTTCATTTGGAGAGGTCTTCTCTGCCTGTTATATCCTGAGAAAGGAAACCTTTCCCAATGGGACACAGACAGCAACAAAAAATTGGCAGGGGTTTTAACTATTCCATTCTCTATTCAAAAACAAAAAAAAATATGTTTTTGTTTTAGAGATATTTTAAAGTGGAACTTAACCATTCCTAAATGACCTCCCTCCCTCACTCCCCATTCCTGTTCGGCTCTGCCATTCAGGAAAAAAGTGGCACATCCGCAGTCTCTTTCAGGTATTTGAGAGCTGGCAGAGACTGGTGGCACATCTGTGTCTGCATGTGCACATAAATGGCACCAGCTCCTGGTGGATGGGCACTTAAAAAACCTAAAGACCTTCATAATAAAATAAGATCATGGTGAATATGAGTTTCTCCACAATAAATTGTTCCTTGACCCTTCACATCTTTGCAATGCTTTGCCGCATGCATGCTAATGCGTCTTAGCCTGCATTGTGTTATGGCAGCCCTATCCTTTTGAATGGGTTGAAAGGGTACCTTAATGCACTAAAAAATACACGTCTTTTTCAATGCAACACAATGCAAAACACGGCACGTGTGTTATGGTGTACCGCAGTGTGGGTGCATTGCCTAATACTGTAAAATTGCATTGGGACACTGTTTAGACTTAATCTCACTGCAACACCAACAGAGCATTGCATGTGTTAAAGTGGTTGTAAACATGAGGTGACGGGAAGGGAGTTCCAGCACACAGACTGTGATTGACAACCTCAGCTCTGTGTGCTGTGTGAAGACGGGTGTGTCCCTTCCCCCAGTTAGCTCTGAGCTCTGTTACTTCAGCTCCCCACCCCTTTTCTACTGAAAGCTCAGATAAGCTTGATAAAAGATGGGTTTTGAACGAATGTAGAGAAGAGAAGACTGCAGATAAACAGGTACACTTTATGTAGGAGGGTTTGTTTTATTTCTGTGTATCACCTAAGCATAGCTCCCAACTGTCCCTGATTTTGAGGGACTGTCCCTGATTTGGAGCAATGTCCCTCTGTCCCTCATTCCTCCTCATGTGTCCCTCATTTTGGTCTGATCTATATAGTTGTATATAAAATGCACCTTTTATCAATCAAAAAGTGTTTTCCGGCGCTAAACCTTTCATCTGATTTCTAAATTGCTGCATTTGTAAATTCCAGAAGCCAAGATAAAGGAATAGCAGTGGTAAAAAAAAGCACTTGTGGGTTCAACCAATCTTGTTTTTTTGTACAATTCTCCTTTAAGGGGGCATGCAATAGGTGTGTCCTATGCCTGCATACTTTTGCTGATAGGTGTCCCTCATTCCCATCTCAAAATTTGGGGTGGTATGCCTAAGGCTGGCTTTACATGGTTAATTTTCTTTCTTGATCCACACAAATGAGGTGGATGGATGCCCTCACCCCCGAAAACTGTATTCTGACAGCAACACCCAAAGCTGTCAAAATACACTGATCAGCAGCTGCAGGAATGGCCACACACTGATCAAAATTCAGCCAGATCCTACCGAACCAGACACATTTTGATTAGTATATGGTCAGCTTTACTGTGCTTTGTAGTTTTGTGTGGAAGAACATGCATTTTACCCACAACAATGCAGCACAGATGTTTTAATCATAAGCCTTTGTGTAGACGCTGGGCATGTTGAGGCCTGCACCTGAGGCCCCCTATATCACTAAATTGACCAACACTGCTTTAATCTATAAAGAGAGGAAATTCACCTCCAGTGCCAGCCTCATAAAATAGCACTAGATGATTAAAGCGGAACTTCAGTCATTTTTTAAACTTTCCATCTATTAAATCTTCTGCCCTTGTTGTTTTAACTTTGGGTAGTGATTTTTTTTTCTGCAGGAAATACCTTATACAGCCCACTTCCTGTTTCTTGTCTGGTCATTAGCCTAGGCTTATGACATAATGCCCAGCTCTCTCCCTAACTCTCCTGAGAGTTTTCCAGGAAGGAAGGGGGATGAGTCATTAGAGGGCTAATGAGTGATGCAGAGCTGGAGGTGTGCCTCTGTGTGTCTGTGTAAATCCAGGAAGTGAACAGGCAGCTGGCTGAACTGTCCACAGTTAAAATGGATGCAGCCAGACTCAGTGGAGGGAGATTTCTGAAGCATATTTGACAAGTACAGAATCAGAGTATATATAAAATAGTATACAAAGTGGTTGGAGGGAAGCTTCAGAATGGCCAAGATGTTTTTATTACAAATGATGTGAGCAGACTGCAGTTCCTCTTTAAACAAAGGACTGTAAAAAGACTATCGCTTCCCTTTAACAATTTTACCACTATTGCCGCGTACACGCGATTGGAATTTTGGTCGGAAAAAACGCTGATGGTTTTCCTGACGGGATTTCGCTAAAGCTGTCATGCATACACACGGTCACACCAAATTCCGACCGTCAAGAACGCGGCAACATACAACACGTACGACGGGACTAGAAAAAGGAAGTTCAATACCCAGTAGCCAATAGCTTCCATCTCCTAGTTGAATCTGAGCCGGCGTGAGTTTTTGCTCATACACACGATTTGCATACACACGATTTGCATACACACGATTTGCATACACACGATTGGAATTTCCGATAGAAAGTTTTTCCATCGGAAAAATTGAGAACACGCTCTCAAATTTTTGCTGGCGGGAATTCGGCCAGCTAAATTCCAATGGAGCGTACACGCGGTCGCATTTTCCGATGAAAAGCTCTCATCGGTCTTTTGCTGGCCGAAATTCCAATCGTGTGTGCATGGCATAACATGCAATCTTGCCTAAGCATGTATGGTATTACCCATGCATAGGGTTGGGGCAGTGTGGGGGAGGGGGGAGGTCTGCAGCCAGACAACCTTGATGTCATTCTTATCTCAGGAGAAACAATGGAGTTGATTACTAAGGGCATATAGTCTGTGCACTCTACAAGTGCAGTTGCTCTAGAGCTGTGGTTCTCAACCTTTCTAGTACCGTGACCCCTTGATAAAATTTCCAAAGTTGTGGGGACCCCTAACAGTAAAATTATTTTCGTAGCGTGGGTTGTCAGCACACGAGGCAAGACAAGTCGTTTGTGCCCCTAACCCACGGACATTTAGACCCCTTTCACACTGGGGCGTTTTTCAGGCGTTTTCCAAGCGCTTTAGCGTTAAAAAAAAGCGCTTGGAAAGCGCTTGAAAGAAGCCTCGTCTGCAGTCCCAATGTGAAAGCCCAAGTGCTTTAAGAGCCCTTTCACAATGTCAGCGCCCGAAAAACGCTCGTAAAGCGCCGCTTAACCACTTTCAGACCGGACCAATTTGCTGGTCAAAGACCAGACAACTTTTTGCGATTCGGCACTGCGTCGCTTTAACTGACAATTGCGCGGTCGTGCGACGTGGCTCCCAAACAAAATTGACGTCCTTTTTTTCCCACAAATAGAGCTTTCTTTTGGTGGTATTTGATCACCCCTGCGGTTTTTATTTTTTGCGCTATAAACAAAAATAGAGCGACAATTTTGAAAAAAACGCATTATTTTTTACTTTTTGTTATAATAAATATCCCCCAAAAATATATAAAAAAACATTTTTTTCCCTCAATTTAGGCCGATACGTATTCTTCTACATATTTTTGGTAAAAAAAATCGCAATAAGCGATTATTGATTGGTTTGCGCAAAAGTTATAGCGTTTACAAAATAGGGATAGTTTTATAGCATTTTTATTAATAATTTTTTATTATTTCTTTTTTTACTAGTAATGGCGGCGATCTGCGATTTTTATTGTGACTGCGACATTGTCGGGGACCCATCGGACATTTTTGACACATTTTTGGGACCATTGTCATTTATACAGTAATCACTGCTATATAAATGCAGTGATTCCTGTGTAAATGACACTGGCAGTGAAAGGGTTAACCAGTGGGTGGCAGTGTAGGGGTTAAGTGTTCCTAGGGGTGTGTTGCTAACTGTGGGGGGGTTGGGCTTTCATTTAGTGTACACTGATCTCTGCTCCAATCACATGGAGCAGAGATCAGCGTCACTAGTTGCTAGGCAGAATGGAAAAATGTTGTTTATACAGCATTTCCTCCATTCGGCCGCTCCGTGAGACGATCGCGGGGATGCCCGCGGCGATCGAGTCCGCTGGTCCCGCGACCGGACTCACGGGGGTCCCGACCAGCGCGGGAGCGCGCCGCCGGCGGCGCGCTCCCGATGGCAGGGCGGCATTGAATATTGGACATACATGTACGCCAATATGCCTGCCCGTGCCATTCTGTCGACGTACATCGTCGTGCGCTGGTCGGGAAGTGGTTAAACTAGCAGCGCTTTACCAGCGTTTTTTTAGTGTTATTGGGCGCTTTTAACCCCTGCTAGTGGCCAAATAAAGGGTTAAAAGTGCCCACAAAATGCTGCTGCCAATATCGTTTTTCAGGCGCTTTTCAGGCGTTTTACAGGCGCTTCTCATTGATTTCAATGGGAAGGGGCGCTTTAGAAATGTTGTATTCACCGCTCCAAAAGCGCTGCAAAGAAGCTGCTTGCAGGACTTTTTTTGACGCCCTGCCAGCGCAGCGCCTCAGTGTGAAAGCACTCGGCTTTTACATTGGGATTGCAGTTGCAGCTTCTTTCAGGCGCTTTTTTTAACGCTAAAGCGCCTGAAAAATGCCCCAGTGTGAAAGGGATCTCAGTGTGAAAGCACTCAGGCTTTTACATTGGGATTGCAGTTGCGGCTTCTTTCAGGCGCTTTTTTTAACGCTAAAGTGCATGAAAAACGCCTGAAAAACGCTCCAGTGTGAAAGGGGTCTTAGTGCTTCCCGAGTACCTTCCATTTGTATAGTATTAAAATCCCTTATGGTACATTTTAGGATGTACCACTCTCTTTGTTCTCCTTTCTTTCCCTTTTATCTCTCTCTATCCTAATTTCTTGTTTTTTTCCCCCCCACCCCTCTCTCTAGATGTCTTTCTTGTTGTTTTTCTTATTCTTTCTCTCCCTTTTTCTTTGCTCCTCCCCCTCTTTTCCTCTCCCATCCATATAGTCTCTATTTTTATTCTTTCTCTTACTCTCTTATTCCTGAGTGGCAGTGCTGGCAGGGAGTTGGGATGAATGGCAGTGCTGGCAGGGAGTTGGAATGAGTGGCAGTGCTGGCAGGGAGTTGGGATGAGTGGCAGTGCTGCCGGGAAGTTGGGATGACTGAGTGGCAGTGCTGGCAGGGAGTTGGAATGAATGGCAGTGATGGCAGGGAGTTGGGATGAGTGGCAGTGCTGCCGGGAAGTTGGGATGACTGAGTGGCAGTGCTGGCAGGGAGTTGGAATGAATGGCAGTGATGGCAGGGAGTTGGGATGAGTGGCAGTGCTGGTGGGAAGTTGGGATGACTGAGTGGCAGTGCTGGCGGGGAGTTGGGATGAGTGGCAGGGCTGGCAGTGAGTTGGGATGAGTGGCAGTGCTGGCAGGGAGTTGAGATGAGTGGCAGTGCTGGCAGGGAGTTAGGATGAGTGGCAGTGCTGGTGGAAAGTTGGGATGACTGAGTGGCAGTGCCGATTGGGGAGTTGGGATGAGTGGCAGTGCTGGCAGGGAGTTGGGATGAGTGGCAGTGCTGGCAGAAAGTTGGGGTGACTGAGTGGCAGTGCTGGCGGAGAGTTGGGATGAGTGGCAGTGCTGGTGGGGGGTGGGATCTATGGCAGAGCTTGTGGGAGTTCTGATTAGACAACTTAGGTGCTCTTGATCAAGGTCATCTGCTGATCTGAGAACTGTAGTGGTAACATTTAATGGCAACTCTAATCACATTACTCACTGTGTCTCCAGCTCTGTGGTGTGTCATAGCAGTGACACCTATGCCATAATCAGGAGATAGGGTCTTCTCCAGCCCCTCCCGCTTCACATTCCTCACCAATCAGCTGACCTCTACTCTCCCCCCCCCCCCAGCCATGCCGTGAACTGAATGGGTGGCCGCGGGCTCCAGGAACAGCCTAGCTACACAGCAACAGGCTCCCAGGAAAAACCCTGCTGGGCAGCTGCGAAAAGGCTGGGAGAACGGTGCAGGCTTTAGGAATAGTCCAGGTTTTGGTTACCCATGGCAAATCGTCATTTGACCCCCGAGGGGGTCCTGACCTCCAGGTTGAGGACCACTGCTCTAGAGCTGAGTAAACAAGGGGAAGCTCTGCCGACCATGTCTTTTTTTTATTTTTCTTGCATGTGTTTAGATATTCTTTGCAAAGTGAAGCGTCAACTCATTTTATAAGCTCTGGAGCAACTGCATTTGCAGAGAGCAACCGCACTTCCAAAGTGCACAGCCTATTTGTCTTTAGTAAACCAACCCCAACGGGTGTCCACTAAAAGATGCAATAGGGTTGATCGTCTTTTGCCCAAGTACGACCTGCCGAATTCAGACTGAACAATTATCTTGCCTAGAGATGACCATGTAATAGAGGAAGCAGCTGTGTATAAGTAGTTCAGTAGATGGCAGTGCCTCACAGAGGGCTGGTGAGTCTAACACAATGCCGAATGTGTTTTTTTTCATTGAAATTCAGGTAATTATGCTATTTAGCCTACAATAAATACGTCACTACAACTAAAATAATAGTGAGCCTAAAGCACAAAGAAGCGAAACAAATAAAAGAATTTGCTTTAAGCTATTAAAAGCGCTAAAAAGGCTGGGTTTTTAATTACTTCATTCATAATACCTACTATTAAAACAACATCCCCAGCCAGCACAGTGGGTGGCCCTCCGATGCACTGTATGGAATGAAATCGTTTGTTTAATCACTGATAACAAGCAAGTCTAATTCCGTCTTAGGATCCAACACCCCAAAAAACGAAATGAGACAACGTTTCCAGTGGAAGCTGAGCCTGTAACGTTCTATTCCGGGAAGCAAGCAAGAAATGTATTTTTTTTGTTGCATCGGTTGTTTGAAATATTAGGTATTCTGCTCTAATAGCTGTCTTATAATGACAAAAATTATTCGGCAAGGATGTCACAAATGCTTTTTTGTTCGTCTCGGCAAGTTATAGGTCAAACCATTAAAACTTTTTGGGCTGTAAACAGCTGCCGCCATGCTGTTTGTGTCAGTCATTAGCAGTGACACTTGGCAGCTGGGTCCTCATTAGCAAACTGTGAGATGAGGACGGCTATGGACAGCAAAGTAAATTCTAGAGCCGTTTCCATCCCTATCCATTAACCTTTCTTAGGTTGACTGGAAGAAAAGGTAAACGTTGCAACAGATACACACCTATCCTCTCAAGTGCAGCGCAGAGGTTTTCGAGTTGGGATTGCTGCTGGAATGTACTAAGGGGGGGGGGACTAGATTACCTCACTGGAAATAGCAATCAAGTGGGCAGCACAGTGGTGTAGTAGTAGCACTTTCACCTAGCAGTAAAAAGGGTCACTGGTTCAAATCCCAACCACGATACAAGCTGCCTGGAGTTTGCATGTTCTCCTTGTGCCTGTGTGGGTTTCCTCCCACACTCTAAAGACATGCTCGTAGGTTACCGTATATACTCGAGTATAAGCCGAGATTTTCAGCCCCTTTTTTTAGGCTGAAAGTGCCCCCCTCGGCTTATACTCAAGTCACCGCCGTCTGCCTACCCGATCAGCGTGTCGTGCAGACAGACGGCGGCCATTCCACTATTCAAAAGCCTCGCCTCCCTGTCTGTGATAGGCGGAACACTCAATTTCCCAGCAGTCAGTGGTCCGCCTATCACGGACATCCGCTCATCCTCATACTACGGACGAGGATGAGAGGATGTCCGTGATAGGCGGAACACTGACTGCTGGGAAATTGAGTGTTCCGCCTATCACAGACGAAGGCGCGGCTTTTGAATAGTGGAATGGCCGCCGTCTGTCACAGACGAGGAGGAGAGGTGCGGCGATCCTGGCATGGCCGCCGTATGTTTTTTATACATGCAGATCAGTGCAAAATGGCACACAGAGGCTGCAGAAGGACACAGAGGCTGCAGAAGGACAAAGAGGCTGCAGATTGGCACACGGAGGCATGCACAGGACACAGATAGGCTGCAATGGACACAGGGATGGTCACAGGGATGGACACAGTGATGGACACAGTGATGGACACAGGGATGGACACAGTGATGGACACAGTGATGGACACAGTGATGGACACAGGGATGGACACAGGGATGGACACAGGGAGGTATACAGCTGCAGATGGGCATTGTTGACCCTCTTTTCCACTCTTTTAAGCTGTAACAGTAGCTGCTGCATGTCTCACCCTCGGCTTATACACGAGTCAATAAGTTTTCCCATTTTTTTTGTGGTAAATTAGGGGCCTCGGCTTATATTCGGATCGACCTATACTCGAGTATATACGGTAATTGGATCCTGTCTACATTGGCCCTAATATGTATGAATGTTTGTTAGGGACCTTAGGTTGTAAGCTCATTGAGGGTATACATGTAAAGTGCTGCATAAATTGATGGTGCTATATAAGTACCTGAAATAAATAAGTGTGTATATGCAAATACTGGAGTGCCAATGCCAGAGTCAATATCCTGCTTGTTAAAATAATGCTTGCAAGACAATCCACACATTCTGTAATTACAGGGTCTGCACTGATAATGAATAGGAAGAAGATTCATCCAGTAAGCTGGTGTAGAATTTATTGTTTTCTTTCCCAAGCATAATGGATTTTGACATACATTACTCCTTTACATGTCTAACCTAGCAGAGTTTATTGGAATATAACCTTTAGGCCTTCTGCACACAGGCTTCTGTAAATCACACAAGCAGA
Organism: Lithobates pipiens; assembly: GCF_037356315.1. Taxonomy (NCBI): domain Eukaryota; kingdom Metazoa; phylum Chordata; class Amphibia; order Anura; family Ranidae; genus Lithobates; species Lithobates pipiens. Next base: position 497,490,293 of record NW_027507758.1, read on the forward strand.
AAATGATGAAAATCTGGGAGTTGGTCAGTACACATTCTGTTACACCCCACCTTATATTACTGCACAGGAAAGAGACTTAAACACAACAGTCTTATGTTATGTCTTATGAGGTTTTATGTTCTATTTTGTAAATAAATCATCTATATCCTCTAGAATACAAGAATCAGGATATAAGGCAGGCATGTACTGGCCATCGGGACTACCGGGAGTTTCCCGGTGGGCCGATGGCTCAGTGGGCCATTCTGATGTAAGGGGGGCTGGTGATGGGACACTCTGATGTAAGGGGGCTGCTGATGGGACACTCTGATGTAAAGGGGTGCTGATGGGACACTCTGTTGTAAGGGGGCTGGTGATGGGACACTCAAAATGTAAGTGGGCCGGTCTGGATTAAGTCCAGGGCCAAATTTCTGTCCCAGTCCAGCCCTGATATAAGGTTATGACTAGGTGGTATAGATCACTAGAGAAACTGCATCGTATGTTTCCAAATGCAGACTCTACCTGCTGGCGTTGTGGAAAAGGGGAACGCTCTTCCATATATTCTGGACATGTCATGAAATACGCCCCTACTGGCAAAATATATGTATTATAATTAAGGATCTTACTGGCCTAACACTTGACCAGAATCCAGCAGCCTGTCTACTACTGTACATCTTAGTTCTCTCTTAAAAAGTAAAGATCAAGAATCAGTGAGGCATCTTTTAACCACTTTAATACCA